>NC_134353.1:688588894-689291394 GCF_048569485.1 Anomaloglossus baeobatrachus | reverse complement strand
GGCCATCAATAGTAAAGTAACAGACAACCTCTTTAATGTATATGTAGAATGTAAATACACTTGTGTGTGTAAAATATATACAGCAGGTGAAATAAAGTACTGAACAAGTCACCAATTTTCAAAGTAATATTTGTAAAGGTGTTTGAGATGAATTTCTCACCACATGTCAGTAACAACCTATCCAAACCACATGAGCAAAGAATTGAAACCATAGATGTCCAAAAATAAATGAGAATAATGTCCAAAAATAATGAGAAATAATATAGGAAAAAGTATTGATCAAATACAGAAAGAGAGGCAAAGAACTCACCTGCCTGCTAGTGCTTAGGCACATTTAAAAAACAATTTTATTTATTTATTTTTTTTTTTTAAATCCTGACTATAGCATTTTAAAGAGGAATGAAGGTCAGATAATTCCCCATTGGCACTTTATTAAGCTTATCAGGTCACTATTCCATTTATTGTAAGGATTGATGATTGCACTTGCCCTTTTAATACTGCATTCACACAAGAAAATTTGGTCTCCCTCTTTTTGGGAGTAGTAGTGATTTTAGCAGTCAGGCCACAGTGATCGAACACTTTATGTTCTGAGGATCGGTGATGAAGATCTTGGTAAGTTTCCACATGGCATGATCTTATGGAGTCCATGCTTCTAGAGGTCAGAACTGGTAATAAAGCAGGAGAGGCCTACACAATGTTAAGCAGGTGGGTTAAAGGGAACCAATCACCAGGATTTTCGTATATAACCTAAAGCCAGTGCTATACTGGCACTATCAGGCTGATTCTCTACAGTGCTGGCCAAAAGTATTGGCACCCCTGCAATTCTGTCAGAGAATTCTGTTTCTTCCTGAAAATGATTGCAATCACAAATTCTTTTGTATTATCTTCATTTATTTTGCTTGCAATGAAAAAACACAAAAGCGAATGAAACAAAAATCAAATCATTGATCATTACACACAAAACTCCAAAAATGAGGCAGACAAAAGTATTGGCACCCTTAGCCTAATACTTTGTTGCACAACCTTTAGCCAAAATAACTGCGAACAACCGCTTCCGGTAACCATCAATGAGTTTCTTACAATGCTCTGCTGGAATTTTAGACCATTCTTCTTTGGCAAACTGCTCCAGGTCCCTGAGATTTAAAGGGTGCCTTCTCCAAACTGCCATTTTGAGATCTCTCCACAGGTGTTCTATGGGATTCAGGTCTGGACTCATTGCTGGCCACTTTAGTAGTCTCCAGTGCTTTCTCTCAAACCATTTTCTAGTGCTTTTTGAAGTGTGTTTTGTGTTATTGTCCTGCTGGAAGACCCATGACCTCTGAGGAAGACCAAGCTTTCTCACACTGGGCCCTACATTATGCTGCAAAATTTGTTGGTAGTCTTCAGACTTCATAATGCCATGCACACGGTCAAGCAGTCCAGTGCCAGAGGCAGCAAAGCAACCCCAAAACATCAGGGAACCTCCGCCATGTTTGACTGTAGGGACCGTGTTCTTTTCTTAGAATGCCTCTTCTTTTCTTTTTTTTTTCCTGTAAACTCTGTTGATGGCTTTTCCCAAAAAGCTCGATTTTTGTCTCCTCTGACCAGAGATCATCTGACCTGGCAAACTCCAGCCTGGCTTTTTTATGTCTTGGGGTAAGAAGTGGGGTCTTCCTGGGTATCCTACCATACAGTCCCTTTTCATTCAGACGCCGACGGATAGTACGGGTTGACACTCTTGTACCCTCGGACTGCAGGGCAGCTTGAACTTGTTTGGATGTTAGTCGAGGTTCTTTATCCACCATCCGCACAATCTTGCGTTGCAATCGCTCATCAATTTTTCTTTTCCTTCCACATCTAGGGAGGTTAGCCACAGTGCCATGGGCTTTTAACTTCTTGATGACACTGCGCACCGTAGACACAGGAACTTTCAGGTCTTTGGAGATGGACTTGTAGCCTTGAGATTGCTCATGCTTCCTCACAATTTGGATTCTCAAGTCCTCAGACAGTTCTTTGGTCTTCTTTCTTTTCTCCATGCTCAATGTGGTACACACAAGGACACAGGACAGAGGTTGAGTCAACTTTAATCCAAGTCAACTGGCTGCAAGTGTGATTTAGTTATTGACAAAACCTGTTAGGTGCCACAGGTAAGTTACAGGTGCTATTACACAAATTAGAGAAGCATCACATGATTTTTTTTAAACAGTGCCAATACTTTTGTCCATCCCCTTTTTTACGTTTGGTGTGGAATTATATACATTTTGGCTTTGACAATTTTTTTTTTTTTTTTTTTTTTATTGAAGACAAAATAAATAAAGATAATACCAAAGAATATGTGATTGCAATCATTTTCAGGAAGAAACTGAGTATTCTCTGACAGAATTGCAGGGGTGCCAATACTTTTGGCCAGCACTGTATATACCTGTAGTGGTCAGCTCAGATGTTTAGGTTTTGAAACCTAAAAAAGTAAAGTTTATAAAATTTAGCTGCTTGTTGAGAAACAGCAGCTGAGGAGCAGATAACCTATTCCTAGTTATCCCCTCCCTCTGTTAGAATTAGCATAAGTATTATACAAACGATTCATTTTGTCTCTTGTAGGACCTGTGTGAGGTCATACACATGTGACCTGGTATCGAATTTGTTGGCTGAGGCCCCACCCCTTCTGGTCATATGGGTATGACTTCACACAGGTCCTGCAAGAGACAAATCGTTTGTATAACACTTATGCTAATTCTAACAGGGGGAGAGGATAACGATGAATATATTATCTGCTCCTCCGCTGCTGACACTCAACAAGCTGCTCATTTTGTAAACTTTACTTTTTTGGATTTCAAAACTTAAACATCCGAGCTGACCACTACAGGTAAGTAGAGAATCAGCCTTGATAGTGCCAGTACAGCACTGGTTTTAGGTTATCAACGACAATCCTGGTGATTGGTGTCCTTTAAATAGTATGGCTGATATATAAGCAACAGGAAATAAATAGGACAGCCTAGTATAGGCAAAAGGGCTGAAACATGTGAACTTGATTAGTAGTTTTATGGTCCCGTTTTCTGATATCTTGTGCCTTTGAGACCAAGTACCGAGTCTCCATTGGCGAGGGTCCTTGTTTTAGGCAGGGTGTCTTTAGCTACATCCACTAGACAGGCTGCTTCGCCCACTACACCTTACAGCAGGGGTGGGGAACCTCCGGCCCGCGGGCCGCATGCAGCCCGCCAAGACCTTTTATGCGGCCCCCGGGCAGATTCCCGGGGGTGGCAGTGCTCCGGCCACTGCCGTGATCTTATCGGGCGCCGGCCCTTTTAAGGCTTCACAGGCGCTGCTAGCGCGCACCAATGAGCTCCTTCCCTGGCAGGTGCCAGCATGCTCAGGACAGACTTTGTGGGCGGGTTTAGTCCCACAGCAGCTTCATTGTTTCCTGCATTGTGCCACCCGCTCTACACCCCTTCTCCCGTGCAGCGTGCCTCAATCAGTGATGTCGCTCCCTGCCCCTTCTCCGGTGCAGCTCCACGTGCTGTGTGCTGCCCGCTCTCTGCCCCTTCTCCGGTGCAGCGTGCAGCTCCACGTCCTGTGTGCTGCCGCTCCCCGGCGCTGTGTGCCGCCCGCTCTCTGCCACTTCTCTGGTGCAGCGTGCAGCTCCCCGTGCTGTGTGCTGCCCGCTCTCTGCCCCTTGTCCGGTGCAGCGTGCCCCCTGCAGTGCTGTGTGAAGACTCCCCAGCGATGTGGATCACCCCCACTGTTGAGTTTCTCCAGTGCTCCTTACCACTCCTAGTGAAGTCTGTGTGCCCCTTCCCCCCCCTTAGTGATGTCTGTGTGCCACCCCCCTTAGTGATGTCTGTGTGCCCCCCCCCTTAGTGATGTCTGTGTGCCCCCCCCTTAGTGATGTCTGTGTGCCCCCCCCTTAGTGATGTCTGTGTGCCCCCCCCTTAGTGATGTCTGTGTGCCCCCCCCTTAGTGATGTCTGTGTGCCCCCCCCTTAGTGATGTCTGTGTGCCCCCCCCTTAGTGATGTCTGTGTGCCCCCCCTTAGTGATGTCTCTGTGCCCCCCCCCTTAGTGATGTCTCTGTGCCCCCCCCCCCTTAGTGATGTCTCTGTGCCCCCCCCCCCTTAGTGATGTCTCTGTGCCCCCCCCTTAGTGATGTCTCTGTGCCCCCCCCCCTTAGTGATGTCTCTGTGCCCCCCCCCCTTAGTGTTGTCTCTGTGCCCCCCCCTTTAGTGATGTCCGTGCCCCACAGCAATGCTTATGCCTCCCTGTGACCTAGTAATGTGTGTTCCCCAGCATCTCCTGTTATGTATATGCTCCCAGCTCCTCCTGTCATGGATATGCCTCAGTGTCTCCTGTGATGTGTATGCCCCAACCCCTCCTGTGATATATAAATCACACACTGGGGTATATACATCACATTGGAGATGCTGGGGCTGTACACATCACAGGAGGGGCTGGGGGCATATACCTCACAGGAGGGTCTGGGGGCATATACCTCACAGGGAGGGGCTGGGGCATATACCTCACAGGAGGGGCTGGGGGCATATACCTCACAGGAGGGACTGGGGGCATATACATCAAAGGAGAGGCTGAAAGCATATACATCACAGGAGGGGGCATATACATGTCCCCAGCCCCTTGTGTGATGTATGTGCCCCAGTGTATTCTGTGATGTAGGTGTCTCTTGTGATGTGTATATACAGCAGTCCCAGCGTCTCCTATGTGATGTACATACAGCAGACCCAGCGTCTCCTATGTGATGTATATGCCAACAGCCCCTTCAGTCATGTATGTGTCTCCTGTGATTTATATACTCCAGTCCCTGTGTCTGTTGTGTGATGTGTATATAGTCTACCAATCTTATTATCACAAAGAGTTGACTGCGCTCCAGACCGTGACAAACCTGGAAAAGAGAGAAGCAACATAAGTATCACCGAACATCACAGCCGCACCAAAGAGAAGCCGCTCCAGCCACCACAATAGGGGTGAGTTAACTAACTGTTTGACCAAATATAGTTGGTTCATTTTCACATTGATAATTTTGTGCGGCCCCCGAAGGTTGGCAGAAATTTCCAAATGGCCCCCAGCAGCAAAAAGGTTTCCCACTCCTGCCTTACAGGCTATAGCTTCCAAGATGTATCCCGATTCTGTCCTTATTTTTCTGGTCTTCCCATAAGTAAATGGGCTTTCTGACAGAGCTAGAATTAGCTTGTGGCTTCTATCCAGCCATGGTGTAAAATATTCAACTTGAAAGGTTTGGAATGAGAAAATGTGGGTGTGTATAGATCCCAGAGGAGGGAAAGTGAAAGCTTTCCAACTTTGGGGTAATAATATGTTTAGTCAGCGTAGAGAAAAGTGGTGAAGCTGACAGAGCAATCCAAAGCCGCCTCCATTAGCTAGGCATAGCTATTTAGTGAATTTGGACGCTTCAAATATAAATGATTTGGTTAATGCAATCGTCTTTTGAATTGTTGCAGTGTTGGGCGAAGTCTCATAATGCATATAATTACAGTTCAACATCACACAACTATAAAACACTATTTAAGCATGTTACAACACTTTAATCTGCTGTATTTGCCATTTGCACTAATTAATATACACTCTGCAAGAATTTGTAGCCCACTTATCAGGAACAAGGGTGTGCTTTACATTCTGGTTGAAAGTTTACGACATATGCTTTACAGCACATCCAGCCTGCAGAGAACGGCTTATTACAGTTTAGTAATGGCATCTTCTGGATTAGTTTCCGTGCTGCTAGCTATATGTATCAGAGCCAGAGAAACGCTGCACAATGTCCGAGCTTCGTATCTCAGGTGCTGCCCAGAATAGTACAGTGGATACGAATACCAAGAACATACCGTAATTTACGATTTATCCTGGAAAATGTGGGAATATTTTACCAGTTATGTTATATCATCATAAAATGGTACTTATTATGTAAAACTGTTCCTCTACTTTTGGTATTTAATACAACAAACTATTTTTGGCTTTCTTATAAAATCCATCTAAAGGGAGTTTTCAGCACCTGTCAAGAGGTGGTAGGTGTCAGAAAGCCCATTTAAAGGGAACCTGTCATAACGAAAATGGAATCTGACCTGCAGGCACGAGGTTATAGAGCAGAAGCCACTGATCAGATTGATTTATACATTTTTGCTGGAGAAGTTTCAATGAAAATTGCATTTTGTTATTTGAAATCCTTGGTGTTTGTCAATCACTAAATAGGACCAACCACCAAACTTGTATACATGGTCTTCCCTGTATGGCTTTGCATGCAGATATATCTGTCACACTAATTACTACTACCACCCACTGGACTCATTTTAGTCTTTATCCTTGTTGTTTGTACATGAGTCTAGTGGGCGGTCCTACTGGCAATTGACAGCTATTTCTGCATGCACAGTAATACAGGGAAGACTGTCAATCACTGATTAGGGCTGCCCACAGGAATTTTCTACAAACATCAGGGATGTCAATTAATTCTAAACCTTACCATTAGATCAGAATTTGACATATTCTAAGGGGGGGGGTTTCCCCTCATATTTGTGACATGTGTATTGACAAGTGACACTCTAATGATCTAGGTGCAGTCCAATAAAAAAAAATCGGGCAGCACTTGGATATGTGAGCACCTTTGCTTTATGGCAAGGTGCTCCATCATGCTGGAAAAAGGCATTGTTGGGCGCCAAACTGCTCTTGGACAGTTGGGAGAAGTTGCTCTTGGAGGACATTCTGGTACCATTCTTTATTCATGGCTGTGTTTTTAGGCAAGACTGTGAGTGAACCGATTGCCTTGGCTGAGAAGCAACCCCACACATGAATCGTTTCAGGATGCTTAACAGTTGGCATGAGACAAGACTGGTGGTAGCGCTCACTTCTTCTCCTAATAAGCCGTTTTCCAGATGTCCTAAACAATCGAAAAGGGGATTCATCAGAGAAAATGACTTTACCCCAGTCCTCAGCAGTCCACTCCCTTTTGCAGAATATCAGTCGGTCCCTGATGTTTTTTCTGGAGAGAAGTGGCTTCTTTGCTGCCCTCCTTGAAACCAGGCCTTGCTCAAAGAATCTCCACCTCACAGTGCGTGCAGAAGCACTCACACCAGCCTGTTGCCATTGCTGAGCTAGCTCGGCACTGCTGGTAGTCCGATCCCGCAGCTGAAACCGTTTTAAGATACGGTCCTGGCGTTTGCTGGTCCTTCTTGGGCGCCCTGGAGCCTTTTTGGCAACAATGGAAGCTCTCTCCTTGAAGTTCTTGATGATGCGATAGATTGTTGACTGAGGTGCAATCTTTGTAGCTGCGATACTCTTCCCTGTTAGGCCATTTTTGTGCAGAGCAATTATGGCTGCACGTGTTTCTTTAGAGATAACCATGGTTAACTGAAGAGAAACAATGATGCCAAGCACCAGCCTCCTTTTTAAAGTGTCCAGTGGTGTCATTCATACTTAATCATGACTGATCGCTAGCCCTGTCCTCATCAACACCCACACCTGTGTTAATGGAACAATCACTAAAACAATGTTAGCTGCTCCTTTTAAGGCAGGAATGCAATGATGTTGAAATGTGTTTTGGGGGTTAAAGTTCATTTTCTTAGCCAATATTGACTTTGCAAGTAATTGCTGTTAAGCTGATCACTCTTTATGACATTCTGGAGTATATGCAAATTGCCATTAGAAAAACTTAAGCAGTGGACTTTGTAAAAATTAATATTTGTAGCATTCTCAAAGCTTTTGGCCATGACTGTAGAATGTGTTTTGCATCTTCTCATTGACTCTTATCAAAACGCAGCTCAAATGGCAAAAACAATTGACATGTTGCTTCTTTAAACGCTGAGTTTTTGCCCAAAAATATGCAAATTAAAAGCAGCGTTTTGAACAGCATGGTGTGCACAATAAATCCCTATTTCTCATAGACTTTGCTTGGAAATCAAAACGCATGCATTTTGGCATTAAAATGGTGCAGTTGAAAACGCTGCTGAAAAGCATGTAAAAACGCAACGTGGGCACATTGCCTGAATGCATCCTTATACTGAATCTACCCGTGAGTGCATTTTTTGTTTGGGGTTTTTTTGGCGGTGTCTGCTTTCTTTTGCAGATGTCTACTTTTCTTTTAGAGATGTATGCTTTCTTTGATGAAGAGCGCTGCTGTATTCTTTAACTTATTTTTTTAGCTGCGTGGACACTGCCTTCTGGAAACCCAATAGCCCTACTTGCGGATTTTAGGTAGGGCTATTGGGTATTTTAGGTAGGGCTATTGGGTATTTTAGGTAGGGCTATTGGGTATTTTAGGTAGGGCTATTGGGTATTTTAGGTAGGGCTATTGGGTATTTTAGGTAGGGCTATTGGGTATTTTAGGTAGGGCTATTGGGTATTTTTTAGGTAGATCTGTTGGGTATTTTAAGCATACTCCAAAAAAGCCACTAAGATCCTACTAAAGGCCCTGTCACACGCAACGACGTATCTAACGATATATCACCGGGATCACGGATCCCGTGACACACATGCGGCATCGTTAGCGACGTTGTTGCGTGTGACACCAACGAACGGCCGTATTTTTGAACGATCAAAATTACTCATCTTATCGTTGATCTTTGACACGTCATTCATTTTCAAAAAATCGTTGCTGTTGCAGGACGCAGGTTGTTTGTCGTTCCCGAGGCAGCACATATCGCTACGTGTGACACCTCGGGAACGACGAACTACAGCTTACCTGCGGCCGCCTGCAATGAGAAAGGAAGGAGGTGAGCGGGATGTTATGGCAGCTGCTCTCCACCCCTCTGCTTCTATTGGGCGGCTGCTTAGTGACGCTGCTGTAACACTGCACAAACCGCCCTCTTAGAAAGGAGGCCATTCGCCGGCAACAGCGACGTCGCTAGGCAGGTAAGTCCGTGTGACGGCTCCTAACGACTTTGTGCGCCACGGGCAGCTATTTGCCCGTGACACACAAACGACGGGGGCGGGTGATTTCACCAGCGATATCGCTAGCATTATCGCTGCGTGTAAAGCCCCCTTAAGGCTTATTTTCGGGGTAGGTCTTTTTTTCGGATATTATATTCTTCTCAGCTTCTCCTGTTATCCACAGATCGGCCTGTGTATACATTTTGACAGGTTCCCTTTTCAAGTATTAGATTGGTCATTGATGGCTTATGGTATTACTTCAATTTTCTGTCAAATCAGCAGGTATCCTACTTATGAGACTCCAGACAATTCTTAAAAAAAAAAAAACACATTTATGTGCTAAATTTTTCTTGTTGGCTCTTTTTTTCTTAATTTAGAAATTGTAGTTCAAGCTATTTATAGAAATAATTTACTGAAAGTAAAAATTGCAGTAAATTGTCCTGGATGTTACATGTCCCAATCTATAATTTCAGTAACAGTTTAAGGACAATGTGTCTCTTTAAAATTGCGTTTTCTTATCTTAATATATTAAACAGGATGGCAAAAAATATCCGTATCTGAATGAAAAATGTGATTTTAGTAGATGTATAATTCTGTAGGAAATCATGGAGGCTATTGAGACTTGATTATACCCTTTTGTGCTACAGATGCCTTGATTATGTCTTGGAGGAGATCCGACACAATCGCAAAGCAAATGTGATGGTAGCCTCTCACAATGAAGATACAGTGAAATTCACTCTGAAAAGGTGGGTAGTTTCATCCCTTAACTGGCTGCATTTATTGAGTGCACGCTGAATAGCACGTGTGACTGTTTCATTTGCTTCATAAAGAGACTAGATTTCACAGTAGGTCAGAAGCTTACTTATACCAATGAGCATTGCACAAAGCATCCTTCCCCCTACAATAGGCCAAGATTACAATAACTGCTGTTTGGTGGACTGATGATATCAGTGTATATTATTGAATGGAATGCTCCTTGTGAAATTTTGTTAATTGTTAAATCCATCCCATAATTAAATATTTTTTATTTACACTTTAATTCTTGTATTAGCATAGATTCCAATAACAATAACATGGAATAATAGTAATAATTTCTATTGATTATCCATCACTGTGTCCACCCTGCTTCATGTGGATGCACATGTTCTGTCTTGCTCCTTTTTCTGGTCTATTAGTGATTCACAGGTATTCCTGGTATGGTGAGCCTTGTCCGTCACAAATCCTGTCAAAATGGATGACGTTGTGCCCATGTGAGCAGAGCCAACTTCTAGAAAAGAATTGTAAAATGGTTATGCAATGCCTATGATTTCCGCATTAGGCATTGAGAGATGCTGCTGCATGTTCCGATGTGCAGTGTATTATAGTCTTATTAAAGGGAACCTGTCACCAGGTTTTTCCTTTATGAGCTGCAAACACCACCACTGAGCTCTTATATACAGCATTCTAATATGCCATATATAAGAATCCAGGTCGCTGAATAGAACATAAAAAACCCTTTTATAATACTCACCTAGTGTCACTGCTCTTCGGTCCGGTGCCGCCTCTCTGCGGCGATCACCGTCCTCCTTTTTCTGAGGCCTGTGTGCATGACTTGTCCTACGTCATCCACACTAGCCGGCATTGAGGTCCTGCGCAGGTGCACACTGATCTTCCCTGCTTAGAGCAGATCAAAGTATTATGGTGCGCATGTGTGGGTGGTTTTTAACCTTTCCTCGTGTCTACTTATTACAGTACTTTGATCTGCCCTCAGCAGGGCAGATCAAAGTGTGACTGTGTGGGACTGCAATGCCGGCCTGGGCTGGATAGGAGGACGGATATCGCAGCAGAATGCAGGCGCTGGACTGGAGAGCAACGACACCCATCGGACCGGACAGCCCCCCCCCCAGGTGAGTATTATTAAACCCTAGGTGAGTATTATTAAAGTGTTGTTTACATTCTACACAGCAGCCTTTGCTCATATATACAGTATTCATGAATGCTGTATATAAGAGCCTACTGGTGGTGGCCGCAGCTTATGGCCACCAAACGAACACAACGGACATCCTCAGTGGCGTAACTAGAGTTTGATGGGCCCCGGTGGAAAGTTCAGACCTGGGCCCCCCACGTCTCCACGTACACAGACATTTGGGGTATGGGATAATGACACTGACACTCAGGCTACAGGATAATGGCGCTGACACTTGGCTCTTAGCCTCAGCACCCAGGTTTCCCATGATCTGAAATTCCTTTATCAGCACCCAGCTTTCCTATGTTCTGATATCTAGCTTCTTCATGCTCTGCTATACATCTTTCCCTCAACACCCAGCTTTCCCATATCAGAGCATGGGAAAGCTTGGTGCTGAGAGAAGATGTATAGCAGAGAATGGGAAAGCTGGGTGCTGAGAGCCTTTTTCCCTCAGCACAAAACGTTCCCATCCCCTGCTTTTATCTTTGTTCCCCCTTGTATATAGTTCTCCAAATACTATAATGGCCCCACATAGCCTTCCATATAGTATAAACGATCCCACATAACCCTTCATATATTAGAATGCACCTATATAGTCCTCCATGTATTATAATGCATTTCCCCTAGTTCTCCATGTATTATAATTCACCTCATAGTACTCCATATATTATACTGCACCACATAGTCCTCCATGTTTTATAATGCACCCCCATAGTCCATGTATAAGGTAGGTTCCATAGTCCTCCATATATTATAATGTAGTCCCCATAGTCCTATATGTATTATAACGCAACCCCATAAAACTTCATGGTGTATTATGCAGCCCCATACTCCTCCATGTATAATACACCCCTATATTCTATGTATAAGGTGTCCTTCATTTTGTATTATGCAGCCCCATACTCCTCCATGTATAATGCACCCCTAGTCCATGTATAAAGTGTCCTTCATGTTGTATAATGCATCCCCATAGACCTCCATGTATAATGCATCCCCATAGACCTCCATGTATAATGCATCCCCATAGACCTCTATTTATAATGCAGCCCCATAGACCTTCATGTATAATGCAGCCCCCTAGAACTCCATGTATAATAAACCCCTATAGTCCATGTATAAAGGTGTCCTTCATGTTTATTATGCAGCCACATAGACCTCCATATATAATGCAGCCTCCCCAGGCCTCCATGTATAATAATGCAGCCAGCCTCCCCAGGCCTCCATGTATAATAATGCAGCCAGCCTCCCTACTCCTCCATGTATAATAATGCAGCCACTGTGTACTCACTAATTTTATATAAAAAAAAAAAACACAAGTACTCACCTCTCTCCTCATTTCACCGCTGCTCCGTCCTCACCTCTCCTTGTTCCCTCCGGTCAACGTCCTCCACTCTCTGCTCTCAGCACAGCAGTCGCACAAAAGTGACGTCACCGCGCAGGCACAGGACGAGAATGATGATGCATAGAGCGGCGCCGGCCGCTCTATGCTTCATCATTTCTGTGCGCGATGACGGGGGGTGGGGGGCCCTGTGCCGCTGCTGACATCGGAAAGGGGAACCCGGTGTCGGCGGCAGTGACTCCGGGTCATATAGCTGCCGCGTGGTCTGCGACAGAGCAGCACAGCTCCTCCCTTACTGAAAGGAGCTGGCTGCTGATCTGCCAGGCGCCGCGGCCCCCTATCCTGCCGGGCCCGATCGAAATAGCGACCTCTGCAACTGCGGAAGTTACGCCCCTGGACATCCTCCTGGGATCTCATGACTTTATTTGTAGCCCAGAGAATTATGGGTGCTTCACACACAGCGAGCTCACTGCCGAGATCGCTGCTGAGTCACGCTTTTTGTGACGCAGCAGTGACCTCATTAGCGATCTCGCTGTGTGTGACACTGAGCAGCGATCTGGCCCCTGCTGCGAGATCGCTGCTCGTTACACACAGCCCTGGTTCGTTTTCTTCAAAGCCGCTCTCCTGCTGTGACACACAGATCGCTGTGTGTGACAGCAAGAGAGCGACAAATGAAGCGAGCAGAGAGCAGGAGTCGGCGTCTGACAGCTGAGGTAAGCTGTATCCAAGATAAACATCGGGTAACCAAGGTGGTTACCCGATATTTACCTTAGTTACCAGCCTCTGCAGCTCTCACGCTGCCTGTGCTGCCGGCTCCGGCTCTCTGCACATGTAGCTGCTGTACACATCGAGTTAATTAACCCGATGTGTACAGCAGCTAGGAGAGCAAGGAGCCAGCGCTAAGCAGTGTGCGCGGCTCCCTGCTCTCTGCACATGTAGCTGCATTACACATCGGGTTAATTAACCCGATGTGTACTGTAGCTAGGAGAGCAAGGAGCCAGCGCTCAGTGTGCGCGGCTCCCTGCTCCCTGCTCACACTGGTAACTAATGTAAACATCGGGTAACCATACCCGATGTTTACCTTAGTTACCAGTCTCCGCAGCTTTCAGACGGCGGCTCCGTGCAAGCGCAGCGTCGCTTGCACGTCGCTGCTGGCTGGGGGCTGTTCACTGGTCGCTGGTGAGATCTGCCTGTTTGACAGCTCACCAGCGACCATGTAGCGATGCAGCAGCGATCCTGACCAGGTCAGATCGCTGGTCGGATCGCTGCTGCATCGCTAAGTGTGAAGGTACCCTTAGAAACAAGGCAATCTCAAATGGTGATACTAAGAATTTATTCCATAAGTCTTAAAGCAACATGTGACGTTTCGGCCAGGTGGCCTTTATCAGGCAACTTGTTATTAAGACTGTCAGGGTAGTGGTAAAGGCAGTGGTATCCACCACTATTCTGCATTTGAGTGCCTTGTTTGTTTGTTTTTTTTAAGTTACACCCAAATAAACATTGGAGGCTACCCAGCCTCTACCCCCCACCCAACCCTCCCCTCCCCAACAAACATTAAACAGTCTTGTAGAAAGGAGATATAATGTAAAATCTGCAGCTCCACACATTCCTAGACAAATGTTCTTAAGTACCATTATTGCATTTATCAGTTAATCCAATTAGACTTTTGTTTTTCTTTGAGTTTTTGCTTTGTTTGGCATTGTACACATTTAAATGTCATTTTTCATATAGGATCTAACCTGTTCCCATGCTACTCTCTTCTCCCCAAACCTCCATCATCATTATAGATAAGTTCTGCAGAAATTTCTCGCCCTTTTCCCCTTGTTATCAATTCTGAGTAAGCCCAATCTAAACCTAACCACCAGTTCCCTCGATGCCAACCTTGACCTGTCTATCCATCGTGCCCATATTTTTTCAAATTTGACGCCATTTCTTTTCCGATATATACTTTTCACCAGATTTATCACCCAATTAACTTTTTTGACATATTCAGATATTGTAGGACTGTGGTCCGAGATCCAGCATTGAGCGATTAGTTTCCTGGCAATATATAATAGTCTAGATACGGCCACTTTGCCCTCCTCCTCCAAAGGTAAAGAGTGCCTTGTTTCTAATTCTCTGGACATATGGTGTGGAAACCTACAAGTGCACCTCAACATCTTACACTGTGGCTGTGCCTTATACTGCTAGAAGTATTTATTTGTAGCCTTTCTTCCTGCAGACATATCCAGGCACACTGCAGTGTATCGGATTATGTACCTGATGATGACACCAGCTCAGAGTGGAAGCGTATTATTAATAATAATAATGATAATAATAATTATAAATATACTTGGAAGAAACATCTGCCGGCTCAATGCCTTTTATCCCTAAAGATCATATAGTAAAGCATTCCTGTTGACATGTTTTTTTGTTGGTTTTTTTCTTGTTTTTTTGGGTTTTGGGGTTTTTTTTTGTTTCAAAAATGATTTATGTTGAAAAGAACATAGATAAAAAATATTAATGTAATAAAATAATTACCGTAGTTTTTTTTTTTTTTTTTTTTTTTTTTTGTTTACTACATTTATACACAAAAAAAAGGAAGCATGCCATCATTTTTTCTTCAGAGAACATTCATGACCTTATATCAGTATATCTGTTACCATGAACTGGGAAATGTGTGTAAAAGGTACTGCTTCTGACTTATGCTAATATTATCTCCATGCTCTGACAGAATCTACTTACAATCCCATTACTCATCGCATGTAGGACAAATGTAGTAACCACAATTCTTCTTAATGTGTCATTTCTGATCCATCAGGTAGAACACAAAGGCTCCAGAATTATTACTCTTTACTCTCTCTCGCTCTAAATCCTGTGCACTGTGGATTTAATTATTCTTCAGTGAATGCCTAATGTGCTTGATTTAGGTAGGCTGGCGCACACAGTGTAATAATAAAGTCTATTTATGCAGGGGTTTTTTTTTTATATTGATTTCTTTTTATTAAAAGGAGTGTTTGGTATTGAAAATCTTGAGCTGGTCTGAAGTGATAATTTCTCTACAAAGCTTTCTTTAGAGCTGTTAGAAATAAAAAGCACAAAAGTTCTGCTCCTCTGAGAGACCATGGCATTGTATAGATTATGGTGGTCCACCACTACAACCAACTGGTTAATGGGGACAAAAGAATGGTGTCGTTATTACCCTATGGAGATTGTGTATACATGGTATTCGCACCATAATTACTGCAGTGTGAACGCATTTCTTTGTCAACCTGTGAGCAGAAACTTAATGAACATGCAATTAAACCAAAGGTTTTTTTAAAGTTAGAAAAGTGCTTAATGTTATTTTCCAGAATCACAATATTGATGTCTTAGGCCGGGTACACATATCTGGCTTTTATCCGGTTTGACGGATGCGGCGCACGCCAGTATAGCATGATACAGTATAGTGGCAGCGCCGCAACTTCCGGGTCACATGCTCCGGTCACATGACAGCATGTGACCAGCGCTTGCTGCGCTGCCAGTGTACTGTATACACTGTACTGGTGTGCGCCGCATCCGTCAAACCGGCGAAAAGCCGGATATGTGTACCCGGCCTTATCCTTTATCGGTGATTGTGGTGGTCCGACTCTTTGCACCACCAAAGCCAATCAGCTGTTTGTAGAGGATGTGTTTGCTTATACTTTTATGTATTCCGGTCTACCTCGTAGCTGTGCTGGGTATTGCAGCGTTGTCCCATTAATTTCAATGTAAGCATACTATACATTTAATCCTAAACATTTTAAATATGAGTGTTGTGCAGAATAGAGACTATATTTAGACACCCCACAGCTAAAGTGTCCACCATCTTGGCTCTTACTTGCATCATATAATGGAGATACCAGTTTCTTCCTTACAAGAAGGAAAGAATAGCAATGGAACAATGTATACTATATCATGAAGCACCACAAGAGCAGGTTATTTATTGTACTTACAAGGTAGTAGATAAAATTCAGCATAAAATTAAATTACACAGAGTAACATCTGGATCGGTTCACGTTTCACCTTTTTAACTTCTGGGGTGTCTAAATATTAATACCGCCCACCGTTTATTTTATCTTCAGCAATCACAATGTGAACATAGCAGTTTGCTCTTTCATTTACTATCCTTTTACCCTTCCTTGATAGTGGTCAAGTTGTCCTAAGTAACTAAGAAATGAAAGTATTTCAGTATCGATAGGGGTTAGTTTCTCCTCTTATTCTGCTGTACTTGTATAAACCTATCTGTGCAGAACACATTGATTTAATCGTTTCTGGATTGATGGTGTGTAACCAACTTTGACTAAAATGCAGCAGCAGTGATGCGCAAATAATGTATGACAATTTTAAGTGGATGTTTATCTGCATTTATTCACATTGTAGACCCCCTGTAGACATATATACTTTGTCCTGCACATAGTGTATATACTTTCCTCTTAGGACAGTGTTACTCAACTCCAGTCCTCAACGCCTATTAACAGTTCAGGTTTTCAGGATTTTCTCAGTATTGCACAGGTGATGGGATTATTCTCTGTTCAATATTGAGGAAACCCTGAAAACTATCACCTAATGAAATCCTGAAAACATGATATTTTGGTGTGCGTTGAGGACTGGAGTTGAGTAACGCTGTCTTAGGGTGCGTGCACATGATCAGTGTTTCCTGCGTTTTGGACGCAGTATGCTTCAGCTGCGTCCAAAATGCAGCATTGAACAGTACAAACATAGTGGATGGATTTCTAGAAATCCTGTGCCCACTGTGCTTCTTTTTTCCGCAGGAAACACTGACCTGTGGTGCATCTTTCCAGACCGCAGCATGTCAATTGTTTGCTGCAGAATCCCATGCATCCTCCATAGGGAGACTGCCGCACACTGAACCCTGATCGTGGGTACAAGCAGCTGTGGTCTCCTGCAGAGGACACTTGCAGCCCCGCAGGTCAGGACCCACTGCATCCAGTCCTGATCATGGGCACATACCCTGAGGATAAAAGCAATGTAAACCATGGAGAGACCTTCGCACTGGATTGAACGTGGCTTCCTCTTCAAACAACTGAATGGCTCAGGGAAAAAGAGACCGATTCCCCCTAATCTGATATACTAAATATAGGCCATTGATACTTTGCTCCTTGATGCCCTTAACCCCTTCAGCCCCCAGCCTGTTTTCACCTTAAAGACCCGGCCATTTTTTGCAATTTTGACCAGTGTCACTTTGACAGGTTATAACTCTGGAACACTTCAACGGATCCTGGCGATTCTGAGATTGTTTTTTCGTGACATATTGTACTTCATGTCAGTGGTAAATTTAGGCCGATATGTTTTGCGTTTATTTGTGAAAATTTCGGAAATTTAGCGAAAATTTTGAAAATTTTGCAATTTTCAAAATTTGAAATTTTATGCCCATAAATCTGAGAGATATGTCACACAAAAAAGTTACTAAATAACATTTCCCACATGTCTACTTTACACCAGCGCAATTTTTGAAAAAAAAAAATTTCCGTTCGGAAGTTAGAAGGGTTCAAAGTTCATCACCAATTTCTCATTTTTCCAACAAAATTTACAAAAAAAAATTGTTTAGGTACCACATCACATTTGGAGTGATTTGAGAAACGTAGGCGACAGAAAATACCCAAAAGTGACCCAATTCTAAAATCTGCACCCCTCACTCTGCTCAAAACCACATCCAAGAAGTTTATTAACCCTTTAGGAGCTTCACAGCAACCAAAGCAATGTAGACGAAAAAATGAAAATTTTACTTTTTTAACACAAAAATGTTACTTTAGCCATAAAAATTAGTATTTTCACAAGGGTATCAGGAAAAATGCATCATAAAATGTATCTTGCATTTTCTCCTGAGTACGCAGATACCCCATATGTGGTGGTAATCAAATGTTTGGGCACACAGCAGGACTCGGAAGGCAAGGAGCGCCATTTGAATTTTTGAGTGCAAAATTAGCTGCACTCATTAGCGGACGCCATGTCGGGTTTGAAGACCCCCTGAGGTGCCTAAACAATGGAGCTCCCCCACAAATGACCCCATTTTGGAAACTAGAGCCCTCAAATATTTTTTCTAGATGTTTGATGTGCACTTTGAACCCCTGGGGGCTTCACAGAAGTTTATAACGTTGAGCCGTGAAAAGAAAAAAAAATTTTTTTACCACAAAACTGTTGCTTCAACCAGGTAGCTTTTTTTATCACAAGGGTATCAGGAAAAAATGCACCATAAAATTTATGGTGCATTTTTTCCTGAGTACGCAGATACCCCATATGTGGTGGAAATCAAATGTTTGGGCGCACGGCAGGACTCGGAAGGCAAGGAGCGCCATTTCACAGCAAAATTGGTTGGAATTATTAGCGGACGCCATGTTTCATTTGGAGACCCCCTGAAGTGCCTAAACAATGGAGCTCCCCCACAATTGACCCCATTTTGGAAACTAGACCCCTCATCGAATTTATCTAGCTGTTTAGTGAGCACTTTGAACCCCTGGAGGCTTCACAAACGTTTGTAATGTTCAGCCGTGAAAATATTTTATTCTTTTTTTTACCACAAAATTGTTTTTTCAAACAGGTAGCTTTTTTTTCCACAAGGGTATCAGAAAAAAATGCACCATAAAATGTATTGTGCAATTTCTCCTGAGTACGACGATACCTCATATGTGGTGGAAATCAATTGTTTGGGCGTACGGCGGGGCTCAGAAGAGAAGGAGCGCCATTTCACAGTAAAATTGATTGGAATTATTAGCAGACGCCATGTTTCATTTGGAGCCCACCCTGAGGTGCCTAAACAATGGAGCTCCCCCACATGTGATCCCATTTTGGAAACTAGACTCCCCCCCCCCATACAAAAAAAATTAGTTTGGCGAAATAAATACAGACATCAGTAAAAAAAAAAAAAGAGCGCCTGCCACTAAGACCAGTGCCAAACGTGAGAGCAATGCACGAGTCTCGCATCGCATCATCCACTGCAGTCTGGAAGCGAGCAACTGCGCTGGATAATGCGATGCGAGAGGGCGGGGCGGCAGATGAGAAAGGGCGCAGCGGATGGAAGATGGGAAAGGGCGCAGCGGATGGAGGAGCGGCAGAGGATGGGAAAGGGCGCAGCGGATGGATGATGGGAAATGGCGCAGCGGATGGAGGAGCGGCAGAGGATGGGGGGGTGAGATGGGGATACCTACCTTACAGGATGGATCTAGGCAGCAGGATCACAGCAGACAGAAGAGGCAGCAGATGAAGGAGGCAACAGATCGAGGAGGGTGAGAGGGGGCAGTAGATGGAAAATGGGAGAGAGCAGGCAGCAGATCGGGGAGGGGGGCAGAGTCTGATGCGAGAGAGAGATGGCACATGTAGGGGAAGGGAGGGGGGCTTGCAGCACATGTAGGGGGAGGGAGGGGGGCTTGCAGCACATGTAGGGGGAGGGAGGGGGGCTTGCAGCACATGTAGGGGGAGGGAGGGGGGCTTGCAGCACATGTAGGGGGAGGGAGGGGGGCTTGCAGCACATGTAGGGGGAGGGAGGGGGGCTTGCAGCACATGTAGGGGAAGGGAGGGGGGCTTGCAGCACATGTAGGGGAAGGAAGGGGGGCTTGCAGCACATGTAGGGGAAGGGTGGGGGGCTTGCAGCACATGTAGGGGGAGGGAGGGGGGCTTGCAGCACATGTAGGGGGAGGGTGGCTGGCTTGCAGCACATGTAGGGGGAGGGTGGCTTGCAGCACATGTGCTGCAAGCCAGCCACCCTCCCCCCACATGTGCTGCAAGCCAGCCACCCTCCCCCCACATGTGCTGCAAGCCAGCCACCCTCCCCCCACGTGGGGGGAGGGTGGCTTGCAGCACATGGAGGGATAGGTGGTGTGGCGATGGAGAAGGGGCAGCCGATGACGGAGGCGGCGGCGGCCGCCGCCGATCGGGGGCAGCAGCGGCTGAAAAAGGTGGGTGCGACGGCGGCGGGAACAGTGGCGAGCATAGTGGCGAGCATGGCGGCGGGGACGGCGGTGGATCGGGAGCGGCGGCGGGGACGGCGGTGGATCGGGGGCGGCGGCGGGGACAGCGGTAGAGCGGGAGCATGGCGGCGGGGACGGCGGTGGATCGGGAGCGGCGGCGGGGACAGCGGTGGAGCGGGAGCATGGCGGCGGAGACAGCGGTGCAGCGGGAGCATGGCGGCGGGGACGGCGGTGGATCGGGAGCGGCGGCGGGGACAGCGGTGCAGCGGGAGCATGGCGGCGGAGACAGCGGTGCAGCGGGAGCATGGCGGCGGGGACGGCGGTGGATCGGGAGCGGCGGCGGGGACAGCGGTGCAGCGGGAGCATGGCGGCAGAGACAGCGGTGCAGCGGGAGCATGACGGCGGTGGATCGGGAGCGGCGGCGGGGACAGCGGTGCAGCGGGAGCATGGCGGCGGAGACAGCGGTGCAGCGGGAGCATGGCGGCGGGGACGGCGGTGGATCGGGAGCGGCGGCGGAGACAGCGGTGCAGCGGGAGCATGGCGGCGGGGACGGCGGTGGATCGGGAGCGGCGGCGGAGACAGCGGTGCAGCAGGAGCATGACGGCGGTGGATCGGGAGCGGCGGCGGGGACAGCGGTGCAGCGGGAGCATGGCGGCGGAGACAGCGGTGCAGCGGGAGCATGGCGGCGGGGGCGGCGGTGGATCGGGAGCGGCGGCGGGGACAGCGGTGGAGCGGGAGCATGGCGGCGGAGACAGCGGTGCAGCGGGAGCATGGCGGCGGGGACGGCGGTGGATCGGGAGCGGCGGCGGGGACAGCGGTGCAGCGGGAGCATGGCGGCGGAGACAGCGGTGCAGCGGGAGCATGGCGGCAGGGACGGCGGTGGATCGGGAGCGGCGGCGGGGACAGCGGTGCAGCGGGAGCATGGTGGCGGAGACAGTGGGAGCATGGCGGCGGGGACGGCGGTGGATCGGGAGCGGCGGCGGGGACAGCGGTGGAGCGGGAGCATGGCGGCGGAGACAGCGGTGCAGCGGGAGCATGGCGGCGGGGACGGCGGTGGATCGGGAGCGGCGGCGGGGACAGCGGTGCAGCGGGAGCATGGCGGCGGGGACAGCGGTGCATCGGGAGCATGGCGGCGGGGACAGCGGTGAAGCGGCAGCAGCGGCGGGGCGATCGGAGACAGCGGCTGTGAAGCGGGAGCAGCGGCGGGGCGATCGGAGACAGCGGCGGTGAAGCGGGAGCAGCGGCGGGGACAGCGGTGAAGCGGGAGCAGCGGCGGGGCGATCGGGGACAGGGGCGAGCGGCGGGGCGATCGGGGACAGGGGCGGGCGGCGGGGACAACAACTTACCGCTCTCCTCGGCTTCTAGGGACGATCACAGGCCGCAGATCCACATTGATTGGAGAGAGCGGTCACAAGATCGGTCTCTCCAATCAGAGCTGGGGGCGGGTGAAGCATCGATCACCCAGCTCCAGCCAATGGCCAGTGCTACAGCAGCACTGATCAGGGCTGGATTTCAATGTTCCAGCCATTTTCAATGGCTGGAACATTACAGTGGCTGTAATTGGCTGAGCGGCGTTCGTCAGCCAATCACAGCCTCTGTAGGTTCGGGGAGGAGGCACCACCCCTCCTGACGTCAGGCAGAGGTCCCCTCCTTCCCGAATCCACCGTTTAAGTAAATAAATTTCACTCCCCGGGGCTCCGGGACCGCGATTTCGCCAGGACGTACTGAGTATGTCATGGGTCGTTTAGCACCATGTCACCATGACGTACTCAGTACGTCCAAGGTCGTTAAGGGGTTAAAAGTTCTTTATTAACCTCTTAGTGACCACATTTTTCAGATCTGACGTCACTTTGTGGCAATTACTCTGCAACGTTTCAACATATCCCAGTGATATTGAGACTGTTTGTTTATACTCATGCCACATTATATTTTATAATAATGGTTAATTTAGGTCACTATGGTTTGTGGTTGTTTATAAACATCAGAAATGTGACAGATTTCTAAAAATGATCAATTTTCAAACTTTGAATAATTATTTATTTATTCCAGATAGTCACACCTTAGAAAATAGTTAATAAATCATCTTCACCTCATGTCTGCTTTACAGATTTCCCACCATTTGTCAAATGCTCTGTTATGTTAGGATGTTAGGAGCTTTAAAATTGTAGCTGTAATTTTTTTTTTTTTTTTAAGGGGCCTATTCAGTTTTGAAATTACATTGGGGGACCTATACATTGCAAAACCCCTTTTAAAAACAAAAATCCTCAACATATTCACAATTGCTGTTTGGTGGTTTATTAACCCTCCAGCTGCTTTTCAGCAATTCATGCAAAGTGACATGGCAGGAAAGAAAATTGTTAGTTATACCCGCTAAATCTTAACAACCTCTGAATAGGTCACTATAGCCGGCGGACCCCAAGGCAGTTAATTGCCATGGCAACTATCAGAACCACACATTCATGATCTCTGAATGTTGATGGGGTTAAAGAGGAAGGAGCTCCCACACTCCTAACCATCTATATACTGTTGACCCTATTGACAGCTGCATCTAAGGGGTTAAACGGCCATGGTTGGTGTCAACACTGATGCAGCAGGGTGTCATCCATAGTGTAAAGCTGACTGCCGCTGCATTTTAACCTGTCGCGCTACGTAATTCACTTATATCTCAGGTCAGTTTTAAGTCATATTGGTGATCACTAAGGGGTTAACTGTATTATTTTACTTTCTGTGACTATATTACACTAAATGAACCAATCCTAGTTTGCAATTTTGAAGAAATGTGGTATGTCCACCAGATCACAGCACTTGTGCTTAGGAATATCAATGTAACCTTCATGCTGAATTAATCGGAGATAGGGCACTGGAACTTGCTGTTAATGTTTTATAAAGTAGTCCAGACATGAAGTAATTTAAAAGGCCGCCCTCTGAATAAGGAATAATTGCAAGTTTTAGTGTGAAGTTTTAATAGGGAATGATGTAGTTGTATTCTAATTAAAGCTGCAAAAATTTATTTTTATTTTTTTTTATTTCTTTATTTTTTTTAATTATTTTATTTAAAATGGGAAGGACAGAATTTTGTTTTATTTCTCAATGGTCAATCTGATTTTCAGGTGTTTTTTTTTTTTTTTTTTTTTCCCCCCAGAATGAATGAATTAGGTATTTATCCTAACGAGAAAAAAGTATATTTTGGACAGTTGCTGGGCATGTGCGACCAGATCAGTTTTCCTCTTGGTGAGTATTGACATACATTTCCTTTTGTTAAACTTGCAGAGGTTCTTTGATGCTTTTTTATAGATATAATATATTTTTTTTTTTTTATATTTTTAGAATATCAGATGCTAGCATACTCTACTTTTGTCACCCTTGTGGATCCAGCGCAGGCTGCTCTGTAAGTCTGTGCTGGTTCCAGGAGCTAGATCTGTGCCTTCAACAGAACTTAGCTGCTGGGGTCAGGTGACTAGAAGAGAACATTGTTGGATGTTTCCCTGATGCGCTCTACTAGTCTATGGTGGCCCTGACATAGCTTCCAGAGCCGGTTGGAAAAAAAATATCATTAGACAACTCCTTTAAAAGAAATTCAACTTAGATTGTTCACGTTTACGCCACCTTTTTTCGAGCCTGAATTTTTTTTTACTATGTACAAAAATCCAGGCCTTATATGTAGATCCAAATATTTATATCAGCTTAGCGGAGACCTACTCAATGTTAGTGTTTTAGCTTCACAACCAAAGTAAATCTGTCACCAGATTTTGCCCCTAATCTGAGAGAAATATAATGTAGAGCCAGAGACTTTGATACCAGCGATGTCACTTACTGGACTGCTTCATGTAGTTTTGATGAAATTCCTTATTAATGAGCAGTAGATTATGATTAGAGGACTACTTGGCATGCTGCCAGGTAGTCCAGCATATTCATCAGCTCTGTATAACCCGCCCCCCACAACTGAATGGCAGCTTTTTGTGTACACTGTATGTTAGTAGAAAGCTGACAATCATTAGTGTGGGCGCATTATACCACATTCAAATAACTGCTAGATCTGGAGAAAAGAAAAGTGATTTTATCAAAATGACAGCAAGCAGCCCAATAACCCATACAACACTGAAGTCAGGGTCTCTGTCTCTTCATTATGCTACTCAGGTGGGGCAGCAAAAAGCTGGCGGCAGATTTCCTTTAAAGGTAATCTGTCAGGTGATTTTTTTAGTACAATATTAATATTATCTTTAAATAGGGCTTAAGGAGACCTTTAAAGATCAGTAAGTTTTATTGCGCTACGTTATCCTGCTGTACGCTCCATATAATTCAGTGTCTCCTGCACGCTAATCATGTGTATGTAAATACAATTTACATATTCACTGCTCCCCCCACCCACCTCTCAGTGAATTCACGATCACTACTGACAGGTGGGAGGTAGTATGGGTGGGGGCAGCAGTGCAAATTCAGCTCATATTTATGATCGCTGATGCCAGCACTGAGAGGTGGAAGGAGGAAGCAGTGGATATGCAGTTTACATATGCTTGACTATTTTCTATGTCACGCTAAATTCTGGAACGCTTACAACAAGATAACGGGAAGTGGGAGAGCTCTAAAAATTGCAGATTCTGAATGGTCTCCTTAAGCCCTGTTTACAGATAACAATAGTATTGTACTACAAAAATACCTGACAAATTTCCTTTAAAGGTTTGTGCATATGTCTTTTTCAGGAAGGTCTGTTTAGGAACCCGCCTGGAAAAGCACTAATGAAACAATCAAAACAATGAATATACAGCAATGTCAAAACCATTTGCTGTTAATTTGTTCTGTAGTTTGATCTTCTTTTACCCTCTTCAGCTGTCCAAAGCTATAAAGCGGTTAAAATGAGGGACCTGACAATTCTTCTGGTGGCTTTCTAGCTCCACTTGCTGTTTATGCATACAAACTATTCAATTCACAAAATATAAAAAGTCTTTTCAGGCATAACACCGCTGCCATTTTTCTGAAGCATCTTCCTCTTGAAAAACTCAGCATGTTTGCTGTTGTATAAGAGACAATGTGTGTGCACATAGCCTTAACCTCCTTTCTTCTAATCTACTCTTTACATTTTCTTTCTTGCTCTTTTAATCTTATTTATATCTTCATGTTTTAAAAAAAATATTACATAAAGATGTGCAACTAAACTGTATCCTTCTGATTTTGGTGTATATATTGGTTATTCCTTTTGCTCTTTCTATTACAGGACAAGCAGGCTATCCTGTATATAAATATGTTCCCTATGGACCTGTCAACGAAGTTCTACCCTACCTGTCTAGAAGAGCTCAGGAGAATCGAGGCATCATGAAAGGAGCCACTAGAGAGCGGGAGCTTCTCTTGAGGGAGTTCATAAGACGCATGCTAACCGGCAACCTTTTCTACACACCCAAGTTCTAGATGGACCTAGGTTGCGACTCACTAATATGATATATATGGGACAAACGTTATCTATAACCATCAGCAAGACTAATCAATTATCTATTTAATACCACATTGCGGTCTTTTGCCTTTTGTAATGTAGTTTTGAACTTTAGGGCATAGGAAGCCGCTAGTGGTATATTAGACAATAGTCTTTAAATCACAAAATATGATCTGTCCCCAGCCGCTCAATACAGGAATGCCGGTATTTTATATGGAAGCTTTTATGCATTCTCTAGTGTACAAGTCCAGGTAAATCTATAAAACTGGATTTCTTGGAGTATATGATAAAAAAATATATATATATAATTATATTATGTGTGTAGGGGGGATGTAAACGTTATTTTCAGTATGTAACAAAAAAAATAATAAGGGGAAAAAAATAAAGCACCTTTGTTCTTGGCATTTGTGGGGTGTGGGAACTGATAGCACTTTTTGATTCTCAGATAGTTTGATCTATAGCATAATGGCTTTGTGTCTTATGAGCTGACACTCTTGAGATGTCATGCCTACCATTCTCAAACATTTAATATAAGAAAGCAATGTGGGATGTAGATAATGATGATTCACAGCGGATAAGCAGCCAGGAAACGTGGTTAGCGGCTTATGGTTAAAACCCACTTGTGTATAGACCACATGTCCTAAATATAGAACATTGTGGAAGGGATATTTTGAAGTATTTCTTCCATTAATTTTATTTTATCTTCTGAGACCTATTTTTCTTATGAGGGTCTTGCTATGCCCCAATTTCTGTCATATCGACAGCCTGGGGATTGTCTCTCTAAAGCAAATTTAAATATTGCAGAAACTGAATATTTATGAGAAAACTATATTATAAGAAGCACAATTCTAAGTTTTGATGGCTATTAAAGTGAAGCCGGTGTTAGATTTATGCTGCCCAAACCACAGACAGCATTAATCGGATAAAGGCTACAATATTGGTCAGTTATGTTCAACACTGAAACACCTTGGCCTTTTAGAGAAACCATACTTTTAACAGCTAGCAGCTTCTCCCCAGCCCTGACCCCTAGACTGACAAATCTCTCCTTCTTCACACACAGATGCAATAATGTAGCCTGTGTCTGGTTCATGCTCCATAGTTGGAGCCACCAAAATCTGCTGTCAGGTTTACTTGAAGTGTCTAAAGATGTCAGAAACTTTAACACACCCCCCTCCATCCTCCGTTATTATGACTGTTTATCCATCTTAAGTGATAGGACTACTCGATACCTTTTATGTTCCCAACATTCTGCTTCAGTGAGAAATCGTGTTTTGAAGTCTGAGAGTTCACTGTGGCCATGACAAAGCACTTACAGCTCCTTATCTTCTTCTGTATTCCAGAATAAGCAGCAATTTCCTTAGCTGATTGGTCATTGGCCAATAGATCAGAGCAAAAGACCTGTCAATCAGCCCGGTAACAGTGCTGCTACTTTTCTAGTTTAGAAATAATTTAGATTAAAGCACTTCCAAAATGAACTTCAAAACACAATTTCTCCTCCACTGAAGCAGCCATTGGTGGATCATAAAGGGATCAACTGGGTTCTCTTTAAAGGGTTATACAGTGTTGTTAATACTTAAAGGGAACTTGTGAAACTCCCTCCCCAAACCATTAAGGGGTACTTCACACACAGCGAGATCGCTACTGAGATCGCTGCTGAGTCACGTTTTTTGTGACCTCATTAGCGATCTCGCTGCGTGTGACACTGAGCAGCGATCTGGCCCCTGCTGTGAGATCGCTGCTCGTTACACACAGTGCTGGTTCGTTTTTTTTATTGTTGCTCTCCCGCTGATAAGCACACATCGCTGTGTGTGACAGCGAGAGAGCAACAATCCTGAATGTGAAGGGAGCAGGAGCCGGCGTCTGACAGCCTGCGGTAAGCTGTAACCAAGGTAAACATCGGGTAACCAAGGTGGTTACCCGATATTTACCTTCGTTACCAGCCTCCGCAGCTCTCACGCTGCCAGTGCCGGCTCCTGCTCCCTGCACACGCTAAGTTAAGCTGTGTGAGCTGGTAACTAAGTTAAACATCGGGTAACCATACCCGATGTTTACCTTAGTTACCAGTGTCCGCAGCTTCCAGACGCCGGCTCCGTGCAAGCGCAGCGTCGCTTGCACGTCGCTGCTGGCTGGGGGCTGGTCACTGGTCGCTGGTGAGATCTGCCTGTTTGACAGCTCACCAGCGACCATGTAGCGATGCATCAGCGATCCTGACCAGGTCAGATCGCTGGTCGGATCGCTGCTGCATTGCTAAAGTGTGAAGGTACCCTTAGTTCCACATTCTAACAAGGTCAGAAACACCAGTTAATGGTGCAGATTGAAGCCGATTAGAGAATGATGGAGGACCATTCTGTTAAAACCATTCTCTATACATAATTAAAAGATCTCTATTGATGCTAAGGCCAAAATTCAACAAAATCAATCCTGCATATACATAAATTTTAGAATTGGTAAACTAGTCAGTGAATCCCTGTAAAAATTAAAATCCCTAAAACGTTTCTAGCAAAGGAGCTAGATATAATAATCTAAAAAGTCTGACTATTGTGTGCCTTGGAAACGGTCTGTTGTCACTGATGCCCTGTTATCATAAATTAGAGATCCAGTTACTTTAGTGTTGGACCCAAAAACGCATTGGTAGTGGTCTAACTGAACTAGTTATGCCATAAAAGTGTTGGGATAGGAAAAAATACAGTTTACCATCAATATTTACTAATATACTCCAGAATTCATGAGGTTAAAGGGGTTTTCCCAAAAGTTCAATTTAATCAATAGATCTTGGAATAATAATAGTTTCCACATTTGGATGTGATTAAAAAAAAATGTTACTGTGTTGAGATAATCTTATGTGTCCCTGCTGTGTACTTTGTAATGGCTGTGTCTGACCGTACAGGGACATGGTCTGATCATACCATATCTCCTGAGCAGGCGAGGAAGTAAAAAAAAAATATATATATACAAATAGGACAGCATGGGATCGCAAATAATTTATTTTGAGGTAAAACATTTTTTAAACAGACACTGAGCCATGCAAGTGAATGTGTCTGTTAAAAATATCAGACTGCACTCCGATGACCTCTGAGTGCTGCCTGATTTTTATGGACTGACACAATGGAGAAGGTCGATATTAAGGTCTTTGGGGTTTTTTCTCTCCATCAACTCAGAGAACTGGATCACACTATAGTCGTATTCTGATCAGTTTGATCAGAGCGTGATTCGCATTGTCTGTCCGCTTCTCTTGGATGAGAAGATATACAGTCATCTGACCTTAGCCTAAAAGTGATAGCCATTGTGGTAAGTCCATGATGCTTTTTGGTCAAAACATGAATCTGAAATAGAGATATTAAAAAAAAAAATGAGGGCAGTAAACGTGCAGGTGATGGGATTAAATATATTCTGATATTTATTTGTATGTTTAGCATAGTCCTTTGGAAAGATGATACTGCTTCTAAGCCAGCACAGAGGCTTTTTCCATTGTTACAGACCCGTTACAAGTAATGATCTCATTGAGTTATTTTGGATGTTATAAAATGTCTTTCTGCAATGTTACTAACTAGGTGTAATGTTCTTAAATGAACTTTCTATTGGATTTCAAGGTATAAGTCTTTGTGTATTCCAATTTGAGTGTCTGTTAACATTGGAGATGACCATAAACTTGTACAGAAATATCTCTTACAGCAGTGGTAATGTTGAATACTGTATATGTAAGAGCTTTTTATTTTATTATATCAGATTATAAGTAAGCATAAAGCACCTTAGAAAATGTGTGTTTCTACTGATTTATGTCTAGTCTGTTTCTGGTAAGTAATAGTGCCTACATATTATACCTCATACATCTAAAATGTTTGTGACATATTATAGTGTATGTGATTCAGTGGCTTACAAGGCACAATGTTGCCTAATTTTAGCAGCAACCCCTTTATGGGTCAATGTACAGTGTCTACACTTGCCACTTCAATAACGAATTATAAAACTACCTGATCGAGCATATTCTGACTCCATAAACATACTAATATTGATGATGGGGAATTGTGAGCCTTTTAAGACACACAGCCTGATGTCCGTGATGACCTGCTGTATACTGCACTGCTTAGCTTGTTTGTGCTATATTAGCAACTTGGAAATATATTTGATACACTGCTTCCTGTAGAACTACAAATAAACATGCTGCTTTCTATAGCTTCATAGAATATAATTACTGTCTTGTTCAATTATTTGAACTGGACAGGACAAAGTTATAGCTTATCACTACTCTAGAAAGACTGCAATTCCAGATCGCCCTTCATTAACGGGATTCTCATATGAATCCTTGGCCCAGCACTCCTCGGCCTGACGGATTTTTGGTACTGTGGGGAGTATTGAGAGCTCAGATATGGTCATTACGTTGGTTCTAACTGTGCAATCTACCTGGCTGCCAGCAGAGGAAGCTTTTGTCTCTGCGTATTGGAGATGGAGCTATCCAACCAGCCTCAGAGCAGCACAAGTAACTGAAGCATCGAATCTGCAATGCTCATGTGCTCCTTGCTCGGGTAACCAGCCACTGAGACCACAAGGTGGCAAAGAACCTTTTCAGCCAAATACTAAAAAAATAAAAAGTCTTCCTTTTTGGAAAGTAAAGAGGATTTTAAATCAGCGGTAAACTTCAAAGTTGTTTGATTCTACCAGCAGTTTGGATTATTTTTTGGAAGACCGTTAACAACTTGTACTTAAGAAGTTTGTCTCAAGTTCTTAAATGGGTAAAAGTCCAACCATTTGCTCAACCCTTTCCTGTACTTTATTATTTTTTACACAACTCTATATGTGAGTATACGCAAATGTCTTGTTTTTCAGGTAGGCAAATCCACCGATTTGTTTTCCCTTGCGTTTACCGAACTTTCTATTTTTTTTCAACACCAATTTACGATGAAGAAAACCTTAAGAAGCGGTTTCAAGCAAATACTCACAAAATGCTTAAAAAGACGCTCGGACATGTTTGAATCTTCCCATTGGATTGAAATAGAACGTATGTTTGGGGGGTTTTTTGTTAGTCAGGAGTTTAATGGAAAGGAAATGCAAATTAGGTTTTTGGGGTTTTTTGGTTTTTTTTTTTTTTAACAAAAAAAAACAAACTACACACTTGTGTCTCCAACGTAATGCTGTGGTTCACTGTTGTGACTTTCTAGACCTGTGTGCTTTTGCAGATCTTAATAATTTATTTTTAGGCTGATGTAATTATTAATATCCAGTAATACGAAATAAAATTATGCATTGGGTGCCATCTTAAATATTTTGCCGCTAAGTCTTTTCAGAAAAATTTCTTATTTCCAGCTTTATAGGAAGTACAGAGAGATAATGATTACCTTGGTTGGAAGACTCTTTGGATATTCTCTGGAGTCTAAAAATTCATTGTTTTTTTTCATATGTGAAAGTCCAAAGTTTAATCCTTTTTCGTGTTCTAAAACCAAAACCATTTTTATTAATTTTGCAATACGTTAAAAACTATGTTTTGCATAGGAAAGATCTGTGCAGCTAAGTTCAAGCAGGCATAGGTAATATAGCAGTTACGTGGAAATTGTGCTGTATATAGTAAGCGGGCACAAACCTGCCTTCTTAAGGCCTCATTCACACATCCGTATTTTTAGATCAGTGTTTGTTTGCCAAAGCTAGCAATGGAGCTTACAGAGAAACTCAAATTGAAAGATTGAGACTTTGTTTTTGTTTTTTGTTTTTTTGTTTTTTTTTGTGGCTCGCAGACGCTCCTAGTTTTGGCATACAAATACTGATGATAAAAAATACTGATGATAAAAAATACTGATGTATGAATGTTGTCTCCATTACTACGTCTTAGGCCTCAATTTCATCTACTGGAATCCACGATAGTGGAGATCCTTCAAATAGGACGGACTACATAACTTGTTATATAATGGTATGCTGTGCCTTATGGAGATGCAGACCTCGGTCCTGTAGGTAATAGAGCTTATAAAGCCGATCATTGCTGCTTTGTTAAAAACACTGTACGTCTTCCATGGCAGATTTTGTGTTTTATTTCTGATGTCTAAATTATGCTCCAATATTATGTTGAAATTTTGGTGTTTTGTTCCTTAGAGAAGAATCTATTGCAATGCTGGCAAAGAGTATATTTTATATATAAATGTAATGCTTTTATCTTAAATTAAAAAAATAAACAAAACTTTTGTCTTGCGTATTTGTTTTTTTTTTTAATAGATTGTGATGCCTTAGAGCAGTGTTGCCCAACTCAGTCCTCAAGAGCTACCAGCAGTGCGTGTCCTCAAGATTTCCTTTTTATAATACTGGGGAACAGAAAAGCGTAGCAGAGTCTTACCCGGTTGGAAAATTAATAGACAAAAATTAGGCGCACTCACCTATTCAGGTTGTGACCGTCACAACCCCTTTAAACACGTGCAATGATGGTATCAGCCGCAACCCCAAAGTATAAGACATAGCATTCAATAGGAGAGGATATCGGGTATATGCCACGCTAACACCACGGAATCCGAAATTAAAATAATTCCTTTATTATTTGCACAGGTCAACGCATTTCAGAGACATCAGTCTCCTTCATCAGGACATCAAAGGAACAGTATGTCATCAGCTACAAAGAAGCCTCTATGTATACACACGTGAAGTGGCACTTCATGTGTATACAGTGTGTCCACCCATATCCTGTCCATCGCCATTAACTTGAACGGCGGCAGCTATAGGCATAGAAGTGGTGTCTAGGTATAGTAAAGTAGCCATGCGCTATGCAATGAAACTACCTATAGCGCCACCTGATGGAAAACAACAGAGTTATTTTTATCTGAATCGGAACGAGATGGAGAAAAAAAGTGAATTAAAAAATTGTAGGGCATCATCCATTCAATATGAATCGACACTTTGTATACAGAAATGCTATGATATGAAACCCATGACCCCCCAAAACATTGAATGCTGGTCACGCACATGGCGCTCATTTAACTTTGATGCACAAAGTGGCCACCGTCAGCTGCAATGCACATCTGGACTCTGGACAGCATACTGTAGCTTGCTGCACGTTGTGCAATATGGTAGGTAACACGTTTGCACAAGCATCTGTGATACGTCGTCGTAGGTCCTGCAATGTTGGTGGAGGGGTCGCATACATCTGCTGTTTGATGTGACCTCACAGAAAGAAGTCCAATGGGATCAGGTCAGGTGAGCGTGGAGGCCACTCCACACAGCCACCATTCCCAATGACTTGTAGGAAGGCCTCCATGAGGTATCGCTTCACGTCTGCAGCCTTGTGAGTTTTACACGTTCTAATCATAGCATTTCTGTATGGAAGGTGTTGATTCGTATTGAATTGATGATGCCCTACAACTTTGTAATTCAATTTTTTTTCTCTCTCGTTCCATTTTTTGAGATAAAAATGCTAACTCCGCTGTTTTCCACCAGGTGGGGCTATAGGTGGTTTCATTGCGTAGCGCATTGCTACTTTACTATACCAGACACCACTTCCATGCCTATAGCTGCCGCCGTTCTCAAGTTGATGGCGGTGGACAGGATATGGGTGGACATACCGTATGTAGAGGCTTCTTTGTAGCTGATGACATACTGTCCTTTTGATGTCCTGATGGAGACTGATGTCTCTGAAACACGTTTACCTGTGCAAACAATAAAGGAATTATATTCTTTTCGGATTCCGTGGTGTTAGCGCGGCATTTACCTGATTTCCTAACTCAAGATTTCCGTAGAATTACACAGGTAATTTAATCACCTGCACAGGGGTTTATGCCAATATCACCTGTGTAATATTAAGGAAATCATAAAAACTGGACTGGAGTTAGGGAACACTGCCTTGGACTATAGTAAGACCGTGTCTTAAAGTATGTAATAAAAAAAATCTATTTAAATTAGGTTTAGTGTTTACTAAATGCTGATGGGATTTTTTTGCACATTATGTATCTAAAAACGAAAACACCGCAATCTTGCTGTTCTTACACTGGCCACTAATTCTAATATTTGGCTTATGCTTCTTCTTTTGTCCTGATCTCTTACCAGTAGTCACCTCATTCTCATTATAAGCAAGAATAGTATGATGTCTTGATAAAAACACCTCTATATTCAGTACAGGTTCCATCATTCACAGTGGTGATGATCACAGCTCACCTCCTCCCCTTCCCTTCTTAATGACATTTGACACCATGTTCTACAGGAGAGCTTTGTAGCCATGCCTTAATATAGTCAAAGTATATTATTGCCTTGTCTATGTGACTTAATGTACAGGACCTGAAGTATGGAGGAAGTTTATTCTGTTAATCAAGTTTTTTTTAACCACTCTTGCCACAAAGAGTGGTTAACTATGCAATAAAGGACAAAGCCAGACTTGTAAATTGACTTTTTAAAAGCTTGCACACCAAGGCTAGTATTAATATAGTGTAAAAAATGAAAATTGGTTCTAGACAAAAGCTTTTGTCTGAAGAAGCAATAAATTTATGAAGCCTCGTGCCACTTTGATAACTTTGACCCAATTGATCTGATATTGATTATCTCGAGGATAGAACAACATGAAAAGGATCCGGAACCCTATATTAAACGAAGATAGTGATATTTAATATACATAGGAATACTTTTATACACACTTTTGTCATTATGTCTGAAACAGAAGAGTCACACTTTATATTTTAAACTGTATGTCCTGAATGATTGCCACTATCTTCATTAATTAGAGTGCCGCTTTCTTTAATTGTTGTTACATCCATAGGGTGGGACCCCATCTAAGCACCTAAAAAACCAGGAGTGTCGGATCTTCAAGTTTACTATCTTATGAATAGGCTATCAATATAATCGAAGTGGACAACCCCTTTTAAGGCTCTAAAGAAACAACTTGAAATTTGATGTACCTTATTATAATAATATTTGGGATTAGAAATAACCTTGCAGTTAGTGTTGCTGTATGAACATTACAAATGGCCATGGCTGAAAATTTTGGCACCATTGAAATTGTCCCAGAAAATTATTGTAATTACACATATTTATTTCTTTTTTGTGTGCATTGGAACAATGCAAAATAATATATTAGTGAAAAATAGTCAAATTGGACCTAATTTCACACAACTCCAAAAATGGTCTGGAAAAAATATTGTTGGCACACTCTGCCTAATATTCGGTTGCACCCCCTTTGGAATAAATACCGTAACTGCAATAATTCGCTTCATATAGCTATCAACAAGGTTCTTACACCTCTTAAATGGAATTTTGGATCACTCCTTTTGCAAACTTACTCCAGGTCCATCATATTTGAAGGGTGCCTTCTCCCAACAGCATTTTTAAGATCTCTCCCCAGGTGTTCAATGGGAGCTAGATTCGGACTCATTGCTGCCCACCTCAGAACTCTCCAGCGCTTTTTCCATCTATTTCTGGGTGCTTCTTGAAGTATGTTTGGGGCCATTGTCCTGCTTTAAATCTCATGACTAGTGACGGGCGGACCCAGACTGTAAAAGTCCGTATCCACGGGAGTTCAAAAGTACCCAAGTGCTGGCCCCCGGACCTGGATTTTTTTTAGGGAACTCCTGGTAATAATACAGATCCAGCAACTCTGGTAATTTAAAAAAAAAAGCAGGCGTCCCGCACAGCTGTAGCACTGTTTCTCCTGCTCACCGGCAGTCCCAGCATCTGATTAGTTGCAGTCAGATGTGCCTCCACCCTGTATGACAGCGTGTCTTACTGCTTTCAATCACAGACGCTGTGTGTCACTATAGTGTAAAAATAAATAAAACTGGGGTAGGGTACCCCCAGATTATGATACCAAGCATAGATAAAGCATACGGCTACAGGCTGCAGCCCTCAGTTATGCACTTATCTTGGCTGTGTATCAAAATAAGAGGGACCCCATGCGGGTTTTTTATTTTAATAAATTTAAAAACTGGCGTGAATCTCTCCCACCCCCTTCAATTTTTATACCCACCCATGATAAAGCTGGGGGCTGGTATTCTAAGGTTGAGGAGAACCCGTGGTTATTGTACCCCCAGCCAAAAAATGTCAGCCTGCAGCCGCCTGGGATTGTTGCATCAATTACATGCAATAATCTCGGAACTTTACCCAGCTCATCCCGATCCAAGTTATTGGAGTCCATCAAATGTTTCTACTTAAGAACGTGCAGGACGTCTGGGTCTGTACAAAGGACATGTTTTGGCTAGCACTGCATAACTTTGGTTGGCTTACGTCGAGAGGAGACATGATAATACTAATCCGCCCTTCAGGTTTTTTTTTGCCCTGGTGTTGCGGCAGTCGGGGTAATAAGGGGTCAATGACAGCTCACAGCTGCTACTAAGCCCTAGATTAGTATTGGGAGGTGTATGAACCCCCCCCTACTACTAATCTGTAATTGAAAAGAAATAAAACACAAAACACAGAAAAAATCATTTATTTAACATTAAATACAAAAAAACACCAATGTTCTCCCCTTTATTAACCCTAAACCACCCCCACCCACCCCAGTTCAGACGTAATCAACACTAGTTCTCACAAGGATTCAAGTTCTGTTACATTACTGAAGACACAGCAAGCGGGCACAGAACATGTCCATATGCTCTGGGCTTCAGGCAGAGACTGAGCGGCAGCTATAAACAGTGCAATTTATCTGCAGTCATACTTGGAGGTTGCCATGGTTCTCCACATGGGAACGCAACTGGGTGGTTTGGAGGTTAATGAAGAGAAAGAGAGGGGTTTTTTTTTCTGTATTGTATTTCAAATAAAGAATGTTTTCGGGTTTTTTTTCCAATTACAGATTAGTAAGGGGAAGGTGTCTCAGAGGCTTCCCATTACTAATCTAGGGCTTAATGGCAGCTGTGAGCTGTCATTAACCCCTTATCCTGATTGCCACCGCACCAGGGAGCAGGGTAAAGTTCTGGGATTGTTGAATTCAATTGATTCTTCACTGTCTGTGAAACAACGAACACAAAGTACATGCTCCCTTCACTGCATGATGTGATCAGCCACCCCAGTGAGAGCCATTTGCAGTCTCTGGCTGTTACTGGGGGTTAAAACAATATTTTTGGATGACATGTGTCAAAAAAAGAAACTATCTATTGCTGGCTGTATGTGGGTAGAGAGCCGAGCTGCCCCATTATTGACTTCCATTATACTCGTTACTCAGGTTGAGCCCATTCAAAATGTCGGATGTGCTCGGTTCCAGTAACGATCAACCGCATATTTTAGTGCTCACCCGTCTCTAGTTTCAACCTTTCATCAATTTTTTTTTTCTCTGACATCCATGTCCAGGTAGATTACAACCCATGGCACTGTAGCTAAACTTTTTGATTATGTTGCGCTCTGTGAACAAAGGAACATCAAGATGTCTGGAGATGGCCTTGAAACCTTGAGATTGTTGATATATTTCAACAGTTCTGGTTCTCAAGTCCTCAGACAGTTCTCTTCTCCTCTTTCTGTGCACCATGCTTAGTGTGGCACACGCAATGCAAAGATTAAGAAAGTGAAGAAATCCAGCTGAGTTGCAATAAATCCTTAAAAAAAAAAAGACTTCTCTAACACTACGGTGTACACTGGCTGTTTTCATTTTATTTGTTTACCTGATGAAGGCTCATTTAAAGAGCCGAAATGTATTGTATTTGCATTTTTAAAACCCACGGCTATATGCCAGTATAATAAAAAAAAAAACCTTTTGTAAGAATTTATTGCAACTCAGCTGGATGTCTTGGGAGCGCCGACTGCGATTTTAACTTTCGCTATGCAGCATCGGCGCTAACCCTGATGGAGGTGTTTTAATACACAGTTGATCAGCCCAGCAGCAGACCAAGTATCAGCACAAGGGAACCTGTACATCTATATGAGGTTTTAGATCAGGGGTCTCAAACTCGGCTGGGTGTATGGGCCGCACAGAGGAAAAAAAATAATTTGGGGGGGCCGCATTCTTTGCAGGACAAAGTGACATTTTTATTGGTACCATATATAATATATATTTTTTATTTATTTTTTTACACACCTTGGGATCACTGATTTTGAACATTTTCACTTGTTCATTATAGCAAATGTGCACATTCTTTGTTTAAATATAAACATTTTTTTTTACATTGTATTCCTTTCTTGTAACTAATAGTCTTACAATTAGCACTATATAGAAATTTTGACCAACATCTTTTAGTAATGTTCCCCATATTGTTGTAACGTGCCCATCCTTGTCCCCTTGTAGTATTGTGCCCCATCCCACAGTATTGTGCTCATCCTTGTCCCCTTTTAGTATTGTGCCCCATCCTAGTCCCCATCCCACAGTAATGTGCTCATCCTTGTCCCCTTGTAGTATTGTACCCCATCCTAGTCCCCATCCCACAGTAATGTGCTCATCCTTGTCCCCATCCTAAAGTAATGTTCCCCATCATTGTCCCCATTTTGTAGGAATGTGTTCATCCTTGTCCCCATCCTATAGTAATGTCCCCAATCTATAGTAATTTGTCCATCCTTGTCCCCCATCTTATAGTAATGTTCCCCATCCTTGTCCCCTTGTAGCAATGTCCCCATCCTATAGTAATGTCCCCATTCTATAGTAATGTGCCCATCCTTTAGTAATGTGCCAACCTTGTCCCCACCCTATAGTAATGTCCCCAGCATTATCCCTATTCTATAGTAATGTTTCCCATCCTTGTCCCCTTGTAGTAATGTCCATATCCTACAGTAATGTGCCCACCTTGTCCCCATCCTGTAGTAATGTCCCCATCCTAGTCCCCATCCTATAGTACTGTGCCCACCTTGTCCCCATCCTATAGTAATGTCCCCAGCCTTGTCCCCATTCTATAGTCATGTGCCCATCCTAGTCCCTATCCTATAGTAATGTCCCCATACTATAGTATTGTGCCCATCCTTGTAATGTCCCAATCCTATAGTAATGTCCCCAGGCTTATCCCCATCTCATAGTAATGTGCGCACTTTGTCCCCATCCTGTAGAAATGGGTCAGCAGCTCCCCTCACCTTCCACAGACGCCGGAGTGAAGCTGAGGGGAGTGGTCTGCTGCCCCAGATCCACAGTGATTGGAGAGACCGGCCTTGTGACCGATCTCTCCAATCAGAGATGGGGGCTGGTGAAACACAGGTCACCCAGCTCCAGCCAATGATCAGGGCTAAAGCTGCCCTGATCTTGGCTGGATTTCAATGTTTCAGCGATTTTCAATGGCTGAAACATTAGTGGCTGTGATTGGCTGACGAACGCCGCTCAGCCAATCACAGCCTCCGTAGGTCCAGGGAGGAGACACCACCCCTCCTGAGGTCCCCTCCTCCCCGAATCTAAGGTATTTGCAGCGATTGCAGCCACCGGGGTTGCGATTTCACCATCACGTACTGGGTACGTCATGGGTCCTTAAGTACCAGGGAGCCATAACGTACCCAGTACGTCATAGGTCGATACGGTGTTAACGTCCAACACACACAAACCATTCTTCTCACTTGTCCCGCGCTCCCTCCGCTGCCTCATCTCTGCTTTGTGCAGCCCCCAGGCCTGTGCCCCCGGTCACTATCGCGGCCGGTGCAGTGTCACAGTCAGTGATTTATGTCAGATGATTGTATTCCCAGCGCGAGAGCGCAGCGCCGTCAACACATTCATCTGACATAAAGTGCAGACAGTGGCTGAAGCCCCTGCACCTGCCGCGATAGTGAACGGGGGCACGGGCCTGGGGGCCGCACAAACTACCCTGAGGGGCCGCGTGTTTGAGACCCCTGTTTTAGATGCTCACCTCAGGTGAGTGAATAAGGTGTATTTTTTTTTTGGTCTACTAAATACCCTACTATGCTCATAGGCACCGCACATCTTTTTCCTTCTCATTTCTCCTTAGGGGAATTAATTAACGCAAAGATTGTTAACCTCTCCCCTTTTTATTTGGTTTCAGGTGTGATTTTCATATTGCGCACACCTGTTACTTGCCACAGGTGAGCTTGATTGTGCATAACATGCTTGAAACAAAGTGGTTTACCTACAATTTTATAAAGGTGCCAACAGGTTTGTCAGGCCCATTTTTGGGAGTTTGTAAAATTGTCCAATTTGTCCTTTTTTTTTTTTCCTGTTTGTTTTTGTTTTTTTTTTATTTTGTGTTCCAATACACAAAGGTAATACACAGGTTTTGTCATACACGGGATTAATTGCAATAATTTTCGGGGAGAATTACTTTGTTTTCTGGAACAATTTGAAGGGTGCCAACATTTAGGCCGTGACTGTATGCCACCTAACTGCCAAAATACATTGTGCCCAGCTTGTTCTTCTGCAGACAAACACCCTGTACTATGTGGGTTTCACCACAATGGTGTTGCTAAAGATGGATACTAACTGCAGTTTAGGCACATTGTGGAGCTCAAAAGGGAGGGGGGAATTTTGTATTAGAAAGTGTAGCTTTCACTAGATTTCAAGTCATTTGCAGCCTCTAACAGGTTTACTTCCAGGATTGTCCTGTATTATGCTCCATGCGTTTTTTTTGTTAACGGACTAGCTTCCCTGCTTCTGCTGAAGAAACGTATACCCACAGCATGATGCTGCCACTACCATGTTTGATGGTGGGGATGGTGCTTTCAGAGTGATGTTCAGTGCTAGTTTTCTGCCACATGTAGTGTTTTACATTTAGCTCAAAAAGTTCTACTTTGATCTCATTTGACCAGAGCCTTCTTCCACATGCCATTTGGACACAGCTAGCATATCACATAAAAACCCAATAAAATACATTTATTTGTGGGTGTAACTTAAAAAAAAAAAAGTGGTAAAGTTTATGGGGTATGAATGCTTTCTCAAGGCACTTTTTAACACTGGAGATGTGAAAAGGAAAGAGGGAGCGATCCAGCACAAATCCTTATGATTAAGGACTTGTTGGTTTTATTATTAGTCCGAAACGCGTAAAGCCCTCATGAACTGTACCTTTACCACCTAAGCGATTTTTCGGCCTTCACTATGTTTTTAATAATGTTTAAATAAAGACTCGAATGTTTTAACACAAGGAGGATTTGTGCTGGATCGCTCCCTCTTTCCTTTTCACATCTTCGTTACCGGTTGGGATAGACCGTTGGATTCCAGGCACCCGCAAGGCTGAACAGTCCGGGCAGCAGGTGAGCTGAAGATTCTACTATTTACTTATCACTGTTTAACACTCCGCAGCCGGCTGCGGGACCCGTCCATCCAGCCTTTTGGGTTACCGAGGACTTTGTACTTTTCTTGCTGAGTGAGTACACCCGTGCCATACAGCACCGCGCCGTGCTGTCCCTGCAACCCTGCACCTCACCAACCCTGCCTCCCCGTCACTTCATTGGGCCCCGGGACCACCAACCCCTACCCACGGAGGGGGAAAACAACATCCCAGCTGCTCCTTACCATCGCTCCCGGGATCCCTGTCACCAGCAGCGGTGGTGCCCATCTTCACCACGACCCGTGGGTGGCGTCACGGACTAAATCCCCCAAACCAGCCACCCCTTTCACTCACGGGCAAGGAGCGCCGCTCGAGCCACTGAGCAGCCGCAGCAGCGCCGGACCCGAGCGTTAGCGAGAGCGCAGCAGCGACGTCGTCCTCCCCGCTCGCGACATTAACATATCTAGAAATAATGAAAAAATTAAACAAATTTTTAAAGCCTCTCCACTTATTCAGTGTCAGGGTTACATGCACAAATACACACACTACCATTCCTTGGCATGCTTTCAATTATGTAATCGATGATTATCTAAGGTTGTCTCCTGCCACTCTGAATGAACTTGGGCATGCAAATCATCAAGATCCACTGCTGGCAGCTCCATTTGCAATTGCTGACCAATGTCGTCCTGCTTGTGCTCAATGGGAGGCAAGTCTAGAGATGTTGTTGTGGTGCCCCTGAGGGACAAGTCGCCACCGAGGTACTGCACCTCAACCAGTGGTGTGATATCCCATTCCCAGGTAAGGACGAGGATACAAGTTTTTGTACACAGACACACACTCTTAATTTAGCAACACTCCATTAGGCCGTGGCTACGGCAAGTTGCACCTTAGGGATAGCACAGATCCAGAGCCAGTCTGGAGGTGGGGTTTAGCTAGTGGGAGCAAACTGTAGAACGAGTCAGGAAGTGGACGTGGAGGAATGAGGTCCTGAGGACTGGAGGCAGAGGAGAAAGGAAGAAATAGAGGGAGTCTTAGAGCCACAGGAAGTAAGAAGTCCACCCGTGGGCTCGCATCCACAGCCGATATATCTGTATGGAGGGCCATGGCTACAAAAGGGGACTGACCCCTAAACTAGTGGAGAACTACAAGGCTCAGCTAGCAAAATGGAGGCTGAGGTTACTTCAAGTACCGAAGTCACAACCACACACAAACCGCTGAAAAGGTTACACAGAGGGCCAAGGGGATAGAATAGATGTAGTCGCCCAAGAAGGGTCCGCGGACACCAGCTCGGGGCACTGTGTTTGAGGCACGGTGCAGGCGGGAGAGGCCAGCTCAGGAAGACGACCTGGGAAGGCTATTACAGAAAGGGACATCGGTTCTGTGCTTCCAAGTTACCAGGGGATCGGCTAGATTTCGTCACAGCAGGACTCAGCACTCCAAGGGGTTGTAAACCGTGAGTAAACATCTTGAGACTGCACCCTGCTGTGTCCTGGATTCATTGCCTGTGCCACTAATCCAACATCAGCAGGAGCATTACACAGTGTGTCCTACACAATATCACACCTGCCCTGGGGTTAAGCTCTACCCGTGGAGAGGTCAACCACCTCGGCTGCATCACCATCGACCCCATGGGAACTGAATAGCAGCGGTGGCACATATCTTGCCGCATACCACGGGTGGCGTCATGAACTATGATCTCATGTAAATATCTCCCCATCACCATTTTAAAACGAGTTGGGCCCTGCCACCATGACCTCCCCGAAACGAGAGCCCTGGTGAGCATGTTATTGCAGACCATAGTAGCATGTTTAGGCCATGCAGACTGAGTACAGCAGCACTTGTAAAATACTGCATCACAGAGTTTAAAAACGGTTCATGGGATAATTTTGACAAATTACCTTACCACTGGATCCAGAATTGATTGATTCTGTACTGAAAGTGAGTTTGAATGTCATATACCAAGCCTAACTACAATGTCAACACAAACCATTAGACGACATTGGGCTATGAACCAGACGTCCAATTAGAGATGTTCTACTGACCTCACACCATCGCTCTTGAAGTCTATCATGGTGGAGAGCAACACTGCAATCGAGACTGGAATGGACTCCTGTCCTCTTCAAGAATGCGTTCCACTTTTGTTTTGGATGCAATAAAAGCCAAAGGTTAGTCTGGAGACCACTTGTGCAATGTCATGAAGTGGCCTTCACGAGGGACCACAAGTGTCCAAGAAGTAATTTTTCAGTATGACACCAGGTTGTATGTTTTGTATGTTACTGGTGCTGCCTATGTGTCATAAACATGCCACTATAGCCTATAGTTTCTTTGGACTTGTCTCTCTTCAAACACATTTGGCATGTCGCTATTCTGGAATTGGAAAGCCAGCTGCCAGCAGCAAGTCTTGATTTTTGTGTCCAAATGCATTCAATGTGGCAGAATGTTCCTCAACCACGAATAACCTCATTGATGTACATGAACTTTCATGCTTTGGCATGCTACAGTGCTGGCCAAAAGTATTGGCACCCCTGCAATTCTGTCAGATAATACTCAGTTTCTTCTTGAAAATGATTGCAATCACAAATTCTTTGGTATTATTATCTACATTTATTTTGCATGCAATGAAAAAACACAAGAGAATGAAACCAAAATCAAATCATTGATCATTTCACACAAAACTCCAAAAATGGGCCAGACAAAAGTATTGGCACCCTTAGCCTAATACTTGGTTGCACAACCTTTAGCCAAAATAACTGCGAACAACCGCTTCTGGTAACCATCAATGAGTTTCTTACAATGCTCTGGTGGAATTTTAGACCATTCTTCTTTGGCAAACTGCTCCAGGTCCCTGAGATTTGAAGGGTGCCTTCTCCAAACTGTCATTTTAAGATCTCTCCACAGGTGTTCTATGGGATTCAGGTCTGGACTCATTGCTGGCCACTTTAGTAGTCTCCAGTGCTTTCTATCAAACCATTTTCTAGTGCTTTGTGAAGTGTGTTTTGGGCCATTGTCCTGCTGGAAGACCCATGACCTCTGAGGAAGACCCAGTTTTCTCACACTGGGCCCTATATTGTGCTGCAAAATATGTTGGTAGTCTTCAGACTTCATAATGCCATGCACACGGTCAAGCAGTCCAGTGCTAGAGGCAGCAAAGCAACCCCCAAACATCAGGGAACCTCCGCCATGTTTGACTGTAGGGACTGTGTTCTTTTCTTTGAATGCTTCTTTTTTTTCCTGTAAACTCTATGTTGATGGCTTTTCCCAAAAAGCTCTACTTTTGTCTCATCTGACCAGAGAACATTCTTCCAAAACATTTTAGGCTTTCTCAGGTAAGTTTTGGCAAACTCCAGCCTGGCTTTTTTATGTCTTGGGGGAAGAAGTGGGGTCTTCCTGGGTATCCTACCATACAGTCCCTTTTCATTCAGACGCCGACGGATAGTATGGGTTTACACTGTTGTACCCTCGGACTGCAGGGCAGCTTGAACTTGTTTGGATGTTAGTCGAGGTTCTTTATCCACCATCCGCACAATCTTGCGTTGAGATCTCTCGTCAATTTTTCTTTTCCTTCCACATCTAAGAAGGTTACCCACAGTGCCTTGGGCTTTAAACTTCTTGATGACACTGCGCACCGTAGACACAGGAACTTTCAGGTCTTTGGAGATGGACTTGTAGCCTTGAGATTGCTCATGCTTCCTCACAATTTGGATTCTCAAGTCCTCAGACAGTTCTTTGGTCTTCTTTCTTTTCTCCATGCTCAATGTGGTACACACAAGGACACAGGACAGAGGTTGAGACAACTTTAATCCATGTCAACTGGCTGCAAGTGTGATTTAGTTATTGCCAACACCTGTTAGGTGCCACAGGTAAGTTACAGGTGCTGTTAATTACACAAATTAGAGAAGCATCACATGATTTTTCAAACAGTGCCTATACTTTTGTCCACCCCCTTTTTTATGTTTGGTGTGGAATTATATCCAATTTGGCTTTATGACAAATTTGCTTTTTTTTCATTGAAGACAAATTAAATGAAGATAATAATACTAAAGAATTTGTGATTGCAATCATTTTCAGGAAGAAACTGAGTATTATCTGACAGAATTGCAGGGGTGCCAATACTTTTGGCCAGCACTGTATGTGCACGTGGTATGCAAATTCACTATTGAATAAATGAAAATCTTTTGTAAATGTTGTTCCTATTTTCTCATAATTTGCATATCATTAATTTTAGAGATGAGCAGCAGTTCAATCTGCGGAGGATCGAATTTGAAACACAATTTGGAGAGTCGAGACAAAAGTCAATTGACTAGGCTCTGATGGGTACAAATGGGTTTGGAAAAAACTGGGAAAAAGGGGCTAACTGATCAAGAAATTGAAGGAACTGTCAAGTTCTATGGAAGAATGCTGATGATATGGGGTTGTTGCAAAGCCAAAGGCTTTAACCAGGGTCTATAGTGGTCTCCATGCTGAGCTATATGTATCCTACAAGACGAGTTGTGTTTAAAAAGGATGACATAGTGTTCCAGTAGGAGCATCCGTCAAGAGTGATGAAGAAATGGCTCAATTACAATGGAGTAGAGGTGCAGGATTGACCCCCAGAATGCCCAGACCTCAGCCGCATTGAACATTTGTGGCTAGAGGTGAATAAACAGCTGTATACATAACCAAATGAGTCGACCAGTATGCACCAACATTGGGAACATGTAAAAGAGACCTGTGATAAGATATCAGTCGATACATGCTTGAATCTGATTAACAGCATACCCAGAAGGATTCAGGCAGTGCTGAAAGTCAAAGATGGATTTTTAAAATACTAACAAAATAATAAAAATCGAAATTTAGATTTTTAGACGCAAAATAATAAGAATGCAGTGACATGACAAGAATCTGCATAAATATCATATGCTAAATAGTTGCTAGTCAAATTTATCTATGAGATAGCCAAGATGATTGTCTATAATGATGGCAGTTTCACATTCGACGCTGTAGTCGATGGTGAGATATGGAGCCTGAAAGTCAAAAGTTCAAAACATTGTTACTCTTTTGCTTATCAATGTAAATAATGATGGAAAAATAAAGAAAATGTGCAAATTCTAGTTTACTTTAATCCTCATGCTTATATTTGTGGAAATTATACTGCTATGTTAGAGCTTGAAGCTAGTTCTCCGACCTCTCTACAACATCAGTCCTCTGGCACAAAGAACTATGCTTGACACCATTCTCAGCATTAACTAATAGAGAATGGACATGAGAAAGGAGTAGGACCCTTCTCTTTTTTTTTTTTGCTACACAATCCCTAAAAGGCCCTTTTTATTTACAAATGACCCCTTAACTCCATGCAGTCCTTCATATGTTACTAAAGTTTTTTTGAGTTGCAATGAACAGCCTACATCTCTATAGTGAATATGTGGTATACAGCCGGGGGATGATTAAAAATTATTGCTAAGACCAAACAACCTTACAACACTAAGAAATAAAAACAAACGATACTATGATAGAAGCTGAAGGTAGAGGTCAAGTGCAAATAGATTTCTGGTGTCATGTAAACAGATATTAAACCACTGAGAGTGAGAAAACAATTCTCCTTTATCTTCGGGAAGGCTTGGACTTTATTGCCTTAATAGTTCATAGGCCGGGATTACTTTTACCAAGGGTTGCGGTAACATTAACTGCGGACAATATTTCAACAAGGTCAAGCTTCTTGGGTCTGTTATTGAAACATATTTATTACTGTAGGATATGAACTAGAAATGTCTTCTGTAGCATAAAAATTTGTTTCTGCATTTATTGTGGAAGAGGAAAGACACATTATTAAAGGGATACACATTTCTTTTAAACTTTATATCTATCTATCTATCTATCTATCTATCTATCTATCTATCTATGTATGTATATCTATATGTACTCCAGTCTGTTTACTCTTATATTTTTTGACAACTTTAATGCTGAGATTTGGTTTTATGATCATCTCCCACTAACATAATATGATTGACATATATCATATTTACTAGGTAGATTAAATTCTAATTTATGTATATGAGGCCATCTTCTGATTTACCCAATTAATTGGAAAATCCACACCCAAGAATCTGCAAGAAAGTATATAACAATACTTCAAATTGAGCTTTCCAAAACCTCAATAACACATGGTAATTTGTGGGCATGGCATGAATTATCAAATCAACAGAATATCTGTAAGGCAGGAGTCACACTTGCAAGAGACTCTCGCCAGTCTCACATCGCATCACCCGGCATGGCTGCACACTCTCCTGACGAGCGGGTCGGCTGCATGTATTTCTATGCAGCTGAGACGTACCTGCCCGGAGGGTGGCAGGCCGTGTTGGATGATGCGATGCGTGACTCTCGCAACTCTCGCAAGTGTGACTGGAGGCCTAATATTGCAGATTTTTGACAATTGAAAAGGTGTAGTCCACATTGAATCCAAAATTTGATAAATCTAGATATTACCTAAGGTTTGCTATGGATTTTTCTACTGCATCTTAATTTATCCCAAGAAGTAGAAATAATCTAACAACTTTATAAATGTTATACTGAAAGAGAACCTGTCAGGTTCAATATGCACCATGAGCAGATCTGGGTGTATATTGCTAATTCCTGCCTATCTGTCCCTGTATACACTAGCATAGATAAAGAGATCTTTAGAAAAAATATTTCTAAAGATCTTTTACCATTTGCTAATGAGCGAGGGGGCTAGTCCCTTGGACGTTAGTTCCCCTAGCTAGTCGGCTCCATTACCATGTTAGTACGCCTCTGTGGGCGCGCTAACATGCTAATGAATGTGCAGCGTCAGAGGACGATCTCACTTACCTCTCCGCTGTAATCGCGTCCGAGTTCGGCTCAGTGCGCATGACCCCGGAGGTTCGGTCATGCACACTACTTCAGTTTGAAGCCAGTATGCGTACACTCGGCTTCATAGTGCACTGAGCCGAAATCCAGCATCTGATGCGATGGCGGCGGAGAGGTGAGTGAGAACATCCTCTGACATTGCACATTCATTAGCATGTTAGCACACCCACAGGGGCGTACTAACATGCTAATGGAGCCAACTATTCAAGGGAACAAACGCGCAGGGGACTAGTCCCCAAGCTCATTAGCATATGATATAAGATCTTTAGGAATACTTCTCTAAAGATCTCTTTATCTATGCTAGTGTATACAGGGATGGTTGGGCAGGGATTAGCAATATGCACCCAGAACTGCTCATAGTTCTGGATGCATATTGGACCTGACAGGTTCCCTTTAAAAAGAAAAATCTTTAGCCACCATACATCTAAGGGTTTAGGCTGGAAAGCTGGTATAAAATACTGAACAATCACAAAATGGTTGTGAGTTTGGGTATTTTCACCCCAGTTTTGGTCAACACCACCATAACAGGCAGCGCTCTGGTGGGATTGGGTATGGTTATGTCTGCTTGTCTAATTAATGAATAATTGTTTTATACCTTGCGCCAGAAGTATTACTCCAGTATCTGACTGGAGTAATATTTGTTGTGAAGCGTCTCTTAATGAATCAGGCGCCTTAGACCACACCATACCCCATTATCAAGACTGACGGGAACAACACTATTAGGATGAATCGGGGCCTTTACACTCTGTTCACATAAGCGATATTTATTTTACTGTCTGTTACCAGTGTGCCCACACAGTCACATGGGTTACATGCAAGTCAGGAGAAACTTAATGCCTGAACCCAACAGGTCCCTGTTCAAACAAGGATAGTCCCTAATCGCACCTTCATTTGTCCCTGTCTGATCATGGAGGTGGCACCCTAAGAATACGCAAAGGTGCCACCACTCAATGTCGATGCTGACCCTGAATGTACCTGAACACTAGACAATGTGCAACACAAAAACAATGATAGCAGAATAATGAAATACACATTAATTAGAGGATGAGGCATAGACCCAGGAACGTGTTCACACAGTTACATAGAAGACACAAGAGAAAATAAGAACCATGCAACAAACTCAATACATGGAAATCCTCCCAGACCACAAACTTAACAGAAAGGAAACGGTACATACACACAAACAAACTGTAGGAAAAGTAGCAGAGTTTAAAGGGAATCTGTCAGGTCATTTATGTGTTCTAACCTACAAACAGTGTGATGTGTTTCCTAGTAACCCCTTCCTTCCCATCCCTGTATTGTAATAATGTGTAATGTGAATGTATAAAAATGTGTTTTATTGCTTATGTGTACGATATGTAAATGAGCAGGGGCTCTAGCCCCATGGGTATCTCATCGCCCTGTGGGATTTTGCATACTTTCCATGGTATCATGCCCCTGTGGGTGTGATACCATGGATTTACATCAGCAACGTGACCATCGCTACTTGAGATCCCACGCATGAGCACTTACCATTCCCGCAGCCTTCTTATTACGCTGCTTCTTTCTCGTCTTCAGATGCGCTCTGCGCATGCTCAGAAAACTCCTGCGGCGCCGGTCATGCGCAGAGCGTGTCTGAAGATGAGAAGCAAGCGGGAATGGTAAGTGCACACGCGCACGATCTTAAGTAGCGACGATCACGTCGCTGATGTAAATCCATGGTATCACGCCCCTGTGGGCGTGATACCACGGAAAGTATGCAAACGCCCACAGGGTGATGTGACACCCATGGGGCTAGAGCCCCTGCTCATTTACATAGGGTACACATAAGTAAGAAAACACATTTTTATGCATTCACATTACACATTATTACAACACAGAGATGGGTAGGAAGGGATTACTAGGACACACATCACACTGTTTGTAGGTTAGAATACATAAATGACCTGACAGGTTCCCATTAACCTGGTAAGATAATGTCTAGCTGAGGAGCTGGATCTCCAAACACCCATCTGTCTTGAAATATCGCCAGCAAAAAAGGCTGGTTCATGTCAAGTATAAATAGCCCCTCTCAAAATGTAATAGAACAGAACCAAATAGGGAAGTGAGAGACACCTGAACCGAAGCATACCCAATAAAGGAAAGAAGCGACAAGAGAACCATGAGCAGTTGGACAGAGACCAAAACAGGCTGTGGCTCAGCAGAGATGGAGTCCGATCACACAGTAAAAAGTCACCAAATCGAGTCCCAAAACTGAGGCATTGCCTTGTTCTTCACTATAGAAGTACAGGACACTTTCCATACTACCCAAAGTACCATACTGTCTGTATTGAGAAGAATTGGGTTGTCTCCTTGGGACGCACATTTTTATTGAGAAAGTAGTGCAACATGGTTTGCTATTTTATTAGGTATTTAAGATGGAATCTGTAATGGAGTCTCTACTGCAGAAGTGGAAAGATTATGGATACTTTTAGACTGAGACTTTTGGAGTGGGTCTGCTCCATAGGACGCTAGAAAATTCACTGAAAAAGCACTTGGAAAGACTCTTCATATTGATTTCTGATGTAAAATCACTTTGCTGTTCAGAAGTACAGTTTGATCATTTTTTTTTACCCACTTCAGGTTTTGAATAATGCCTGGTGGAAAAAATTAAAGTGTATGTCGATTCTTTAAGCAGCTGCTGATGAACTTGATGAACTGTCCAATCAGGAAGACTTAAAAAATGCTTCAGGAAATTAATTCCAAAATATATTTGTAACAAGCAAGTTTCTAAACTTGCTTAGCACTTAAAAACTCATTGTTTTTGACTGCCTCGAAAAACCCTGTCTGCACATAGCCTAAGAATGGAGCCTAGTAATGATCTACCATATTTTTCGCTTTATAAGACGCACTTTTGTTCCCCCAAATTTTGGGGGAAAGTAGGGGATGCGTCTTATAATCTGAATATACGGGTCCAGAGGAGGTGGGGGCAACTCTGGAGCAGTGCTGGGGGCTGGTGGAGGCTGGTAAAGGCTTGTGAAGGCTGCTGGAGGCAGCGGGAGATCTCCTGCTCCCGCTCATATAATATGCACAGCCGCTGTCCATCACCGTGGTGCTGAAACTGCACCTGTGATGGGCTGGGGGAGCCGCGCATATTATATCTGCCTGCACCCCCCTTTGATCGCACATGCCCCCCCCATGATAGATATGGCCCCCATGCTGCTGCCCATCCTAAAATTAAAAAGCTTTACTTACCTCCTCCAGCGTGTCTCACGGTGTCTCCCCGATCTCACTGCTGCCGCTGTCATCAGGCACTCAGAGATCATGTCACTCTGCTGTGCTGATCACATGACCGTCACTGAGAACCAGGAAGTGCAGGAGATCAGAGCATGGAGGGAGACACGAGGGATTACAGCACTGGAGAAGGTAAAGTAGGTAAAGTAAAGTGTTTATTTTACTATGGGCAGCAGCATGGGGGCGATATCTAACACAGGGGGATGTGTGCCAGCAATAGGAGACCTGTGCCACCTGTATTGGATGTGTGCCAGCAATAGGAGACCTGTGCCACCTGTATTGGATGTGTGCCAGCAATAGGAGACTTGTGCCACCTGTATTGGATGTGTGCCAGCAATAGGAGACCTGTGCCACCTGTATTGGATGTGTGTCAGCAATAGGAGACCTGTGCCACCTGTATTGGATGTGTGCCAGCAATAGGAGACCTGTGCCACCTGTATGGGATGTGTGCCAGCTATAGGAGACTTGTGCCAGCACAGGGGGACATGTGGCATTACTGGGGGACATGTGCCAGCACAAGGGGGCTATATTCAATATAAGGGGGCCATATCCAGATTAAGGGGGCTAATTATAAGATGAAGGGGCTATAAGAGACATATACCCTATATGATTTCTTCGACGGACACTTGCTTATAAGACGAACCCCATTTAACATAAAAAAAAAATTCTCTTTTCCTTCACCAAATTTGGGGGTGCATCTTATAATCACAGAAGACAAAAGTAGAAAGAATTTCCAGCGTCTCCAGGAGATAAAATAACGATTTGGCATTCTATGATTAAGCCCCTTGCTGGGTGAAACGCGTAGGAAAGAGCTCCCTTGTCCTTATGCCCATATGTGTCGTTTTACTTGATGGTAAGAAGATTTTTACATTCAATAAAGGAATCGTTATTTTATCTCCTGGAGACGCTGGAAATTCTTTCTACTTTTGTCTTCTGTGATTACACACCCGGGTCAGGGTGTTTCCATGCGTTGGGGGTGTGATTGGGAGTGAAGAGGGGTGAGCTGAAAACCTTCTATTTTTCTGTGTCTTATAATTAGGTGCGTCCTATAAAGCGAAAAATACGGTAATTCCTAGGAGAAATAGCAAAAATTTAAATTATAGTTTCTTACTTTTGGGGCCTGAGTTTTACTATGGAAATACAAAAATTAAACCTTATATTAGCCACCAGATCTTAGACTGGCACCCGATCAAACTATTCCCATTACATATTGTCCTCTTTTTGTTTTAGCTGACAATTTCTTGGCTCCAATGGCTTTTTATCTTATTCAGAAAACAGATGAACCTCGTAGAAATGAAGATGATACTTGAAAAGGCATTGTGTTGTAAATAATGCATCATTCATTTTTTTATTTTCACATACAGCGAATATTTATAATTTTTGCAGATCACCCAGATGTTTTTAATATTTAGAACATTAATAAGTTTTCCCTGGAATGACCCTTTTATGAGCATAAAATAAACTGTACATTCTAAAGGCGGATTTTCCTATATCATTTTGTATTATCGTATACTTGAAGTAAAAACAAATGTTCTCAGTACTAAGTAGGGAAATCCTATTTTGTTTTACAGCTTACAGTTTTGGAATGGAAGCATATCTTTTAGAATTTGTGAACAAGGCTCTATTGCAGATTGTTTCTACTTTTAAGCAAAAATGTGGAAACTCAATCATGACATGATAAATTGCATCCACATTATGGAGTGATTCTCCATCTGGAGCCTCACTGATGCACCTTATGGTAGTTTGCTGAGTGCTTACAGCTTACATATACTATACAACATTGCCTTATACTACATCCTTTATTAACAGAACACTGTGGTGCTGATCCATTAAGACTGGCGTTGCCCACGCTACTCTTAATAAACGTACTCAACTGAGTACTATGGGCCTAATACATTAAAGGTTGCATGTCCCTAAAGAGGTTGCCTACTACTTTTACACTGAAGGCCAATCCTTAAGATAGGTGATCAATTTCTAATCAATAGATAGCATGGCACTCTTGGCTGGGTAATGCACAAGAAGTCTCCAAACCCCTATGTCATATCAAGCAATTCTTGGCACTCACTTGCTGACTTTGTTCAATTTATTTTAAATGTCCAGAAATTAAACAAGCACAAACTTTTCGATCAGGCGACCTTAATCAGTGTGCAGATATGTTTAATTATCACTGGCATCAAGATGATCGATCACTGTGTGCAGACCACGGCATGTTTTGCTACCTCACAACCTGGAATTTCAGTTGGTTTTTTTTTTGAGGGTTTGCATCAGTTCATTGAAAGAACATGCCTATAATAATTGTGAACATCTGGTTTTCTTTTTGTGAAGCAGACCAAAAATAGCTCAAAATAACTGAAAACGTCGGTGTGCATAACTATTTGTAGCACACCTGAAGCCATCAAGAGCTACAGGAACTGCATCCTTTCCAGGATGCAGGGCCTACCCCCAGGGACCCAGAACACCAGTGCCGGTAGCATCAAAACATTTATTTTAATTACTGTTTTTCCCGTTCCCAAAGACTGGTGACAGGGTAGGGTTGGACCTAATGGATGGCCACCTAGGGGTAGAACCGATCTAGTCCACTAGACGACAACCAGAGGGGAGGGGTCAGACAGTCAAAAAGTGGAAGTGAGAGGAGACGGACGTAACCGTACTGACGGGAGAGTGTAACGGTGACCTGAGGGCCCAGGCGTGTGGTTGCCGGTGGAGTACGGTGGAGTACTCCCAGAACCATAGCACCAATGGGGCACAGACCCTAGGTCAGGCAAACGTTCCAGGCAGACCTGATAAAATCTGCACGGTGAGGTGACCATCCAGGACTCCCCAACCGTAAAGTTCAGGACACAGTAGCAGTAGGAGAACTGGGGAACAGGACCAGAGAAACCGACCCCACAGGGTTCAAGCTACCTGTCATACAGACTAAGACTGAAAGACTAATAGGAGGGGACCCCCAGATGCTCCAAGTCATGGGGACACACCAATCAGAGACAAGTGCAGGGGAAAGAAGTCACCAGGTCACCACACTGGCACTGGAACTAAGGGGACCAGTGGTCAGGACCAGCCTTCTTCGGGTTGCCAGCCATAACAACGCTGTGAGTAAAGAAACCAGTTACACTGTAATCCCTTGTGTGGCCTACCATCTTTCCGAGGCCAACAACATCATCTATTCCCTGGGGCCTGGCCCTACTTGCGGAGGTCCAATATCCATTCTGCCACTAACACCAGCCCCAGTAGTGAGAAACTGTGCAGCGGAGGCTCCATCTAGTTAGCCGCAACCCGCAAGTGGCGTCATGACAAAACTTTCTGATTATTCTACTGTAAATAAACCCTTTTTAAAGCGACCCCCAGGGTCACGAAACCAGGCAACGGCCACCCATTGACATATCCCAGCAGTACACCGCCCGGGACCGAGTACCCCAGAGCCCAGGGGCGAGTCATTTTCACCCCCCTAAAGTCAGTACTTTGTACAGCCTACATTTGCGGCATTTACAGCTGCAAATAACTTTGGATAAGTATCTGAGCATTCCAGATCTTGAGACTGATTTTTGTCCATTCCTCAAGACAAAACTGCCCCAGCTCATTCAAGATAAACTGTTTCCTCAGGTGAACAGCAATCTTCAAGTCTGACCACAGATTCCCATTTGGAGTAAGGTCTGGGCTTTGACTAGTCCACTCCAATACATTTACATGTTTCACCTTAAACCACTTTAGTGATGCTTTAGCAGTATGCTTTGGGTCATTGTTTTGTTTGGTGAAGCTCCATCCAGTTTCAAAGCACTGACAGGTAAAACAAGTTGTGCTCCTGTATGCTGCCACTAGCATGTTTCACTGTGGGGATGGTGTTCTAGGGGTGATGAGCTGTGTTGGTTTAGTGCCAGACATATTAATTACCTTGGTAGCCAAAAAGTTACGTTTGGGGAGTCTCCTACATGTTTTTTGGCAAACTTTAAACAAGCCTTCCATAAATGCCAGCTCTTTGGAGTGAATAGCTTTTTGTGGTCGTATGGACAAATACTCCAGTCTCTGCTTAGGAACTCTGCAGTTTCTTCAGGGTTACTTTTGGTCTCTGTGCTGCCTCTCTGATTAATGCCCTCCTTGCCCTGGCTGAAGCTTTTGGTGGATGGCCCTCTCTTGCCAGGTTCCTTGTGGTACCATGTTCTTTCCATTTGATGATAATGGTTTGATGGTTCTCCGGGGGATCATTAGAAATATGTTTTTTTTAGATCCCAACCATGACTTGTACTTCTTAACAACTTTGACTTGTTTGGAGATCTCCTATAGCTTCATGGTGGTGATTTATTAGAGGTGCCTTGCTTAATGGTGTATGAGCCTCTGTAGCCTTTCAGAAAAGGTGTGCATATTCTGACAGACCATGTGACACTTAGATTGCACACAGGTGGACTTCCTTTCACTAAACATGTGACTTATGAAGGCAATTGCTTGCACCAACAATTTTTAGGGTCTTCATAGCAAAAGGGGTGAATACTAGAGTTGAGCGCGGTTCGCGGTTCGAGGTTCTCCAGTTCTAAGCTCGAGTGATTTTGGGGGCTGTTCGAGATCGAACTAGAACTCGAGCTTTTTGAAAAAGCTCGATAGTTCTAGATACGTTCGAGAACGGTTCTAGCAGCAAAAAGCAGGGCTTTTTACAGCTACAGTGCGCAGGAGCCATCGCTGGCAGCCTGCCACAAGCTGGTAACCAAGATAAACATTGGGTATCCAAGCAAAGTGCTTTGGTTAGTAACCCGATCATTATCTTAGTTACGTGCAGGAAGCCCACACTTCCCCGCTCAGCTCGCTCCGCCCCCTCCTGCCCGCGGCATGTACACATACATACACACACACACACACACACACACACTCACACACACACACACACTCCCCCCCCCCTCCGCTCGGCTTACCTGCGGTGATGAAGTCCCGCCATCCCAACCTCAGCGCTGTCACTGTCCTCCATGGCCGCCGCTTGTCACATCACCTCTCGCTTCCGACCCGAGACTGACTAGCGGTGACGTCACGGACCTCTCGCGATGCTTGGTGTGAAGGCGCCGGTCATTGAACTCAGTGACAGGGGCTGTCAGTGTGCTGGAGATCAGCGCAGGTAATGTACCTCGCTGACAGCAGCACTTGTCATCCCCTGCAGTGACCTGGGCTGACCCATTGATGTTAGCTCAGGTCACTGCACTGCTCTCCCAGCCAATGGGGAACATTCTGCTCTTCATTGACTGTGACAGTGTGGATCGTCATGGCAACCCCTTGGATTACACCAGACCTGGATTTGTTTTTCATTCTAATAAATTGGTTAAAGAGGGAATGTTTTGGGGAGTGTTTTTTCAAATAAAAATGTGTTTGTCGTCTATTTTTTTTTATTACTGACTGGGTTGGTGATGTCTGATAGATAGATAGGTTGGTATCTGATAGACGCCTGACCTCACCAACCCCAGGGCTTGATGCCAGGTGACATTACACATCTGGTATTAACCCCATATATTACCCCGTTTGCCACCGCACCAGGGCGCGGGATGAGCTGGGGCGAAGCACCAGGATTGGCGCATCTAATGGATGCGCCACTTCTGGGGCGGCTGCGGCCTGCTATTTTTAGGCTGGGGAGAGTCCAATAACCATGGACCTCCCTAGTCTGAGAATATCAGGCCCCAGCTGTCTGCTTTACCTTGGCTGGTGATCCAATTTTGGGGGACCCCTACGTGTTTTTTTTTTAAATTATTTATTTAATTTAAAATAACAGCGTGGGGTGCCCTCAGTTTTGGATTACCAGCCAAGGTGAGGTTGCCAGCTGTGGTCTGCAGGCTGCAGCCGTCTGCTTTACCCTAGCTGGCTACAAAACTAGGGGGAACCCTACGTCATTTTTTTTTTCATTTTTTTGGCTAAATACAAAGCTAAGCACCCCTTAGTGCCACATGAAAGGCACCAAAGGGTGCTCCACTTTTTCTCCATTTTTTCTCCACTTTTTCTACATTTTTTCTCCACTTTTTCTTCATTTTTTTCTCCACTTTTTCTCCACTTTTTCTCCACTTTTTCTCCACTTTTTTTCCATTTTTTTCTCCACTTTTTCTCCATTTTTTTTCTCCACTTTTTCTCCACTTTTTCTCCACTTTTTCTCCATTTTTTTCTCCACTTTTTCTCCACTTTTTCTCCACTTTTTCTCCACTTTTTTTCCATTTTTTTCTCCACTTTTTCTCCATTTTTTTCTCCACTTTTTCTCCACTTTTCTCCATTTTTTTCTCCACTTTTTCTCCACTTTTTCTCCACTTTTTCTCCACTTTTTTCCATTTTTTTCTCCACTTTTTCTCCACTTTTTCTACATTTTTTTCTCCACTTTTTCTCCACTTTTTCTCCACTTTTTATCCATTTTTTTCTCCACTTTTTCTCCACTTTTTCTCCACTTTTTTTCCATTTTTTTCTCCACTTTTTCTCCATTTTTTTTCTCCACTTTTTCTCCACTTTTTCTCCACTTTTTCTCCACTTTTTCTCCATTTTTTTTCTCCACTTTTTCTCCACTTTTTCTCCACTTTTTCTCCACTTATTCTCCACTTATTCTCCACTTTTTCTCCACTTTTTCTCCATTTTTTTCTCCACTTTTTCTCCACTTTTGCTCCACTTTTTCTCCATTTTTTCTCCACTTTTTCTACATTTTCTTCTCCACTTTTTCTCCACTTTTTCTCCACTTTTTCTCCATTTTTTTTCTCCACTTTTTCTCCACTTTTTCTCCATTTTTTTCTCCACTTTTTCTCCACTTTTGCTCCACTTTTTCTCCATTTTTTCTCCACTTTTTCTACATTTTTTCTCCACTTTTTCTACATTATTTCTCCACTTTTTCTCCACTTTTTCTCCATTTTTTTTCTCCACTTCTTCTCCACTTTTTTCCACTTTTTCTCCATTTTTTTCTCCACTTTTTCTCCACTTTTTCTCCACTTATGTAGAAAAAGTGGAGAAAAAGTGGAGAAAAAGTGGAGAAAAAAATGGAGAAAAAGTGGAGAAAAAGTGGAGAAAAAAGTGGAGAAAAAAGTGGAGAAAAAGTGGAGAAAAAGTGGAGAAAAAGTGGAGAAAAATGGAGAAAAAAGTGGAGAAAAAAGTGGAGAAAAAGTGGAGAAAAAGTGGAGAAAAAGTGGAGAAAAAGTGGAGAAAAAGTGGAGAAAAAGTGGAGAATAAGTGGAGAAAAAAATGGAGAAAAAGTGGAGAAAAAAATGGAGAAAAAGTGGAGAAAAAAATGGAGAAAAAGTGGAGAAAAAGTGGAGAAAAAGTGGAGAATTTTTTTCTCCACTTTTTCTCCACTTATTCTCCACTTTTTCTCCACTTTTTCTCCATTTTTTTCTCCATTTTTTCTCCACTTATTCTCCACTTATTCTCCACTTTTTCTCCACTTTTTCTCCACTTTTTCTCCATTTTTTTCTCCATTTTTTTCTCCACTTATTCTCCACTTATTCTCCACTTTTTCTCCACTTTTTCTCCACTTTTTCTCCATTTTTTTTCTCCATTTTTTTCTCCACTTATTCTCCACTTATTCTCCACTTATTCTCCACTTTTTCTCCACTTTTTCTCCACTTATTCTCCACTTTTTCTCCACTTTTTCTCCATTTTTTCTCCACTTTTTCTCCACTTTTTCTCCATTCTTTTTCTATGGTCGGTCTACCCATTAGCTCTGCCATGCACACTGTAGCTCTACACCTACTGCACATGTTACTTTATGATTGACATCTCTTTCGTACCAGAGCTGTCTAAGTCTACTCTGACCCCATATTTGTCATTACTATATTGTCCTTGTACTGTATTATGACATTTGTATCATGTGTTTCATTTCTTGCTGTGTTGCAATTTTTTTGCTGCATCCCAATTGTACCTCTACATTGTTCGAGTTTATGTTATTGTTCTCTCACTCTTATGTGACACTGATTATTGTCATTTTTCATGATTACATGCAGATAAGTCCAATCTGACGAAGGCTCAGGCCGAAACGTCATTTGTAACTTGTTTTGGACAAAAACATATATGCTTATGAAAAAATTTTTTTTCTTAATACGGACCAATAAAGAGTGATTTTGCATTACTATCCGTTGTGACTTACTGACTTAGTCTGGGAGATTTAGAGTGCCGAGGTTACTCACTAATTTTATCTATTATTACCTCTGAGCACCTATATACCAGTGAGCAGAGCTTCCTCTACAGTAGTTCTCCTGATTAGGCATGCCCTTACCTCATGAGCAGGGCATTGCAGCTTTGGTAGCAATCATTACGACATGGACTCTGCTGCTGTGGACCCGAGAAGAGTGAGTGCAGATTCATTGCACCCACACTCCTCACATGAAGGGTCCGCACTCCTAGAAAATGGGGGATACGTTCCCTGAGTGTCTCCCCCCCATATTCTAGATGGTCCAGAGTCGTCGTGGGACCCCTTTATTTTTTTTCTTACAATAAATTGGTGAAAGAGGAAATGTTTTGGGGACTGTTTTTTCAAATAAATTTCTTTTGTCGATTTTTTTTTTTTTGTTAGTACTGACAGTTTATGATGTTGAGTATCTAATAGACACCATGACATCACAAACTGCTGGTCTTGATCTCAGGTTACTTTACAGCTAGTATCAACCCGATTTATTACCCCGTTTGCCACTGCACCAGGGCACGGGATGAGCTGGGGTGAAGCGCCAGGATTGGCGCATCTAGTGGATGCGCCACGTCTGGGGTGCCTGCGGCCTGCTATTTTTAGGCTGTGAAGGCCCAATAACTATGGACCTTCCCACCCTGAGAATACCAGACCACAGCTGTCCGCTTTACCTTGGCTGGTGATCCAATTTGGGGGGGACCCTACTTTTATTGTGTAATTATTAATATTTATACAATAATTATAAAAAAAGAGCCTAAGGGGACCTCCACATTGGATCCCCAACCACGGTAAAGCTGCCAGCTGTGGTTTTCAGGCTACAGCCGTCTGCTTTACCCTAGCTGGCTATCAAAAATGGGGGGACCCAACGTCATTTTTTTTTTAACTATTTTTTAAATAGAAAAAATGAATGGGCTTCCCTGTATTTTGATTGCCAACCAAGGTAACGGCAGGCAGATGGGGGTGGCAACCCATAGCTGTCTGCTTTATCTGCGCTGAGAATCAAAAATACCGTGGAGCGCTACGTCATTTTTTTAAAGATTTATTTTTACAGCACTGTGATGTCCAGCAATCAAAATACAGGGAAGCCCATTTTATTTTTAGTTAATTGAATAAATAATTAAAAAAAATATATATGGGCTCTCGCTGCATTTTTTGTATTGCTAGCTAAGGGTAATCCAAGCAGCTACTGGCTGCTAACCCCCACTGCTTGGTGTTACCTTCACTGGCAATGGAAAATCCAGGGAAGCATTTTTTATTTTTTTTGCCAAAAAACTACAAAAAAAGGACGTGAGCTTCGCCATATTTTTGTATGCTAGCCAGGTATAGCAGGCAGGTGCTGGAAGAGTTGGATACAGCACCAGAATATGGCGCTTCTATGAAAATGCCATTTTCTGAGGCGGCTGCAGACTGGAATTCGCAGCAGTGGGGCCCAGAAAGCTCAGGCCAACCTGTGCTGCGGATTCCAATCCCCAGCTGCCTAGTTGTACCTGGCTGGACACAAAAATGGGGTGAAGCCTACGTCATTTGTTTTCTAATTATTTCATGAAATTCATGAAATAATAAAAAAAGGGCTTCCCCTTATTTTTGGTTCCCAGCCGGGTACAAATAGGCAACTGGGAGTTGGGGGCAGCCGTACCTGCCTGCTGTACCTGGCTAGCATACAAAAATATGGCGATGCCCACATAATTTTTTCAGGGGGCAAAAAACTTCTGCATACAGTCCTGGATGGAGTATGCTGAGCCTTGTAGTTCTGCAGCTGCTGTCTATCTGTATGGAGAAGAGCAGACAGCAGCTGCAGAACTACAAGGCTCAGCATACTCCATCCAGGACTAGGTAGAAAGAGGTTTTTCGTGATCGTGATCGTGTGGACTATGCGGTTATATGTCAAATGTGAAGGAATTCTCTTCATTTACAGATAAAAAAACGTATAAAATAATGTCACTCATAAACTGCAGTTCAGACCATGTGGTTTATTTAATATTGTGTACTATTTGCCAGTTACAATATATAGGCAGCACTTGTCGTTCTCTCAGAAAGAGGATATCTGAACACATTTATGATGTTAATAATGCCACCACCAGAAAATTATCAGGAGCGTCTCAACATTTTCGCGACGCACATGCAGGTAATTTAACAGGCATGAAAGTCAATGCCATTGAAAAAATTCAACTACCTAGAAGGGGTGGAAATTTGAAAGATATCCTCTTTCAGAGAGAAATAAAATGGATGTTTTTAATGGGCACAAGATTTCCGAAAGGTTTAAATAAAAGAAATGAATTGATGTTTGCATATTAATCTGGCTAAAAAAATACTTTGTATATATATAAGTGTTATAAGCATTATATGGAGTGATATAACTCAAGGGGTTAATGTTTTTGTAATTGTCTTGCTCTCTCCTTGCATTTGATCACATGTTTGGGTTCAGCCCTTTTTAAACAGTTCTGTGACTAGATGGTTTAGAGACTGAATAAGAACTGGATGTTCGAAACGCGTCCTCTCTGACATGGGCTTGACCACCATAGCATGGACTTTTTAATGATAAGAAAATAAAGGAAGTTTTATTTTAAAGAACAAAATGCCTGGAGTTTTGTGCTGGTGAAATCCTTTAACCAATTCCATCCAGGACTGTATGCAGAATTTTTTTGCCCACCAAAAAAATGACGTGGGCTTCGCCATATTTTTGTATGCTAGCCAGGTACAGCAGGCAGCCACGGGCTGCCTCCAACCCCCAGTTGCCTATTTGTACCCGACTGGGAACCAAAAATATAGGGAAGCCCGTTTTTTTTAATTATTTCACTTATTTCATGAAATAATTAAAAAACTAATGACGTGGGCTTCGCCCCATTTTTGTGTCCAGCCGGGTACAACTAGGCAGCTGGGGATTGGAATCCGCAGCACAGGTTAGCCCGAGGTTTCTGGGCGCCTCTGCTGCGGATTTCAGTCCGCAGCCGTCCCAGAAAATGGCGCTTTCATAGAAGCGCCATCATCTGGCGCTGTATCCAACTCTTCCAACAGCCCTGGAGCCGGGTGGCTTGTTGGGTAATCATGAGTTAACACTGGCTTTGTTTTACTAGCCAGTATTAAGCCAGAGATTCTTAATGTCAGGCACGTTTGACCCGGCCATTAAGAATCTCCAATAAGGGGTTAAAAAAAACACCACACAGAGAAAAAATACTTTAATAGAAATAAATACACAGACACATTAGAGACTCCATCTTTATTACCCCCTGTCATCCCTCCACGATCCTGCTCTTCTGTCTTCTTTCTTTCTAGTGTAGTAGTAGTGACGATTGTAGTGAGGATGAGGTGCACCAGCCCATCATGGGCTGGGGAACCTCATCCTCAGTACAATCCTCACTACAATCGGGAAGCAGCGTGCAGCCTTCACTCCGTGAGTGATCAGTGCTGGCTGTCAGCGGTAACAGCGGTAACGCTGACAGACGCGTTACCATAGCAACGGTGCTCTCGGAGCCGCGGTTAGCGGTGACGTCACCGCTAACTGCGTTGCTATGGCAACGGTGATCTCCGTTAATGACCGGCTGTGTCAGCCGGTCCCTAACGGAACGGGGAGTCGACCGTGTGCTAGAGCATGTCGCCGGTACACGGCGATACACATATGTGCACCGTGTACCGGAGAGATGCACTCGCAGGTCCTACATGACGTGTCATAGTCATGTGACCAGTCTGTAGCCAATGAGATAATAGCCAGGTGACTGGTCACATGGCTATTTTGACGTCACGATAGGTCCTGCATCTCTGCTGGCAGTGCAGGTCACCGGGAGGATTCAGCGATCATCGGATGGAATAGCGGCAGGAGACAGAGTGCAGAAGGGATCGCGAGGACCGGTAAGTGTTATGGCAATGTTTATTAACTGTTTGTGTACATTTATAATGCATTTTTATGTGTTTGTGATTGCCTCCCATTATAGCCTATATGTTCGAGTTCGGTTCGTCGAACGTTCGACGAACCGAACTCGAACGGGACCCCCGTTCGGCGAGCCGACCTCGAGCCAAACCGGGACCGGTTCGCTCATCTCTAGTGAATACATAAGCACATGGCAATTTTTTATTTACAGTCATATGAAAAAGTTTGGGCACCCCTATTAATGTTAACCTTTTTTCTTTATAACAATTTGGGTTTTTGCAACAGCTATTTCAGTTTCATATATCTAATAACTGATGGACTGAGTAATATTTCTGGATTGAAATGAGGTTTATTGTACTAACAGAAAATGTGCAATCCGCATTTAAACAAAATTTGACCAGTGCAAAAGTATGGGCACCCTTATGAATTTCTTCATTTGAACCCTCCTAACTACTTTTTACTGACTTACTAAAGCACTAAATTGGTTTTGTAACCTCATTGAGCTTTGAACATCATAGGCAGGTGTATCCAATCATGAGAAAAGGTATTTAAGGTGGCCACTTGCAAGTTGTTCTCCTTTTTCAATCTCCTATGAAGAGTGGCATCATGGGCTCCTCAAAACAACTCTCAAATGATCTGAAAACAAAGATTATTCAACATAGTTGCTCAGGGGAAGGATACAAAAAATTGTCTCAGAGATTTAAACTGTCAGTTTCCACTGTGAGGAACATAGTAAAGAAATGGAAGAACACAGGTACAGTTCTTGTTAAGCCCAGAAGTGGCAGGCCAAGAAAAATATCAGAAAGGCAGAGAAGAAGAATGGTGAGAACAGTCAAGGACAATCCACAGACCACCTCCAAAGACCTGCAGCTTCAGCTTGCTGCAGATGGTGTCAATGTGCATTGGTCAACAATACAGCGCACGTTGCACAAGGAGAAGCTGTATGGGAGAGTGATGCAAAAGAAGCCGTTTCTGCAAGCACGCCACAAACAGAGTCGCCTGAGGTATGCAAAAGCACATTTGGACAAGCCAGTTACATTTTGGAAGAAGGTCCTGTGGATTGATGAAACAAAGATTGAGTTTTTTGGTCATACAAAAAGGCGTTATGCATGGAGGCAAAAAAACCACGGCATTCCAAGAAAAGCACTTGCTACCCACAGTAAAATTTGGTGGAGGTTCCATCATGCTTTGGGGCTGTGTGGCCAATGCCGGCACCGGGAATCTTGTTAAAGTTGAGGGTTGCATGGATTCAACTCAGTATCAGCAGATTCTTGACAATAATGTGCAAGAATCAGTGACAAAGTTGAAGTTACGCAGGGGATGGATATTTCAGCAAGACAATGATCCAAAACACTGCTCCAAATCTACTCAGGCATTCATGCAGAGGAGCAATTACAATGTTCTGGAATGGCCATCCCAGTCCCCAGACCTGAATCTCATTGAAAATCTGTGGGATGATTTGAAGCATGCTGTCCATGCTCGGTGACCATCAAATTTAACTGAACTGGAATTGTTTTGTAAACAGGAATGGTCAAATATACCTTCATCCAGGACCCAGGAACTCATTAAAAGCTACAGGAAGTGACTAGAGGCTGTTATTTTTGCAAAAGGAAGATCTACAAAATATTAATGTCACTTTTATGTTGAGGTGCCCATACTTTTGCACCGGTCAAATTTTGTTTAAATGCGTATTGCACATTTTCTGCTAGTACAATAAACCTCATTTCAATCCAGAAATATTACTGAGTCCATCAGTTATTAGATATATGAAACTGAAATAGCTGTTGCAAAAACCCAAATTGTTATAAAGTAAAAAGTTTAACATTAATAGGGGTGCCCAAATGTTTTCATATGACTGTATCTATTTAGTTTATGCCATAAATTTAGTTTTTGCCTATCTATATTTGTTATATTTCACTTCACCCACTTAGGCTGAGTTCACATGTTCAGTAATAATCTGTTAGAACGAATACAGCAGCAACAAGAAAGTTGTGGCTGTACAAATTTTTTGCAACAAGTTGCTGCTGGATCCGTTCTAACAGATGATTACTAGTCAAGAGAATTTACTGCTAGGGAATGTGGGGGGAATTTCCCTACTAGCTTAACACATCTAGAAATTGAAATATTTCCCTTCTCTTGTTTTAAAAATAGCTTTAGCTCAGTGAGATTGGATGGAGACCGTCTGTGAACAGCAATTTTCAAGTCGTGTCACAGATTGTTAATGGGATTTAGGTCTGGACTTTAACTGGGCCATTCAAATACATGAATAAGTTTTTTTCTAAACCATTCAATTTTAGTTCGGGTAGTATGTTTGGGGTTGTTGTCCTGCTGGAAGTTGAACCTACGACCTAGTCTCAAGTCATTTGCCTCCTCTAACAGTTTTCTTCAAGGATTGCCCTGTATTTAGCTCCATTCATCTTCCCACTGACCAGCATCCCCACCCCTGCTGAAGAAAAGTATTCCCACTGCATGATACTGCCAGCACCATATTTGTTGATTTGGATGGTGTTTTCAAGATGATGTTCAAAACAGCTGTATATACAAGACAAAGGAGACATCAATACTGATGTTCAAACTGGCCATTGTCTGCATGCAATCCAGCATTGTGTACTACGCAGTATTCAATAGTCAATTTTGCAGGCACAGGCACTCTAGGGGAGAATTAAAGCGAGGACTTCCAGAAAGAAACGGGCTATTGGTAATCCGCCTGCTCCTTGAAGGTTCCCTACTCCTGAATTAGGTGCACCTATTAACTAGTGTGCACTGCTGCCAGAAATGTCCTCCAGTAATGGACTGAAGTACATTTCTAGAATAAGTTACTTCACGAAGATAGAGTAACTTTTCAGGATTTTGACAGGAGGGTGTCGATATTGGTATAGCTAGATGATACTAAAAATATTTTTGTCAACTTCTGCGTTTTGCAAAAATATTGCAACCTAAAGAGATATATGCCAGAATTCTGGCATAAACACCTTTTAATGAGTTGTCCCCTATGTTTTTGTGGTTCTGTAAAGCTACACGTATATCACATCAAGATTATTTTTAATTAAGGTAGTCAGTGGATAAAATATGTTTTGAAATGCTACTAAGACAAGGGTGAAACAAGATTAAAGCTTCCAGCACTAAAATTTACACAGTTCTTTATCACTAAACAGGTTTAGCATAATAAATATGCTAAATATTAATATCCAAAAAATATTTGCCATAGGCAGACTCATGAATCACACAAGAGCCTGGCCATACATTTGGTACAACACAGCGTAACACTCTCATGAGGGAGCTTTACATTGTCGAACAGTTTTTCTATTGAGTCTGACACATCTTTTCAATTCCCCATGTGTCATCCAAATTAACCAAGCAATCTTGGTAGAAACTGGATAAGTTTCACTACATTCTCATATATGTCTGTAGCATGAAGAAGCAAATGTATAAGGCACTTTATAATCTATTATGTGGCAGTGTTTTTTAGGATTCCATAGAACTCAAGTGCCCCATTTATTCGCTTTTACACATTCAGTGACTAGTCCAAAGGATGACCCAACTTTTGTTATTTGCCAACGTTGTAAACAACGACTTAGGAGAGGAAAAAATTCAAATAATTTGACTACCACAACCATGAACAGGCACATGCACACGCAACATGAATTACTGTGGGAATCTTACTGGTCTAAAATGAGTCCTACCAGGCCTACCCAGCCACCGACTGCCAAATCAATCACGTTTGCTGCTTCCTCCTCTTCCTGCCTCACCATCAAAACTATTCTCACAAAGGTCTCTGATAGCAGAACCTCCACTTGTTTACCTGCGACAATTGGGGTGTGTGAAAGCCTGTCAGTTGTTATAGAAGTGACCATGCCTGGTGTTTTTGATCCATGTGAGACATGACCACCACATCCTGTGTGTTGCATGGAGCATACCTCCCTTCTATGCAAACACACTATGTGAAAATGGGAGAGGGGGAATTGATGCCACTGTCCTGCTGTCTGCCTAAAAGGTTTTTAATCTCAAGACTCCAAGATGGGTCTCCAAATTGTCTTTTGTCTGTATTGCCAGGTTCTGGGAGCAAGAGGCCTACGCTTGTCACTCATGAATTTCTTGATTTTTAAAATTAAAATGGCAGACCACATCCTGTGTGTTACATAGACCATACTTCCCTGCTGTGCAAAGCCACTATTGGGAAATGGGGGTCAATTGATGCCGCTTATATCAAAATTCCAAGTTGGGTCTCCAAGTTGGGTCTTGTCTGTAGTGGCAGGGTTCTGGGAGCAAGAGGCCCACACCTGTCACTTATGCAACTCTTGATTTGTAAAATGAAAATGCCAGCCCACGTCTCCACTTCTGGTGTGTTGCATGGATCATACTTTCCTGGTATGTAAACACGCTATAGAGAAATGGGGAGAGGGCTATTGATACTACTGTTCTGCTGTCTGCCTGAATGGTTTTTAAATAGCAAGACTACAAGATGGGTCTCCAAGTGGTGTCTTGTCTATAATTCCAGGGTTCTGGGAGCAAGAGGCCTATACCTGTCACTTATGGATCTTTAGATTTTTAAAATGAAAATGCAGGTCTGTAAGTCAACTCTTTCAGGCAGTGCTAGTCACCGATTTACAAATATAAGTCTGAGAATCACTGTAAATATACATTATATTCTATTAGCTTATCCATATACTTATCACACACTTATCACCCCTGCTTGGGGTTCATCAGGAGTGGCAGATGTTCAATGTCAAAGAAGGGGGAAACGCGTCAAGTGTGATAAATATATTGATAAGACAATAGAATGAAAAATTATGTCATGTATGTTTCTGCAATTTACTACTACTATCGGGATAAAAAGAAAATATGATAGCAGGATCTCACCACAGGTCCTGCTAGGTCGATTGTATGATACGTCTGTTAATTCTAACGGGGAAGGGATAACTATGAATACCCCCCAGCTATTATCTGATCCTCAGCTGCTGCACTCAACAAGCAGCTAATTTTATAAACTTTACTTTCTTGGATTTCAAAACCTAAACATCCGAGCCGACCACTACAGGTATGTAGAGAATCAGCATGATAGAGCCAGTATAGCACTGACTTTAGGTTATATATGAAAACCCTGGTGATTGATTCCCTTTAACTTTTAAGCATATGAAATTTTGTATCTGTCTTCTCCCAAAAAACTAATGCAAGCATCAACAATAATCATGATAGAAGTGATGGTCAGGAGGAGTCCAAGTTGACAATAAGCAAATAATTTATATTAGAACACTTAGCCAAGTTAAAGGAAACCAAGTTCCCAGGTCCAGACGATATACACCCTAGAGTCCAGAAAGAGATAACTGAGGAAATAATAATACCGCTTGCAATAATCTTCAATAAGTTATGGGAAACAGGAGAGGTCCCTCCAGATTGGAAAAGGGCAAATGTGGTTCCTATCTACAAAAAGGAGAAAAAGGAGGACCAGGGAATTACAGGCCAGTAACCTGACCTCTGTTGCAAGAAAAATCTTCGAGCAAATTGTCAAAGAACATTTACTTAGGTACCTGGATAGGAAGGCATTAATCAACCTAAGCCAGCATGGCTTTATGACCAATAAATCTTGTCAGACAAACCTGATATCCTTCTACAACAAAGTCACTGAATGGTTGGACCAGGGGAATGCTGTGGATGTAGTATACCTTGACTTCAGTAAGGCATTCGATAAAGTATCACATAACATCCTCATTGAAAAAATGATGAGGTATAGAATTGACAAAAAATCAGTTAGATGGATTCACAACTTTCTTAGTGATCGGGCGCAATGAATAATACTAAATGTACACATCAAATACACATCAACCTAGAGGACAGTCAAAAGCGGGGTGCCGCTACGCTCTGTCCTGGGGCAAGTGATGTTTAATATCTTTATAAATGATCTGGATAATGGAATTATTGGGAAACTCGTAAAATTTGCAGATGATACTAAGATAGAATGACTGGCCAACACTAGAAAGGAAAGAGAGTGTAATCAAAAGGATCTAGACACACTCGAACAATGGGCTGAGGAGAACAGAATGGTTTTTAACAGGAACAAATGCAAAGTCCTACCTCTGGGTAAAAGAAATGTAAAAAGCATATATAGTATGGGAGGTATAGAACTAGGTGATAGCACCGTGAAAAGGACTTAGGCATAATAGTGGATCCCAGATTCAACATGAGCCAACAATGTGGAGCTGCAGCTAAAAAGGCCAACAAAATTCTGGAATTTATCAAGACAAGCATTGAATCTAGATCAAGAAAGGTAATTATTCCCCTATACTCTGCCCTGGTCAGACACCACCTAAAATACTGTGTACAGTTCTGGGATCCCCAAGTCAAGAAAGACATTGATATATTGGAGCAAGTCCAGAGAAGAGCAACCAATATGGTAGAAGGTCTGCAAACCATGTCATATGAAGAACGGCTAAAAGAACTAGGGATATTTAGTTGAAAAAGAGAAGGCTGAGAGAAGACTTAATAGCGGTCTACAAATATCTGAAAGGTAGTCACAGTGTAGAGAAAGGTAGTCACAGTGTAGAGGGAACTACTCTATTCTCTTGAGCACAAGGAAGTACAAGAAGCTATGGAATTATTATTATTATTATTTATTATTATAGCGCCATTTATTCCATGGCGCTTTACAAGTGAGAGGGTATACGTACAACAATCATTAACAGTACAAGACAGACTGGTATAGGAGGAGAGAGGACCCTGCCCGCGAGGGCTCACAGTCTACAGGGAATGAGTGATGGTACAATAGGTGAGGACAGAGCTGGTTGTGCAGTGGTCTACTGGACTGAGGGCTATTGTAGGTTGTAGGCTTGTTGGAAGAGGAGGGTCTTGAGGTTGCTCTTGAAGCTTTCCACGGTAGTGGAGAGTCTGATGTGCTGAGGTAGAGCGTTCCAGAGTATGGGGGATGCACGGGAGAAATCTTGTACGCGATTGTGGGAAGAGGAGATAAGAGAGGAGCAGAGAAGGAGATCTTGTGAGGATCTGAGGTTGCGTGCAGGTAGGTACCGGGAGACTAGGTCACAGATGTAGGGAGGAGACAGGTTGTGCATGGATTTGTATGTCATGGTTAATGTTTTGAACTGGAGTCGTTGGGCGATGGGAAGCCAGTGAAGGGATTGGCAGAGTGGCGAGTGGAATGAAACTTAAAGAAAGGAGATTTTAGATTAGACATTAGGAAAAACTGTGTGACAGGAAGGGCAGTCAGGGAGTGGAACAGGCTACCACGGGAGGTGGTGAGTTCTTCATCAATGGAAATCTTCAAGCGGAAACTGGATAAACATATAGATGGGATGATTTAGGAAAGCCTGCACTCGCAGGGGATTGGACCTGATGGCCCTTGAGGTCCCTTCCAACTCTACCATTCTATGATTCTATGAAATGCATGCTTGATGAGGTCGAGATCTGCTGATTCACTCATTGCAGAAAATGCCACTTCTTTGCCTTAAAAGCTCCTGGGTTGCTTTAGCAGTATGTTTAAGGTCATTGTCCATCTGTATTGTGAAGTGCCATCAAATCAATCTTGCTACATTTGGATGAATCTGAGCAGAAAGTATAGCCCTGTACACTGCAGAATTCCAGCTGCATTTGCCTTCAATAACATAATCAATAAACACTAATCACCCAGTGCCATTGGAAGCAATGCATGCCCATAATATTACACTACTATCATGTTTTACATAGGATGTGGCATGCTTTGGATCTAGAGCTATTCCAAGCCCATTCCATACTTTTCGTCTTTCCATCATTCTGGTATAGCTTGATCTTGGTTTCTGTCCAAACCATGGTTTTCCAGAACTTGGCTGGCTTCTTTAGATATATATATATATATATATATATATATATATATATATATATATATATATATATATATATTTATTTTTTTTTTTGCAAAGTCCAATCTGGCCTTTTGATTTTAAAGGCTGGTTAATAGTTTGTACTTTCTGGTGAACCTTCTGTATTTGCTCGTAAGAAGTCTTCTCTTTATGGTGGACTTAAATACTGAAACACCTACTTCCTGGAGAATGTTCTTCCCTTGGGTGGATGTTGTGAAGGAGTTTATGTTTACCATGAAAAGGATTCTGCGATCATCCACCATAGTTGTCTTCTGTGGATCTCCACACCTTTTTGAGTTCCCAAGCTCACAGTGAGACTATTTTTTTTTTTAAAATGAACCAACTTGTTGATTTGGTAACTCATAAGATTCCTGTTATCTCTCTGATGGATTTCTTTTTTTCAGCCTAATGATCATCTGTTTCGATTCTATTGAAAGCTCCTTTGACTGCATGTTGTAGGTTCACAGCAATAGCTTCCAAATGTAAATGCCACACCTGGAATCCGCTCCAGAATTTTTTTCCTGTGTGGTGATGGATTATTAACGGAGGAATAGCCCATTCAGTCCGTTAATGAGATAAGTGTACAATTACTTTTGGTCTCTTGAAAAAAAGAGTCAGCTACACATGAAAGATCTGTAACTCCTAAACCATTACTCCAACTAGGATGTGAATATCCTCAAATTAAAGCCAAGAGCCTGCACTTTAATCCCATATTGATTATATAACTGTGTCTTGAATATGTTTTGGTAAACAGCTAAAATGCGAAAGCTTGTGACAGTCCAACCATTCTTAGATCTAACTGTACGGTATGTATATCCATAATTCATGATATAGTTTCCCACAAAAGAGCTAATTCTTTCCTTCTGATCCCAATTGTTGATCCACTTAAAGAAACATTCAGAAGAGAACTTTACATATTTACATAATTATTTGTAGTATTTTCTTCTAAAAATAACCACACACACACATCTAAAATGTATGAGAGTCATCATTTTTGGTGAAATATGACAAATTATATGTAACAACAATTTTTCCGCCGACGATCTTTTTAACATCAATCTTCTGGCTTATCTAAGGTCATAGTTTGACAAAGTTTTCTATATTTTTTAATAATAGAGCCCATTAAAAATACATTAGATTCATTTCTTCAAATGCTTCTGAATCTTACATTTTAGGATCCATAGTTGTTGTTTGACAGCAGAGTACCCATCACCTTAGTATTACCCGATTGCCAGGTTCACATGCATTATTCATCAGGAAGCAGATCATGACAAATTCTTCACAACTAATGATGCAATGACAGGCGTTGTTAAAAAGTCAAGTTTGAGAAAATATTGCTTTGTGTCAGCAGAAGTTCTTTCAGGAAGCTGAAATGTAATTGTATCCTTGTTGAAGATATTGATGGATTATTGCTGGGAATTCTGTTAGATGAATTAGACCTTACAAGTCAAATCCTAGTACTCATTATCTCAAAGTCGGACAATTAACATTTGATGAAAAACCTTTTACTTGTATACTCTATTATTGTGTATGACCTTTATAGATTATGGTTATAAACAGTTTGGCTTCAACACATGATATCCTTACAGTGTTATTTTATTAGGGTCATGCTATACTATTTTTTTTAACCCACGTCAAGAATGAGGTCAATAGTTGAAAATGGGACTTGGATACACTTCTTCCTTGCATAAGATTGGGTTCCAGCTAGTGATAAGTGAGCATGCTCGGCAATGCTCGTTACTCGATTTGAGCATCGGAGTGTTCAGGTACTCATGAAGCTCTGTTATGCATCACGGGTGCACAGATATTTTATCCTTGAAACAATGATAACAAAGCACAGGCTTGCTTCACTGCGTGATGTGTGCAGTCTCTGAATGGCTCTCTTGGGGTCTAAAACAACATTCTTGGATGTCCTATGACCCCCCAAAAAACCCACCCTCCATCTTGCTAGAAATGCTCCATTTATAGCTGGTTGTTTGTCGGCGGAGACTTGAACAGGTCAATCAGTGACTTTCCATACTGCTCGTTACTCACATGGAGCTCGTCCGAGCGTCTGACCAGTTTGAATCGAGTAACGAGCATTCGAGCATTTTAGTGCTTGCCCATCACTAGTTCCACCTTCTACTTTTACACAGTTGTAATAATACATAACAATATATATTCCAAACTAGACACATTGGGCAAATTTATCAAAAGTCTAAATAAAAGCCTGTCTTTGTTACTCATAGTAGTCAATCACAACACAACTTCCATTTTACCACAGCTATGTAAAAAATGAAAGCTTAGCTATGATTGGTTGCTATGGGCAACAAAAAGATATTTCATGTAGACTCTTTTGATAAATGAGGCCTAATATGAGGTTGAGAATATAAGTCAAAATCCCATTATCAGGATCGTGTGTAGAATCAGGGCCTTGTATATTGCTGCATTTTAAGAGCATGAAAATAGCACAGTATGCACATACTAAAGTATCCAAAATAGGAGGGACTAGGGGAGTTGTCTAAATTTTTTATGTATTGATTATGTCGGAGCAATAATTTACTGTTAAGAGTGTTATATCTGCGGTATAACTGATGGATTTTGGAATAAACAATACATATATTTATTATTAAAGTTGAAGACCATTGCTTGGGCTACATGTGAGAGAAAGACACTAGGGTACTGTTATGGAGCAATATGTCTAAGCATCATGATAACATTGTAATTATCAGCTGTTAAATCTTTGGGTCCTAATAATTCATATTACTGTCATCTGTATGGTCATTAAAGTTTAAATTCAATGTAAAGCATCCGAATTTTCCCAATTATTTAAGTCCACTTTAAAAAAAAAAATAGTTTTTTGCAGAATTGTCCTTTTTTCTTCTACTTACCCCTCATAGCTGGAAGTGTTGGCTCCCTTGTTATTGTTCCAGAAAATTAAGTATTTCTCCCAGAAAATGTTTGCACATATTTTTATACACATGTTTATTTCCTTTCTGCGTACTGAAACAACACAAAAAAAGGCTATTCAGACATAATTTCACACAAAACTCCAGAAATGATCTGGACAAAATTGTTGACACCATCAACTTAATATTTGGTTGCACACCCTTTGTAATAAATAACTGCAATCAAGCTTCCTATAACCATTAGCATGCTTTTTACACCTCTCAACTGGAATTTTGGACCACTCTTCTTTTGCAAACTGTTCGAAGTCTCATACTTGACGTTGCCTTCTCCCAACAGGAATTTTGAGATCTCTCCACAGGTGTTCAGTGGGATTTAGCTCTGGACTCATTGTTAGTCACTACATAACTCTCCAGTGCTTGTCTTCATCCATTTTTCGTGGCCTCTAGAAGTACTGTATGTTTGTGGTCATTGTCCTGCTGGAACACCCATGACCTAGGATGAAATCCCAGCTTTCTGACACTGGACAATACATTACAACTCAAAACCTTTTGTTAATTTTCAAATTAATAATAATAATTATTATTATTATTATTATTATTATTATTATTATTATGCCTTGTACACAGTCAAAGTACCCAGTGCCGGAGGCAGAAAACCAACCACAAAACATCTTTGAACCTACACCCTATTTTACTGTAGGTACTGTGTTCGTTTCTTTGTAGCCCTCATTTAATTTTTGGTCAACAGTAGAATGATGTGCTTTACGAAAAAGGTGTAGCTTGGTCTCATCTGTCCACAAAACGGTTTCCCAGAAGGATTTTGGCTTGCTCACGTACAGGTTGTAGTCCGGCTTTTTTTATATCTCTGGGTCAGCATTGAGGTCCTCCTGGGTCTCCTGTCATAGCATTTCATTTATTCAAATGTCGACGGATTGTTCACAATGACACCAATGTACCCTGAGCCTGCAGGACAGCTTGAATTTATTTACAACTTGATTGGGGCAGCTTATCACCATACGGACTATTCTGCGTAGCAACCTTTTATAAATTTTTCTCTGACGTCCATGTCCAGGGAGATTAGCTATGGTGCTATGGGTTGTAAACGTGATAATTACATCGCCCACCATGGAAAAAGGAACATCAAGATTTCTGGACATGGACTTGTAGCCTTGAGATTGTTGATATTTTTCAACAATGTTGGTTCTCGAGTCCTCAAACAGTTCTCTTATCCTCGTTCTGTTCTCCATGCTTAGTGTGGCATACACAGATACACAATGCAAAGATTGAGTCAACTTCTTCCCTTTTTATCTGGCTTCAGTTGTGATTTTCATATTGCCCACACCTATTACTTCCCACAGGTGAGTTTGAGTGATCGTCACATGCTTGAAACAAAGTTATTTACTCACAAATTTGAAAAGAGGCCAACAATTTTGTCCTACTCATTTTGGGGGGTTTGTGTGAAATTATGTCCAGTTTCCGTTTTTTTTTTGTGGGGTTTTTTTGTGTTACAATAGACATAAATGTATAAACATGTGTATAATAAAACGTGTAATTACAATAATGTTCTGGGAGAAATATATTTTTTTTAAACAATTTCAAGAGTGCCAGCAATTCATCCATGATTGTGTACCATGTGATGATACCTGCTTATGCCATAGAATCCAGAATAAATTTGTATTTCAGTTATAGCAAGTAATGACTTATCACTCAGCTATGCTTTCGTGTGATACTATGGGTCTGAACTGTGGAAATACTGATCTAAAGAAGAGGCTGTGGCGCTGCTTCTCTCTTCCTTTTTTTTTACCCTTTATAGATGCACTCTATCCTCCACCGATTATAAATTCATGACATATCCTATCAAAATTTAAACCTTTTTTACAAGCATTGGAAAGTTACCCTTGCAAAAGGAGCACTGATACGAAAACTGATGGTGCCCTCTGCAGGTGAAAATCAAAGAAAGATAATGAAATACGAATGGGCTACTTTGGAAACTTATTACAAAGGTTTCAGAACTGAGCCAATTTTATTATGTATTGAAGATGTTCTGATAGATTACTGAACAGTATGACAGCTGGGGCACATGTGTAAAGATTCCTAAAATTCCATGTAGAAAAGTACAGCTCTCGTATAGTATAGTAAGAGACCTGTCCATCCTTAGTGTGTCTGAATGTTTTTTCAGACCTCTTGCACTAACTAGCTTAATAGAGAAAAATTATTAAAAGGAACGCGGCTACATATAGGAAACACAGTGGTAGCTGTTGTATATGAATCATAGTGGCTAAACAAGGTCTAGCGGCACCAATACAAAGGAGGGTTGGTGGGATGATACAGACTTTTTTTGTGAGAGGGAGCCCATAAGCTCCAGGGTTACTATTCTTTTGACTTGGTGCCATGTAATACTACGTTTTTTTTGGAATCCTTCCACAGTGTTGCATGCAATTGCAAACTCACACATAAACAGGCACAGAAATCTCACTGCTATATTTCTCCCGTGTGAGCAAATCCAATAACTCTTTCACAATTTTGCTCTTTCGACGAATTTTATGAGATGAGTTGCAGTTTTGAATTACACCCCTCATTTTACCATGTAATGTACAGCAAAATGTAAAAAAAAAAATCTATGTGGAAAGAAATATTACAAAAAGGAAATAACAATTTTCCATTTTTTTGAGTTTTGCTTTATGGCGTTCAATGAGCTGTAAAAATTACTTGATATTTTCCAGGTCAGAATGATTACGGTGATTGCAAACTTATGAGCTTTTTATGTTAGTATTTAAAAAAATCAGATCTTGTATAACACTGCTGCTTAATGTATGCATTTCTATGCAAAAATTACTAATTATTATAATGTTCAGTTTTTTGAGCATATTTAAACCACTTCAGCTTTCCAAAGACGTGAAGAGGTTAAAAGAAATGACCTGATCATTCTCCAGGTGTTTACCCGCTCTGAGGACGCTCTATGGGAAGGTTCAAAAAGAACATGACGGGCGTCATTTTGAACATTTTGCCAGAGTTTGTGCTTGAAAAATCACTTATGGTTTCTTCATTTTTAAAATGGAGTTAAAAAACTTTTGAAGAAACACCAGTACAAAATGTGAGTGAAATTCACTCCTTCTATGTCATTTGAACTCTAAATTTCTAAGATTTTCTTTACAAGTGCTTGGGAAATCAATGTAGCACAGCCTAGCACGGTGTACTGAAAGTTTCTGATTTATTACATCATGTAACCAGTTTATATAGTATCCCAAACAAAGAAATTACCGTGCAACAATAAGAGCCGCAGGGGTGTGTGTAGAAATGTGAAACATCTCTGTCCATCACTGTAAGCTGACCTCTATGACATCATTCAGTTATAAGACAAGATGCTTTCTATACAATACAAAATGGCTTGTATTCTCACACAAAAATATAATACAAAGATGCTGGAAAAAGGATACAAAAATGCCAGTGGCCAAAAACATTGGAAAGGGCTCAAGAATTGACAAAAAAAAGTTGAATAAGATGCTGGCATGTTCTTAAAGATCCATTGCTGTGACCTGGATATACCTGGATTATTATTCAGAAAGACAGTTCACACAGACGTTTGGGTGACTTCTTAATTCAGCACCCGTGCTGTCTCCTATAGTATTAGTGGAGCACATCTTCCTACATATGAAGAAGGGTGGAGCTTCCTACTGCACATGCTCACTGGCACCTGTCTCAGCATTCCAGGATAGGTTTTGTCTCAGTGAAACAAGGCAGCGGCCATTTTAATTTTGTAGTGATTACCTCCTTAGACAAAACTATTGTGGTTTGCTAATTAAATGTATTTAGGATTTTATTCTTAATGACACATCCTGTAGTTATTTATATACATATACAGTATATATATATATATATATATATATATATATATATATATATATATACTGTGTATATATATATATTCCCAGAGAGCCCCTTTAAGGGACCCTTCTAACAAGTAAGGTTTGTTCATAATAGAAAACACCTTTTAAAGCTGGTTCAGACGAGCGTATTAAACATCCGTGAGCGGTCTGTATGCTATACTGGTAGCATACAGACTGCACAAGGACTAATGCAAGGAATGTGGTAGTTCATATTCATTTTTTACATACAAACACATGGTACATAGTTAAAAAGAACCCCACAGGCTGCGCTACTTTGGCCCGTTTTTCGGATCAGACTCACCCAGGATAAGTCAATGGGTGTGCATAAAACAGATCACGGTCAGGTTACCATTTATGTGGCATGCATTTTTCATGGACACATTACAGTTATTGACATTCTGAACAGTATTTTAAATTGTAAATGTTTAGAACAAATACCATATGGAAATAAAAAAAACGGACATACGGATGCCATACAGATAGTTTTTTGGGGTAGGGTGAAAAACGCATGATTTTTCATATGCTGGTCTGAACGTGAGAAGTTGAGCTAGTATATTATGGTCTAGATCCAGCTTCAGCAGTCATCCATGGTGTTCATCCATAGCATTAAGTAAACTAAATGTAGCTAGTACAACTGAATAATGTATCTTACCCCTTAATGTCAATGTCCTCAGATGTGCCATAAAGCATTTGCTTTCATTTCTTAACGGTATTCATGACAGCACACAAGCATCTTGGGCAGATCGTTAAATCAAAACTGACAGCCCATGAAAGAGCATATGGATATCTTTGATATTAAATGTAGGGCTTCTTTTTACAGCTTTTAACTGAACAAAGATAGAAAAGTTCAGCTTATGACAACACAAATACATCAGCTGTGTCATTCATGCAATGTTTTCACAGTTTGGTTCAATTCACAAGGCTGACCTTTATCCCAATCTCCCAAATCCCTTACAGCCACATTTAGCATCTACAGACACATCTGTCATGCTCTGACAAGCACACGGGACAAGTTTTAAACACGGCACAACTGATAGGCCGCTCTGAATATTTATATTGATCGTCCTCATAAAGCCTTGGCCTACGATCGATAACCAGGTGATATCCCTTCAACCGCTGAGTGCAATGGAACAGATTGCACTAATTACACGGCATGTACACAATCATTAGGGAGCACATAATGAATTATTGTGTGGCCTTCTCTGCTGGAAGATTAATAATATAGAGTGTTGCTGTCGCCAACAATACGGCAAATTAGCTGCAAGTAAATGAACAAAAAGCGCTCTATTTCAGCGTTTAGAAGGAAATGCAAAGGAAATAATTTACTGTGTGTGCATGAATTAATAACGCAGGTAGGCAAAATTAGGGTTTATGAAAATGTTTCAAAATCCAATGATTGATCATTATATCTTCTTATGCCCTGATTTAAAAAAAAAAAAACACTTTTATTTGTAACCATCATGCATGGATTTTCCACGAAACGCACGTGAAGTTAAGTACAAATGAACGAGAAAAACTTTATTGTAGCCAAAAATGTACACAATATTATATACTGCTTAAAAACATAAAGAGAACACTAAAATACTATTTTGTTGTTTGTGTTCCCTTTATTTTTTTGAGCAGTATATATTTATATATAAATTTATTGAAGAATCATTCTGCAACTTTATTGGAAATTACCATATTTTTAATTTTATAAGATGCACTGGATTATAAGATGCACCCCAAGTTTAGAGAAGGAAAATAGGAAAAAATATTTTTTAATTTTAAAATGAAGGTCTTACAATCCTTTAATTTTTTGTCACTTTTATTATATATACATTTTTAACTTTGTTATTTATTATTTTTTTTATTCTTTGTCATTTTTCTTATTTGTATGAAATATATTATATTTATTTTTATTTCAGGGTGTATACCCATTTTCAGCCACTAGGTGGTATCTTTCAACTCTTTCTAATGATATCACCATTAATAGGTACAAGTGCATCTCAATAAATTAGAATATCCTCAAAAAGTTAATTTATTTCAGTAATTCAATACTAAAAGGGAAATGGATATATTATATAGAGTCATTACAAACAATGATTTATTTCTGTTAGGGTATGTGCGCACGTTGCTTTTTACCTGCTTTTTACCTGCTTTTTTGCTGCTTTTTCTTCTGCGCTGTTTAATGCCAAAATGGATGTGTTCCTCTATTCAAGCAAAGTCTATGGGAATTTGGGTTTCTTGTTCACACTATGTTGTTCAAAATGCTGCCTTTTTGTGGCAGAACTTTGGTCAAAACCTCAGCTTTGCAGTGCAAAACCCAAATGGCAAAAACAATTGACATGTTGCTTCTTTGAAAAGCTGAGTTTTTGACCAAAGTTCTGCCACAAAAAGGCAGCATTTTGAACAACATAGTGTGAACAAGAAACCCAAATTCCCATAGACTTTGCTTGAATAGAAGAACACATCCATTTTGGCATTAAACAGCGCAGAAGAAAAAGCAGCAAAAAAGCAGGTAAAAAGCAGGTAAAAAGCAACGTGCGCACATACCCTTAATGTTGATGATTATGGCTTACAGCCAATGAAAACCGTCATTATCTCAAAAATTGGAATAAATACCAAACACCTGCAAATGTTTTTTAAGAGTTTAACATGGTCCCTTAGTCTGGTTCAGTAGGCTACACAATCATGGGGAACCCTGCTAACTTGACAGATGTCCAGAAGGCAGTCACTGACACACACCACAAGGATTGTAAGACACAAAAAGTCATTGCTAAAGAAACTGGTTGTTCACAGAATGCAGTAACCAAGCATACTAATGGAAAGTTAAGTAGAAGGAAAACGTGTGGTATAAAAAGGTGCACAAGCAACTGCATCCTGGAAAGGATTGTTAAGAAAAGGCCATTCAAAAGTTTGGGGGAGATTCACAATGAGTGAACTGCTACTGGAGTCTGCTTCAAGAGCCATCACACACAGACGTATCTATAACATGGGCTACAACTGTTGCATTCCTTGTGTCAAGTCTTTCATGACCAATAGACAACAACAGCAGTGTCTTACTTGGGCCAAGGAGAAAAAGAACTGGACTGTTGCAGAATGGTCCAAGATGTTGTCAGATGAATGTAAATTTTGCATTTCATTTGAAAATCCAGGTCCCAGAGTCTAGAGGAAGGGTGGCGAGGCCTCAATCCAAGCTGCTTGAGGTCTAATGTGAAGTTTCCACAATCAGTGATGGTTTGGAGAGCAATCTCATTTGCTGGTGTAGGTCCACTGTGTTTTATCAAGACCAAAGTCAACGCAGCCATCTACCAGGAAATTTTAGAGCACGTCAGGCTTCCTTCTGCTGACAAGCTTTTTGGAGATAGAAATTTCATTTTCCAGCAGGAATTGGCACCTGTGCACACTGTTAAAAGTTTAATCGTAGTATCACTGTGCTTGATTGGCCAGCAAACTTGCCTAACCTAAATCCCATAGAGAATCTATGGAGTATTGTTAAGAGGAAGATGAGAGACAACAGACCCCACAATGCAGACTAGCTGAATGCTGCAATCAAAGCAACCCGGGCTTCCATAACACCTCAGCAGTGCCACAGGCTCACGCCTCCTTGCCACGTCGCATTGATGCAGTAATTCATGCAAAAGAAGCCCGAACAAGTATTGAGTGCATTTACTGCACATGTGACGCCCCTGGACTATCAGGTCGTCACAGGGTATTGCACAATCTGCCCTCCTGTGCAGTATCCACCTCCTTCTTGGTTTAGCATCCCTAACTACATGGTGTTGCTTACATCAGCTAATCAAATCCTAGATACACCCTGCACCACACCCACCAAACACACCAGTGGACGGCTTGAGTGGAATAGAGTCCCCCACCTGGGAGGTTGGGGAGGGGAGGTCAGGAGTGTCAAGAGAGAGTCGAGTCTGAGAAGTGAAAGGTAGAGGAGGTCGGGAGCGGGGTCCTGGAAGCAATCTAGGTTGCAGACGGTGGTCTGGGCCTAGAGGAGCTGGACCCCCATTTGCAGGGGATCGTGACAAGGGGCACGGATCTGTCGAGGAGGACAGCCTGCGGACTTGCACCATCACTGGGCTGGGACGAAGGCATGACGGGGTACGTGGACCCTAGGTCGGGGAGTAGCTTCAGGTAACCCGATAATTTACTTGAGGAGAACGGAGTCTTCAAGATCCATTCCCACCCACTCCAAAATCGGGGGTACTAGCACAACGAGGGGGATAGGACTTTCCACTCAAAACGGTCCAGAAAATACCAAGCGTGAACCCTGAGAGCAAGCTCTCACACTTAGCCATAGTGGGGAGCGGTACCCGGCAAGTTTCACACTACCGGGACCACCAAAGAAGTAAACTTAGTGCCAGGAGGCAGGTCACGGATCACCAGGCAGCACCATTGGGGACAGAACCCAAACTAAGCTCCGCTCAGTGGCAGCAGTGTCCAGAGACTTGTCCCGGGGTATCCCCCCTACCCGAGAGGGTCACAACACCTGACTGCCCCACTCCATCATTCCCGGGTACTCCCAACTGCAGCAGTGGTACTCCTAATTACCACACACCACGGGTGGCGTCACGAACTCTATAAAATCCCTTGTAAACAACCCCCTTCATTTGAGTGGCTGCACGACCCTCGGGTCCGGAGACCCTCGAGCCACTGAGAACCCGGATCCAAGCAGCTCGGCTGCTGGCACGGGGTCAGCACACACAGACTTTTCAGTAGGCACCAACATTTCTGAGTTTAAAATCATTTTTTCAGTTGGTCTTATATAATAATAGAATAGACCGGATTAATCTTGCTCACTATGAGATTGTGGGTGCTCAGAGAAAAAAAATGATAAACTTTAAATATAACCCTGGCACACCAAGAAAACTGGAACTATATTAGTGCTCAAAAAAAATTTATTTTCGAGAAAAAAACTCCAATTTCAGATTTTGTCATATGCAAATATTTCATGCAAAATTATAAACGTTTTTGGCTATTTGAGCCTTTCTCAAGTTAGATCTAGACAAAATAAATAACACAGAAGTACATTAATGAGCACATTTGTTACAATTAAGACAAACATGACAGATGTATATCATACTATACAGAAGTAAAAAAAAATTCCATATAGGAATTTATATAAGAAACATGGAATGCGCATCAGCGAGGATCAAGAGTGTCACCGTACCTAGGGTACTAAGTCATGGAGTAAGAGCACAAATACGCTCAAAATTATCTAGGTAAGGCTAAGCTGTAAAAAAAATAAAAAAATGGGAAAAAAATTAAAAATGTTTTCAATGTGGGGAATATGATATTAATATGGATTCATGGCCCATTGAGAAGAGAATAAAAGTAATAAGAATAAAAGTATATGTTAATAAGCAGAAAAGAAAAAATAATAAAATAAAACCAAAAATAAAAAATAAAAGAATTTATGTAAAATAAAAGCAAGAAAAAAATAACAATAAAGGTAAAAATAATAAAAAAAAAAAGAAAAAAAGAAAAAAAAATATTTTTAATTATTTTTACCTTTATTGTTATTTTTTTCTTGCTCTTATTTTACATAAATTCTTTTATTTTTACTTTTAATTTTTATTTTTATTTTTTATTTTTGGTTTTATTTTTTTTTTAACCTTTTTATTAGATTTTAATAACAAAAACATATAATCAATAATCATATAATACATACTTTTAATACATTTATTTTTTTTTTCTTTTCTGCTTATTAATATATACTTTTATTCTTATTACTTTTATTCACTTCTCAACAGGCCATGAATCCATATTAATATCATATTCCCCACATTGAAAACATTTTTAATTTTTTTCCCATTTTTTCTTTCTTTTTACAGCTTAACCTTACCTGGATAATTTTGAACATATTTGTACTCTTACTCCATGACTTAGTTACTCTAGGTACGGTGACACTCTTGATCCTCGCTGATGCGCATTCCATGTTTCTTATATAAATTCCTATATGGATTTTTTTTTTTACTTCTGTATAGTATGATATACATCTGTCATGTTTGTCTTAATTGTAACAAATATGCTCATTAATGTACTTCTGTGTTATTTATTTTGTCTAGATCTAATTTGAGAAAGGCTCATATAGCCGAAAACATTTATAATTTTGGATGAAATATTTGCATATGGCAAAATCTGAAATTGGAGTTTTTTTCCGAATAAAAATTTTTTTTTGAGCACTAATATATTTCCAGTTTTCTTTGGTGTGCCAGGGTTATATTTAAGGTCTTATATAATATTCTAATTTTCTGAGATAATGACTTTTGGGTTTTCATTGGCTGTAAGCCATAATCATCAACATTAACAGAAATAAACATTTGAACTAGAACCCTCTGTGTGTAATGACTATATGATATATGTGTTTCCCTTTTTGTATTGAATTACTGAAATAAATTAACTTTTTGAGGATATTCTAATTTATTGAGATGCACTTGTATTTTATATGATATCTACTTAGAATCACAGCGCTGCCGCTGAGGCAGTATTCAATCTGGTGCAGGTTAACGGGTTTCCCTCTTCTAACATGGCATAATAGGACTCCTTGATGTGTGAACGCAGCCCGCGCAATCGTCTCCTCCATCCCCCCACTTGATAGCCATTCACCTGCTGCTCTGTGTACGCATGCACAGCTCATGGTCGGGATGCCGGGTGAGGCGTGTGATGCGATGACCGGCGGGCAGCGTGTGCCGCTACTCAAGCAGGTGGGCACTAATTGAATAGAAAGAAGGGAAAAATAGCCCACTCACTATGTAGTGAAATCTGGGAATCAGTCACAGTCTCCACGCTGAACACGCCCTGGCTAGGGCTGAATAGGATCAACAAATTGAAGAAATCCAGTGGAACCAGCAGGTAAAAATGAATAAAAACTTTTTCTTTATTGAAGCATGTGAATAAAAATCCACACAGATACTGACACCAATAGATATGAAGCAGAAGGAAGATTATCTGACTCGTTCCAACATTATGAATGTCTTAATCATGGATTATCTCCAGCCAGCAAACCTACTTCTATAAAAAGAGAATAAAAGTTCCTCACACATTAAAAATCAGCTGCATAATTAATTAACCATTCATTTAACTCCTGCAGAGAGATACTACAGTGCCTTGCGAAAGTATTCGGCCCCCTTGAATTTTTCAACCTTTTCCCACATTTCAAGCTTCAAACATAAAGATATAAAATTTAATGTTATGGTGAAGAATCAACAACAAGTGGGACACAATTGTGAAGGTGAACGAAATGTATTGTTTATTTTAAACTTTAAAAAATAGATAACTAAAAATTGGGGCGTGCAATATTATTCGGCCCCTTTAAGTTAATACTTTGTAGCGCCACCTTTTGCTGCGATTGCAGCTGCAAGTCGCTTGGGGTATGTGGCTATCCGTTTTGCACATCGAGAGACTGAAATTCTTGCCCATTCTTCCTTTGCAAACAGCTCGAGCTGAGTGAGGTTGAATGGAGAGTAGAGTTGAGCGGGATGCCAATTAATTCCTGGGCTGGCGGATCATTAACAGACTTAAAAATAAGTCCGCTCCGCTCCGGAATCCGGTGCTCATATAAGTCAATGGGGACCGGAATCCGGAGGTTAAAAACATTTGTGGAGGGGCTAAGGGGCTAGGAGCGAGCAGGTTTTTGACGCGATTTCTTGCCAGGAGGTGCACATTTGGTGCTGAAATCACCTGCACCAGCTTTCAGCACCAAATTTCCACGTGTGGCAGAAGTTTTTTAATTTTTTTTTTTATTTTTGGGGACCAAGAGATGCAAATTTGATGCTGTGATTTTTACACCATATTCCTGCATCCAATCTACACCTCCTGGCAAAAAACTGCGGTGTTTTGACGCAATCTTTATGCCACGGTTTTTGCCGCGGTTATTTTTTCGCGATTTTTGCTGCGGTTTCTTGCCAGGAGGTGCACATTTGGTGCTGAAATCGCCTGCACCAGCTTTCAGCACCAAATTTCCACCTGTGGCAGAATTTTTTAAATTTTTTTTTATTTTTGGGGGCCAAGGGATGCAAATTTCATGCTGTGATTTTTACACCATATTCCTGCATTCAATCTACACCTCCTGGCAGAAAACCACGGTGTTTTGACACAATTTTTATGCCGTGATTTTTGCCGCGGTTTTTGCCGCGGTTATTTTTCCGCGACTTTTTCCGCGTTTTCTTTCCAGGAGGTGCACATTTGGTGCTGAAATCGCCTGCATCAGCTTTCAGCACCAAATTTCCACCTGTGTCAGAATTTTTTTATTTTTTTTTTATTTTTGAGGGCCAAGGGATGCAAATTTCGTGCGGGTCTGACATCAACCGGCCTTGCCTGCTGCTGTCTGAACATGAGCGTGCATGTACCTAGAAACACATGTACGCTCCTGTCAGAAGTGTGCAGCAGTGGCGGTGATGCGCTGTCAGACTCGTGCGGGTCTGACATCACCCGGCACAGCCTGCTGCTTGTCTGAACATGAGCGTGCATGTACCTAGAAACACATGTACGCTCCTGTCAGAAGTGTGCAGCAGTGGCGGTGATGCACTGTCAGACTCGTGCGGGTCTGACATCACCCGGCACAGCCTGCTGCTGTCTGAACATGAGTGTGCATGTACCTAGAAACACATGCACGCTTCTGTCAGAAGTGTGCAGCTGTTCTGCGATGTCAGACTCACGGGAGTTTCTCACAAGTGTGACTGCAGCGTAGAAAAAAAAACGCTTGCTTTTTTTTTTTTAAATAAATAACAAAAAATTTTCATCCCCAGCCATGATAACGCCGGCTGAGGGCTGGTATATCCTCAGCTCCCAGCCGCCCGGTAGTGCCGCATCTATTAGATGGGACCATACCGGTGTGCGATACCGGCTCTTCCCACTGGCGTGATGTGGTGCCAGTCGGGATAATAGCAGGGGTTAATAACAGCGCACGGCTGCTGCTAAACCCTAGTAGAGATGAGCGAACCGGTCGCGGTTCGGCTCGAGGTCGGTTCACCGAACGGATGTCCCGTTCGAGTTCGGCTCGTCGAACGTTCGACGAACCGAACTCGAACTGCATAGGAAACAATGGCAGGCAATCACAAACACATAAAAACACCTAGAAAACACCCTCAAATGTGTCCAAAAGGTGACAAACAACTCACAACACAACACAAACACATGGGAAAGTGACAAGGACATATACTCATGCGAAAACAAAAGAGCTGGACAAGGAAAAAGAGGAGGACACACAGATATAGGCATGGCACGCCCTTCTAAAATCATGTAAAACACCGCAAGGTGACTCCAAGCGGAGTCTCCCTTTTTTTTCCAAAAATTGGGCCCCACACAGACACCTTATCAGTGGCAGCACTTGTGCCCTAGTTGCAAACAGGATGTTTTGATTTGCATCAAGCACATTCATAAATACGCTATTCTTAACCGTCCCCAGGATGACACCGGGGTTGGTAGCAAAGTCTTTTCTGATCCCAGCTCTGTTCATCTTGGATCATTTTTAAAAAACACAGCAAGCAAGGGTTACTCCAAGCGGAGTCACCCTTTTTTTCCAAAAATTGGGCCCCACACAGACACCTTATCAGTGGCAGCACTTGTGCCCTAGTTGCAAACAGGATGTTTTGATTTGCATCAAGCACATTCAAAAATACGCTATTCTTAACCGTCCCCAGCATGACACCGGGGTAGGTAGCAAAGTCTTTCCTGATCCCAGCTCTGTTCATCTTGGTCATTTTTAAAAAACACAGCAAGCAAGGGTTACTCCAAGCGGAGTCTCCCTTTTTTTTCCAAAAATTGGGCCCCACACAGACACCTTATCAGTGGCAGCACTTGTGCCCTAGTTGCAAACAGGATGTTTTGATTTGCATCAAGCACATTCCAAATCAACAAGCATTTACTCTCCCCAGGATGACACAGGGGTAGTAAATTCCTTCTGGATCCATGACTTGTTCATTTTGATGAACGTCAGTCTGTCCACATTGTCACTGGACAGACGCGTGCGCTTATCTGTCAGCACACACCCAGCAGCACTGAAGACACGTTCAGAGACAACGCTGGCAGCTGGACACGACAAAATCTCCAAGGCGTAACTGGAGAGCTCTGGCCATTTTTCTAGATTTGAAGCCCAAAAGGAGCAAGGCTCCATTTGCAAAGTCATGGCATCGATGTTCATTTGGAGATACTCCTGTATCATCCTCTCCAGACGTTGACTATGTGTCAGACTTGTTGTCTCTGGTGGCCTTGCAAAGGAGGGTCTAAAAAAATTATGAAAAGATTCCATAAAATTGCTGTTACCAGCACCAGATACGGTGCTACTGGTACGGGTAGACTGTTGAAGATGACGAGACCGTCCCATGTTTGTCAAGTTACAACTGGGAGAATCACTCCCTGCACCTGCACGGTTGTTTGGTGGAAAAGCCGAGCTAAGATCGAGTAACAGCTTCTGCTGATACTCCTGCATACGTGCGTCCCTTTCTATGGCTGGAATTATGTCACAAAATTTGGACTTGTATCGGGGATCTAATAGTGTGGCAATCCAGTAGTCATCATCACTTCTAATTTTGACAATACGAGGGTCATGTTGGAGGTAGTGCAACAAGAAGGCACTCATGTGTCTTGCGCAGCCATGCGGACCAAGTCCACGCTGTGTTTGTGGCATAGAGGTGCTAACCGTTCTTTCTTCCTCTGACATCTCCACCCAACCTCTTTCAACAGAAATTTGACCAAGGTCTCCCTCATCTGCTGAGTCTTCCATGTCCATGGACAGTTCGTCCTCCATTTCTTCATGTTCTCCTGCACCTTGCTCAACATTTCGCCTGCTACTATGCGCCCTTGTTGATACCTGTCCCCCATGGTCCCATGCCTGCTGCGTTGGTGATGATGAACGTCTGGACCTTGGTGATGTTGTTGTCCCTTGCACATATGAATCCTCCTGTAGTTCCTCCCCTTCCTGTTGTCCCACCCCCTGACTCCGAATAGTGTTTAGCGTGTGCTCCAGCATGTAAATGACTGGAATTGTCATGCTGATAATGGCATTGTCAGCGCTAAACATATTCGTCGCCATGTCGAAACTGTGCAGAAGGGTGCATAGGTCCTTGATCTGAGACCACTCCATCAGGGTGATCTGCCCCACCTCTGCATCTCGTTGGCCCAGGCTATACGTCATGACGTATTGCACCAGGGCTCGGCGGTGCTGCCACAGTCGCTGTAACATGTGGAGAGTTGAATTCCAGCGTGTCGCCACATCGCATTTCAGGCGATGAACCGGCAGGCCGAAAGACTTCTGGAGTGATGCAAGTCGCTCAGCTGCGGCGCTTGAACGGCGGAAGTGAGCAGACAGTTTTCGTGCCATGATCAGAAGGCCATCTAGGCCGAGATAGTGTGTTAAAAATTGCTGGACGACAAGGTTCAACACGTGAGCCATACAAGGTACGTGTGTCACCTTGCCCAGGCGAAGGGCCGCACCCAGGTTTGCAGCATTGTCGCACACGGCCTTACCAGGCTGCAGGTTGAGTGGAGACAACCATTTATTAAACTCGGACCGCAGAGCTGACCACAACTCCTCAGCTGTGTGACTCTTATTCCCAAGACATGTCAAGCTAAAGACCGCCTGATGCCGTTGCGCTCTGCTGCCAGCATAGTAATGAGGGGTGCCTGATTCCTTCTGCGCAGTGAGAACGCTGGTGGCCTGACCAGGCAGGCTTGGGGCAGAGGTGGAGGACCCAGATGAGGTGGAGGAGGCAGAAGCAGTGGCGGAACTTGGACAGACAGAGGATTGACACACAAGTCGTGGGGACGGCAAGACTTGTGCAGCAGACCCTTCACCATCTATCACCATAGTTACCCAGTGCCCAGTCAGCGACATGTAACGTCCCTGTCCATGCTTACTGGTCCAAGTATCGGTGGTGAAATGCACCCGTTCACACACAGAGTTTCTCAAGGAAGCGGTGATGTTTTGTGCGACATGCTGGTGTAGCGCGGGCACACCTTTCTTAGAGAAGTAGTGGCGACTAGGCATCTGGTACTGGGGCACAGCAACAGACATAAGGTCTCTAAAATCCTGTGTGTCCACTAGGCGGAAAGGCAGCATTTCGGTAGCCAAGAGCTTACAGAGGGATAGAGTCAACCTCTTAGCTTTGTCATGGGTCGCAGGAAATGGCCTTTTATTTGACCACATCTGAGGGACAGAGATCTGGCTGCTGTGTGTAGACGGTGTTGAGTAGGGTGTCCCTGGAAAAATGCAGGTTTGTGAGGAAAGTGCATGCGGAGACATGATGTTGCCTTCATCCAACGTTGGTGCTATCGATGTCTGAGAGAGCTGTACACACTCACTTGTTTCCCCTTCCAAACCAACTGACGACCTACCAAGCAAAGTGCCTGTTGCGGTTACAGTGGTGGAAGTTGTGCGTGGAAAAACAGGTGTGACAGCTGTCCCCACAGTCCTAGAAGATGAAGAGCGCGCGGATGCACTGGAAGGGGCAGGCGGTGGATGGTTCGCTCCGCTAGGCCGCATTGCAGCACGGTGAGCTTCCCACCGGGAGATATGATATTTATTCATGTGACGATTCATGGAAGAAGTTGTCAAACTGCTGAGGTTTTGACCTCTACTAAGAGAACCATGACAAATTTTACAGATCACCTAATTTGGGCGATCTTTTGCTATGTCAAAAAAGGACCAGGCTAGGCAAGGCTTAGAGGGCATGCGACCTGTTGATCCACCCCGACTAGTGCTCAGAGGCAGAGTGGTGGCTGAGGATGCAGTTGTAGACGTGCTACCAGTACTCCGACTCTGTCCAGGAAGGCGCAAGGTAACTTCGTCATCAGTTGCATCCTCCTCCACCACCTCTGTTGACCTCCTCGAGTGCCTGACTGTGGGTTGACAGTAGGTGGGATCTAGAACTTCATCATCAATTGTTGTGTTTGCACTCCCCTCCCCCTCAGACCGAGCCTCTTCTTGCCCTGACCGAATATTTAAGTTGTCATCCCAATCGGGTATCTGCGTCTCATCTTCATCAGTATGTTCCTCATTGTCTATAACCACAGATGTTACAGTTTGTGACAAAGGGTCAACATTATGCTCAGAAACTTGGTCCTCACGGCCTGAATCAGAGTCACAAAGGTTCTGGGCATCACTGCAGACCATTTCCTGTTCTGTACTCACTGTAGCTTGGGAGCAGACCTCTGATTCCCAGGCTATAGTGTGACTGAACAGCTCTGCAGACTCAGCCATCTCAGTTCCACCATACTGTGCAGGGCTGATGGAGACTTCAGAGCTGGGAGAAAGCAAGTTTGATTGGGATGACAACTCAGAGGACTGGTGTTTTTTGGATGCGGTACTTGAAGTGGCTGAGAGGGCACTTGTTGGACCACTTGAGATCCATTCAAGCATTTTCCTTTTTTGGCCATCATCTGCCTTTGTTCCTGTTGTTCGTGTCCGTAAAAAAGGGAGCACATCGGATTGTCCACGGTAAGTAGTAGACATCTTACTTTTGCTGGTAGATGGTCTATCTTCAGCAGATGATAATGGAGCTTTGCCACCTTCCCCACGGACAAACCCTTTTTTTCCTTTTCCACCACGCCTCTTCCCCTTTCCACCAGCATCTGTCATTTTGCCACTCATGTTGATTGCGACAAGATTGTGCACTGAAAATGTGGTAGTAAAAATTGAGAGGTGGTGTAGATTGCAGCGGTAGTCTAGCTTTATTAACAGCAGAATAATAAAGAATAAATATCCCTGACAATGCAACTACGGCCCTTAAACTGGCAGCATAAATTGCTAGTATAATGGCTTAGTAACTATCAGTTTGAGTGTGCAATGCAGGCAGACGTGCTGCAAATATCTGTGCACTACTGGGACTATACAGAAGACTATACAGAACTCTAAACCCTAGCTTTGTGTGATGGCACAGGCGTCTATCAGATACCTGCATCACACAAACCTGGAAATGACAGTAAATAAACACAGACACAGAGAAAAATCCTTTATTTGGAATAAAATACAAACATCCCCTCTTTCACCACTTTATTAAGCCCAAACACCCTGCAGCTCCGACGTAATCCACTGGAGAAGTCCCACGGCGACACATCCAGCTCTGCTACATGTCAGAGCGAGCAGCTATAGAGAAGACTGCCCGCTCTGAGTGTAGCCTATTACTGAGCCGCGTTAAGTGATGACCGCGTCAGAGACTGTCACAGGCTGGGGGGCGCGTCAGCCTGCAACCAATCACAGCTGAGAGGACGGCCAGTGGGCGGGGAAAACACGGAAGCTGTGTGATTGCGTGCACAGGAAGTGAAAGTGCGACCCGGAAGCAGTGTGCCGCCATGACAGAATCTCGGTAAGTATGAAATGCTCATTTATTTATTGTTTTTTTCCCATTTTTATTAATTGCCGGTTCCGGATCGGGTCGGACCCGGGAATAGCGCTGAAACCGCCCGGATCCGGACGTTTACAGTCCGGGCCTACTCAGCACTAATGGAGAGCGTTTGTGCACAGCAGTTGTCAGCTCTTTACACAGATTCTCGATTGGATTCAGGTTTGGACTTTGACTTGGCCATTCTAACACCTGGATACGTTAATACGCTAATACGTTAATTTGTGAACCATTCCATTGCAGATTTTGCTATATGTTTGGGATCATTGTCTTGTTGGCAAACAAATCTCCATCCCAGTCTCAGGTCTTTTGCAGACTCCAACAGGTTTTCTTCAAGAATGGTCGTGTATTTGGCTCCATTCATCTTCCCATCAATTTTAATCATCTTCCCTGTTCCTGCTGAAGAAAAGTAGGCTCAAACTATGATGCTGCCACCACCATGTTTGACAGTGGGGATGGTGTGTTCACGGTGATTAGCTGTGTTGCTTATTTTGCCAAGCATATCGTTTGGCATTGTGCCCAAATAGTTCGATTTTCGTTTAATCTGACCAGAGCACCTTCTTCCACATTTTTGGTGTGTCTCCCACGTGGCTTGTGGCAAACTTTAACCTCTTCACCCCCGGCCACTAAAACACCCTAATGACCGGGCCATTTTTTGCAATTCTGACCAGTGTCACTTTGACAGGTTATAACTCTGGAACGCTTCAACGGATCCTGGCAATTCTGAGATTGTTTTTTCGTGACATATTGTACTTCATGTCAGTGGTAAATTTAGGCTGATATTTTTTGCATTTATTTGTGAAAATTTAGGAAATTTTGCAAAAATTTTGAAAATTTCGCAATTTTCAAATTTTGAAAATGTATGCCTATAAATCTGAGAAATATGTCACACAAAATAGTTACTAAATAACATTTCCCACATCTCTACTTTACAAACAAATTTTTTTTTCGTTAGAAAGTTAGAAGGGGTCAAAGTTAATCAGCAATTTCTCATTTTTCCAACAAAATTTACAAAATAATTTTTTTTAGGGACACCATCACATTTGAGGTGACTTTGAGAGGCCTAGGTGACAGAAAATACCCAAAAGTGACCCCATTCTAAAATCTGCACCCCTCACTCTGCTCAAAACCACATCCAAGAAGTTTATTAACTCTTTAGGTGCTTCACAGAAACCAAAGCAATGTGGAAGGAAAAAATGAAAATTTTACTTTTTAACACAAAAATGTTACTTTAGCCATAAAATTTTAATTTTCACAAGGGAGAAAAGAGAAAGTGCACCATACAATTTATTGTGCATTTTCTCCTGAGTACGCTGATACCCCATATGTGGTAAAATCAATTGTTTGGGCGTACGGCAGAGTTCGAAAGGGAAGGAGCGCCATTTGAATTTTTGAACACAAAATTAGCTGCACTCATTAGCAGACGCCATGTCGGGTTTGAAAACCCCTGAGGTGCCTAAACAATTGAGCTACCCCACAAGTGACCCCATTTTGGAAACTAGAGCCCTCAAATAATTTTTCTAGATGTTTGGTGAGCACTTTGAACCTCTGGGGGCTTCACAGAAGTTTATAACGTTGAGCCGTGAAAAGAAAAAAAATGTGTTTTACCACAAAACTGTTGCTTCAACTAGGTAGCTTTTTTTCACAAGGGTATCAGGAAAAAATGCACCATAAAATGTATTGTGCATTTTCTCCTGAGTACGCAGATACCCCATATGTGGTGGAAATCAAATGTTTGGGCACATGGCAGGGCTCGGAAGTTAAGGAGCGCTATTTGAATTTTTGAGTGCAAAATAAGCTGCACTCATTAGCGGACGCCATGTCGGGTTTGAAGATTCCATGAGGTACCTAAACAATGGAGCTCCCCCAAAAGTGACCTCATTTTGGAAACTAGAGCCCTCAAATAATTTTCTAGATGTTTGGTGTGCACTTTGAACACCTGGGGGCTTCACAGAAGTTTATAACGTTGAGCCGTGAAAAGAAAAAAATAAAATTGTTATCACTAAACTGTTGCTTCAACTAGGTAGCTTTTTTTTCACAAGGGTATCAGTAAAAAAAATGCACCATGAAATTTATAGTGTATTTTTTCCTGAGTACGATGATACCTCATATGTGGTGGAAAGTAATTGTTTGGGCGCATGGCGGGGCTCAGAAGAGAAAGAGCACCATTTGACAGCAAAATTGGTTGGAATCATTAGCTGACATAATGTTGCATTTGGAGACCCCCTGAGGTGCCTAAACAATGGAGCTCCCCCACAAGTGACCCCATTTTGGAAACTAGACCCCTCAAGGAATTTAGCTAGATGTTTAGCGAGCCCCAAGGGGCTCCACACAAGTTGATAATGTTGAGCCATGAATACAATTTTTTTTTTCACCACAAAACTGTTACTTGAACCACGTAGATTTTTTTTTCACAAGGGTATCAGGAAAAAATGTACCATAAAACGTATTGTGCAATTTCTCCTGAGTACGACGATACCTCATATGTGGTGGAAAGTAATTGTTTGGTCGCATGGCAGGGCTCAGAAGAGAAAGCGCACCATTTCACAGCAAAATTGGTTGGAATCATTAGCGGATGCCATGTCATGTTTGGAAACCCCCTATGGTGCCTAAACAGTGGAGCTCCCTCACAAGTGACCCTATCCCCTCAAGGAAATTATCTAGATGTTTGGTGAGCCCCTTGCACCCCCAGGGGCTCTACAGAAGTTGATAACGTTGAACCGTGAAATTTTTTTTTTTTTTTTTTTTACCACAAAAATGTTTGCATCAACCAGGTAGCTTTTTTTTTTTTACAACGGTATCAGGAAAAACTGCACCATAAAACGTATTGTGCAATTTTTCCTGAGTACGCAGATACCTCATATGTGGTGGAAATAAATTGTTTGGGCGCATGGTGGGGCTCAGAAGAGAAGGAACGCCATTTAACTTTTCAAACGCACAGACGCGGTGCACTGATCGACCGCTGCAGGACGCACATTCGGATGAGATACAAAAAGCGTCGGTGATACGGAAAAAAAGAAAAAGTCACGCCAAAAATTGAGCAGGGATGCCGATCCGTTATGTGCATCCCTGATCAGCGATTGCCGGGACGCACGGACAGACGCGATACAAAACGCGTTGGGGATACGGAAAAAAAAAAAGTCACGCCAAAAATTGACCACGGATGCAGATCCGTTATGTGCATCCGTGATCAGTGCTTGGCGGGACGCACGGACAGATGAGGTGTAAAAATGGACAGGATACAGGAAAGAAAAAAAAAAAGTTATACTCACAGTACCCAGAGGAGTAGCAGGAGGAACAGAAGGTAAGCGAGATAGACATCTGTACAGGAGCAGCAGGCAGGACGTTGGACAGATCAGCAGAAGACCCAGGAAGAAGGACCCAGAGATGGAGGCAGATGTGATCGGGCCAGTGAAGAAATCGGACGACCCGGTGAAGGCAGGTAAGTGGACGTCAAGGGGAGGGGGAGAGCAGAGGGGGGCGCGGGAGAACAGAGGGGGATACCGGAGAAGCAAAGAAGGAAGGAAGGAAGCAGAACAGAAATGACAAAGGAGGCAGGCAGATCGCAGGGGGACCAGATCGGGATGTCGGGGGGCAGATCGGGGCGTGGGGTGGGAGACCGCGGGGGGCATAGGCAGGGGCCATCACGGGAGCGCGCAGGGGCCATAACGGGAGCGCGCAGGGGCCATAACGGGAGCGCGCACGGGCTGCAAGGGGAGTGGAATACTCACGTGGAGCAGGCGCAGAAGCGGTGACAAAAGCGTCGGTAGCGGTGGCGTGGTACCACAAGTACCAGCCACTCCACGCTGCAGACATGTTGGGGGGGACTTCCCAGACCAGCACAGGCCTGGGGAGGGCGGCCACCTGCAGATCAGACCGCCCCACTGCACACTGATTGGAGCGATTGCGCGTCATAGCACGATCGCTCCAATCAGTGCTGCAGGGGCTAGGGGCGGCATGTTTGAGATCCACCTATGATCTGCTGTACCTGCTACGGCATCTCATAGCCGGATCTCATAGTATCGCACTAATTCGGGCATTATTTTTGCCAAAATCAGTGCGAATGTTGTGGTTGGCGGTTCAGATTTGAACAGCCAATCACATCGATCGTCAATGGGGGTTGGCGATGCCACCCCCCCTGGGGTCAAGCAAAGGTCCCCTGCTGTAAGAAACAGCAGGGGGCATCATTTGAAAGCCGTTGCTATGGCCACGGCAATCAAATGAAGTTTAGGCCGTAAAATTACGTCCCTGGTCGTTAAGTCACGTTAAAATAGGACGTAATTTTACTGCCCGCGGTCGTGAAGGGGTTAAATGACACTTTTTATGGATATCTTTGAGACATGACTTTCTCTTTGCCACTCTTCCATAAAGGCCAGATTTGTTCAGTGTACGACTGATTGTTGTCCTATGGACAGACTCTCCCACCTTAGCTGTAGATCTCTGCAGTTCATCCAGAGTACTCCGGAGCCTCTTGGCTGCATCTCTGATCAGTCTTCTCCTTGTTTGAAATGAAAGTTTGGATGGACAGCCTGGTCTTGGTAGATTTGCAGTGGTATGATACTCCTTCCATTTCAATATGATCGCTTGTACGGTGATCCTTGGGATGTTTAAAGTTTTGGAAATCTTTTTGCAACCAACTCCGGCTTTAAACTTCTCCACAACAGTATCACAGACCTGCCTGTTGTGTTCCTTGGTCTTCATGATGCTATATGTGCTTTAAACAGAACACTGAGACTATCACAGAGCAGGTGCATTTATACGGAGACTAGATTACATACAGGTGGCTTATATTTATCATCATCAGTCATTTAGGACAACATTGGATCATTCAGAGATTTTCAATGAACTTCTGGAGTGAGTTTGCTGCACTGAAAGTAAATGGCACGAATAATATTGCATGCCCCACTTTTCAGTTATTTATTTTTTAAAAAAAACTTAAAATAAGCAATAAATTTCGTCCAACTTCACAATTGTGTCCCATTGTGTTGATGCTTCACCATAACATAAAATTTATTATCTTCATGTTGAAAGCCTGAAATGTGGGAAATGGTTGAAAAATTCAAGGTGGACGAATACTTTCGAAAGGCACTGTGTATATATATATAATATATATATATATATATATATATATATATATATATATATATATATATATATACACTGTATAACAGTTAGAATACATCACATCCCAATTCTCTTTTCTTTTTTTCTTTCCTGTTTCCCTTTAATCTCTCCCCTTTCTTCTTTCTTTTCCTTTCCTATTCTCTCTTTTTAATTTTTTATGCATCAATTGTACTGAGTGATTAATTCTTGACAAATGTTTAAACCAAGTGGATCTCTAGTTTGAAGTTTAAAAAGCCATAGGGTTTCTTGAGTATCTATCTCTTGAAATCCCCTCCCCTAGGCGAATAAGTAACCTTTTCAATTAACCTAAACCTAAGACCAGAGATATCCCTCTATGTTAAGACCAAAAATGCCTAGAAACTGCAAATAGTGCATTCCGTAAGATGCCTTCGGGATTACAATTCACTTTATAAAATACTGAAATCCAGTAGTATAGGATTGAAAGCTGTTCTCTGCAGGTGTTAAATGAGTGGTTAATTAATTATGTAGCTGATTTGTACCTTGTGAAACACTTATCCTCTATTTATAGAAGTAGGTTTGCTGACTTGAGATAATCCATGATTAAGACAGTCATAATGTTGAAACGCGTCGGTATTCTTCCTTCTGCTTCCTATCTGTCTGTGCTAATACCTGTGCAGATTTTTATTCTCATGATTCAATAAAGAAGAAGATTTTATTGATCCTTACCTGCTGGTTTCACTGGATTTCTTTGGTTTTTTAATTGAATAGAAAAGGAACTTTATAAACCGACCATAACACTGTCCCAGTGCTTCCTGACAAAACTGCGGGTGAAATGCGTGTCAGGCACAGGGCAGTGTCTTTTCCTATTTGGCACATGAACTGTGGCACAAACTGGTCAGTAGTTTCTTATGGTCTGCACATCGGCACTTTCCATAGGTTATCATGAGTAGGAGCCTACAGCCACCCAGGATTGTCGCATCCATTAGTGAGGTCACTGAGTTCACAGACCTGCATCTACTGGCAGAAAACCACGTTTTTTGCCAAGAGATGTAGATTTGATGCTGAAATGTGTGCACTAGATTTCTGCAAACAACTTTGCATCTCCTGGCAGGAATACGGTACCTCTGGCATGCAAATTTGGTGCACAAATCTGGTGCCAGCAGAGTGGTGGCACTCATAGGAGAACAGCATTTCTCCTGATCAAAGCGATGCTAAAGCGTCGCTCTGATCAGAAGTGATCGGAGGTTGTAGCAATAAAGTCACTAGTAAAATTAATAAAAAATTTAAACAAAAGTTTTGAAAATATGAAATCCCCTAAAAAAACAAAGTTCAAATCAGCCCCATTTTTGCCCCATTGAAAATAAAACAAAGATAACAATTAAAAAAACTCATATTTGGTATCACCGTGTTCAAAAATGCCCGATCTATCAAAATCTAAAATCAGTTTATTTGATCTGTACATAGCGTAGAGAGAAAAATAATCAAAATGCCAGAATTACGTTGTTTTTTTCATCCCAACATTGCATTAAAATGCAATAGCAGGTTATCAAAATGTTGTATCTATCCAAAAATGAATAATTAAAAATGACCGCTCAACACACAAAAAATAAGCCATCACTGAACTCCAAATCCTGAAAAAAGAGAACGCTACGGGTCTTGGAAAAACGTCCTAATTTTTTTCTCTACTTAGATAAATGTAAAACTATACATGTTTGGTATCTGCATGGTGCACCCTATTAGGAAAGGAGTTTTAAGGAAGAAGAAGTAGACTTTTCAGTAACTGAACTTTCCATCTGCACTATGCCAAGTACCACATAGAGAAGAACTCCTGATTCCAAAAGCACCAGAAACACTTTCAATCTAGTCAAGTACACCGTGTGCAGAATTATTATGCAAATGAGTATTTTGATCACATAATACTTTTTATACATGTTGTCCTACTCCAAGCTGTATAGGCTTGAGAGCCAACTACCAATTAAGTAAATCAGGTGATGTTCGTCTCTGCAATAATGAGGAGTGTGGTGTAATGACATCAACACCCTATATAGAGTGTGCTTAATTATTAGGCAACTTCCTTTTCTTTGGCAAAATGGGTCAGAAGAGAGATTTGATGGGCTCTGAAAAGTCCAAAATTCTGAGATGTCTTGCAGAGGGTTGCAGCAGTCTTGAAATTGCCAAACTTTTGAAGCATGATTACTGAACAATCGAGTTTCATGGCAAATAGCCAACAGGGTTGCAAGAAGCGTGTTGGGCAAAAAAGGGGCAAAATAACTGCTCATGAATTGAGGAAAATCAAGCGTGAAGCTGCCAAGATGCCATTTGCCACCAGTTTGGCCATATTTCAGAGCTGCAACATTACTGGAGTATCAAAAAGCACAAGGTGTGCTGTACTCAGGGACATGGCCAAGATAAGGAAGGCAGAAAAACTACCACCTTTGAACAAGAAACATAAGATAAAACGTCAAGACTGGACCAAGAAATATCTTAAGTATGATTTTTCAAAGGTTTTATGAACTGATGAAATGACAGTGACTCTTGATGGGCCAGATGTATGGGCCAGAGGCAGGATCAGTAAAGGGCAGAGAGTTCTACTCCAACTCAGATGCCCGCAAGGTGGAGGTGGGGTACTGGTATGGGCTGAAAGATGAACTTGTGGGACCTTTTCGGGTTGAGGATGGTGTGAAGCTCAACTCCCAGACCAACCGCCAGTTTCTGGAAGACAACCTCTTCAAGCAGTGGTACAGGAAGAAGTCAGTATCGTTCAAGAAAAACATGATTTTCATGCAGGACAATGCTCCATCACATGTATCCAACTACTTCGCAGCGAGGCTGGCCAGTAAAGGTCTAAAAGATGAAAAAATAATGACATGGCCCCCTTGTTCACCTGATCTGAACCCCATAGAGAACCTGTGGTACCTCATAAAATGTGAGAGCTACAGGGAGGGAAACAGTCTCTGGGAGGCTGTGGTGGCTGTTGAATGCAATGTTGATCGTAAACAGATCAAGCAACTGACAGAATCTATGGATAGTAGGCTGTTGATCCACTTTTCTGGATCTTTAGGTGAAAATTAAGGATGACCGTCTGCAGACCGATTTATACCGCAAGCCTACTTCCATCAACAGCCTGCTCAGGTTTGATAGCTTTCATCCTCCTCATACCAGAAAAGGCGTACGCACTGGTCAATTCTTAAGGGCACGGAGGAACTGCACTACGGCGGAGGATTTCTGTACACAAGCTAATGATCTTACAACTCGTTTTAGGAAACGTGGCTACCCCTGTAGTATCATCTCCAAGGCGTATCGAAGGGCCAAGAACGAAACCCAACAGACCCTAATCAATAATCACACCACTAAGGAAGACCAACCACTTCGTGTTATCACCAACTACAATAACCAGTGGACACAGATACAACGGATCTTGTCTAGACATTGGACCATCCTCACGTCTGATTCCCAAGTATCTTCTCTGGTGAGTGATGTCCCTCTTCTCACAGCGAGACGCGCACCACGACTCAGAGATATACTCACTAACAGTCATTTCAAGAGACCCACTATTAAGTTGAATAGGGGCATAAATCTGAAGGGTTCGTTTCCCTGTGGTGCCTGTAGTATTTGTCCTCACATGCACCCCACTAGGGATGTTTTTACGAATCCATTTGATGCCAAGAAGCACATTTTACATTCTTATATTAATTGTAAAACCACCAATGTGATTTATGCCATTATGTGTGACTGTCCTAAGGTGTACGTGGGTCAGACATCCCAGGAACTCAGAAAGCGGACTCAAAAACATGTCTCTACCATCAACTTGCAGCAACTGATCTCAAGAAGGGTAAGACTCTTACCACTTTGGCTTCCCACTTTTTACAATATCATTCCGGTTCCAGCAGGAATCTACGGGTATTTGGTTTAGAGAGGCTTTACGAAACTAGCCGGGGAGGTTCTTTACATAAAGCACTTTTACGTGCAGAATCCAGATGGATTTTCCACCTCGACTCCCTTACTCCTCATGGACTTAATGAGGAATTACTTTATACTGGTTTCTTGGGTGATGGTTAACGTCTACCCCTTAATTTGTATCTAATATGGTTACCTTCTTCTTTTTACAGTGGATCATTAATAGCCTGCTGACGAACAACTGTGTGCTTACTCACCTGGATTCTTCCATCTGTCTCTGCGACTCTCTGTTCTATATGGATCATCATTCAATGTTACCCATCTGGACTTATTATATCCCCCTTTTTGGTTGGTCTCGTTTATTTCTCTTGGGGGCCCTTATCCTTTGATGCTATTATTTGTATACATTGATCTTTTGTAGTTCGCCTATGACTCCAGGATGTATATACCATTTTCCTTAGGTAGCCATGATACTGATGATGTTTTGGAGAATGTTACCTCCTTTCTCCCCTTGGACTCCACCTATGTTGATATTCATATATGTATACAGACCTCTACTCAGGAATCTCTACAGTATGTGATACCTCATTTTTTTCCTGTAATGTAGGTCCTCCCACATGTCTTTCATTAATGGCAAACTTTATACATTCTGGTATTTGATGTACATGATAACTATGTATTGAGCTATGATCCAACAACCTCTTTTATATTGGACATTTCTCCAAAAGGAGCACACTCAATTTTTATCTGCTATCTGTACCATCATATCATCGGTATCCTTTTGTTGGGTGGATATAATAATCATTTCCTTTTTGCCATTTGAATGATGCCATCTCTTTTCATGCAACCTGAAATTTGGTATGCCTTAACTGTAGCGGTGACCTTCATTCAAAGCCCATCTGCTCATATTGAGCCGTTGTGCTTTGGAACTTTATTAAGACTTGACATTTTTTTTTTTTTTTTTTTTACATTTCTTATCTCTATATAGGTACAGGTGTTCTGCACCTCTATATGGTTGACCAGGGGAGTTCGTCTTAGGAAAATTCAGGCTTGGTACCTGCTTACATCCACGGTTTTGTACCTTATGTTCATACACCTTATAAACATTCATTAATGTACTCCTGTCAAGAATTTCCTGCATTGCACTTATTATTTTTCTTGCCCCTACTGACAAAATAATATTGGTAGTCATCTATATTTATATGTCTTAATTTTGATTAGAGGGGCTATCAGGCAGGTTCGTGATCTATACTCCAAAGCGTATCTTATATATTATATTGGCGTCTGCATACTTATTATTAACAGCTGTAATAAGATTCTTCTTTTTTTACTGCGTTCCCAATATGTTACATAATTAAATTACATCATATGCAACTTAATTTCTGGTTTTCGCTCTCACTTCTAGTGTGTAGCATGTAATACATCTGCGTGTTACCCCTGTACTGATGAATGTCGTGCTGCACGCTGTTCTTATCTTTGAATGTTCTTGTACTCTTTTGTTCATGCTCCCCGCTTGTGCTCAATAAAGTTTCTTGATACTTCTGCCCATGTGACCGCACTGTCACGTCACGTTTTGATCCTGCTCGGTGAACGCTTGCGCTCAAATTGCGCTCCATCTTTGTTATGGGCAGCCCTGACTTTCTTACAAGGCAAACGCTTCCTTGTAAGTATTGCAGCTACCAGCGCCGCAATGGTTACTGACACATCTGAGATCTTAATTGGCAGGTAATTATTTAATTGTGTATGGATATAGATACATGCCCTTGGGTCACACTTGCTACTTCCCCTGACGAAGCTGCTTGCCAGCGTAACGCGTGGGGCTTTTCTCCATGGCCTCATCCTGCTCCATATACTCCTCTACTCCAGCCTGCAGCTTTTTTGACCATACCAGGCCTGGTTGGTAACTATGTCACTCTGACCTCTTTTTACCCTGAGTGAATCTCAGTCTTTGCACTTTTTTTTTTTTGGATCTGACTCTCCGCCTCTGCAGGATCATTTTTACAGCAGTGTGCATGATCCACAATTCTGACTGGCTGCTCATTATAGCATGATTCCTCCTATAGCTGGGTTTATGATACAACTCCGTCTGTACACATTATTATATTCTTATATTCTCTATCTTGCTACTGAGACACTATTAGTTTGTATTATCTGGTATTGTCAGTCTGAATTTTTTTGCATGCTTCTGGTCACTCTGGCACTGTGCCTACCGTTTATCATTTTGGGGTTTAACTATTATTTGCCATATAATCATAGCCACTCTTAATGTACATTGATATTGAACCAAACTATGTTTGTAGTACTAATGAAGAACCTTGATTCTATATGAGTGGATATCTACTCTTTGCAGTGTTTGCAATGTTTAGTAATTCTGTCCTCTATCCCCATTGGTAACTCAATCTGCTCAGTGTCCCTCACACATTTGTGCATACAACTACTGCATGCTGCCTATATACTTTGCTAACCAATTTGAGGAGTACTAATATATTTCTGTGATATTGCTTGAATTTTCAAGATATTTATTTCTGATAGTGGTACCAATTGGTATATGATCCTGGAGCCATATGATGAGATTGTGAGGCCTTGTTTGTCATTCTCTGTCCTTTTAATGGTTTTTAATTGTGTATTTTTTCACTTTTTGACCCAATAAAGATATTTAACATATAACAGAATTTATATTATTTCTTGATGTGCGCCCAACTTATGTGTGCCCTCTTTCTCCATTGTACACATTCTGTTTTTCACACATAGGGCAGCACTCTCTTGTTTACTCTAGGCTGTGCATCCCTCTTTTTTATTATAAGGTAGGCTGTTGAGTGTCATCATAAAGAAAGGTGGCTATTTTGGTCACTAATTTTTTTGGGTTTTGTTTTTGCATGTCAGAAATGTTTATTTCTAAATTCTGTGCAGTTATATTGGTTTACCTGGTGAAAATAAACAAGTGAGATGGGAATATATTTGGTTTTTATTAAGTTGCCTAATAATTCTGCACAGTAATAGTTACCTGCACAAACAGATATCCTCCTAAGATAGCCAAATCTAAAAAAAAAAACACTCCAACTTCCAAAACTATTAAGCTTTGATATTTGAGTCTTTTGGGTTGATTGAGAACATACTGTAGTTGTTGATCAATAATAACAAACCCTCTAAAATACAACTTGCCTAATAATTCTGCACACGGTGTAGAGAAGAAGAGGTTGCATAGTGTCATGAAGCAACTTCCTCTCATAACCCAGAGTTTTTATCAGCAACCTCAACTGAACCATACCGCAGGAGACAAAGTGAACTTCATGATCTTATTGAAGATTTGGATGTACCCAAAAGCAAGGCTGAGCTGTTAGATTCCAGGCTACAGCAGTGGAATATCCTAGTCGGCGATATTCGGATTTCTTTATTCTACAACTGTGATAACAATATTTTCAAATACTTCTACATGGAAGGTGATCTTGTGGCATAAAACAATATCATCAGTTTAATGGAAGCTCTGAAAGTTAGTCATAACATAGAGGAATAGAGGATCTTCATTGATTTGTAAAAACAAGTCTAAAAGCGATCTTGCTGCATTATGGCAATGGGATACCATCAATTCTAGTTGCTTATGAAAGCCACAAGAAAGTAGCCTATGACAGCATGAAACAGCTGTTGAGGTGCTTGAAGTAGGATCAACATTTGTGGCACCTCTGTGATGACTTAAAAATGGTTGCACTCTTACTTGGTCTCCAGGGTGGATACACTAAGTACTGCTGTTTCCTTTGTGAGTGGGATAGTCGTACAAGAGATTATCACTACAATAAAAGAGATTGACCTCTCCAACATTCACTTTAGCTATGGAGTAAAAATGTCCTGCATCCAGCACTTGTTGACCCACAGAAGGTTTTGTTACCAGCATTGCATATCTAGTGGGGCTTAATGAAGAACTTAGCAACGGTAATGGATAAAAATGCAAAGTCATTCAAATATCTCATTGATGAATTTAAAAGGTTGAGTGAAGCAAAGATAAAGAAAGGAGCCCTTAATGTACCTCAGATTCGTAAGATTCTTCAAGATGAGGAGTTTCTCTGTTGCAGGGCAAAGACTTGGATAGCATTCGCGTTAGTGGTAACAAACTATTTGAGAAATTCAAGAACAGATAACAATGAAGAGTTGGTGGAAAATCTCAAAACATATAAGGAACTTGGCTGTAACGTGGCTTTAAAGATTAATTTCCTATATTTGCATCTAGACTTTTTTTCTCCACCAAAGGGTGGCTTTACACGCTGTGACATCGCTAGCCGATGCTAGTGATGGCGAGCGTGATAACATCCGCCCCTATCGTTATGCCCATATGTGAAGATCGCTGCCGTAGCGAACATTATCGCTACGGCAGCGTCACACGTACTTACCTGCTTGGCGACGTCGCTGTGACCGGCGAACTGCCTCCTTTCTAAGGGGGCAGTTCGCTCGGCATCACAGCGACGTCACTAATCGGCCGCCCAATCAAAGCGAAGGGTGGAGATCAGCGGGACAAACATCCCGCCCACCTTCTTCCTTCCTCATTGCTGGCGTGTGGCAGGTAAGGAGAGGTTCCTTGTTCCTGCGGTGTCACATGTAGCGATGTGTGCTGCCGCAGGGACGAGGATCAACTTCGCCCAAGCGACAGCAGCAATAATTGGGAGAGGACCCTCATGTTAACGAGGAGCGATTTTGGACGTTTTTGCAACGATCCACAATTGCTCCTAGGAGTCACACACAACGAGATCGCCACAGCGTCCGGATGTGTGTCATGAAATCCGTGACCCCAATGAGATCGCTGTAGCGATCTCGTAGTGTGTAAAGCCCGCTAAACTGTAGAACAGTGAACAATGAGCATGGTGAGATATTGTGGCTATGGAGAAAATATATCAAGTAAAATGGAATCCATAAATGCTAGCAGATTGCTGATGGACGATTGTAAGAGATGATCTGATGCAGGAGTTCAAGAGAAAAGGAAAAGAGTGATTTCAATGAATGAGGATCAGATTTTGAAGTGCAATTTCTGTAACTTAAATTCACAATACAGGAGTCTCCACCTGAGAGCCGAGGGAAAGAAATGTGCAGCGCCATCTGAGCATAGTTCTGATGTGTCAATTGGATCAATGTGAATGCAGACGCACTCAACTTGCAGCATATGATAATAAGCATATCAACTGCAAGATTACTTTTTGCTGGTTCGGTGTGCTGAAAGGGATTCCTCCAGTCGATCCAGACAGAGACAAATTGAAGTATATTCACCGGTTGTAGCGCAAGTCCATACTTTCAGAGGAGTAAGCAGGTGAAAAAAGGTTTTCTTGATGGAATGTATGTAAAATTTATGTATTTAATAGAAAACGTTAATTACATTAAAAATATAAAAAAAATTTGCTGTGATATATAAGTACAATGTGTGCAGCCTTCATCAGGTACATGTAGATATCACTAGCTGATGAATAGACGAGCAGAATTCCACTTAATCTCCTTCACTTCTGTGATTAATTGAGTGTAGTCTTTTAATTATGAGGGCAATTGCATAACCAAATCTTGTAGAAACAAATCAATATAATGAGATAGGCCACTGGTGAGCGGTCCTATATCTGATATGCAGTGGCGTAACTAGAGTGCGATGGGCCCCAGTGCGAAATTTAGACCTGGGCCCCCCTCCGGACGTTGGTCAGTAGAGTTCTAAGTCTAATTATATATATATATATATATATATATATATATATATATATATATATATATATATATACATCCAGTGCATACACACACTATAAAATATATATATTTTTTTTTTATCCCAGCCAAGTGTGTATGTATGTATGTGTGTATATATGTGTATGTGTATATATATATATATATATATATATATATATATATATATATATATATATATATATATATATATATATATATACATATATATATCCACACCAGGACAGGCCCACACCCTGGGGGGCAAATATATGTCACAATAGGGCCCAGTCTGGGAGACATATACAGTTAGGTCCAGAAATATTTGGACAGTGACACAATTTTCGCGAGTTGGGCTCTGCATGCCACCACATTGGATTTGAAATGAAACCTCTACAACAGAATTCAAGTGCAGATTGTGTGAACGTTGCGCCCTGCAACGTGGGGGTTTCACTCGCTTGCAGCGGTGTGAGGTAGCTTCAGCAACACACGTACACAGTCTCTTCATAGAAATTCTGGCAGTTTATTAAAAACACTCAGCATAAACTGCCCTCAAACATAAACAATAAGTCCATGATAGAAGTTTAGCAACTTCCCCACTCTCTGGCTCCTGCCAGTGTACAACTCTAGCCAAGGTTCCTTCCAGCACCCAGGGCCCTCTGCAGACCCCTGTCTGTCTCTCCTCCAGGAGAGATTCGGCCCTACAGCCCTGGCCTGGCTGCACTCACCTCAGACTCTATATCAGAGCCTTGTGATCAGCCTCCATGCAGGCTGAAACACCCAGAGCTCCTGGCTCTGCTCTAACTTGTTTCCAGCACACACACTGGACATCTAGAGCCAGCCTCTCTCTAGACTGCCCTAGACACACACTTCTCCCAGGTTCAGAGACAGGATTGCTTTAACCCATGGAGCCACACCCACAGGTGGTAAGGAGTGTGTAATCAGCATCACACACCCTTCCATGGCTCTGCATGTAATGCAATCCTGTGGAACCACAGGTCCCAGCCAGCTTCACATTGCAGAGCACCCACGCTTCTGCAAAACATACCGGCCCTTTGTAATACAGCCGGTTGATACCTCACAATTGTAACGTTTAATTTGAAGGTTTGAACAAAAATATCTGATAGAAATTGTAGGAATTGTACACATTTCTTTACAAACACTCCACATTTTAGGAGGTCAAAAGTAATTGGACAAATAAATCAAACCCAAAAAAAATATTTTTATTTTCAATATTTTGTTGCGAATCCTTTGGAGGCAATCACTGCCTTAAGTCTGGAACCCATGGACATCACCAAACGTTGGGTTTCCTCCTTCTTAATGCTTTGCCAGGCCTTTACAGCCGCAGCCTTCAGGTCTTGCTTGTTTGTGGGTCTTTCCGTCTTAAGTCTGGATTTGAGCAAGTGAAATGCATGCTCAATTGGGTTAAGATCTGGTGATTGACTTGGCCATTGCAGAATGTTCCACTTGTCTGCTGTAATGTCATCAATAAACACAAGTTACCCAGTGCCATTGAAAGCCATGCATGCCCATGCCATCACGTTGCCTCCACCATGTTTTACAGAGGATGTGGTGTGCCTTGGATCATGTGCCGTTCCCTTTCTTCTCCAAACTTTTTTCTTCCCATCATTCTGGTACAGGTTGATCTTGGTCTCATCTGTCCATAGAATACTTTTCCAGAACTGAGCTGGCTTCATGAGGTGGTTTTTCAGCAAATTTAACTCTGGCCTGTCTATTTTTGGAATTGATGAATGGTTTGCATCTAGATGTGAACCCTTTGTATTTACTTTCATGGAGTCTTCTCTTTACTGTTGACTTAGAGACAGATACACCTACTTCACGTACGAAATACGAAAATATATAACGTGCAATTCTCGAGCCGTTATATACTATGCAACATGTCCTTGTCCGAAAATCTATATTGGACTGACGACTCGTCAGTTGAAGGTACGCACTCGTGAGCATATATTGGGGATTGAGGCGGCACGGAATGCGACTAATATTGAAGATCTTAAAACCCTTCCAAGACATTTTGCTATGTTTCACTCTTGTAATGGTGGTTCATTAAAGGTGAAAGGTATTGACCAAATTGATCTGGGGTTGAGGGGCGGTGAGATCAGCAGGAGATTGGCCCAACTTGAGGCCAGATGGATATACACATTGGGTACTGTGTGTCCATCTGGCCTCAATGAAAATATTAGCTTTGCGTCTTTTTTGTAGTAAACATGCTGCCATATAGGTCATGTACATATACCCCTGTGCCGTATATGCATCTGTATATATATACCTTTTAAAATTATATATGTGGTAATTAATTTAATTTTTTGTCTAATTTACCCCTTTTTATCATTTTTAGCAATCTGGAAATATGTTCTCATGGATCTATGATATATTGTCTGACGGAGGAGAGTAAAAGGAGGAGATGGTGGATTTGATATCTTATATTTTGCCTATTTGTATATACAATGAAGATGGTCGAATGATGAAGTCCTGGTGACACATAGTAAATGCTATACAGCAATCCCTATGGCTGCTCGGTGCATGGGGGACCTCCTGCATCTTCATATGATACGTGTTCTAGAGATGCGTATAGATATAGTAGTTTATATTTTCTGTTTTGGGGCAATATCTTCCGTCAAATGACATGGGACATAAAAATTATGGAGATGTACATATACATATATCCCTCATATATATATATATATTTTTTTCATGAGATAACATATTTTCCTGATCATTTTGTTGTTATCACTTTAAATTGTTAGTTTGCACATATATTTTCATTCGATACCTGCACGCACGGCTGTCACTGGTGGCCGGCCCTGATCCACCCGCTGTGTCTATACTGGTACTTCACTCCCGGGTTATAATACCCTGGGACTGATGTCTGGTGACGCGGCGGCTGGATCGGCGTCGGCAAGGCGCCATGACAACGCGCGCGTCATTTGAGGGATCGAATGATGATTGGAGCACGGCAGTATTTTAGCCGGAGCTCCTGGGTGAGTAGACACGCCCCCTGACGAAGGTAGAGAGCCGAAACACGTGTCGGGAGTCTTCTACACAAGCGGTAATTATAATCCACATGGTTCGCTATTGTTTATTGAATATAGTTGTGACCTGCTGTAATAACGGTAGCCTAAGGGAACTTTAGTCTGCATGCGGTACGGCTGCTTAGTGCTATCATAATATGGACAGCTTATATTGGTGATGTGGGTCTGTTTGTTTCCACTAGTTTCCACTAATCAAACCAATGGCATGGTAATTCCTGCCGTTCACTTGGCAGTGCTGCTGTGCGGTATATTGCATGCAGTGATTTTTATAACATATGCTCTGTATATTGGTATGGTCTGACCAGGGCAATCTATTATGAACTATAGGTGTACATGCTAGTTTGGGTATATACTAACTACTGGTGGAGACAGACAGTATCACCTTAATATATGTGATCTGCTGAAAAAATGGTAGCCTAAGGGAATTTCAGCCTGCATGGGGTGCAACTGATTGGTGTTCTTACAACATGGACTGATCACATAGACGATGTAGGTCTATTTTCTTTCCACTATTTTAAACCAAACGATATGATAATTCTTGTGGTTACCCGGTAGTACTGCTGTGCGGTATATTGCATGCAGTGATTTATATGGTATGCATATTCTGTATATCGGTATATTATAACCAGGATAATTAATTATTATAGATTATACAAGTACATGCTAGTTTGGTTATATATTAAAACACTGGTGGAGACAGATAGTATCACCTGAATACATGTGCCTGTTCTAGAAGTTGAACACCTAGTATGATATGCAGTTTGGAGGCTTGCAAGATTGAGATATTTGTGACATCTGAATTATATAACACATGCTATTAAGTGGTATATATTATTCAAATATGAGTGAGTAGTCCCCGCTGCTCGCGTGATATAATCCCCCTTTTAGGTGACACCTAGTATATAGATATAATCTATGAGGATATATACTACTATAGGGGAATACATTTTTCGGTCACAACTGTATAGTTCCGCTATGTGAATGAAATTTATATTTTATGATATATATGATGCATTAATTGTGCCCACTGTAACACTTATATTATCACTTGTAATAATAAAAAACTCTTTTTTGTATAAAAATTATTGGGCTTCGATCGTTTGTTTCTTCTGGTTTTCTACATTGTATGATACGATTTATGCCCTAATTAGATATAGTCCGAGTGTTTAATTCTAAATTATATATATGGAATATTAGAAATTATGAGAGATTAAGTATGCACACTTTATTGCTGGTTTGTGGTCTTAATATTGTTCTTTCTACTGTGTTTAGCACAGAAATAGTACCAGCGATGGACTATAAAGCCATTGAACATACATGGCTAAATCAAGTGGAGCAAGTGTTCGGTGGGCCGATATCCGGCACTAATAATGAGGAGGCACATGGCCTGGACGACATGTTTGCCGAAATACAACGGTTAATTATAAAACGCACGCGATTATGGTGGAATAGGGCACTATTGGAACGGTATATTGCAAAGAAACTTATTCCTAGAGGCCTGCGCATTAGGGTTACTCCTTCCTTCGTGGTCGATGAGGAATCCTTTATTGATAAATGGGAAGACACCTGCAACATATGTTCAAATACACTTATGCAGTTGCTTATTGAACTTGATACGTCTTCTATAACCAAACTTGACAAAATATTGGATCAAAAGCAAAGCGAATTTAGATCCATATGTCCTGAAGATAGGCTTAAAAGCTTTGATGATATATTGATGAAAAAACTTGAGCAGGTGGTCAAAAAGATACATTCTACTCAGGCCTCTAAATTGAATAGAGATCAAGGCGATTTTCAAAAGAAATTGGTTTATGCATGGAGGAGACCCAATGATGTTAATCCGGGATTTAGTAGGACATCGTCACAATCATCCTTGACAACTATGAGTGACGTCTCCGACAATTCCATGTCTGGAGTTGTCACACGCTCTGGAGCGAGATTGGATGGAGGAAACCGATCAAACCGCAAATTCTTCAATTACAAAAATGGATCTGGATACCGCAAAGCAGATAATAAGGTAATCAACTTAAGCTCGCATCAATTATCCAGTACTGATTTGCATTTGTTGGAAAGGGGGCTGTCCTTTTCCCCTACTGCGAATATGGATTTATTTTCTGTCATCAAAGACCTGCATATATTTGCAAGGTCTATTATTTTTAAAAAACATTTCTTTGATGACACGTTACATTCTTTATTTCCTACAGCAGAGGAACAAACTGCGATAAATATACTTCAGGAGTTGGCTGAGGAACATGACACGGAGATTTGCGGTAAGATCCCTTCCTCCATCAAACCTCGTTCCAAAAAATTCCCCCCGTTGGCAACATGTGCCAACGTGGAACTATTTGTCAAGGTAGTCACTAGGGAATTGGAGAAGATTTCTCCTTTAAAGCAGAAGGACAATCTGTCTAGAGTGGAACGTCTGAGATTACGGGAACTCAAGGAGCTCCCAGGGGTGGTGATGAAGCCAGCAGACAAGGGCGGCAACATCGTCATCTGGCCCACCAAAATGTATGAGAGAGAGGCATTTAAACAACTAAAAAATGAAACATGCTATAAAAAAATGACTTTCAATCCTCTCTCCTCTTTTACCTTACAACTTAGAAAAATCATTGGTGAGGCGGCAGATGGCGGTGTTGTCGACAAGGGGCTGGCTTCGGCACTACTGGTGGCTGAACCAACAATTGCCACCTTTTATTTATTGCCCAAAGTACACAAGAATGCTTCCACACCCCCAGGAAGACCTATTATATCAGGGTGTGGAAATTTCCTTGAAAAAGTCAACCGTTGGATTGATTCCATTCTTCAGCCGATGGTTGGAAGTTTGCCATCATATATCAAGGATACTGGAGACTTTCTTAAAAAGATCGACGGTTTATTTGTGGGCAATGATACAATTCTGGTGACTGGCGACGTTGAGTCGCTATACACCAGCATTATTCATAAAGATGGCATCGAAGCCACCAAATTTTATTTGGATATGGCCGACATGCCCTCGGAATTCCGTGAGTTGGTGTTGCGTCTCCTCGAATTTTCCCTTACACATAATTTTTTTATTTTTATGGGTTCCTTTTACCTACAGCTCCAGGGTACTGCAATGGGGGCGTCCTTTGCCCCCTCATATGCTAATTTATTCCTGGGGCTGTGGGAAAGGGACCTACTCCTGTCAGATCAGCAGCCGTTGATGGACCGCGTCCTTTTTTGGGCGCGGTACATCGACGATATCTTCATGATCTGGCAGGGGTCGGTTGAGGAACTTAATTTATTCATGCAGGGAATTAATTCGGGGGGACGCAACATCAGGATCACGTTTCAGTGGTCTTCTAGACAGATTGAATTCTTGGACGTATTGATACGGAAGGATGACGATGGTTTCTTGCAGTCGAATTTATACCGTAAACCGACTTCCACTAATATGCTCCTCCATGCAACCTCGGCTCATCCTCAGTTTATGATTAGATCAGTACCAGTTGGACAGTTTCTCCGACTTAGGAGAATCTGCTCGACTGACGTGGATTTCGAACAACAGGCTCAGATTCTCCGGGCTCGTTTTAAAGAACGAGGATATAGTGGGAGAATAATAAAAAAAGCATATCATAGAGCCAAACATTCATCTCGGAATTCACTGCTATATTCTCAACCGAAATCTGAACTAAATGAGAAAATTCGCTTTGTGACCAATTACTGTGCCCAAATTCCAGATATACGTGATTGTCTGGAGAAGGCATGGCCCATACTCCAAGCTGACCCCACCCTCAGCAAAATCGTCCCCGAGAAGATATCAATCACCATGCGTAGAAATAAAAATCTACGGGATCATTTGATCCGCAGCCACTATGAGAGCAATAGGAGAGACCCCACATTTTTGGGTAATTTTAAACCCAATGTGAAAATGGGTTGCTTTCCATGTGGAGGATGTGTCGCATGCCCCAATATATGCCGGGAGAGTACCTTCACTGACGCGAAAAACGTTAAAACGTACGAAATACGAAAATATATAACGTGCAATTCTCGAGCCGTTATATACTATGCAACATGTCCTTGTCCGAAAATCTATATTGGACTGACGACTCGTCAGTTGAAGGTACGCACTCGTGAGCATATATTGGGGATTGAGGCGGCACGGAATGCGACTAATATTGAAGATCTTAAAACCCTTCCAAGACATTTTGCTATGTTTCACTCTTGTAATGGTGGTTCATTAAAGGTGAAAGGTATTGACCAAATTGATCTGGGGTTGAGGGGCGGTGAGATCAGCAGGAGATTGGCCCAACTTGAGGCCAGATGGATATACACATTGGGTACTGTGTGTCCATCTGGCCTCAATGAAAATATTAGCTTTGCGTCTTTTTTGTAGTAAACATGCTGCCATATAGGTCATGTACATATACCCCTGTGCCGTATATGCATCTGTATATATATACCTTTTAAAATTATATATGTGGTAATTAATTTAATTTTTTGTCTAATTTACCCCTTTTTATCATTTTTAGCAATCTGGAAATATGTTCTCATGGATCTATGATATATTGTCTGACGGAGGAGAGTAAAAGGAGGAGATGGTGGATTTGATATCTTATATTTTGCCTATTTGTATATACAATGAAGATGGTCGAATGATGAAGTCCTGGTGACACATAGTAAATGCTATACAGCAATCCCTATGGCTGCTCGGTGCATGGGGGACCTCCTGCATCTTCATATGATACGTGTTCTAGAGATGCGTATAGATATAGTAGTTTATATTTTCTGTTTTGGGGCAATATCTTCCGTCAAATGACATGGGACATAAAAATTATGGAGATGTACATATACATATATCCCTCATATATATATATATATTTTTTTCATGAGATAACATATTTTCCTGATCATTTTGTTGTTATCACTTTAAATTGTTAGTTTGCACATATATTTTCATTCGATACCTGCACGCACGGCTGTCACTGGTGGCCGGCCCTGATCCACCCGCTGTGTCTATACTGGTACTTCACTCCCGGGTTATAATACCCTGGGACTGATGTCTGGTGACGCGGCGGCTGGATCGGCGTCGGCAAGGCGCCATGACAACGCGCGCGTCATTTGAGGGATCGAATGATGATTGGAGCACGGCAGTATTTTAGCCGGAGCTCCTGGGTGAGTAGACACGCCCCCTGACGAAGGTAGAGAGCCGAAACACGTGTCGGGAGTCTTCTACACAAGCGGTAATTATAATCCACATGGTTCGCTATTGTTTATTGAATATAGTTGTGACCTGCTGTAATAACGGTAGCCTAAGGGAACTTTAGTCTGCATGCGGTACGGCTGCTTAGTGCTATCATAATATGGACAGCTTATATTGGTGATGTGGGTCTGTTTGTTTCCACTAGTTTCCACTAATCAAACCAATGGCATGGTAATTCCTGCCGTTCACTTGGCAGTGCTGCTGTGCGGTATATTGCATGCAGTGATTTTTATAACATATGCTCTGTATATTGGTATGGTCTGACCAGGGCAATCTATTATGAACTATAGGTGTACATGCTAGTTTGGGTATATACTAACTACTGGTGGAGACAGACAGTATCACCTTAATATATGTGATCTGCTGAAAAAATGGTAGCCTAAGGGAATTTCAGCCTGCATGGGGTGCAACTGATTGGTGTTCTTACAACATGGACTGATCACATAGACGATGTAGGTCTATTTTCTTTCCACTATTTTAAACCAAACGATATGATAATTCTTGTGGTTACCCGGTAGTACTGCTGTGCGGTATATTGCATGCAGTGATTTATATGGTATGCATATTCTGTATATCGGTATATTATAACCAGGATAATTAATTATTATAGATTATACAAGTACATGCTAGTTTGGTTATATATTAAAACACTGGTGGAGACAGATAGTATCACCTGAATACATGTGCCTGTTCTAGAAGTTGAACACCTAGTATGATATGCAGTTTGGAGGCTTGCAAGATTGAGATATTTGTGACATCTGAATTATATAACACATGCTATTAAGTGGTATATATTATTCAAATATGAGTGAGTAGTCCCCGCTGCTCGCGTGATATAATCCCCCTTTTAGGTGACACCTAGTATATAGATATAATCTATGAGGATATATACTACTATAGGGGAATACATTTTTCGGTCACAACTGTATAGTTCCGCTATGTGAATGAAATTTATATTTTATGATATATATGATGCATTAATTGTGCCCACTGTAACACTTATATTATCACTTGTAATAATAAAAAACTCTTTTTTGTATAAAAATTATTGGGCTTCGATCGTTTGTTTCTTCTGGTTTTCTATATATATATATATATATATACATCCAGTGCATACACACACTATAAAATATATATATTTTTTTTTTATCCCAGCCAAGTGTGTATGTATGTATGTGTGTATATATGTGTATGTGTATATATATATATATATATATATATATATATATATATATATATATATATATATATATATATATATATATATATATACATATATATATCCACACCAGGACAGGCCCACACCCTGGGGGGCAAATATATGTCACAATAGGGCCCAGTCTGGGAGACATATACAGTTAGGTCCAGAAATATTTGGACAGTGACACAATTTTCGCGAGTTGGGCTCTGCATGCCACCACATTGGATTTGAAATGAAACCTCTACAACAGAATTCAAGTGCAGATTGTGTGAACGTTGCGCCCTGCAACGTGGGGGTTTCACTCGCTTGCAGCGGTGTGAGGTAGCTTCAGCAACACACGTACACAGTCTCTTCATAGAAATTCTGGCAGTTTATTAAAAACACTCAGCATAAACTGCCCTCAAACATAAACAATAAGTCCATGATAGAAGTTTAGCAACTTCCCCACTCTCTGGCTCCTGCCAGTGTACAACTCTAGCCAAGGTTCCTTCCAGCACCCAGGGCCCTCTGCAGACCCCTGTCTGTCTCTCCTCCAGGAGAGATTCGGCCCTACAGCCCTGGCCTGGCTGCACTCACCTCAGACTCTATATCAGAGCCTTGTGATCAGCCTCCATGCAGGCTGAAACACCCAGAGCTCCTGGCTCTGCTCTAACTTGTTTCCAGCACACACACTGGACATCTAGAGCCAGCCTCTCTCTAGACTGCCCTAGACACACACTTCTCCCAGGTTCAGAGACAGGATTGCTTTAACCCATGGAGCCACACCCACAGGTGGTAAGGAGTGTGTAATCAGCATCACACACCCTTCCATGGCTCTGCATGTAATGCAATCCTGTGGAACCACAGGTCCCAGCCAGCTTCACATTGCAGAGCACCCACGCTTCTGCAAAACATACCGGCCCTTTGTAATACAGCCGGTTGATACCTCACAATTGTAACGTTTAATTTGAAGGTTTGAACAAAAATATCTGATAGAAATTGTAGGAATTGTACACATTTCTTTACAAACACTCCACATTTTAGGAGGTCAAAAGTAATTGGACAAATAAATCAAACCCAAAAAAAATATTTTTATTTTCAATATTTTGTTGCGAATCCTTTGGAGGCAATCACTGCCTTAAGTCTGGAACCCATGGACATCACCAAACGTTGGGTTTCCTCCTTCTTAATGCTTTGCCAGGCCTTTACAGCCGCAGCCTTCAGGTCTTGCTTGTTTGTGGGTCTTTCCGTCTTAAGTCTGGATTTGAGCAAGTGAAATGCATGCTCAATTGGGTTAAGATCTGGTGATTGACTTGGCCATTGCAGAATGTTCCACTTGTCTGCTGTAATGTCATCAATAAACACAAGTTACCCAGTGCCATTGAAAGCCATGCATGCCCATGCCATCACGTTGCCTCCACCATGTTTTACAGAGGATGTGGTGTGCCTTGGATCATGTGCCGTTCCCTTTCTTCTCCAAACTTTTTTCTTCCCATCATTCTGGTACAGGTTGATCTTGGTCTCATCTGTCCATAGAATACTTTTCCAGAACTGAGCTGGCTTCATGAGGTGGTTTTTCAGCAAATTTAACTCTGGCCTGTCTATTTTTGGAATTGATGAATGGTTTGCATCTAGATGTGAACCCTTTGTATTTACTTTCATGGAGTCTTCTCTTTACTGTTGACTTAGAGACAGATACACCTACTTCACTGAGAGTGTTCTGGACTTCAGTTGATGTTGTGAACGGGTTCTTCTTCACCAAAGAAAGTATGCGGCGATCATCCACCACTGTTGTCATCCGTGGACGCCCAGGCCTTTTTGAGTTCCCAAGCTCACCAGTCAATTCCTTTTTTCTCAGAATGTACCCGACTGTGGATTTTGCTACTACAAGCATGTCTGCTATCTCTCTGATGGATTTTTTCTTTTTTTTCAGCCTCGGGATGTTCTGCTTCACCTCAATTGAGAGTTCCTTAGACCGCATGTTGTCTGATCACAGCAACAGCTTCCAAATGCAAAACCACACACCTGTAATCAACCCCAGACCTTTTAACTACTTCATTGATTACAGGTTAACCAGGGAGATGCCTTCAGAGTTAATTGCAGCCCTTAGAGTCCCTTGTCCAATTACTTTTGGTCCCTTGAAAAAGAGGAGGCTATGCATTACAGAGCTATGATTCCTAAACCCTTTCTCCAATTTGGATGTGAAAACTCTCATATTGCAGCTGGGAGTGTGCACTTTCATCCCATATTATATATATAATTGTATTTCTGAACATGTTTTTGTAAACAGCTAAAATAACAAAACTTGTGTCACTGTCCAAATATTTCTGGACCTAACTGTATATATATGTATATATATATATATATATATATATATATATATATATATATATATTTGTCTCCCAGACTGGGTCCTATTGTGACATATATTTGTCCCCCAGGGTGTGGGCCTATCCTAATATATATATATATATATATATACACATACACAGTATATATATTTATCCCAGCCTAGTGTGTGTGTATGCACTGTATGTATGCATGTATGTATATGATACATGCATACACACACACACACTAGGCTGGGATTTTTTTTAATATATATATGTATATGTGTCCCAGGCTGGCCCCTACGCTGGTATATAGATATATATATATATCTATATATGCCCCCCATACTGCATTGAACAAGTAACGCCTTCAAACTCACCTGCTTCAGGGTTCTCCTGGTGGCCCCAGTGCCGACGGATCAGAGCAGTCTCATCTGACGTCACCACGCTGGGACTCTGATGTCCTGCGCATGCGCTCATGCAGCAGTGCAGGGAAATCATATTTCCCAGCACTACCGCAGAGGTTAACTACATCGGCGCGCTGTATGCGCCGATATAGTTAACAGTAGCACAGCTCCGGTTGGGCGTCCTCTGAGCACGGGCCCCCCCTCCCCCGGTAGCTGCGCTACTGTTTGAAATACTGTTTGAAAGTAAAGTAACAGCTGAGAGGAGCCGGCTGTTTCTCTGAACGGCGGGCGCCGGCCGCGGGCCCCAAACCTGCCCGGGCCCGGTCGCAGTGGCGACTTCTGCGACTTCTGCGACCGCGGTCGTTATGCCCCTGCTGATATGATAGAATGCCCAGGGGGGCTCCTCTCATCTTTGTGTATTTTGGGCACGTGGTAGAAGAAGGCACCACCATCTTTTAGATTTATTATTTGTATTTTGTACACATTGTTGATGAAATTATGATAGTATCTTTCAAATTCCACTGAAGTATCAGCTGTAATCACCTCACAGTATTTGGAGTTTATTAAAAAATATTATTGGCTTCATAGAGGTAATCTTGGATATATTGTATTCCTCCTCCTATACCCCTAATGCTATTTTTTCAGAAGATGTGAGATTATTCCTAACTTTTTCCTATGGATGAATCTGTTTAATTTCCTTGGCCACTACCGAATAGAATGTATCCAAATAGTGGCCTCTATGTTGAATCGGATAAAAATCCGAGGGAGGTTTGATCTCCTAATGAATGTATGGATCCTCTGACTTTGCTTTCTGGATGATAGAGATGTTATTGTTACTTGATTTTTCTTCACTTCTATTCTTTAGGGAAAAATGTCTGGTGAGTAGAGTTGAACGAGTACCTAACTATTCATACTCACAACATTGTTGGTTATAAATGACTTTGTGACCAAATGTAGAACTGGTGGAGGAAGGTTGAACTAGATGGACCTAGGTCTTTTTTCAACCTTAGTAACTATGTAACTATACTCATAACAAGTACTGTCTAATACTTACATATCCATTCCGAATAGCGTGTGCAATGCTAGTCAATGGGGAATGCACAAAGTAACGAGTAACCCGAATTCCGCACTATTTGCTACTCGCACGGAAAGTACAGCATTCGGGTTACTCGTTACTTTGCGAGTTTTCCCCATTGACTTGCATTGCACACACTATTCGGAATGAATACGCGAGTATTAGACAGTACTCCTTATGAGTAAAGCGAGTGTGAATAGTTAGATACTCTCTCAACTCTACTGGTGAGCGTAAATTTGCGAAAGAACGCATTTAAATCCAGAAACAATTGAATACTATTGCTTTTTTTGTAAAGGGCAAAAATGTAGCCCTTTGTTCAAAAGACTTTTTAACCCCAGTGTCAGAGTATATTTGGAGAGATTATAAATCTTTTCCCAATAAGAAATTGTTCATATAGAGTTTTTTTTTTATTAGGCTATAAACCAGAAGTTTACATCCATTGTTTAAAAAGACACTTATGCATGTTTTTCTCACTATCTGACATGAATTCAGAATAAACCTTTCCTGTTTAGGTCAATTAGGAAACAAAATTATTTATATTTGCCAAATGCTAGAATAATGAGGGAAAGAGAAGGTCTTAAAGCATATTATTACTTTCTGCAAAGTCAAAAGTGTACATACACTAAGAGTACTATGCCTTTAAACAATTTGGGACAGCCCATATGATGATGTCATGTCTTTGGACGTTTATTGGCAACATCTGAGTTAATTAGAGACACCCCTGTGGATGTATTTTAATGCACACCTGAAACACACTGGATGACCCAGTCTCTTTTGAGATTGGCTGAATGTATAAATTGCATGAAAAACATTTTAAGATTTGCACTCTGATGATAAACCTTTAGAAGCTGTATACACATCAAATAACCTGTCATAGAAGAACTATCTAAAGCATTTATATACAAAAGACGACTCATCTTTCATGCAAAGGAAGGCTATATGTTAGAAATTGCAATAATATGTCATGATCTCAAACATATAGCGCATAGTCAGGGAAGATGGAGAAAAACATCATGAACCTTGCAAGTATTGTTTCCATTTGCAGTCAAATATTGCTTTGTAATCCCTTCACCCCAGGCGATTTTCCGTTTTTCCGTTTTGTTTTTTTTTTTTGCTCCCCTTCTTCCGAGAGACGTAACTTTTTTATTTTTCTGTCAATCTTGCCATATAAGGGCTTGCTTTTTGCGGGACGAGCTGTACTTTTAAATGAAACCATAAGTATTATCATATAGTGTACTGGAAAACAGTAAAACAATTTCAAGTGCGAAAAACCGTAAAAAGTGTGCAATCACACAATAGTTTTTGGGATATTTTATTCGCTATGTTCACTATATGATAAAACTGATGTGGTGGTGTGATGTCTCAGGTCGGTACAAGTTTGTAGACACCAAACGTATAGGTTTACTTTTACCTAAAAGGTTAACAAATTCACAAACTTGTCCAAAAAAGTGGCGCACTTTTTATGGCATTTTCCAAAACCCGTAGCATTCTCATTTTTTGGGACCTATGGCTCAGTGATGGCTTATTTTTTGCGTCTCGAGCTGATATTTTTAACAGTACCATTTTTTGCACAGACTCTTCATTTTGATCGCCTGTTATTGCATTTTGCACAAAATTTGCGGGACCAAAAATACATAATTTTGGCGTTTTGAATGTTGCCGTTTACTGATTAGATTCAATGATTTTATATTTTGATAGATAGGGCGTTTCTGAAAGCTGCGATACCAAATATGTTTATATTTTTTATTTTTTATTTTTTTTAACCCTTTAATTTTCAATGGGCTGAATGGGGGGTGATTTGAACTTTTAAGATTTTTTACTTTTTTTAATTTTATAAAACTTTTTTTACTTTTTTTTTTTTTATTTTTCTAGCTCCCTTAGGAGACTATAACGATCATCAGTCTGATCGCTCTTTTATTTTTCCAGATCACAGTTACACAGCTGAAATCTGGAGAAAAGCTGCCTTAGTTTCACACACAGCAGTCTACCGGCAGTGAGAGAAAGTGACTTGTGATAGCTACAAGAGCCATCACATGACCCTGTGCTGCCATGGCAACCACCAGAAGTCATGTGATCACGTCATGTGACTTCTGATGGTGCTGGGTAACTTCTTGTTACAGCGGCGCGCTGTTACATCTCGCTGTCAGATTTTCCCAGCGAGATGTAAGGGGTTAATAGGTGCGGGTGGAACGCAATTCAACTCTCGCCTGGCAGGCACACATGTCAGCTGTTGGAGTCAAAACTAAAAAAGAAAGGAATATCCTATAAGGGAGTATGTATGTTTGGACTGATGGCCTCAAAGTTTGAAGAATCTTATAGCCTTCGATCTTACGAGGACTGAGTTTACTTCAGTAATGGCCTGGAGTTTGCAACCCTAGTTGTACCTGACTGGAAGAGTAGAGGCAGCTCCATAATTTCTGTGCCAACCAGTAAGAAAGGAAGGTAGATATACCCCTCCTGAGGACATGCCTCAGCAGCTTCATGACTGATCCTTAAATCTCATCCTATGTCTTAGATAATCTCCAAAGGATATTCTTTTACATATGTTTACCTTACCTTCATATGTTTACCTTACCTTAAGTCCAGCTGATTAGAAAATTAATTTAGTTCAGATGAAACTTATTAGATGCACTTCTAAATAATATTTACTTAGTAGCTACTGTGGGTTAAAAAGAGTAGCCCACTAAGTTTATTCTTTTTTTTCTTTTTCATTTACCCAGTACTTTCTTTGTTGGTAACCAGGTCACCTACCTAACACTAGAAGATTACTTACACACATCACTCTCCAAAGTATAAGTGTAGGCTTGGGTCTATACTAGTTCTTGGGTTTTCTTAGATCTGCCTTTAATAAGGAGAGGGGAAGGTAGTAATTGGAGTCTTCTTTTTCTCATTTAATATATGTTGCAATATTTTATAGAAGTTTTTTTATGGTGTTTTTGTGTTTGCATTGAGCCCTACTGATTTTACTGTATAGCTTTCCAGGTAGAATCATAAGTTTAGAATTCACTCTCTTTTTGAGCAAAGGTGAGGATTGACAAATTTATTCCTTTATGAATGCCAGGCTAAAAGGGTTAAGCTCATTATTATTCTTTGGCTCACTTTCTACCGATAATATGGCAAAAGTAATGTCATTGAATGACAAGGGCTTTAACAGTAATGTGAAAAGGTGCTGGCGCCTAATGAACTAAGAATCCATGCTGGCTGTTATTGCATTCTTACAAGAGATGCATTTTGACCACAAAGAAACATTCACATTTGCACTTAATTACTTTCCAATAGCCTACTCTGTCACAAAGTAAAAAGAAAAGCAGTGGTAGACATATCAATCTCAGGCCAGTGTTACCTACAAATCTCCACATCAATTCTTGACCCAGGTGGTAGATACATTATTCTACAATGGACTTACCAGGGGCATTCAGTTAGACTGTGTAATTTGTGACCACTTAATACGACAGATTAAATTTATCAACAAATCTTAACTAAATAGTCCAGACTAACGCCAGCAACATTAATCTTACGGGGTGAATTCAACTCAGTTTCTCCTATTCAATATACAAATTAATGACTACACGTCATTCAGTAACTTTTTGCAATCTAGACATTCTGGAAAATAATAAGGTGATTTGCTCTATATGACTTTTTAACCATTTGACTGCTCTTTCTAATACTTATTAGTACACACACTCAAATTGATTACCTCTTTGGTAACATACAATCACTTAGCTTGATGACAGATGGAGACATGGGGTGTATTACATGGTCTGATCATGCACTCGTCACATTTACTCTTAAAATGAATTACTTCACCATTCGAGGTAATCTCTGGAGGTTGAACAGTTGATTCTCAAAAATCCAATACATAGAGATCAGTTGGGTTGACCATATTTTAAATTCCATATTGGAACAGTCCCTTTACCTGCAGTAACAGGACATCGGACATAGGTGCAGCCAGGACAGGACCTCAGGAGATACTCCAGTCATCAGGGTCCAGGTCATCAGGCACGGATCACCAGGCATGGGACATTAGGCACAGGACATTGGACACAGGTACAGCTGGGATGGCTGAGGAAGACAGGACAACATGGACAGGCAGGTACGGACAGAGGTGCAGGATACAGGCAGGTTCAGACACAGGCTGGTACCTGGGAACAGACAGGATAGGTGCAAGGAAACAGACAGGACATACACAGCAGAGCAGAACTGATTGCGTTCAGGACTGGTTCTGGAGGCTGGGAGCAGACAAACAGGATCAACACACAGGCAGGATCAAATCTTAATGCATTGCTCTGACCCCTCCCATCAGGGGAGGACACCTTAAATACATGGTGCCTCCCAGCAATAGACTGGGGACACCGTAGCAAGGTGTGCATGCATCCTCATAAAAAGACAGAAAGCACGCGTGCACCCCCTATGCTGGAGACCAGGAAACCTGGAACAGGACCTGGGACCTAGGCAGGAGCTGAGAACCGACACGCATGTGGGCATCCGAGGGGGGAACGAGCCACACTACATGTGGATCGCAATGAAGGGATGCAGAGGACCATGCAACACGAGGGTGTCCACGGGGGGGCAAGTTGATGACCTCTTAACATTCGGAAGTGCAGAGGACCACACTACATGTGGATGGTCATGCAGGTAAGCAGATGACTGTGCAATGCGAGGATGGCAGTGCAGGAAAGAGGAAGGAGCAGGCACATGGCGCTAGGACGCCGTGGAGCCGGCACACTAGGGAGGCCTAGTGTAGTTAGGGAAGGGTGGGAATTTTGATGCAAGTATATTAGTAATTTGTTTAGATTATGGCATCAAATAGATAGGGATTCAAGTGAAAATCACTTTGGCATCTGTACCACCCCATTAATTAGCTTAGAAAGAAGTGCAGACTTCCTGATCCAATCAATGTATTCCCTGCTACTTCTTGCAAATACATTGTTTTGGCAGAGATCACGGTGTTTTCAATACACCAAGATGAGTTTTGAAAACTATTACAAGCACTCCAGGCCTTCAAGCTGCAGCTTCTACTGACTATATAATATCAGGCATTTTCACAGCCCTGAAGCTCTCATGTGCCCTATAATACCCTTATATTGCACTGATATTTTACAGTAAAACTATCACCCCATATATTTTTAGGATGAAACTGTTGGTGCCTGAAGAGCAGATACTAATATACAGCATTTAATATTACACATTCCAAGGAAACATCAAAGATGGAAATCTTCTCATCTACAGGAATGTGATCATATTGAGACATCTGTCTCAACAATTGCATTGCAAGACAGTAAAATACTAAGAAATTCATAAATAATGCACACTGTATTGTTGAAAAGGATGATATCACTTTTGTTATATTAGAAGCTCTAATCAAGATGAAGTTTGCTTTTTAGTAAAGGCTATAATACTGTTCTATATCATCCACACTATTAAAAGAGTTAGTGCTAAAATGCTCAATTATAGCAATTCCACTGCCTCAAGAAGTACAAGAAGCTAAGTTGTTTTCTGAAGTGGATTCCCTTGCTCAAGATAATAGCAAAAACCTAGACCATAAGATACAATAATAGAACTGAGTTAAGCTGGCAGAACGTGTCTTGAGGCAGGTAAAGCGCCATCATTGGGTTGGTACAAACTAATCTAGGGTGCATAATGAAAATGAGTGGATCAAATTGTGAACAATGGTGTTGAATTTCTTGAAATTTGCAGTTTTATGGGAATTTGTTTTGTTCATAAAAAAACCTTGCCTGGCAACATTTGTCACAATGCTGAAGCATCAGAGAGTGTGGTAATGGCATATTGCGTTGCCGCGTAGCCTCCCCATAATGTCTTGCAGCTATTCCAAGGCAAATATATAGGTATCGAGGTATAACCACAACAAACCAAACTACTCCCTCTAAAATTTGATACTTTATTAATAATAAGTATTAAAAACAGTCTAAACGAAACCAAAGTGCCGTGTAGATTGCACATATTGGATACCTAAGGTGGTTTAGGAAAGTGAGGGCAAGAAGTGCAGTTATGGTGAAATTGAGGAAAAGTGACCTGGGAATAATCTCAGGGATCAGAGGCTCACCCTTCACTGCTCCCTACCTGACAGCGGAGGTTGACACCTTAAGATTAGTGGTTCCCCCGCTCCATATCAGCTGTCCCTTTTATGCCCCTACCTAACATTTGATAGGGTATCCATCACCAAACCTAACCCCAAAAATAAAGTGCTACATGTTTGATAAAATAAGTTGAGTTGAAATTAACTCAAGTTCTCATAAATATACCGCTCCTTTAATCAATCGCAAAATTATCTATACAAAAGCAGGACCACTATGCTAGTAGCTCACAAGGCTTATCTCATTATCCCAATAATTATAGCACAACTAGCCAATCATGAGTTTGAGACAACCTGACTACTGACACAAAATACCCTTTTAAATAATTGACTTCATGGCCTAATAAAAGGTACTTAGCACATCAAAAGGTCCTCCTGCTTGTCCAAAGAAGGTGCCACATGCTGTTGAGTTCCCTTAGGCTGGTTTCACATCAGTGTTTTTTGAAATGCCACAAAAAACGGATCCGTTTTTCATCCAATGCATTTTCATAGGACTTGCGGTAACATGCATTAGCATGCGTTACTGTCCGGATCCAGTGACTTGCAGGTTTTTAACTTTTTTGAAAAATGCAACATGTTGCGTTTTTCACCAGCATTCAAATACTGCAGGTCAACAGATCCTGTACAATGCGGCCACTGGTGCAATGTATTTCAATGGGTGCCGGATCCTGCTTGTGCACTTGCGGTTGTATCATTTCTGCTGGATCCTGTTTGCTCTACTGAGCATGCCGAGAAACCAGCCTGGCGTGATCTCTCTCTCTCTTTCTCTCTCTGTCTCTCTCTCTCTCTCTCTCTCTCTCGTGATTCACTTCAATCCACGCCCAATACAGCTCATTCCCAATCACATGACTCATGAACTGCAAGTTACAGGATCCTGTAAATGTCACTTGTGGTTTGCGTTATTTTGCCTGAAGACAAAAAAACGCTGATGTGAAACCAGCATCAGTTAGCAACTTACTGTATATAATTTATCTATAACACACTCCAGAACCAGAACAGGTATCAGAGAAAATTTTAATTTATGTCTTTTGAACACAGATAGATAATACTGCTCAATAACTCCATAATTCACTCAATCCTCGACATACATGGAGCTAATGGTGAGTGTTGTCTTATTTTTGAATTTTCAAATGAAGGAGACCAGATATTCAAAATTACAAAAGAAACAATGGATTCTTAATTACACAGAAGATCTTGAAAGTTTGCTGTTTTGTGGTCCCAGGAATCTATTAAGCACCCATAACTACATGGAACCAAGGCTCACTGTACTCCCAAAAGAACATGTAAGACCGGTATAAACTAGAAACAACAAAACATGACATGTCCAACCTTGGGTTTCTCGTGTCAGCTTTTTCAGGGACAAACTGTTAAGGTTTTTATGTCAGAGTTTTAAAAGTTCTAGCTATATTTTGGTTAAACTTGAGAATTCATCTAAAACAAAACTATTTCTGTTGGTTATAACAATAATAAAGCCTTCAATACATCATGTTTATGTGTTGTTAAATATGATACTGTATATATAACATTATACAAAAGCACTAAAACCCTTAGGTATTCCATAAATGTCTTTAATAGGCAAAACCTTTTAACTCGTCTGATAAACATTCAGTGGGTACGGAAAGTATTCAGACTCCTTTAAATTTTTCACACTTTATTTCATTGCAGCCATTTGGTAATTTCATAAAAGTTCATTTTTTTTCTTATTAATGTACACTCTGCACCCCATCTTGACAGAAAAAACAGAAATGTAAAAATTTAACAAGAAAAACTGAAATATCACAAGGTGATAAGTATTCAGACCCTTTGCTCAGACACTCATATTTAAGTCACATGCTGTCTATTTCCTTGTGATCCTCCTTGAGATGGTTCTACTCCTTCTTTGGAGTTCAGCTGTGTTTAATTAAACTGATAGTACTTGATTTGGAAAGGGACACACCTGTCTATATAAGACCTCACAGCTCACAGTGTAAGTCAGACCAAATGAGAATCATGAGTTCAAGGGAACTGCCCAAGGAGCTCAGAGACAGAATTGTGGCAAGGCACAGATCTGGCCAAAGTTACAAAAGAATTTCTGCAGTACTCAAGGTTCCTAAAAGTACAGTAGCCTACATCTACCATAAATGGAAGAAGTTTGTGACCACCAGAACTCTTCCTAGACCTCTCCATCCAGCCAAACTTAGCAATCGTGAGAGAAGGGCCTTGGTGAAAGAGGTAAAGAAGAACACCAAGATCACTGTAGCTGTGCTCCAGAGATGCAGTAGGAAGACGGGAGAAAGTTCCACAAAGCCAACTATCACTGCAGCCCTCCAACAGTTGGGCCTTTATGGCAGAGTGGCCTGACGGAAGTCTCTCCTCAGTGCAAGACATATGAAAGCCCACATAGAGTTTGCAAAAAAAACCATGAAGGACTCCTAGACTATGTCTCTGGTCTGATGAGATGAAGATAGAACTTTTTGGTGATAATTTTAAGCAATATGTGTGGAGAAAACCAGGCACTGTTCATCACCTGCCCAATACAATCCCAACAGTGAAACATGGTGGTAGCAGCATCATGCTATGGTGGTGTTTTTCAACTACAGGGACAGGATGACTGATTGCAATAGGAGGAAAGATGAATACGGCCAAGTACAGAGATATCTTGCAAGAAAACCTCAGACTTGGCCGAAGGTTCACCTTCCAACAAGGCACTGACCTTAAGCACACAGCTAAAATAGCAAAGGAGTGGCATCAGAAAAACTCTGTGACTATTCTTGACTGGCCCAGCCAGAGCCCTAACCTAAACCCAATTGATCATCTATGGAGAGATCTGAAAATGGCTGTCCACTAACGTTCACCATCTAACCTGATGGAACTGGAGAGAATCTGTAGGAAGAATGGCAGAGGATCCCCAAATCCCCAAAAACTTGTTGCATCATTCCCAAGAAGACTTATGGCTGTACTAGCTCAAAATGGTGCTTCTACTCAATACTGAGCAATGGGTCTGAATACTTAAGACTATGTGATATTTCAGTATTTCTTGTTCAATGAATTTGCAAAAATTTCTACTTTCTGTTTTTTTCTATCAAGATGGGGTGCAGAGGGTACATTACTGAGTGAAAAAAATGAACTCTTGAATTTACCAAATGGCTGCAATGAAACAAAGAGTGAAAAATTTAAAGGGGTCTGAATACTTTCTATACTCACTGTATATCTTTTATTTTATTTCAGTCATTAGACATATTTGTGCAGAATTTTGGCTTTATTAGAATAATTTTCTAATAAAAATTGTGCTATTGTTGCCAAATAATTACTGCGTTAGAATACTTGCCTTCCCTTCTATTAAAGACTCTTGGCTAAATATCATTATCTGTTACAAACATAACAATATGGACCATCTGCCTAGATATATTTACCAGCACGGCTGCTGTATTTTTCTACTGATGGAACAGATTTCCACTAAATAGAAATAATATTTTTTTTTATTATAGATTTATGGCTGCTTTGTGTCCTTCATATCTGCTAAATAATCAGTCTATCTGACCAGCTCTGGGCTATTGAGGATGCAGATTTTGCTGTTATCTGCGGCACTGACCCTCAGTGACCCTAAACCATAATATGCATTTTCTTTTATTGGGATTGTTATTTGCGAAGCCTTAAAATGAGTATTTAGAGAAAGAGTGCCACATTATTCTTCATTATATAATGTAGTTAAAATGCCTAAACATGAAATAGAAACTCTTTTCCCCTTAGACGTGAGCACCTTCCAGCAGTAAAAAGAGTTAAGGCAAACAATTTCTATAAACAAAGCAAGGATGTAATTATTACCCTTCTGGGACTTTGCTCTACATATGTTCAGAACACTGGTGCTTTGCAAAAAGACATTTTCATGGTTTAAAGGAATGGACTTTGCGGTTAGAGATCTTGTGATTTTGGCTTCCTGGTCCCTTGACTCAGCCCTTCATGTGATCTGGAATACATTCCTACTATTTTACAGGGTATTCCAGAGTCTTAACCCTTGGGGCACCTAAATTCTGTCTGTGTAGATTGTGACCATATGATTGCTTGCTAATGAACCGGCTCCTATGTCAAGCACGATAGCAGAGGGGGTCTCCCAATTGTTGAGTTCATGATACAAAGCACAAAGTCTGTGTAGAATCAGAGGACTATGACTTTAGACTTTAACATTACAACCCTACCATGTGGCACTTGTGAATGTCGGAAAACTTAATAAAGATACATAAATGCCTTTTATGTTTACTAGTGAACCTTACGGTCTAGACCTCGTGTTCTAAGGATATAAAGCCTAAAAAGTGAAAGCAGTTATTTATTTAAGCACATTATAGCATTCCTAGCTTCTGCTAACAGTGTTTCTTTAATGTATAACTTGTCAGCTGTTCTTCCACTGGAACATTGCCCTAGTCATGTGAATCTTGCCTGGTCAGTCCATTCCGGTATTACTATTCCAGAAGTTTGGTATTTTAAGTAACATGGAGTCTGTTAAACTCACTACAAATTTGCATGAGCTACATGGAAACGTATATTTATGTAGCAAAACCTTGAGCGTAAAATAAGCTAAATCCGTTTCTCTTATTGATAAAGATTTTATATTTACAAATAAATATTCCATAAGAAGAATAAAAGCTAAATCATGCAGAATTGAATGAATCCTTTTGAATTCTCGCAGTCCAAGTTTGACAAATTTTAACACAAAATTCCAATCAATTTGCGTTAAATCTCAAAGTTATAAAGCATCAGAAAACAAATGTGTACCAAACTAAAATCTCTGAGAACTGTATTGAACCAGTTTTGAGCTTTTTAATGCAAACACAGCTTGCTCTAGGTAATGGTTTGGTAACTGGTCCTCTTTAAGCAAGCTGTTAGTTGTCAGATTGCTTAAAAAGGATCTGTCTCCTTGTAAAAAGTGACCAGTTATTGCTTTTATTTAGTTCCCCCTGATTATTTCAGTTATTTCTTTTTATGGATTTGGGCCTCTTAATTTGATGCTACAAGGGAACCTTACTCAATGCATAAAGTTTAAGGACAGGAGGATCGGTTATTTTAAACATGTATATAACAGAGCCAGTCCCTATGTAAGCACATAATTCAAAAAGTGAATGTGGAGTTTTTCAGGCCAAGTCGCTAAACCACCACCATACATAAAATAATGGTTTACGTATGGTGGTGGTTTAGTGTCTTGGCCTGAAAAACTCCATATTAACTTTTTAAATTAAAGGCACCTTACTCATATGTTTTTCTGGGGCATGTCTTTAGGTTACTCTGAATTATTAACCTTGGTAAATTGCATTATTAGGTAGCACTAAACTAAAATGCCCATATCGCTAGAACTATATTGTGGATGTAAAAAAACAAAAACAAACTATACACTCAGGGCTTTTGCAGAGATGAAATAAGAGCAAAAACTCACTTTTGACCAGGTGTGAGGTCCTCATTAATAACACACTACACCGACAAACGTTTAATGCATCTTAAATTGAAAAAGTGGTCAAAAATGTATCTCTTTTTGAGAGCAGATGCCTGCCTTGTATCTTTTCCACAAAGGGTGGTGGATAGGAAGAATCAAGGATAATTTATTAAAAGACAGCACTGCGTTTCAAAATCAATCAGATTTCTTCCTCAGGAGCTTGAGGAAGAAATCTGAACAATTTTGAAATGTGTTGCTGTCTATTACTAAATGTTTTTTGTTTTTTGACACCTTCTCATCCTAGTCTTCATTATGACAGCAGCCACCACAATGTTTTTTCTAATATTTTTGCCTCGGCCCTCTCTGTTAGCTTTAAGGGGTGCAGAAGTGATCTACATGAGAAATAGCACTTCACTACTACTCTCATCAGAGTTATGCCTGACCTGCACAACTTCACCAAGGGAACTACTCTTCCCTGTTTCTTATCACGAGGACTTCCCCATGGAACGCTCCTATTTTGTTTTCTAAGAAGTATCAAGAGCTTTTTTCTTTGCTGAATGAAGGTGTGAAAGCTTTTTTTTACAATCCATACAGAGAGAAAAACAGGTATGTTGTTTGGAAATAGAAGAAGCAATGGCTTCTCAGTTAGGAGTCAACTGAATTTTTTTTAGAAAATTATCCCTTTTTGGTGTTTCACAACAGGTTTGCCATTCTCAAAATAGTTAAACTATTATAATAGTTTTTTGTAAAATAGAAAATTATCCTTCTATATATCAAACAGGAATAGGTTGGCTATTTTGAAAGTGAAGAAGCAATGATTTGACAACAAGCCAAGAAACAATTATCCATATTTTGAGAGAAATTTCATGTTTGTGTACCCTGTGCAGTACAGTATACCTATACAATTTTATTTGGTCTTTGGATGGGGTGGGAGGGGGGCACTCCACACATTTTTAACTGATATTCTTAGTAATAAGAACACATTTTTTATTCATATCCCCTCCAATTGGAGTACTCATACCGTAACTTTTTTGCATTTAACTATATATATATTGAAGATGTCAATATTCTCACTAAATCATATACTATACTCACAGACAGCATTAGCTATATTCTCACCTCTAGCTGCCATTTACTAGTGTGGCTTAATAATATGCCAAGTTGACAGTTTATTAAGGTGAAAAGGAATTCTATAAATATAGGTGGATTCCAATATGACACATCTAATTTAATACACAAATTTGTACAAAAAGGTTATAATAAAGAACTTCCATTATAAACATTGTCATAGATGTATTATCTATCAGTCAGTTAAAAATAACAAACCAATAAGAAACTTTATATCATCAGAAAATCCCCAAAATATTGCTATTAAACATCATATTATTTTCCATATTATGGAGGTGATTTATTGCATTAAATATCCATGAGAAAATGATATGTGTAATGCAATAAACGAGATTTGAATATGAAAATGAAAAAAAGCCTATAATATGAAGAAACAAATTATGGGACATCAACTTTCAAAACACTATAGGTACTGTGATGGGGTTACTCACTTTGCTTGCTTCTTAGAGGTAATATTAGGACCACTTTCTTTAAAAAAAAGTCTTGCAGATTAATTTGACATCACATAAACCTCTTTCTACCCACATAACACCAAAGCCTCTTTTGGCATAAAGGAACATACATGCAGTTTCCAAGTCCATTTATTTGCTGCACGCCCACTCAGGTTCATATACACTTCTCTAGAATCCCAAAGGAGCAATGTCCACCTCAACTCACTGACCCTGATCAGTATACACACCACTCTCCAGAGGTACCTTCCGAATGAGGATACCTTTGAGAGGCTTCATAACCTCTATACATGTTCTGGCCAGAACAAGTGCATGCTCCCTTCTCTCAGAGGATTCCTTCTTGGAGGCATCACAGTCTCCTCACTCTGACCACGTGGTAAACAAACAGTCTTCATCTTAACAGATGAGACACACCCATGGATGGAAGTATGTGGATAGGCAGACCCGCTCGTCTTTCCAGCTATCCGTAAAACCAGGTCCTGGTATGCCTTAAAAAGACTTGTGGCACTATAAGTAAAAGAACTAATATCCAGGTTTACATCACTTCTCTGATATATACTGGTAGCCATGTTATCAGACAAATACAATAGCAGCTTGAGTGGATTTAGTTTTTGGGAATGGAAAGAGTTGAAAAACATTGGAGGGGGTACTATATGCAGCAAATTTAAAAGCTGAAACCCGGTGAATTTTTAGATTTAACACATAAAAACAGTCTAAATAAAACAGTGATATTGAGCTGTTTTGCATATATGAACAGATAATACTTTTGTGCCGCCCCGTGCTCGGCAGCCGAGCCGCTCAGGTCCGGACCTTCAGTGGGTGGCTCGAGGGTCTCCGGACCCGGGGGTCCTGTGGTCACTCCGATCAAAAAGGGGTTGGCGGTTTGGGGACGTAGGTGTACAGCCGGAGCCATGTTTAAGTTCGTGACGTCACCCACGGGATTTGGTGAAGGTGAACACCATCGCTGCAGCTACGGGGCACCCGGGGGAGATGTTGCGCTGCAAGTTGTTAACCCCATATGGGTAGGGATGGTGGCCCTGGGACCCGTTGGGGGAGAGTTGGGTGGTGCAGGGAGATGGGCGGCCAGAGAGCACTGATTTACTCACTATTAGTAAACACACGAGTCTCTGGTAAACCAAGGTGATGGTGGTCGGTGCCCACAGCCGGCTGCAGTCTGGTCCTCCACCCGGTTGGTGGTCTTCGTCTTTCTCCCGCACCCAGGGGCGGACTGGGGTGTCTGGGGCCCACCAGGGGAATTGACTCCAGGGGCCCACCCTACAGCTAAATATAAAAACCCATTAGCGTTATCCCAGTTATTGTGTCGCTTTGACTGTATACACAGGCGGCTCCTGCACATCTATATTGTGCACCATAACTTGGATGTACAATTATAGTAGTTTGCAGTAATGGGGTCTTTGGTGAAAATAAGTTATCACCGATCCACAGGGTAGGTTGGTGATAACTTATTGATCGGTGGAACCAGACGAGTGGAAACCGCACCGATAGGAAGATTGGGGAACTTTTTGCAGCGGCAGGTGGCGTGTGTGACCGCAGCTCCATTCATCCTCTGTGGGGTGAGGTGTGTGACCGCAGCTCCATTCATCCTCTGAGGGGTGGGGTGTGTGACCGCAGCTCCATTCATCCTCTGTGGGGTGGGGTGTGTGACCGCAGCTCCATTCATCCTCTGTGCTCTGTGAATCAGCCAGATAATAACAAGCCCAGCGCTCGCAGCCACTGAGGGAATGAATGGATCAGGGGTCGAGTCGGACACGAGCTCCAGTGTAATGGGGGATAAAAGTTACACGATCAGTGCAGGTCCCAGCAATCGGTCCCCACTGATGAATAAGTTATCACATCCTTAGGCTACGTTCACACTTTCAGTATTTGGTCAGTATCTTACATCAGTATTTGTAGCCAAATCTAGGAGTGGGTGATAAATACAGAAGTGATGCTCGTGTTTCTATTACACTTTCTCTGATTTTACCGCTCCTGGTTTTGGCTTCAAATACTGAGGTAAAAAACTCACTGAATACTCAACATGTGCACGTGACCTTAGTAAAGGAGATTACTTGTTTTCACTGGAGAACCTCTGTAAGTGCATATTTACTGCAGTCTAATAGTAACAGGACAGGGAGGGGTTAAATGTTTAATTATTTAATTTCTACTGGAAATAATCTCCCCTTTATAGAGAGAAAAAGTAACCTCCATACACAACACAATCCACTATACCAAAACCAATAATACCATATACAAAGGGAAAATACCACCACACCGTGACCAGACCACATATTACCACCACATAGTGACCGAATACAACCACATGCAAGGAGAAATACCACCACACAGTGATCAGACCACATAATACCACCAGTGACCAAATACAGCCACATACAAGGATAAATACCACCACACCGTGACCAGACCACAAAGTGACCGAATAATACCACATACAAGGGAGAAATACCGCGACACTATGACCAGTTAACATACTATCAACACATAGTGATCAAAAGCAACCACATACCAGAGAGTAATACCACCATATCATAATTAGACCACACAGTAACCGAATATTACCACATACAAGGGATAAATACCGCAACATTATAACAACACCACATAATGACCGACTATAACTACATACAAGAAAGTAATACCGCCACACCATAATCAGACCACATAGTGACCGAATACAACCACATACAAGGGAGAAATACCGTGACACTATTACCACACCACATAATGACCAAATAATACCACACACGAGACAAATATCAGTACAACATGACCAGACGACATATTACTACCACACAAGGACATATAATACAATAATAATTATCATGAATAAAAACTACAATGCTAATAACACTAATATTATCATCAGTGCCATAATGCACATGAGCTCTGTATATAGTGTATAGGTAATACAGTGCTCACCAGTGACATTAGACACAGGAGCTCTGTATATTGTGTACAGTATAGTGTGTGTGTGTGCATGTAATACACTGACTTACCAATGATGTCTCTAGCTGACTTTATTCATCTTCGCTTTCCATCTGGCGCTGACCGTCATCACTTCTTCCTGCCATGACGTGACTCTGCAGAAAATAACAATCACCTATAGCCGATCACTCCCAGAGCACATTCCTCACTATTTCCCCAATTTCTACACCACGTCAGACTCTTGTTCCCCCATTGGAGACAGTATCCTCAAAATTAACTTATTTCATCAGTAATAATGTCCCCTAATTTACCCCTACTGTAATTATACCCCACGTGCCACCATAAACCAGTCATGTATGTCCCTCATTCTGGCCCCTTTTATTTAATAATATCTGGGGGAACAAGGGGAATCAGAAGGGGCTGTTAATTGCTTCCTGCACAAAATATCCCCCCACACTGCTCCTCTCCAAGATAGCCCCATAAAGTAACCCTTTCCAAAATGTCCCCCAAAAATTTGACCTTTCTATAATATCTCCCCCAACTACATCCCTGTATAAATTCCCCCCCTCCTCATTATACTATGCTGCTTTCCACAATCTTTGATGCCTCATAATGTCCCCCATTGCCCTATAATGTGCCTATTTTTTTCATAACGTCCCCCACTGACCTATAATGCCCCAATTTGCTTTATAATGTCCTTCATTACCCTATAATGTCCCCCATTACCCTATAATGTCCCCCACTGCCTTATAGTGTCCCCCACTGCCCTATTATGTCCCCCACTGCCCTATTATGTCCCCCACTGCCCTATAGTGTCCCCCACTGCCCTATAATGTCTCCCACTGCCCTATAATGTTCCCCACTGCATTATAATGTACCCCAATGCCCTATAATGTACCCCAATGCCCTATTATGTCCCCCACTGCCCTATTATGTCCCCCACTGACCCATAATATGCTCCATAAAGTCCACCACCGCTTCTTAATGCCCCTTGTAAAATAACACTGCTCCTCCCCCACCTGCAGCCCCTCATATAAAAGTACATCTTCGGCTCCTTTGGAGCGCTTACGTGTGCCTGCGCGTCCTCCTCTACATCCCTGCAGCTGCGGCCGGGTGATGATGATGTCGGTGCAGGAATGAGGCGCTCTCCTCTGCCTCAGTCCTGTCGCTTCCTCCTCCTCTGCAGCCCCGGCCCCTGTGATGATTTCCCGTCGTGGTACGGGGCTGAGCAGCGCTGCTCTGCCTCCTGTCACTGGCCGCACTGTACAAATGAATGCGCGCCTGAAAGACACGCATACATCTGAATACCGGCGCGGATGGAGGAGCGGCAGATGGCAGTGGGCAACGGCGGATGGAGGAGCAGCGGATGGAGGAGCGGCGGAGGATGGGAGAGGGCGCAGCGGATGGGGGAGCAGCGGAGGATGGGAGAGGGCACAGCGGATGGGAGAGCGGCGGAGGATAGGAGAGGGCGCAGCGGATGGGGGAGCGGCGGAGGATGGGAGAGGGCGCAGCGGATGCAGGCGCGGCGGAGGATGGGAGAGGGCACAGCAGAGGATGAAAGGCGCAGCGGATGGAAGAGGGAAGCAGCGGATGGAGGAGCGGCGGAGGATGGGAGAAGGCGCAGCGGATGCAGGAGCGGCGGAGGATGGGAGAAGGCACAGCAGATGCAGGAGCGGCGGAGGATGGGAGAAGGCGCAGCAGATGCAGGAGCGGCGGAGGATGGGAGAAGGCGCAGCAGATGCAGGAGCGGCTGAGGATGGGAGAAGGCGCAGCAGATGCAGGAGCGGCGGAGGATGGGAGAGGGCGCAGCAGATGCAGGAGCGGCGGAGGATGGGAGAGGGTACAGCAGAGGATCGGAGAGGGCGCAGCGGATGGGATAGGGCAGAAGTAGATGGAGGAGTAGCGGAGGATGGGAGAGGGTGCAACGGATGGAGGTGCGGCGGAGGAAGGGGGAAGTGAGATTGGGGATAGCTACCTTACGGGATGGATCTAGGCAGCAGGATCACAGCAGATGGAGGAGGCAGCAGATAGAGGAGGCAGCAGATGGAGGAGGGTGGAGAGGGGGCAGCAGATGAAGAGGATGGGACAGAGTGGGCAGCAGGTCAGGGAGGGGGACAGCGGCAGATGGGGGAGAGCGATGGCGAATGGAGGGGGGGCAGCAGATAGAAGAGGGTGGCGGCTGAAAGGCGGCGGAAGAAAGGGGGCAGCGGCAGCAGAAAGGGGGCAGTGGCGGCGGCGGCAGAAAGGGGGTAGTGGCGGCGGCAGAAAGGGGGCAGCGGCGGCGGCAGAATGGGGGAGGCAGCGGCTGTAACTTACTGATGGGGCACACACAGTGATCGCTTTCCTCAGCTGCCTTCCACGGACGGAGTGAAGGTGAGGGGAGCGCGCACCGGCCCCAGATCCACGGTGATTGGAGAGATCGGTCATAAGGCCGGTCTCTCCAAACAGAGCAGGGGGAGGGTGAAACAGAGGTCACCCAGCTCCAGCCAATAATCGGTGCTATAGCTGCACTGATCATGGCTGGATTTCAATGTTTCATCCATTTTCAATGGCTAAACATTACAGTGGCTGTGATTGGCTGACGAACGCCGTTCAGCCAATCACAGCCTCCGTAGGTTCGGGGAGGAGGCACCACCCCTCCTGAGGTCCCCTCTTCCCCGAATCTAAGGTTTTTGCAAACCCATAGCAGCTACCGGGGCTCCGGGACCGCGATTTTACAATGACGCACTGGGTATGTCATGGGTCCTTAAGTACCAGGGAACCATGACGTACCCAGTACATCATGGTTACCAACATAAATTAATATAAAGAATTGGATCACAGGAGCCGTTTATTGCCGGTTCGAGGAACCGGCTGCTATTTTAACAACCGGTTCTCCCGAACCGAACAGAACCGGCTGAATCCCACCCCTGGATGGGATGGTGGAGACGGCTGGAGCACTATCTGGGGACCCCTGGCAGGTGACTGGTAAGGTAAAAAGCCCCCCGGCACCCCTCCCCGGGGCCCCTGCTCGCTCCCCTGGGCCCCCGCTCGCTCCCCTGGGCCCCAGCGCCCCCCCGGGGCCCCTGCCTGCTCCCCTGGGCCCCTGTTCACTCCCCTGTGCCCCCGCTCACTCCCCTGGGCCCCCGCATCCCCCTCCACGGGGCCCCCGCCTTCAGCCTGGCCTGGGGCGACGCCGGGTCTGTCCTCCGCAGCGCGATGCTGCCAGCACCTGCACAGGAAGGAAGTAGTTATCGCTCTGAGACTGCCTCCTTCTGCAGTGTCGCTGCGCAGAGAAGTCAGAGCGACAGTGACAGCAGGCAGAGCAGAGAGATCGCTCTCCCTGCTTTCTGCTGCAGAGGGAATGGGATTGTCACTAATCATATCGGCAATGTGCCGATATGATTAGTGAAATTACCGGCCGGGGGGGCCTCTCACACATATCCATAGGGGCCCAGGGGGTATAGGGGGGCGGGGCCTAAGGGGCGTGGCCATCAATAGCAGGGGCCCACCGGGGGTTCTCCCGACCTCCTGGTGGGCCAGTCCGCCCCTGCCCGCACCTGTTTTGTGATGTGGACTACCTGCGCTTGCAACTTCAGGAGTCCGCTCCCCGGCTTGTGGTTGCCGTAGGAGCCCTTTGAGCGCAGACGCTGGCCCGTGGGATCTCTCTGCCGTGGCGGTGGCTTTCTATCCCCCTCGTTAGGCTGTTGCCTTTAGTCGGGACTTTGGGTGGGACAGGACCTATAGTCCTGGCCGCAATCAGTTAATTAGCTAGCTCCCAGTAGCTTCTGGACCTAGCTTCAGGGTCTGAGTACCCCCCTTTGTGCTCCGGTTTCCGAGTCGGTTCCCCGGGTCGGTACCGGCGGCCCACTTCCTGTCCCGGTCCACCACGGTTCCACCGAGCCATCTTCCCAGCTCTTGCAGACAGAGGCCTCCATCTGCCGCCTAGCCAAAGGTACCCGGGCTCCTACCCTGGCCCCTGTCAGTCTGCTACAGGCCTGTCACACAGGCCTGACCTCCTCCACTGAACTCTCAAACTGAACTACTGTCTTTTCCCGCCTCAGGCCATCCGAACTCCTCGGTGGGCGTGTACAACCACCTGGCTCTGCCCCCTGGTGTGTCCATCAAGCACTGAGGGGGGTGACTAGGGTTTAAATGTCTGGCTGCTGTTAGGGGATTGGTGTAATGCGGCACCCTATATGTGACTACCTGGCCCGGCCAGGGCGTCACACTTTCCTTTCATTGGTGCACTACACTCCCAGAATATTAGAAACAGCACTCACTATGGAACCTCACTATGGATCTATACAAGCCACATTTGTTGCGCAAACTCTATTCCTTGAGAAAAGGTGATGTCCTCTACGAAACACGCTGTATGAACTTTGACTAGCAGGACACTTGTCGTTTTTGACATCACAACCAAGTGACCAGCACTACAACTGGTACTTAGTTTTGCTGTACTCTACCCACCAGGGTGCAGCAGACAACTATAGTACATTTTCAATGCGGACTTTGTAACATCCTAGCACCTAGCTTTCGTTACAAAAGTATCATTACAAGGAGGATCTGAACTAACTCCATTTATTTTAGATCACCTGAATTATAGTAACGGTTTCACTGTAATATCATCTTCTTACATTTAGGCATTTCACACGGTAACACTCTAAAGGGTGCTTTACACGCTGCGACATCGCTAACGATATATTGTCGGGGTCACGTCTTTAGTGACGCACATCCGGCGCCGTTAGCAACATTGCAGCGTGTGACACCAAGGAGCGACGATCAACGAGCACAAAAACGTGAAAAATCATTGCTCGTTGACACGTCACTCCTTTCCTTAATATCGTTGCTGCTGCAGGTACGATGTTGTTCGTCATTCCTGTGGCAGCATACATCGCTATCGCTATGTGTGGCACCGCAGGAGCGATGAACATTTCCTTACCTGCGTCCACCGACAATGAGGAAGAAGGTGGGCGGCATGTTCCGGCCGCTCATCTCCGCCTCTCCTCTGCAATTGAACGGCTGCCGTGTGACGCCGCACGAACCGCCCCCTTAGAAAGGAGGCAGATTGCTGGCCTGAGCGACATCGCTAAGCAGGTAAGTCCGTGTGATGGGTGTTAGCGATGTTGTGCACCACGGGCAGCGATTTGCCCGTGTCACACAACCGACGGCGGCGGGTATGCTCGCTAGCGATATTGGTACCGATATCGCAGTGTGTAAAGTACCCTTAAGGACAAATCAGTGCCCAGTAGATATCATAGATCTAGTATATAAGCGCACTCATATTGTTTTTGGTTTGTAGCTCTACAACACATTGGACAAGCACAGAAGATGTGTGTGGACATTTATTGGAACAGGCTAGAATAGGATGGGGCAAGGAAATATCTGGTAGTGTAAGGGCATTAGCATCAGCCCTGGCAGCAGCCGTACAGTATAGCACTATAAAACACAGTGTAACGCCAGACGTGTGACTGTGTAGTGGCAGTGAGAGAAGCCTGAAGGTTGAAACATATGATGAGGCAGAAAAGTAGTTGATTGGCAGTAATGGGCCAGCAGAGGCAGCTCCAGCATGTGGCAGTACAGTATAGAACTACAAAACACAGTGACAACTCAGGAGATGTATAGATGGTGTAGCTATGCAGTGGCAGATGCCACATGGTAGCGCTGCTATTAACCACTTATTACCCTGATTGCCACCGCTCCAGGGCAATCGAGAAGAGCCGGTAAAGCACCAGAATTGTCCCATCTAATAGATGCGGCAATACCGGGCGGCTGCGGGCTGAGAATACCAGCCCCCAGCCAGCTTTATTATGGCTGGGTATCAAAATTACTGCACGTTGTTTGTTTGTTTTTTTTTTTAATTTATTTAAATTAAAAAAAAGTCACATCACCGGCACAGCCGTTCACACTTCTGACAGGAACATACATGTCTTTCTAGGTACATGCACGCTCATGTTCAGAGAGCGCAGGCTATGCCGGCTGATGTCATGTGAGACTTGTACGAGTCTGACAGTGCATCACCGGCACAGCCACGTACACTTCTGACAGGAGTGTGCATGTGTTTCTGTGTACATACACGCTCATGCTCAGAGAATGCAGGCTGTGCCGGCTGATGTCATATCAGACTCGTATGAGTCTGACAGCTCATCATCGGCACAGCTGCGCACACTTCTGACAGGAGCATGCATGTGTTTATGTGTACATGCACGCTTATGTTCAGTGAGTGCAGGCTGTGCCGGCTGATGTCATGTTAGACTTGTACGAGTCTGACAGCGCATCACCGTCACAGCCGCACACTTCTCACAGGAACGTGCATGTGTTTCTAAAACACATGCACATTCACCATACTGACCCGCAGATACTTGCACTGCTTTCCCCGCCCACCGGCAATCCTGGCACCTGTTATTGGTGGCAGTCAGCTGCCAGGCTGCCACTCAGGGTGGGGGCACGTCTAACTGCAACCAATTACACACGACAGTGGCCGAGCAAAACAATGAATACTGAATTGTCGGCTCCGGAAGGGAAAAGCGTGACCTGGAAGGAGTATGCTGCCATGACACAGCCTCGAGTGAGTACACCGTGCACACTCCTACCCCCTTATCCACTCCACAAACGTTTTTAATCTCCAGATTCTGGTCCCCATAGACTTATATGGGCACTGGAATCTGGAGCGGATCCAGATTTTTTTTTCAATCCGGCAGTGATCCGCTGATCCCGGATTTTGGCGGATCCAATCACTCTAGTCATCAGACATAAGTGAATGAAAGTAGGCACTAGTCTAATTTGGCAAATGTAAGGTTTTTCATGGTTACAGAAGATAACCTGGTCCATGTTTTTCTTTCGTCTTAGATGTGCAATGTGTGAAATGGAGTTGGTCATTTTGTGTTAGAGAGCCATGCAAATTTCATGAAATTCCACTCAAATTCAATTAGCAGCAAATCGATTCGATCATCTTTAGTAATTAGTAAATTTTTATAAATATGTAATGATACATATTTTATTTCTGTAATTGAAATACAAATCCAAAATACAATATAACCTGGTCCATTTTTTCTTTCGTCTAAAGCCCACTTTACACGTTGCAATTAGTTGTACAATCGCATTTGCGATGCGACACGCCCAGGTTGCATACGGGATCTTATGAGATTGCACGTAGGTCGTTCATTTGCTGTCACACGAGCGTTAGTAGTCTATGTTAAATTGATCAATGTTATGTGCGATCCTTTAGATCATATGTTCTGTGATGTATGCATTGGGCACCCTTTTTTTTTTTTTTATTTATTGACTTGCCAAGCGTGTGTAATGTGTAGGGATGCGTTTTTACTATGTCATCTGCCATTCAGCTCTGCTACATGGCCGCTAACAGCAGACACAGACAGCCATGTAGCAGAGCTGAATGGCAGATGACAGCAGACACAGACAGAGCCGCACTGTCAGAATGAACTCGGGTGAACTTCACCCGACTTCATTGTCATGCTGCGGCTCTGTCTGTGTCGCGCCCTGATTAGCGGTCACCTGTGAAGACTCACCGGTGACCACTAATCTCCTAAATTACTGAAGTTAGCAGCCCTCTCTCATACTCACCAATCCCCGATCCCCGGCGCTGCACGGCGTTCACACTGCTCCGGCGGCTTTTACTGTTTTGAAAAAGCCGGCCGCCCATTAAACAATCAGTCTCATAGACGCCTGACATGATTAATCTAGGACTTATTGGCAGCTATGGGCTGCCAATAACTCCTTATTACCCCGATTTGCCAACGCACCAGGGCAAATCGGGAAGAGCCGGGTACAGTCCCAGAACTGTCGCATATAATGTATGCGGCAATTCTGGGCGGCTGTTGGCTGATATTGTTAGGGTGGGGGGCTCCCCATAACGTGGGGCTCCCCATCCTGAGAATACCAGCCTTCAGCCGTATGGCTTTATCTGGCTGGTTTTAAAATTGGGGGGAACCGCACGCCGTTTTTTTTAATTATTTAATTATTTATTTCACTACACAGTATAGACACGCCCACCGGCTGCTGTGATTGGGTGCAGTGTGACACCTGTCACTCAGAGTGGGGGCGTGTCTCACTGTAACCAATCATAGACGCCAGTGGGCGGGGAAAGCAGGGAATACGAGATTGTTTAATGGGCGGCCGGCTTTTTCAAAACAGTAAAAGCCGCCGGAGCAGTGTGAACGCCGTGCAGCGCCGGGGATCGGGGATCGGTGAGTATATGAGAGAGGGGGATAGACTGACATGGACAGAGAGTGAGGGACAGAGATAGTGACCGACTGACAGAGATTAGTGAATGACAGACATTGTGAGGCGCTTCAGAACGCAGCTTTTCAGCTGCGCTCTGAAGCGGACCTTTTTTAAGCTGCGGTGCAGAGCGCACACCTGCGCTCATAGCATCAGACACCGAAATCGTATGAGGGATGTCACACGTTACAATTCACTAGGTTCGTGCAACAAAACGCTCAATTCTAGAGAATGATACGATGTGTTTGCGATCAACGGTTTTGCGTTCAATCCTGATCGCAAGTAGATGTCACACGCAGATACCTCACAAACGATGCCGGATGTGCGTCACTTACAACTTGACCCCAACGACAGATTGTGAGATATATTGAAGCGTGTGTAGCGGGCTTTAGATGTGCAATGTGTGAAATGGAGTTGGTCATTTTGTGTTAGAGAGCCACGCAAATTTCATGAAATTCCACTCAAATTCAATTAGCAGCAAATCGATTCGATCATCTTTTGTAATTAGTACATTTTTATAAATATGTAATGATACATATTTTATTTCTGTAATTGAAATACAAATCCAAAATACAATATTTATTAAAAAAAAAAATAACTGTTAAGTATCTTTATAGAATAATCTGGGAAATGATCTTGCATTTCTTACAGTTTGTATAAATAGGGCAGATAACCACCAGCCTTCCTTGATATGTTGTGAAAACTCTCAGTAGATTTCACCTAGTTTTATCAGTTTTTTGTTGCTTCACATGAAAGATGAATTTATACAAGGAAGGTACTTGATGTTTTTTGTTTGTTAAAGAGGTTATACACATTCTTGGTAAATGTGTATAAATAACAGATTGTGTTCAAGTTTCTATTACTATGTTTAATAAAAAGCAAAGCAAATGTAGAATTAAAAGCAAAGAGCCCCCCGCTCACCATTTTTAGTAAAAAAAAATAAATATATAGAGACTTATAAAGACTTTGGGCCACACTTCGCTGTTTATCGCCTTAACTGTACGTCAATGTTGTGGTTTGTATCTGTTCAGAGAGCTGATGAGCTGAGCTCCCTCTACAAGCAGTAGATACTAGTTATATAACATTGCCAGCATCTGTCGCTAACCACTGTGAATGTAGATGTGCTTCCATCTCGCTGCTGTTAATCATTTAGATGCCATCGCCCATCTTTGACGTCAATCTTCAACGTGAATCTTTGGCAGTGTCATTTAAATAAAACTTTTTTTTTGTACATTGTATGGTAAAATGAATGGTGTAATTCAAAATTACAATGTGTCCTGCAACAAACAAGCCCCTATAGAGCTTTGTCAATGTAAAATTATAACATTTATGCCTCTTGGAAGAAAAGAAGGGAAAAATGCAATCATAACAATGTGACCGTAGGATAGCGAGGGACAAGGGGCTGTCATACTGTCCCTCACTCTAGGGGAACCTAAACTATCCCTACCCTCCGGATTACCCCTGTGTAATGCTGCCACCAGGGGGAGCCAGAGCTCTGCAGAAGACAACACTACACAGAGCAATGAGAACCAGGAAGGATATGCACAGCGTTCTCATGCACTGCCTAATCAGCACAGCTGAGAGGCAGAACTGCAGGGTATGTGAGGAATAGTCAGACAGGCTGGGTCAAACACTGTACAGGCAGAAGCAGGACCAGAGGAGTGAGCAGAAGCAAAGTCAAAGTCAGGCTAAGGTCAGTACCGGAGGAAGCAACCGAGTGGGGAAATAGGAGGGGGGACACACTACAGGAGGGACGACCAGGGGACAGAACACAGACAAGGGCACGGGGGCACAGGAACAGACAGATCAGGATATAACTCACAGGACCAGCAATCACAGGCAAAGCAGAGCTAAGCTTATAGCCGGCGCTGGTTCACTGGAAGTGTCAGCTTTTAAGGCATCCAGGGGCCGGAAGTGAGCCCCGAGAGAAGGTTCCGCCCCCTAGCCATGTGGATAGGGAGGCGAATCATGACAGTACCCCCTCCTCAAGGGGGGCCACCAGACCCCCAGGCTTCCCAGGATACTTACAGTGGAAAGCCGCAATTAACCGATCGGCCCGCACGGAGCGAGCCGGCACCCAGGACCAGTCCTCCGGACCGTAACCCTTCCAATGAATCAGATACTGGAGGGAACTACGAACCCAACGAGAGTCGATAATACGCTGAATTTCGTACTCCTCCTCACCGTCCACCTGTATCGGAGCCGGATGGGTCTGAGAATCCACCACCGAAGGGACAAATGGCTTAATCAAGGAGGTATGAAATACATTGGGAATACGCAAGGTCTGGGGCAGTTGCAACCGAAAGGCCACCGGGTTGATCACTTCGATGATCTCATAGGGCCCTATAAACGTAGGACCCAACTTAGCAGACGGAACCCTGATCCTGATATTCCGAGTGGACAGCCACACTTTGTCCCCCACCTGAAAGGGGGGTCCCAGAGAGAAGGCATGGGACTGCGTTGTCTTTACCTTCAGGGTGTCCTGATTCGCCTCCCTATCCACATGGCTAGGGGGCGGAGCCTTCTCTCGGGGCTCACTTCCGGCCCCTGGATGCCTTAAAAGCTGACACTTCCAGTGAACCAGCGCCGGCTATAAGCTTAGCTCTGCTTTGCCTGTGATTGCTGGTCCTGTGAGTGATATCCTGATCTGTCTGTTCCTGTGCCCCCGTGCCCTTGTCTGTGTTCTAGTCCCCTGGTCGTCCCTCCTGTCCTGTGTCCCCCCTCCTATTTTTTTTTTCAAAAACAACTCCAGCAATACCTTTATATCTCCAGTTCATTTCCGTTACAGAAAAATCACTGTTTGAGTTGAGATCAGTGATGTAGGTGCAGGCAGTGCTGGGTGGGGAATAGAGCTGGAGTGACATAACCATTCGCATATCAATTTTTTCACTGATTGCTCAGTAGCTGAGGAATGGACAGAGAACCGAGGATTGGTGGGAAACCCTGCTGACAGATTCCCTATGAGGCCAGAATATTTGATCACACTGGGGAACAATTTTATTTTTCATCTATCTCGTCAGATTTTTCTCTACAGTTGTCTTAAAAGGGGTTTTCTCACAAAGTTAATTTTAATCAATAGATCTTGGAATAATAATAATTTCCACAATTATACAGTATGTGCCCATGCAACGTACTGTGTAATGGCCGCGTCTGACCATACAGGAACATGGTCTGATCATACCACATCTTCTGGGCATGTAGGCGAGAGTAAAAAAGTATACAGACATTACAGCATGAGATTGCAAATAATTCTTTCTTTGAGGTAAAACTTGTTTAAAAACAGGCAGGTAAATATTTTACCTCACAAAAAGAATCAGCTGTGACACCATGCTGCCCTTTCTGTATAATATATTTTACTTACCCCCTGCCCAGGAGCTGTGGTAAGATCAAACCATGCCCCTGCATAGTAAGGAACAGCCATTACACAGTACACAGCAGGGACACATATATAAGATTATCTCAGCACAGGAACATTTTTTTTTTAAACACATCCAATTGTGGAAATCATTATTAGTTCAAGATCTATTGATTAAAATCAACTTTAAAAGGAGCTTTGTTCATGGGAAAACCCCTTTAATGTGATTACTTTAGACTGGATCTAGGGTAGCACTAGTGCTCTTCTATTGGCGGAGAGTACACTGTCCTCAAGTTGGGAGGGATGGAGGATGACCTTGGCCACTAACAACAGGTTGTTTAGTCTATTCAGCTACACATGAGACAGTGTAACGAGAGGTTTTGTGCCGTTGTTTATAGTGAAACATATTCCGAATGTTTGCACACAAGGGGTTAGCAGAATGTATTATTTTATTTACTCGCTTATTTCCTTTCTTTAAGATCATGTCTGTCTCTGCTAATTCCTATTGTAAGTGTCTAAACAGCCCTGATTCCTTTTGTCATATCTGTGGCAGTTTCACCATTTTAAATCAAGGGACGAACATCAGCACATTTGACAAGCAAGCCAATTTTCCATATTTCAAAGTAAAATTTGGTGAACAAGATAAGTCTCATGCAGCAGTGTGTCGAGTGTTTACGGATTTGGACAAAGAGAACGTGATAAGATGCCATTTGTTATACCCATGGTTTGGAGAGAGTCAAAAGATCATTCCAGTGACTGTTAGGGCAGCTTTGCACACTATGACATCGCAGGTGCGATGTCGGTGGGGTCAAATCGAAATTGACGCACAGCCGGCTTCACTTGCGATGTCGTAGTGTGTAAATCCTAGATGATACGATGAACGAGCGCAAAAGCGTCGTTATCGTATCATCGGTGCAGGCTCCGACATTTCCATAATGCCGGTGCCGCGACAGGTACGATGTTGTTCCTCGTTCCTGCGGCAGCATACATCGCTGTGTGTGAAGCCGCAGGAACGAGGAACATCTCCTTACCTGCCGCCAGCGGCTATACGGAAGGAAGGAGGTGGGCGGGATGTTTATATCCTGCTCATCTCCGCCGCCATTGGCCGCCTGGTGTGTGACGTCGCTGTGATGCCGCACGACCCGCCCCCTTAGGAAGGAGGCAGGTCGCCGGCCAGAGCGACGGTCGCAGGGCAAGTGAGTGCATGTGAAGCTGGCGTAGCGATAATTATCGCTACGCCAGCTATCACAAGATATCGTACCTGCAACATGGGCGTGGACTATCGCGTGCGACATTGCAGGATTGGCTTGCGATGTCGCAACGTGCAAAGCCCGCCTTACTGTTGTAGAGTGAAAACTTCAGAATATGACAAGAAAAAGAAATCTAAAATAGAATATCCTAGTGTACCGTCAGCTATACATCCAGTGCCTCATTCTGCTGAAATCACAGAGCTAGTTTTCCTTGAATTAGCCTCTTTCCAAGAACGGCATTATGGTGAAGAACAAAGTGACAGCAATGAGGAAGATTTTGAGATTGAAGATGTCGACCAGGATGAGTTGAACAATTTGTACCAGATTAGGGACTATCAAAAAAGGCTTCAGAGCTCCTAGTATCACAACTGGATGAGAAAACCTTGCTGGAAAAAGGAGCAAAGCTATCCTACTTTTGATCCAGAGGAAGTACATTTCTGCAATACTTTAGCACTGACAGTGACTTTGTGTTTTGCATAGCATACATGGTTTAATTGAGGAATTGGGAATTCCAATCTATAACTCAAATGAATGGAGACTGTTCATCGATAGGTCAAAGCAGAGCTTAAAGTGTGTTCTCTTCCACAATAGCAATTCATTTTGCGCTGTCTCAATTAGCTATTCAGTTTCATTGTGAAGAATATGGAGACATAAAGAGTCATTGAGTTGTTGCAGATCACAAACACAATTCAATGATCTGTGTTGACCTTAAAATGGTATACTTATTTCTTGGTTAGCAATACGGACCACCAAGTATCCTTGTTTTCTATGTGGGACAACAGAGCTCGTGAAAAGGGTGCTTTACATGCTGCGACATCGCTACCGATATATCATCGGGGTCACGTCATTAGTGACGCACATCCAGCGCCGGTAGCGACATCACAGCGTGTGACACCAAGGAGCGATGATCAACGATCGCAAAATCGTTCAAAAACGCTGATCGTTGACACGTCGCTCCTTTCCTTAATATCGCTGCTGCCACAGGTACGATGTTGTTCGTCGTTCCTGCGGTATCACACATCGCTGTGTGTGACACCGCAGGAACGACGAACAGCTCCTTACCTGCATCCATCGGCAATGCGTAAGGAAGGAGGTGGGCGGGATGTTATGTCCTGCTCATCTCTGCCCCTCCGCTTCTATTGGGCGGCCGCTTAGTGACGCCGCAGTGACGTCGCTATGACGCCGAACGCACCTCCCCCTTGAGGGAGGGATTGTTCGGAGGTCACAGCGACGTCGCTGACAAGGTATGTGCGTGTGACGCTGCCGTAGCGATAATGTTCTCTACGGCAGCAAGCACCAAATGTCGCACAAATGACGGGGGCGGGCGCTATCGCGCTCGACATCGCTAGCAATCGCTAGCGATGTCGCAGCGTGTAAAGCACCCTAAAATCATTTAGTGGAGAGAAAATGTCCTAAAACATCTGACCTCACACTTGGTGATCCAAAAATTCTACATGACTCTCTTGTTGACAGAAAGAAAATTATCTTCCCAACTCTGCACATAAAACTGGTTTGCATTCATTAAAGCTTTGCCAACTGAAGGAGATCGTTTCAAGTACCTCATTTTGGCGTTTCCTAGCCTGTTATCTGAAAAAATAAAGGCCGATGTGTTTGATGGTCCACAGATTCAGCAGCTCCTCAAAGATGAACATTTCAATGGGACAATGTCAGAACTCCAAAACAATGCTTGGTTATCATTCAAAGACCTTGTCAAGGACTTTCTTGGGTACGCATGAGCAAACAATTACAACAAAATTGTCCAGAAACTCTTGGAGAGCTACAAAATACTTGGTTATAACATAAGCACCACGGTGCATTTTCTACATACTCATCTTGCTGACTTCCCTGAAAAATCTTGTGCCTTTAGTGATAACCAAGGTGAACAATTCAACCCAGATTTAAAGATTCTGAAGTGATGGTATCAGGGTAGATGGGATGTACATATGATGGCTGACCAGGGCCAGATTAAGGTTGGTGGGGGCCCCTGGGCAGATAATCTGGTGGGGGCCCCATAACGTTAACATTTTTAGCCATAACAGTAGAGCATGAACTGAAGCATTTAGATATAAATCCAATGAACATTTATCTCATCCTGTTCTGCCACATTCAGATTTACAGTACTACAATACAGACACAGTCCATGATAACTCACAGCTGTCACCTATACACACAGTACAATACAGTTACAGTCCAGGATCACTCACAGCCGTCACTTATAAGGCTGCTTTACACCAGACAATCTATCGTGCGATAGATCGTCGGGGTCACGGTTTTTGTGACGCACATCCGGCATCGCTGGCGATGCCGGCCTGTGTGACACCTCCTAGCGACGCAGTATCGATCACAAATCGTGAGTCGTGTACTGCTCGCTTGGTTCCATAATATCGTTTATTTAGTTGTTCATTCGCCACTTCGTGTGACACCCCGGGAATGATGAACAACAGCTCACCTGCGTCACGTGGCCGCCGCCGGCTATGTGAAGGAAGGAGGTGGGCGGGATGTTTACGTTCCGCTTCCATTGGCCGGCGGCCGTGTGACGTTGCTGTGACGCCAACGTCCCTCCCACTCCAGGAAGTGGACGTTCGCCACCCACAACGAGGTCGCACGAGAGGCAAGTGTGGCGCCCTGGACAAGCCAGGTCGTCACAGAACAACACCAACACACCCCAAACTCTCGGTCAGGCACACCGAAGTCAGACACAAACCCTTGTTGCCTTCCTCCAGGGGCTGATGTCCACACCAGGGGGTGGGCCAGGCAGTTGGCCCTGCCCACCGAGGAGTACACAGTCCTGGAGGCGGGAAAAGTAAGGCAGAGATCAGTTTTGAGTAGAGGTGAGAGAGGAGTGAGGTGGCAGTTAAGCAGCCTGAAGTTGGTCCGGGTGTGTGGCCCGGACAGATCAGCAAGGTTGGCAGACGGTGGTGACCGTCTGCAGGAGTGGCCTATTAGAGCTAGCCGTAAGGACCGTGGAGGGGCGGTGGCCCGGCGGTACCGGACCGGTACGCAAAGAGAAGCCAGCACCACCCGGCAGGGGCTTACGGACCCCGGCAAGGCTAGGAGTCGCCGTGAATTTGCCAAATCCGTTAGCGAAGGGAACCTCCTGGGTTTCCCAGCAGCCAAGTCCCGTCAGAAGGCAACCGTCCAACCGAGAGAGGGAAACACAGCCACCGCCAAGGCTAAAGTTCCCAGGGCCAGAGCCTGCGGGCAAAAGGGGCTCCTTCAGCACCCATCCAAGCTAGGGAGCGGGTTACTGGTGGGAACCCATTAGAACCATTACACTACATAGGTGCAGGGAAAGGCAGTCACCATCAACCTGCCGGGAGGAGAAACACCGCAGCCGTCTGTGCGACCTGTCCATCCAGCCGTGTGTTTTACCGAGAACTGTGTCCTCATCATTGGCTGAGTGAGTACCACCGTGCCGTGCGGCACAGCGCTGCCCCCGTGACCCTGCACCTCGCCAGGCCCCGTAACCCGCCTGCCATCCATCACTACCCCATCACCGGGCCCCGGGACAACCAACCCCCCTACCCACGGATGGGAGAACTAACAACCAGGCTGCTCCCAGTCATCGCTCCCGGGATCCCCGTCCAGAGCAGCGGTGGTGTCACCAATATCACCACAACCGTGGGTGGCGTCACGGACAATAACCAAATCCCCACAATCCAATCCCCACCCTTTTCACTCACGGGCGAGGAACGCCGCTTGAGTCCCCGGGATCCGGCCCACCGCTCGAGCCACCACCGAGCAGCAGCAGCCGGACCCGAGCAGTGGGAGAGCGCAGCGTCCCCTCCTCCGCCCGCGACAACTTGGCATCACGAACAGGATCTTACCGCTCTGCCATCTGGTGGAGGTGCGCCTTGTTACCGCCGGTGGTGTCCGGCCAAAAAATTGGAGAAGCCGCCATCTTGGGCGCGAAAAATTCCCACTTGAGCGTCTCCTCGAGTAGTGGGGCGCGAAGGCCAAAACCCCGCCCCTGTAGAGGAGGAGCCGGAAAGAGACTAAGGGGGACGGAAACAAGATGTCTGCGCCCGACGGAGCCGCTGGAGGAGTGGCGGACGCAGTCGTGGGAGCACCCGTAGATGGGAATGGGCCTGCCCAGGTCCCGGCCGCGCTGGCGGGGGGGCACCGCGGCCCCAGCTCTCGCTCAGGTGATGCCGTTCTCTTTGCCCTATGTGCCCGGAGCTGCCTGGCTACCGCAGTACGATGGGAAACCTGATGCCTTGCAGGTTTTCCGAAAAAAACTTGGTCCGCTACTGGAACTGTACCCCCTGACTGATAAGCAACGTGCAGCTCTAGTGCTGGGGCAGCTAACCGGCGCGGCTGAGCAAGAGGCGGAGACCTGAGCCGAGGGGGACCGGTCATCTGTAGCCACCATCTTTGAGAAGCTACAGACTGCCTTTGAGAACCGTACCGAAGCAGAGTTGCGGATGCAGTTCTATCAATGCCGGCAACGGCCCGCAGATAGCATTCGGGACTATGCCTTTCGCCTGCAAACCGCACTCCGCACACTGAAGCGGGTGGATACCATCAACAGTGCGGACAGTAACAAAATGCTAAGTGAGCAGTTTGTGCAGGGGATGAGGTCCTCAGAAGACCGCAAACAACTTCGGCTGTGGGCCCTAGAACACCCTGATGTGGACTTTGCCGTATTAAAGGAACGGGCCATCAAAGCTCTGCAACCCCCCGCATCTGAAGCCCCTGAGCCAGCCCCGTGGCCGGCTGAGACTGTTCCCATCGTGGTGGCCCCTACCCCGCCAGCACCTCCAGTGCCTGCAGCCCCAAGCGGAACGATGGAAGAACTCGCTGCTCAAGTTCGCCGCATGGATGGGGACCTCGCTAAGATCCTCGCCGCACTCCAGCCTCCGACCAGATCCCAGGCCCCGGTGAAGATGCAGCTCGCCGACAGCCCTGAGGACGTCCCCTGGATGCAGCGGAGATGGGCCAATGACTCATGGTATGGACCCCCCAATCTGTTACAGGTGCAGCAAACCCGGCCACTACTCCCGACGGTGTCCGTTAAACGAGCAACCCCTGGGGCCACGGGCCAATCCTCAGGAGTAGAACCCCATGGCCCCCCAGACTGGCGGGATCGGTATATCGGGGCCCGGCCCATCATCCCCGTGGCTGTGGACGGCATACCGGTGATGGCTCTCCTGGACACTGGATCACAGGTAACCACCATACCATACACAATGTATCAACGGTATTGGGGAAAAGATGAACTGGCTCCCCCAGATGCCAGTATGACACTGATTGCTGCTGATGGACTCCCATTGACCCAAGTGGGGTACAAGCAAGTGGCCATGACTGTGGGACGAGCTGAACTGCAACACCAGGGTATGATTGTGATAATGAATGAACCCAGTGATCATAACCCGAAGGTAGTGCTAGGGACTAACGTGATGGAGCACTGTATGAGTGATGTGCTGTCCCTACTGCAGCAGCTGGCCGCTACGGCGGCGGGGAGCTGACAGAGAGCTGTGCAGCGTGAGATCCGAACCCTGATGTACCACCAACATGTGAACTCGACAGGAGGAGAGATTGGTGGTGTAACAGTGATGGATGTTGCCCCTTTGATTGTGCCTCCCAGGAGCGAGATGATGATTTGTTGTAGGGCAGCGGTAGGGCTCCAGGGGCGTGACTACCCCGCCATGATAGAGATCATGCCCTCTGAACACTGGCCCACAGTAATGGCCGCCCGAGGGGTGGTAGATGTAAAGAAGGGGAGAGTGCCCGTAAGGGTGCTGAACTGCGGGGAGGAAGAGGTCAGGCTTCCCCGGTACGCTACACTTGCCAAGTTGTTCACTCTGGATCCCCACACCATTCGCGAGGCCGTTCCCCCAACCTCACCACCTACTGCCAGCACTCACCCATCCCCAGGGGAGTTAGACGAGTGGTGCCGACAGCTACATGTAGGCACTGACGACACCCCTACACATCACAAAGAAGGGGTATACCGGGTGGTACGGGAGTATGAGCGAGTTTTTAGCAAACATTCCCTAGACTTTGGGCAGATTAAAGGGGTCCAACACCATATCCCCACCGGTGAACACCCCCCTATAAAAGAGAGGTACAGGCCTATTCCCCCTGCACACTACCAATGTGCCAAGGACATGTTGAGGAACATGAAGGATGCAGGGGTTATTAGGGACAGCTGTAGTCCCTGGGCCGCCCCGTTGGTACTGGTTAAGAAGAATGATGGCACCATGCGGATGTGTGTGGATTACCGGAAAATTCACCAGATAACGCATAAGGACGCTTACCCTCTGCCCCGCATTGAGGAATCTCTGGCTGCGCTGAGAACCGCTAACTATTTTTCCACCCTTGACCTCACCAGCGGGTACTGGCAGGTGGCTGTGGCGCCAGAAGACCGAGAGAAGACTGCATTTGCCAGCCCTATGGGACTCTGCGAATTTAATAGCATGCCGTTCGGGCTGTGCAATGCCCTGGAACCTTCCAACGGCTGATGGAATGCTGTCTGGGGCATCTAAATTTTGAGACCGTCCTGCTGTACCTGGATGATGTGATTGTGTACTCCTAGACATATGAAGCCCACCTGGAGCACCTAGCCGAGGAGTTCGCGTCCCTTGCCAAATACGGGATGAAGTTGAAGCCCTCAAAGTGTCATCTGCTGAAACTCAGAGTGCAGTACCTAGGGCATGTGGTCAGTGCAGAGGGTGTTGCCCCTGATCCTGAGAAAATCTCCGCCATCCAGAACTGGCCGAGGCCGACCACAGTGAGAGAGGTGAGGCAGTTGCTAGGCCTAGTGGGGTATTACCGTCGCTTCATCAAGGGGTACACGAAGATGGCTGCCCCCATGCAAGACCTCCTCGTGGGACAGACCAAAGGTGGTAGACCCCTAGGAGCCCCATTGGTGTGGGAAGAAAGGCATGAGGAATCCTTCCGTCAGCTGAGAGCGGCCCTAACCGGACAAGAAATCCTAGCATACCCTGATTATAACCACCCCTTCATCCTCTACACCGATGCCAGTAATGTAGGCTTGGGGGCAGTCCTATCCCAGGTCCAAGACGGAAAAGAAAAAGTGATTCCTTACGCTAGCCGAAGGCTTCGACCGACTGAGAGGAACCCTGAGAACTACAGCTCTTTCAAGCTTGAACTCTTGGCACTGGTGTGGGCTATCACCGAGCGGTTCCGCCATTACCTGGCAGTGGTAAGTTTACCGCTTTCACGGATAATAACCCACTGACCTAGCCAACTACGATTTCACCATCAAGTACAGGACCGGCCGTGCCAACGTTAATGCCGATGCACTCTCTCAGATGCCCCACCTGTTGGAAGAAGGGCCCGAGGATGACGACCTTGAAGAGATTGAGTTGCCCGCATTTCATCAGCCACCGACTGAGAAGGTGCATGTCCATCAACAACGGGTAAACTTGGACCCGCTGCCCAGCCAGGAGTGGCAAGAAGCCCAGGACCAGGCACCCGCTGTCCGCCTAGTTAAGATCTTGGTGGAACAAGGCGCTGCTGGGATAGACCCTGCCGCCCCAGCTGAAGCCCAACGCCTGTGGCGAGAACGGACCCGGCTGTATCTACACCAGGGGAAGTTGTACCGTGAGCTGATTAACCCGAAAACCCATGAGAAGATCCGCCAGTTGGTGATTCCCCAAGCTAACGTGCCCACCGTCCTGCAAGCATACCATGATGGTGCTCGACACTTCGGATGGAAGAAACTAGAGATGCTGTTGAGAGAGCGGTTCTATTGGAGTGGAATGCGGGAATCTGTAGAGGCCTGGTGCCGAGAATGTGGCCCTTGCACGCTGAGAAGGAAGGATGAGGCCAGCCAGAAGGCTTCCCTACACCCGATCGTTACACATCAACCGCTGGAGCTGATTTCCCTGAACCATGTAAAGCTCACCCCCAGCCGAAGTGGGTACACCTACGCTCTAACCATTGTAGACCACTATTCAAGGTTCATGGTGGTTGTCCCAGTCAAAGACCTAACTGGCCGTACCGCCGCTAGAGCGTTCCAGGCTTATTTCTGCCAACCACATGGATACCCTGAGAAGGTGCTTACTGACCAAGGCCCGGCCTTTGAAGCAGAGGTATTCCATGAATTTTGTCAGTTGTACGGCTGCAAGAAAATCCGGACCACGCCTTACCATGCCCAAACCAATGGCATGTGTGAAAAGATGAACCACCTGGTCCTGGGCCTCCTCAAGACGTTGCCGCTAGAAGAGCGGAACCTGTGGCCGGAGAAGCTACCTGACTTAGTCAACATGTACAACAATATCCCTTCCAGCTCAACGAAATGCACCCCGGCATACCTGATGAGGGCTCGCCCCGGCCGGCTACCGGTGGATCTGGACATGGGATTGGAAGCCCCAGAAGCACTCACTTCGACAGCTGAATGGGACACTCGACGGAGGGTGCAGTATCGACAAATTTAGGAGTACGTCGAGAAGAACTTGAGTCGGAGTAGGGAACAACAGGAGCAGCGCTTCAACCAGAAGGCGTCTGCTGGCCCTTTCCAGCCTGGGGATGTAGTGCTGAAGCGAAAGAGGAGGACCCACAAGCTGGATGATCAATGGGAGCAGACCCCATATGTCATACAGCCCAGAGGATGGGAAGATGGGAAGGCCTACCAGATCAGTCGTGACCAAGGGGGCACTTTGGCCACGGTTTCCCGGGACCATCTCAAGAGGTGCCCACCAGCATTGAGGGCAGCGGCTGAAGCTCCGGTTCCTAGACCGGCGGAGAAGGCAAAAGAGGTAATCCACACCGTGATGGGTGACTTTCCAGCAGACTGGCCTACACAGAATGGCGCGGTGATTCTTCCAGTGATACTGTTCCCACAACCCGTGGATGAGGAAGTGATGGAAGTGGTCAACCAGGAGCCAGTGCCCAGGGATGAACCTGTACCCAGCTCCCCTATGCCTCCGCCTGCCCCACACGATAGCAGGGAAGAGGAACTGATTGTTCCCTCTGCCCCACTGCCTGTCCCCACTGACACTGGACCCCGGAGGTCCACTCGTCCTAACCTAGGTAGACCCCCACTTAGGTACAGGGAAACTACTCTTTAAAGGGGGGAAATTGTGTCTGTATGTGTTGAAAGTACCGTTTAAAAGTTTCTTCGAATGATAAGTGAATGATTAACTGAAGATTCACCTGATTGAAGCCTTGATTTGCACCGGTCGTTGCCGGCAACTGGTCCCCGTTGGCACCCCTTTATCAAATGCGTAGGAACTACTACGGACAAGCCCGAGAACTGGCAGGGCAACCACGAACTTGTGGTCTGTAAATAAAAATGTTGGCTTTACTGTTACCACCTCCGGAGAGGCTGATTTGGAGGATGGGCCTGGAGGGAAGAGATGGCCCAGGCCCGCCACTACCGCAACCGGTGGCAATCCTCCGGGGGTTTCAGGGGATCCCCATGGACGTGGGTCCCCTGGAAAGGACAGAACCCGCTCGGGTAACTTGTGCTGGACTGGGGTCAAGGGGTGCTGCCTTTTTGCTTAGGGGCAGCATCAGGGCCAGGTTACTTGGGTGGGAGAGAGCGGAAGCCGTTACCGTTTCAAGGTTTAAGTAAGAGTACCTCCCGATGTGGGAAGATGTTATTATATTTGTAACCTGTTTTACCGTTTTATCTTTTCAGTTGTGAAAATAAAACCGGTGATGGATGGGCAGCCCGCAGATGGTCTGCTTTTTACTAAGGGGGAATGTGGCGCCCTGGACAAGCCAGGTCGTCACAGAACAACATCAACACACCCCACACTCCCGGTCAGGCACACCGAAGTCAGACACAAACCCTTGTTGCCTTCCTCCAGGGGCTGATGTCCACACCAGGGGGTGGGCCAGGTGGTTGGCCCCGCCCACCGAGGAGTACACAGTCCTGGAGGCGGGAAAAGTAAGGCAGAGATCAGTTTTGAGTAGAGGTGAGAGAGGAGTGAGGTGGCAGTTAAGCAGCCTGAAGTTGTTTCGGGTGTGTGGCCCGGACAGATCAGCAAGGTTGGCAGACGGTGGTGACCGTCTGCAGGAGTGGCCTATTGGAGCTAGCCGTAAGGACCGTGGATGGGCGGTGGCCTGGCGGTACCGGACCGGTACGCAAAGAGAAGCCAGCACCACCCGGCAGGGGCTTACGGACCCCGGCAAGGCTAGGAGTCGCCGTGAATTTGCCAAATCCGTTAGCGAAGGGAACCTCCTGGGTTTCCCAGCAGCCAAGTCCCGTCAGAAGGCAACCGTCCAACCGAGAGAGGGAAACACAGCCACCACCAAGGCTAAAGTTCCCAGGGCCAGAGCCTGTGGGCAAAAGGGGCTCCTTCAGCACCCATCCAAGCTGGGGAGCGGGTTACCGGTGGGAACCCATTGGAACCGTTACACTACATAGGTGCAGGGAAAGGCAGTCACCATCCACCTGCCGGGAGGAGAAACAGCGCAGCCGTCTGTGGGACCCGTCCATCCAGCCGTGTGTTTTACCGAGAACTGTGTCCTCATCATTGGCTGAGTGAGTACCACCGTGCCGTGCGGCACAGCGCTGCCCCCGCGACCCTGCACCTCGCCAGGCCCCATAACCCACCTGCCATTCATCCCTACCCCATCACCAACGGAGGGGAGAACTAACAACCAGGCTGCTCCCAGTCATCACTCCCGGGATCCCCATCCAGAGCAGCGATGGTGTCACCAATATCACCACAACCGTGGGTGGCGTCACGGACAATAACCGACTCCCCACAATCCAATCCCCACCTTTTTCACTCACGGGTGAGGAACGCCGCTCGAGTCCCCGGGATCCGGCCCACCGCTCGAGCCACCACCGAGCAGCAGCAACAGCAGCCGGACCCGAGCAGTGGGAGAGCACAGCGTCCCCTCCTCCGCCCGCGACACAAGTACGTGTGACGGGGGTTACCGACTTTGTGCGCCACGGGCAGAGATTTGCGTGACGCAAAAAGGACGGGGGCGGGTACGATCGATTGTGAAATTGCACAATCGGTCGTACCGTGTAAAGCAGCCTATACACACAGTACAATACAGATACAGTCAAGGATAACTCACAGCCGTCACTTATACACACAGTATAATACATACACAGTCCAGGATCAATCACAGCCATCACTTATACACAGAAAGTAGAGTTAAGGCTGCTTTACACATTTCAATTACATATGCGATCTCGTATGCGATCGCACAAGCCCCCATCATATGTGCGGAACGGGCAACTTGTTGCCCGTGTCGCACAAACGATTAACCCCCGTCACACGTACTTACCTTCCATATGACCTCGCTGTGGGCGGCGAACATCCACTTCCTGAAGTGGGAGGGACGTTCGGCGTCACAGCGACGTCACACAGCGGCCGACCAATAGAAGCAGAGGGGCGGAGATGAGCGGGACATAAACATCCCGCCCACCTCCTTCCTTCCGCATTGCCGGCGGGACGCAGGTAAGCTGTGTTCATCGTTCCCGGGGTGTCACACGGAGCGACGTGTGCTGCCTCGGGAACATTGAACAACCGGACGTTCAATTTTTAGAAAATGAACGACGTGTATGCGATCAATGCTTTGAAGCACAATCATGGTCGCACGTAGCTATCACACACTACAATATCATTAACGATGCCGGATGTGCGTAACTTACGACGTGACCCTGCCGACACATCGTTAGATATATTGTAGCGTGTAAAGCCCGCTTTACTCACATATTTTTTATTGATCCCAATGTTAAGGCAGCCAGGGCTGGCTCCAGGTTTTTGTGGCCTCCGGGTGAAAGAGTCTCAGTGGACCCCATGCACACACAGACATGCACATACACATACAGGCATACGTACACATACATATTTGAAGACAAATTCAGAAAAATACATATAAACAGACAAATATATGCACAGTCATATACACTGACATACATGCAGACACAGAGGCATTAGGGCTCGTGTGCACATTGCGTAATTCCATGCATTTACGCTGCGTATAGCACTGCAGTGTAAATGCATGTGTCCTGCGTCCCCTGCACAATCTATGAAGATTGTGCATGAGACGTGCGCACGTTGCTTTTATGAACGCAGCTATTGGGATCTAAAATGCTGACCCAAATCTGTGCGTTCATAAAAGGAGCATGTCAATTATTCCGTGCGCTATGGATGCAGCTCCCACTCTGTCTATGGTGGGGGCAGCAGCCATAGCGCATGAATTCGTCTTTTTTTGTACAGAAAAACTGCATCCATTATGCAGTGTTTCTGCAGCGATTTGACACGCACATGTGCTGTCAAATCGCTGCAGAATATTCAGCAGTTACGTGCGCATGAGCCCTTACAGGTATTAATATGGGGAAGTCGCCAGCAGCCTCACTCACCTCTCCCGCTTGTTTCCGTCTAGCTCCTCCAGGACATGTGGCTGTGTTTCACGATGGCTGTCACTAACAGACATGACTGCACACTTACAGAACTGCTGTATATACATCACAGGAGGGGCTGGGGGCTACAATATATACATTACAGAAGGGGCAGGGGGCATAGACATTACTGGAGTGGCAAACAGCTCTGGTGGTGTACTCATTACTGGGATGGGTGACAGCGCTCTGGTTGACCCATGTACTTCTGGGGGGTGGCCGCACAGACTGCTCTAATTCATATATACACACACACAGTACTGCTTCTTACACACACAGCTCTGACACATACACACACACACACAGCTCTGACACACACACACTACAATAAAAACAAAACACTACAATGCACTCCCAAACCCCCCCTACACACACACACACAATACAATGCACCCCCATCACCCTCTACACACACACAATGCACCCCCCATCACCCCTACACACACACACAATGCACCCCACATCACCCCCTACACACACACACCCCACCACCTACACACACGACCCACACCACCCCCTACACACACACAAATACAATGCACCCCCATCACCCACCAATACACACACACACAATGCACCCCCCATTACCCCTCCCCCCACTCAATACAATGCACCCTCCATTACCCCTCCCCCCACACACACAATACAATGCACCCCCCATTACCCCTCCCCCCACACACACACAATACAATGCACCCTCCATTATCCCTTCCCCCACACACACACACAATACAATGCACCCATCATTACCCCTCCCTCCACACACACAATACAATGCACCCTCATTACCCCTTCCAACACACACACAATACAATGCACCCTCCATTACCCCTCCCCCCACACACAATACGATGCACCCTCCATTACCCCTCCCCCCACACACAATACAATGCACCCTCTATTACCCCTCCCCCCACACACAATACAATGCACCTTCCATTACCCCTCCCCCCACACACAACACAATGAACCTTCTATTACCCCTCCCCTTACACATAATACAATGCACCCTCCATTACCCCTCCCCCCACACACAATACAATGCACCCTCCATTACCCCTCCCCCACACGCAATACAATACACCCTCCATTACCCCTCCCCCCACACACACTACAATGCACCCTCCATTACCCCTCCCCCCACACACACTACAATGCACCCTCCATTACCCCTCCCCCCACACACACAATACAATGTACCCTCCATTACCCCTCCCCCCACACACACACAATACAATGCACCCTCCATTACCCCTCCCCCCCACACACACAATACAATGCACCCTCCATTACCCCTTCCTCCACACACACAATACAATGCACCCTTCATTACCCGCCCCAAACACACACACACACACAATACAATGCACCCTCCATTACCCCTCCCCCCACACAATACAATGCACCCTCCATTACCCCTCCCCCCACACACAATACAATGCACCCTCCATTACCCCTCCCCTACACACAATACAATGCACCCTCCATTACCCCTCCCCCACACACAATACAGTTCACCACCCTCCATTACCCTTCCCCCCACACACAATACAGTGCACCCTCCATTACTCCTCCCCACACACACAATACAATGCACCCTCCATTACCCCTCCCCCCCACACACAATACAATGCAACCCTCATCACACCCTACACACACAAATTACACTACCCCATCACTACACCCTCCTGCCCCCCCTCGGAATACAGTACTCTTCCTCTGCCTGTCACAAAGCTGTGTCTCCTTCACAAATGTTCCCCGTTATGTGTCCTCAGCCCCTCACCACTCATCCCCATTAATTAAACCTGTCTCTTCAGCTCCTTCATGGAGCGCTCGCTTCCTGATGTCTCCTGTGTCTCGCTGCCCGCAGTACTGTGATGACGTCAGCAAGGTGCTGATCTCATCACGTTGCTGCAAGTCGGGGGCGAGGCCCAGTCCCGGCGCGCTGTTCAAATGTATTTACGTCTGAAAGACGCAAATACATTTGAATAGGAAGGAGGAAGCTGCGGTCATCGGCACCGGCTCCACTGCGCTCCTTTGCAGTGTGTACATCCCGGGCACACAGCACACAGCAGAGTCGGCACAGCGCGCTGCCTCCTGCTCCTGCTAGTGTGCCTGGCATGTACACAGTGCTGAGGAGCGTGGCGGGGACAGCAGATACAGCGGTCCACTACACTGTGCCCCCCCCCTGCCCCTCGCTGGGTACGGCCGCAGCACATAGCAGGGAGCATTGGCACACCTCTGACCCTGGAAGTGCAAGCGCTGGTACTTCCAGGGTCAATCAGCATCCTGTGGCCACAGTTTGTTTTTGCATCTTAAAGATGCAGATACAAATACATAGCGGTGTGCCAACACCCCGCCCCCCCCTGAAAACACAGCTGATTTATTAGACTGTCTTTACAGAGGGGGAGAGGGTGTGAAGAAAAAAAAGAAATGCTGACAGGTGCCTAGTGGCAAGTATGGCCCTGGTGGTGGGGGCCCCCTTTGAAGCTCTTTTGGTGGGGGCCCCGGGGCTGTAGCCCCGCCTGCTCCGCCTAAAATCTGGCCCTGTGGCTGACTATTGTTGGAGCATCAGGCGAGATTGTCCACAGATTGAACACTCCAGGTAAAGCTGTAATCATAATTTTTATCTTAACTGCTACTTAACTTTAAGGCCCCGTCACACTAAGCAACATCGCTAGCAACATCGCTGCTAACGAACAACTTTTGTGACGTTGCTAGCGATGTTGCTGTGTGTGACATCCAGCAACAACCTGGCCCCTGCTGTGAGGTCGTTGGTTGTTGCTGAATGTCCTGGGCCATTTTTTAGTTGTTGCTGTCCCGCTGTGAAGCACAGATCGCTGTGTGTGACAGCGAGACAGCAACAACTAAAATGTGCAGGCAGCAGGAGCCGGCTTCTGCGGAGGCTGGTAACCAATGTAAACATCGGGTAACCAAGAAGCCCTGTCCTTGGTTACCCGATATATACCTTTGTTACCAGCCTCCTCCGCTCTCACTGTCAGTGCCGGCTCCTGCTCTGTGCACATGTAGCTGCAGCACACATCGGGTTAATTAACCCGATGTGTGCTGTAACTAGGAGAGCAAGGAGCCAGCGCTAAGCATTGTGCGCTGCTCCCTGCTCTGTGCACATGTAGCTGCAGCACACATCGGGTTAATTAACCCGATGTGTGCTGTAACTAGGAGAGCAAGGAGCCAGCGCTAAGCATTGTGCGCTGCTCTCTGCTCTGTGCACATTTAGCTGCAGCACACATCGGGTTAATTAACCCGATGTGTGCTGTAACTAGGAAAGCAAGGAGCCAGCGCTAAGCATTGTGCGCTGCTCCCTGCTCTGTGCACATTTAGCTGCAGCACACATCGGGTTAATTAACCCGATGTGTGCTGTAGCTAGGAGAGCAGGGAGCCAGCGCTAAGCATTGTGCGCTGCTCCCTGCTCTGTGCACATTTAGCTGCAGCACACATCGGGTAATTAACCCGATGTGTGCTGTAACTAGGAGAGCAAGGAGCCAGCGCTCAGTGTGCGCTGCTCCCTGCTCTCTGCACGTGTAGCTGCGTGCGGTGGTAACCAAGGTAAATATCGGGTTGGTTACCCGATATTTACCTTAGTTACCAAGTGCAGCATCTTCCACGCGGCGCTGGGGGCTTGTCACTGGTTGCTGGTGAGCTCACCAGCAACTTGTGTAGCCACGCTCCAGCGATCCCTGCCAGGTCAGGTTGCTGGTGGGATCGCTGGAGCGTCGCAGTGTGACATCTCACCAGCAACCTCCTAGCAACTTACCAGCGATCCCTATCGTTGTTGGGATCGCTGGTAAGTTGCTTAGTGTGACTGGACCTTTACTACTTGCACACAATTTGACTTAAGGTGGCTTTACACGCTACTACATTGCTAAAGCGATGTCGTTGGGGTCATGGATTTTGTGACGCACATCCGGCCGCGTTAGCGATATCGTTGCGTGTGACACCTATTAGCCATTTTGAATCATTGCAAAAACGTTCAAAATCTCTAATCGATGACATCCCCCCCTAATCTCAATTATCGTTGCTGCTGCAGTTACGATGTTGTTCGACGTTCCTGCGGCAGCACACATCGCTATGTGTGACACCGCAGGAACGAGGAACTTCACCTTACCTGCGTCCCGCCAGCAATGAGGAAGGAAGGAGGTGGGCCGGATGTTACGTCCCGCTCATCTCCGCCCCTCCACTTTGATTGGGCGGCTGCTTAGTGACGTTGCTGTTACGCCGAACGAACCACCCCCTTAGAAAGGAGGTGGTTTGCCGATTACAGCGATGTCACTATGCAGGTAAGTAGTGTGACGGGTCCGCGCGATTTTGTGCGCCACGGGCAGCAAAATGCCCGAGACGCACAAACGATGGGGGCGGGTACGCACGCTAGCGAGATCGCAGCATGTAAAGCGGCCTTTAGGCATTAGTTCCACTTGCGTTTTGCACAGACAAGTGCAATCTGATAAAACATCAGATTGCACTCGCACCAGTGCAAGACTATGGGGCACTGTCCACCTGCGATTGATTTCTCATGCCAAATCGGCATGAGAAATTAATCGCAGCATGCTGTGTTTGACACCGAGTCTCAGCTCATACATACCCATACAAATTATAGGTGTGTATAAAACATCACACTACACTGGCATGTCATTTGACCGCAGTGCAATGTATGCAGAGACAGATGGCGGAGGAGAGGGAGAAAGTGCTCCCTCACTCTTTTCCACAGCTGTGATCCGACAGCAAGATCGGATCATAGTCGAATGACCCTCGGCTTGCACTTGCAGCAGAGGGTCATTAGCATACAGCTTCCAATGCTCTCGCACCGGAAGCCATGGGCAAGTGGAACAAAGGCCTTAGTGTAACAATATATCCTTTGTATGAGCAAAATACCTTTAACCCTTTCTTGACCTTTGACGTACCGGTATGTCCTATTTGTCGGGTGCTCCCCGACCTTGAATGTACCAGTACGTCCTGGCAATTGCAAGGGCACAAGAAATATGCCTAGTGTGATCACGGATGGTTACTCAACTTTTCCAACAGCCAAGTCCTGGATTTAATTTAACCCTAAATGCCACTATCAATATCAATTGCAGCACTTAGGGGATTGGGAGAGGGATCATGCTCCCTTTCCCCTCTGATCAGTGCCCCCACGATGCAATCACAAAAGTCTGATTGTCACCAGGGTGGCCCGAGGTCTTCATGATGATCTCTGGGTCATCAGACTATGAAAAGCTTCAGGGATCATGCCTGCAGCATGAGCCCTGAAGCTTCTGAAAGTGCATCTCTAACAGCTGCACTGTACTGCAATGATCGAGCATTGCAAAACCGGGCGGGCTGCAATCAAGGCAGTGAAAGCTAATGTCCAATATAGTGACTAGGGATGAGTGAACCTTTCAAGGCTTGGTTTGCCGAACCCAACCAAACAAACACTATGTTCGCTGAACCGTTGGCCGAACTGAACTCTGGACCTTATCGAACCCTTACGAACTAAATTGGATTCAATGGGAAGCCAAACATAAGGCAGAGAAAACCCCATTAGGGGTCCTGAAATGCTTCCAAAACAGCAAAAATATGTTTCACAGTGCAGCACCACTCTTTTGGCATAGCCATTATCTTCCTAGACTATTAACGTAAGAAATATAGAGGTGGATGAGAGACAAGTGTAGGGCTGTTGCTCCCATACCCCTGTCAGTACAGACAAGACACAAGTTGGAGACTCATCTTGGAGTCTTGACATTTAAAAACTATTCAGGCAGACAGCAGGACAGTGGCATCATTTGATCATTTGTCTCCCCCACATTTCCCTGTAATGTGTTTGCACAGCAGGGAAGTATAGTCTATGTAACACACAGCATGTGAGCTGGCATTTACATTTTTAAAACTAAAGAGACGCATGAGTGAGAAGTATAGGCCTCTTGCTCCAAGAGCTCTGGCACTATAGACGAAACACAACGTGGACACCCATAATGGAGTCTTGATAATAAAAAACATTTCAGGCATACAGCAGGACAGCAGCCTTAATGTACCTCCCCCAATTTCCACATAATGTGTTTCCCAACAGGGAAGTATGGTCCATGCAACACACAGGATGTGGGCTGGCATTTTTATTTTTAAAAATAAAGACATGCACGAGTGACAGGCATAGCCCTCTTGCTCCCAGAACACAGACATTACAGACAAAAGACAATTTGGAGACCCATCTTGGAGTCTTGAGATTAAAAATCTTCAAGGCAAACAGCAGGGCAGTGGCATCAATTATCCCCCCACCCCATTTACCCATAGTCTGTTTGCAAACCAGGGAAGTATAGTCCACGCAACACGGCATTTTAATTTTTAAAATTAAGAAGTGAGGATGAGTGACAGGCATAGGCCTCTTACTCCCAGAACCTTGGCACTACAGAAAATACACAATTTGAACAGCCGTATTTGAGTTTTGATACTTAAATACATTGCAGGCAGCCAGCAAGAAAGCAGCAGCAATACCCCCCCCCCCCATATCCCAATAGTGTGTTTGCACACCCTGGAAGATTGGTCCATGCAACACACAGGATGTGGGCTGGCATTTTAATTTTGAAAATGAAGAGATTAATGAGTGACAGGCATATGCCTCTTGCTCCCAGAACTCTGCCAGTACAGACAAGACACAACTTGGAGACCCATCTTGGAGTCTTGAGATTTAAAAACCTTTCAAGCAGACAGTAGGACACTGGCATTAATTGCACCCTCCCATTTCCCAATTCTGGCACTACAGACAAGATGCAATTTGGACACCCATATTGGAGTCTTGATATTTAAATCATTGCATGCAAACAGCAGTGTCAACTTCCCCGCCAGTTCCTCATAGTGTGTTTGCACACCAGGGAAGTATGGTCCATGCAACACACAGGATGTGAGCTGGCATTTAAATTTTTAAAAATAAAGAGTTGCATGAGTGACAGATATAGACCTCTTGCTCTCAGAATCCTGGCATTACAGACAAAAGACAATTTGGAGACCCATCTTGGAGTCTTGAGATTAAAAACTGTATAGGCAGACAGCAGCACAGTGGCATCAATTGCTACCCCCCATTTCCCCATAACATGTTTGCACAGCAGGGAGATATGGTCCATGCAACACACAGGATGTGGCTTCAGTGTCTCCCATGAGTCAAAAAAACCAAGCATGGTCACTTCCGTAACAGCTTAAAGGCTCTCACTCACCCCTATTGTAGCAGGTAAACAAGTGGAGGTTCTGCGGTCGGAGACCTTTGTAAGAATAGTTTTGAGGGTGACACAGGAGGAGGAAGAAGCAGCAGACATGGTTAATTTGGTGGCCAGTGTTTGGGTAGGCCCAGTACTCCACGTTTAAGAGCAGAAAGATTCCCTCAATAGTGCATGTTGCTTGCACATGTGCTAGTTCATGCATGTAGTAGTCAAATTATTTGAATTCTTGACTCTACTGAGTCGTTGTTCACATGGTTAGCAGATAACGAAAGTTTGGTCATCCTTTGCTGTATCAAGAAAAGGCCCAGGCTAGGCAACCCTTCCTGCAAACTGCAGACCCGCAACCACTGCTGGCCACAGCAAGAGTTGTAGCTGAGGATGCAGTGCATCACTACGTGTTTGTATGGGAATTGCCAATGTAACCTCCTCGGCTTCCCCCTCCCCCTCCTCCTTCTCATCGGCTCAGCTACACAGCTGCATGCCTCTGGGTTCACATCAAGTGGGATTTACAACTTCCTCATCAGGCTCTATATTGTCCCACTGCTTGTCTTTCTGACCAGACATCACATAACAGTATGCGTGTACCTCAGGTATCTGAGTTTCATCATCATCATCATCATCACCTCCACCCAGGATCCAACTCATGAAGATTTTGGGCATCGGTGCAGATACTTTCCTCCCCTTGAGTCTGGGAATCTTCGGAGCAGACCTCTGATGCCCATGGGATAGAAGATGTGAACAGCTCTGCAGAGTTACCCATATGTGGTTCCCCACAGTCAGTTTGCCAGTTGGAGATTTGTGATGCTAGTGAAAACAACTGTAATTGGGGTGGCACCTCTGAGAAATTAACTGTTTGTGATGTTGAAGTGCAGGAAGTGAAGGAGAAGCCACTTGATGCAGCGCTTGCCATCCACTCTAGCGCATGCTGTGTATCAGCCTCATTTTGAAGTTGAAATGATGTGTGGCTGCCAAAGAAATCTAGTGGAGTATGCTGTCCAGTAACAGAAGTTGTTAATTTCTCTTAGGAATAGGATGATCCGCTGTTTGCTCATTAGAGCTTTATCTAACAGAGCTTACCATAAGTACCGTATTTTTCGTTTTATAAGACACACCGGATTATAAGAAGCCCTCCAAATTTAGAGAGAAAAAAGGGAAAAAAAACCCCATGGGGTCCATTTTATAATCCGGTGGTGTCTTACCAGAGGGGGGCAGCAGAAGTGGTCACAAGAGGCAGGGGCAGTGATGGAGTAGGCAAAGCAGCGGGTGGTGCAGAGGGGGGCCCAGTGCGGGCTGTAGCAATGCTCTGTCCTGGAGCAGCAGGCTCTGCTTTTTCTCTGCTCTGCGCTGGGGCTTCAAAGAAATGGAGGCTGGAGTCGGCACCTGCACTAATGAGAGCTTGAGCTGAGATCTCCATCTGTGCATGCACCGACTCTTGGCGCCATTATTTAAGGTACCCACCGCTGCCGGCTGCACAGATGCCCTTCGCCACCACTGCCCGCACAGATGCCCACCGTCACCACCGCAAGCAAAGATGCCCTTCGCCACTGCTGCCCGCACAGATGCAAGCCGCCGCCCACACAGATGCCGGCCAAACAGGTGCCCGCCGCCATCTGCACAGAGCCCCGCAGCCCCAGCACAGAGCAGCGCCTGCAGCACAGTGCACAGCATTGCCCCTACCTCCTGTGACCCCTCTCTACCACCCCCGATAAGCTACATTCAGGTTTTTAAGACGCACCCCTCGTTTTCCTCCCAAAGTTTTGGGAGGGAAAGTGCATCTTATAATCCAAAAAATACAGTACATCTCAAACACGCCACCTATTCACTATTACACAACAACCTTTTTTTGATTTACCACTCATGGATGATGTATCCTTCCCCTTTCAAACCGATGTTTCACAACCCTATGACCACACCTGTCAGACACCTGACAAAAAAGATAATTTATTTATTTCTTGCCTGAGTTGGCAGTATTGTGAAAGCGCAGAAAAGTACCAATAACTCCAAATGTGGTTCACTGCATAATTTAGAGCAGACACTGAAAGTGCCAAGACCTTTTTACCTAGTTCTGGCAAATTTACAGCAGACACTACTAACTACCAATACCTAGAAATATGATTCACTGCGTAATTTTGAGCAGGTAATGAAAACAGAAAAGAACATTTTACCTACTTCACTAGCAAATTGACAGCAGGCAGTATTAACTAACAATAACTACAAATGTGATTTGTAACATTTTGAGCAGGCAATGAAAAGTGGAAAGACCTTTTTAGCTAATTCACTAGCAAATTAACAGTAGGCAGTACTAAGTAACAATACCTATAAATGTTATTGACTGTGTAATTTTGAGCAGGCAGTAATACGTAGCAATACCTAGAAATCTCTTTCACTGGCTAATTGGGAGCAGACAGTAATAATTAGCAATAGCTATTTAAATCCTTCACTAACAACTCTTTACTCTTTAGCAGGCACTGACAAGTTCTTATCCCTATTTCTATCATTGAAAGCTAATTTGTGGCACACAGCTTTTCCTACACTGCATGTCCCTATTCTACACTATTGCTCTCCTATATTTCTCAACTACCTATCAATAAACCCCTAGCTGAGCTAACTGTTGAGCAGCCCCTTCGGCAGCACCTTCCCTAACATTTCACATTCACAAAATGATGCCGACGCCGCATGTCCGCAATTTATATGCAGACAAACATATGATTTGGGCAGCCAATGACACAAGCCCTTGTGTTGGAACCTTGTGGATGTTTGCTGCGCCCTGATTGGCCGCAGGAATATCCACAAGTAATGTTAATAAAAAAAAATAGATGCCCCCCCTCGGGTCTGGATTCTTCTGAGTCCCCTCCCCTTCCACTCATTAGCACATCACCTCATTCGTCATACAGCACCATAATCCTATACAAAAGCATAACATGAGAAAAGCAATTTTTTAAATCACAAGCAGTGATCTAACAAAACCGAACATTACCGACTTTTGGGAAAAGGGACAAGCCAAAAGAATCATGTCAAGAACTGCACAGGAGTGGAAGCTAATTAGAACAACGCACCTATTATGAATGCAACAAATCTGAATATTTATTATATAGTATCTATAAAAGTACACTTAAAAACAAGTTAAAAAAAAACTCTCGTAGGAGGTTCTACACTGCACAATGCCCAATTCACATACGCTCTAATACAAAGTCAATATTTAGATAAAGAGCATATGCCTCCTTCAAGAAATAATACACCATATCACATAGAATGTATGACAAATACCAGCACTCCCATATACCACAATAAATAAGGCAAATAACCATGGGGGACAAGAACCCCTAAAGGTTATAAGAGAAATAAATCTGTAAATGGCACAGGAGGCGGGGGGGGAATTGGTAGATTCTGCAGAGAGAAAACCCCATGCAATACGCCAGATGGCTTCCTCCAGGGTTTTGGGAAAAGGGCTCGGAGTTACCGAGCCCAAACGACCATGCTAAGGTTCGTGCTGAATTTGAAATTGGTGAACCTTTATCGAACAGCGCCACTCATCTCTAATAGGGACTAAAGCGGGCTTTACACGCTGCGATATCGGTCCCGATATCGCCAGCGTGGGTACCCGCCCCCATCTGTTGTGCGACACGGGCAAATCGCTGCCCGTGTCGCACAACATCGCCCAGACCCATCACATGTACTTACCTGCCTGGCGACGTCGCTGTGACTGACGAATGGCCTCCTTTCTAAGGGGGCGGTCCGTGTGGCGTCACAGCGACGTCACTGAGTGGCCGCCCAATAGCAGCGGAAGGGCGGAGCTGAGCGGGACGTAACATCCCGCCCACCTCCTTCCTTCCGCATAGCGGGCGGGAGGCAGGTAAGGAGAGCTTCCTCGTTCCTGTGGTGTCACACGGAGCGATGTGTGCTGCCGCAGGAACGAGGAACAACCTCATTACTGCTGCAGTAATGATATTTGAGAATGGACCCCCGATGAGCGGTTTTGCACGTTTTTGCAACGATGCAAAATCGCTCATCGGTGTCACACGCAACGGCATCGCTAATGCGGCCGGATGTGCGTCACCAATTCCGTGACCCCAACGAGTTCGCATTAGCGATGTCGTAGCGTGTAAAGCCCCCTTTAGTAAAGACATTCAAAAAAACTGAAAATAAAGAAGAAAAAAAAAATTGTAATAAATATTATATTTGTGTAAAAGAAAGTGCACATATTTGGTATCATCATGTCTTTAACAACCCGATCTATAAAACTGTCACACTGGTTAACCCCTCCAGTGACCATAAAATAAAGAAATAAAAAATTTTGCAAAAATTGTCTTTTCATCAAACACCTGAGCTGACAAAAAAATGGAATTAAACACGATCAAAAAGTCATATATAAATCTAAAATAGTACAGCTGAAAACATCATATTGTCCCACAAAAAACAAGATACATACATACATACAGCCCTATCACTGAAAAAATAAAACACTATAGCTCTGATAGAGCAATGCAACATTTTTTTTTACCTCTGAAATAGATTTGATGGTGTAAAAGCGGTAAAACATATATAAATATGGTATTGCTGTAATCGTACTGAATAATGCTGTCATCACTTTTACCACAGGGCGAATGGCACAAAAAAAATAAAGATCCTGAATTGCTGTTTTTTCTTGATTTTGCCTCACAAAAAGCAGAATAGAAAGCAATCCAAAAATATTATGTGGCTCAAAATGTTACCAATAAAAACGCCAACTCATCCTGCAAAGAACAAGCCCTCACATGATTGTGTTGGCAGAAAAATAAAAATAACTATAGCCTTTATTTTGTAAAAAAGCTTTTTTAGCGTAATAATACCCAAACCTTAAAGAATTATATAAATTTGGTATCCCTGTAATCGTACTGAGAGGAAGAATAAAGTCACCTAATCGATTATGTCGCAAGGTGAATGGCATAAAAAATAAATAAATAAAGCCAATTCTTCAACTGCTGTTGATTTATTCATTCTTCCTCCCAAAGATTGCAGTAAGGCGCTGATCATATTTATCCTGCGCTCCACCATGAGGGCTTACATTGGAGATATGTGTACATTTATGAAAAACGTGATTCAGACAAAAATCCTAATGGAGAATTCCATCTAGTGAGGCAGAAGGAGTCACCTATAAATCACTTATTCACTTACAAATTCTGTCAGGCCTGTGAGTATCCATCTTTTAACTGTTCCTTTTAAGTCTGCACAAAAGTGTTGTCATCAACAGTTCAACAGTTTTGTCCACCTTTTTGTCCACACCACTGAACAGAAGCAAAACAGAGTCTGGAGAAACTTATAGTGAATTGATCCATCAGGGGTTTCACCTGAATCAAATATTTCAAAGATGTAGATGGGAATACTGATGGCAGTGCTCAGCATAGAGCACAGAATAAATGTGGACTGATCTAAAATGTTCTGTACCCAAATCACATTCAACAACTCACAGAAACAGTCCCCACTTAAGCCAGTCATCTGTTAACGGAAATATAGGGGGCTTTCATGTTCCTGTTAGCAAAAAAGGCTCTGTGAAAACACTACGGCTCCCCCAATAAAAGAAATTCAGCAAAATATGTGCTCCAAAATCCAACTGCCACCCGCCTTCTGAGCTCCAAAATGTGCCTAAACCACAGTTAGTGTCCACTTATTTGGCATTGTTGTAGTGAGGAAAGCACTCTTAATTTATGGGGTGCAGATTTCTAGAATCAAGAGCTGGGCACAATGTGCAGGCACTACAATGTACTGGACCCAACAAGGACTTACAATATGTGCAATTTTTAATTCTGCAATATTCACTGTGTTTCACACCATGGGTGGTTTCCAGAGACTAAATCATCACTACACCCAGTGATGAACTCCTAGAGGCATGTAATTTCCTAAATTTGGTCAGTTGAGGGGATTTCTTCTGTTCTGGCAAATCAAATGATGATTCTACGTTCCCCATATATAATAACATATCATTTCAATACAAGTTTACTTATTCTTCCACATTACTACTCAACATACTCACAAATTCTCTTGTGTCCATCAATCTACATGCCAGGGTCTGTATCGCTACCACAAATAATAGGGGTGACAGAGGACACCCTTGCTGCATGCCTCTACTTAATAAAAATGAAGGCAACATCCTGCCATTTATTCTTAATTTAGTAGTCGAAGATTTATACAGCAGCTTAACCCAATTAATAAATGTTTTCCCAAATTACATTTTGCCCAACATCAACCACAAGTAATTCCACTTCATGCTGTGAAATGCTTTTATGACATCTAGGGTTACTATGGCCCTTTTAAGGATCTCAGAGGAAAATGGTAGGGTTTAATATAATACTACAATGATCAGCTTCACATTATAAACCATATAAACAATGCAGATATAATGTCCCCCTGCATCAATTTTAATCTCCTGGGATGAAGGCGCAGCTAAGATGGCAATTGCACACTCCACGCCAGTCAAAGAGCTCATGTCTAAAGCAGTCGTGGCTAGATTATCCTGCTTTGCCAGAGAGACAGAGAAATCAGCTCTACCGGAAAGATCATCACTAATTCAGGTACCAGAGGACTGGGCAACTAGGGATAATAAAGAAGGTCCTGCGTAGGGCTTGGAGGTACTCCTCCCAAGCGGCAAATTAGAGACGCTGGGACTGAAAGCAAAGCTACATCGGATGCAAGGGAGAAAAAGTCAGATGACGGGGAACCTACCCTCAAAGCTGTCCTCTTAGCAGTTAATGGATACAGTTCAGCGCTGAATGCCCTGAGCTTACAGGTCTGAGGTCTTAAAAATCATATTGGATGTATTAGGCAGAATCTGTTAAAATCTAATGAAAGAATGAAAAAGGTGGAGACAAGAGAGGGGTAATAGAGGACCAGGTCATAGGTAGTGATGGGCGGACCCAGACTATAAAAGTCCACATCCGCGCAGTTTCTAAAGTGTCCGGGTGATGGACCTGGGCCCAGAGTTCCCTGATAATGGTCCAGATGCGGTAACTCAGGAAATAAAAAAAAAATAAAGGAAAATCAAAAATAATGCAAGCGTGTTATGCTTACCGAGTCTACAGCACGGCTGTAACTTTCCGTATTATGATACCCAGCACAGATAAAGCATATGGCTACAGGCTGCAGCCCCCAGCTGTGTGTTTATCTTGGCTGTGTATCAAAATAAGAGGAACCGCATGCGGCTTTTTTGTTTATTATTATTAATAGTGTTATTATTAATATTATTATCAATATTATTTCCCCTCTTCACGGCACATAATGTACTGGGTACGTCATGGATCGTGTCAGGTTAATCCCCGCCAGCTTCCGCGGACAGCCGGCAGTGATCCCTTCACATATCAGCTGATTTGAACAGCTGACATATGCGGAACCCAGTCGCACCTGTTAACCTCTTGCATCTTGCTGTCAAAATGTGACAGTGAGAGGAAACAGAGCGCTGCAGTAAGAATTCACTTACCTGGCGCCATCGGCGGTCGCGCTTGCAGTTCAAAGTTCTGTTGGAGCAGAGACGACATTTCTCCTCACTCTGACACTCGCTCTGACACTCCTCCTCCTAGGCCACAGGCCTGTTGCCTAGGAGACGGCGGGAGCGTCAGTAAGCGGTGCCGGCGTGACGTCTTCTGGCCGCGCGGGAACTGAGGACCCAGCAGCGCGCAGCGGTGGAGCGGGTGCTGGAAGCTGAGTTGTGTGTTTTTTTTGTTTGTTTTTTTTAACTTGTGTGCGGCTGTGGCAAGGTGAGGGGAGACAGTGCCAGCACAAGGGAGACAGTGCCAGTACGGGGGAGACAGTGCCATCACTGGGGAAACATGGCCAGCATGGGGAGAACATGGCCAGCACGGGGGAGACAGTGCAAGCACGGGGGAGACAGTGCCAGCATGGGGAAAACATGGCCAGCACAGGGGAGACAGTGCCAGCACGGGGGAACATGGCCAGCAAGGGGGAGACAGTGCCAGCACAGGGGAAACATGGCCAGCACGGGGGAAACATGGCCAGCATGGGGAAAACATGGCCAGCACGGGGGAGACAGTGCAAGCACGGGGGAGACAGTGCCAGCATGGGGAAAACATGGCCAGCACAGGGGAGACAGTGCCAGTACAGGGGAAACATGGCAAGCACGGGGGAGACAGTGCCAGCACAGGGGAGACAGTGCCAGCACGGGGGAAACATGGCCAGCACGGGGGAAACATGGCCAGCACGGGGGAGACAGTGCCAGCACAGGGGAAACATGGCCAGCACAGGGAAAACATGGCCAGCATGGGGGAGACAGTGCCAGCGCGAGGGAGACAGTGCCAGCATGGGGGAGACATAGCCAGCACGGGGGAGACAGTGCCAGCACAGGGGAGACAGTGCCAGCACAGGGGAGACATGGCCAGCACGGGGGAAACATGGCAAGGATGGGGGGAAACATGCATGCCAAGATGGGGAAAACATGCATGCCAGGATGGGGAAACATACATGCTAGGATGGTGAAACATGCATGCCAGGATGGGGAAAACATGCATGCCAGGATGGGGAAAACATGCATGCCAGGGTGGAGAAAACATACATGCCAGGATGGGGAAAACATGCATAGCACGATGGGGAAAACATGCATGCCAGGATGGGGGAAACATGCATAGCAGGATGGGGAAAACATGCATAGCAGGATGGGGAAAACATGCATAGCAGAATGGGGAAAATATGCATAGCAGGATGGGGAAAACATGCATGCCAGGATGGGGAAAACATGCATGCCAGGATGGGGAAAACATGCATAGCACGATGGGGAAAACATGCATGCCAGGATGGGGGAAACATGCATAGCAGGATGGGGAAAACATGCATAGCAGGATGGGGAAAACATGCATAGCAGAATGGGGAAAACATGCATAGCAGGATGGGGAAAACATGCATGCCAGGATGGGGAAAACATGCATGCCAGGATGGGGAAACATACATGCCAGGATGGTGAAACATGCATGCCAGGATGGGGAAAACATGCATAGCAGGATGGGGAAAACATGCATAGCAGAATGGGGAAAAATGCATAACAGGATGGGGAAAACATGCATGCCAGGATGGGGAAACATACATGCCAGGATGGGGAAACATACATGCCAGGATGGTGAAACATGCATGCCAGGATGGGGAAAACATGCATAGCAGGATGGGGAAAACATGCATAGCAGGATGGGGAAAACATGCATAGCAGAATAGGGAAAACATGCATAGCAGGATGGGGAAAACATGCATAGCAGAATAGGGAAAACATGCATAGCAGGATGGGGAAAACATGCATGCCAGGATGGGGAAAACATGCCAGGATAGGGTTTAATTACCAGGAAGGGGAACATGTTGGGATGGGGAACATTTACCAGAAAGGGGAACATGCAAGTAAGGGGGACATTTACCAGGATGGGGTACATTTACCAGGATTGGGGAACATTAAAAAAAAATAAAAAAAATATACACACATTTGGTATCGCCGCATTCAGAAATGCCCGATCTATCAAAATATAAAATCAATTAATCTGATCGGTAAACGGCGTAGTAGCGAAAAAATCCAAATGCCAAAATTACGTTTTTTGGACACTGCATATTTTGCGCAAGATGTGATAACAGGCGATCAAAAAATAGCATCCGCGCAAAAATAGTACCATTAAAAACATCAGCTCGAGATGCAATAAACAAGCCATCACTGAGCCATAGATCCCATAAAAAGAACGCTACATATTGCGGAAAATGGCGCAAAAAGTACGCTTTTTTTTTTTTACAAACTTGTGAATTTTTTTAACACCTTCGAAAAAAGGAAACCTATACATGTTTGGTGTCTACGAACTCAAACTGACCTGAGGCATCACATTGACACAATAGCTTTACCATATAGTGAACACAGTGAATGAAATATCCCAAAAACTATCGGGCAGTCGCATTTTTTTTTACAATTTTTTCGCACTTGAAATTTTTTTGTTGTTTTCCAGTATACTATATGGTAAAACTAATGGTTTAATTCAAAAGTACAACTCAACCTGCAAAAAATAAGCCCTTATATGGCAAGATTGATGGAAAAAATAAAAACATTATGGCTCTCGGAAGAAGGGGCGGAAAAAAACCCAAAAAACAGAAAATTGCCTGGGGTGAAGGGGTTAAATAAATAATTAAAAAGAAAAAACGTGTGCGGCCCCCCAATTTTGATACGTAGCCATGATAAAGCCCAGCCACTGGCGGCTGGTATTCTCAGGCTGGGAAAACCCATGCTTCTTGCCCCCCAAGCCTAAAAATAACAGCCTGCAGCTGCCCAGGATTGTCGCATCCATTAGATGTGACAATCCTGAAACTTTACTTAGCTCTTTCCGATTGCCCTGGTGCAGTGGCAAACGGGGTAATAAGGGGTTAATGACAGCTTACAGCTGCCACTAATCCCTTTATTAGTAATGGGAGGCATCTATGAAACCCCCATTACTAATTTGTAGTTGAATAGAAATAAACACAAACACTGAAAAAGTCCTTTATTTGAAATAAAATACAACCCCCTATAACCAATTTATTAACCTCCAAAACACCCAGGTTTGTTGTAATTCCCATTAGGACCCATGATGATTCCAGTGACAGCAGGCGGTCATAGAATGTTACTGCCTGCTGTGAGCTTCAGAGAATGAGCCACAGGATGAGCAGTGATGTCACTCAGGTTATTTGCGGTCACAGCTGGAGGTTTCCACGACCCTCTACCTGTGATCAAATGAAGTCACTCTTAATGAAAGGTTCAGTGGAGCAAGATGCGCCAAAGTCATTAAGAGGAGCACGCCACTTAATTAATTAATTTGGTGCATATTTTCAGTGACTCCATTAGACCACCAAAAATGCCTTTCTAGTCTGGACTACAGTAGCAATGTTGGCATAAAAACACTGGCAAAACTTGATAGGCCATGCCCGTCTTATCTTTTCTGAAGTTTCGGTCGTTTTGACCAATGTGCAAAATTTATGTGTTCGGCAAACATTTCGTGACTTTGATGAATAATCCTCAATGTGCCTACAGAAGTGTATCTAAGATGCAGAACAACACATGTAGTGAGTTTACCATTAGTGGGAATTTTCTTCTACCATTTTCTTCTGTATCAAATATGAGCCCAAAGACTAGCACGTTTGGTGCTTTCTATGTTGTTGCAATTCACTATATGTCATAATATCTTTTAATATTTTTAGGAAAGTTATCAAATATATTGCATTGTTTCTTTGACTGTTTTGAACATTTTTTCTCAATCCTTGTACATAAACTAGCATTTAGCAATGCGATAAAGTGACTGATATTATTTTTAATCCACTATCAGACTGCAATGTCCAAAAGTCATTGTAAAACATTGTACAATGGATTGTAGATAAGAGTGTAACATGAAAAGGACGTCTATATAATTTTACGTTTCTCTACATCTATTATTACAGATGCTTAGAAAACATCACAAAGGTTTAAAACTTAAAATTAAGGTTGTAATAGCCTTTGTAGAGAAATTGGAACCTTGATAAAGATCTCCCCGATTTTTTTTTTTTATCAGAGTAAAGTTAATTGAATTAGGCAAAGTCACTTCAAAACCAGATATTTGGCTGTGTTATAACTTGATAACATTGCATTAAACACTAAATAAATTAATTCAATTCCCAACAAGACTCTTCTGTTATAGAAAAAGTATACTTTTTTGGGCTGCCAATGTGTATTTCTTTTGACTCATTGGATAAACTATTTTTGACAAATTTTTAAATTTATGCACAGAACTTATCAAACATTACACCCTCTCATAAATTATAACATAATAAAAACACCCTGTTTCACCTCTTTATCAACCCCCAAAACACCCCTGCAGGTCCGACGTAATGCACACAAGGTCCCATGACAATTCAGCTCTGCCACATTTGAAGTTATAGTACGCAATCATGGAACATGTCTGCGTTGATGTCAGTCAGGTTAGTTGCGGTCACAGCTGGAGGTTCCCATGGCCCTCCACCTGTGACCACAGCTAACTGGACCTCAGGTGGGGTCACTAAGTTTAATGAAGTGCCCTGAGGTTAGGTTACCTGTGGTCACAGGTGGAGGACATTGGGAACTTCCTGCTCTGACTGCAACTAACCTGAGTGACGTCACTGCTGATCGCGGCTCATTCTCTTCCTGCAGTTACAGTGTGCGGACATGTTCCTTGATCATGCACTGTAATTTCAGATGTAGCAGAGCTGAATCGTTGTTGGACCGTCGGACCTTCAGGGGTGTTTCTGAGGTTAATAAAGTGGTCAAAGGGTGTTTTTTTGTATTTTATTTCAAATAAAGATTTTTTTTCGGTGTTTATGTTTATTTAATTTTACTTACAGATTATACACCTCCCATTACTAATCTAGGGATTAGTGGCAGCTGGGAGCTGCGATTAACCCCTTATTACTCCGATTGCCACTGCACACGGGTAATCGGAAAGAGCCGAGTAAAGTACTGGTATTGTCGCATCTAATGAATGCAACAATCCTGGGTAGCTGCAGGCTGCTATTTTTAGGCCCAATAAACATGGAGCTCTCCAGCCTGAGAATATTAGCCCCCAGTGATTGGGCTTTATCATGGCTGGGTATCAAAATTGGGTGGGACTACACGCTGTTTTTTTAAATTGTTTATTTAAATATTTTTTGGTGGTTTCTCCTATTTTGATACACAATCAAGATAAGCGCACGGCTGGGGGCTGCAGCTAGTACCTGTATGCTTTATCTGTGCTGGGTATCATAATACAGGGGACCCTATGCCAAGTTCTTTATTTATTTTTATACCATAATAGATGCACACATCATCTGTGATTGGAAGCAGTCAGACATGCTGTCACACAGGGTGGGGGGTGTGTCTGATTGCAACCAATAACATATGCCGGTGGGCGGGGAAAGCAGTGCATATGCATGATGGTTAATGCGCTGCCCCAGAAGCGAATCAGCAGCAGTGGGAGTAGTTACAGCCACGCTGGAGTCTCAGTAAGTGCAGCGCGCTTGCTCCTATCCCCCTATCCCTTCTACCACCATTTTTATCATGGCTGGGTATCAAAATTGGAGGAGACCGCATGCCATTTTTTGAAATTATTTATTTAAATAATTTAAAGAGAAAAATGCATGCGGTCCCTCTTATTTCGATATACAACCAAGATAAGCCCATGGCTGGGGGGCTGCAGCCTGTAGCCGTATGCTTTATCTGTGCCAAGTATCACAATACAGGGTGACTCTATGACAACTTATTTATTTTTTTACCACAATAGTGACCTGCAGAGAAGGTCTGTGATTGAAAGCAGTCAGAAGCTGTCACACAGGCTGGGGCGCTTCTGACTACAACCAATCACAGATGCCAGGACTGCCGGTGGGCGGAGGAAGCAGTGAATATGTATGAGGGCATTAAGCGGCCCCAGAAGAAGAGTGAGTGGCTCGGAAGCAGATACAGCCATGCCAGAGACTCGGTAAGTATAGCACGCTAGCTCTAATCCCCTTATTCCTTCTACCACAATTTTTAAGCATTGAATTCTGGTCCCCATGGACATAAATGGGGATCGGCGTCCAGTCTGATATCTGGGATCAATTCTGGGCAGCAAACTTTTTTTTTCTTTTAAATCCAGTTAGACCCACCGATCCCGGATATCTGTGAGTCCACCCATCACTAGTCATAATAAATGGGCAATGTTTAATTATTACTAATAACAAATTTACTATAATTACTTAACCTCATGGTCCTTAGCTTGTTACAACATAAAACATATTTATACAATAAAAAATGTGTAAACCTTCCTAAATTCTTTTGCAATAAGCTATACATTTATTAAATTAACAATAACAATAGAAAAATTACACCGACCACACATCTAAGGCCTCGCTCACATGAGTGTATTAACTGCACGAGTGCAATGCAAAAAATCTTGCATTGCACTCTGACCAATGTTTTGCAATGAAGGAGAGCAGATGATCATTTTTTTCTCATCCCGATTCTGGATGAGAAAAAAGTTTCAGCATACTGCGAGTGGATGCATAAGTCGTGTGAGACTCGTCAATACAAGCCAATAGGTGCAAGAGACAAACAGACGCCACATGGACTATCCTAGTGACATCCGTTTTTATGGATACATTACTCTTCTGTAAAACAGAACGCTGCAAATAGTCCTGTAAATGGTCCTGTAAATGACTGTAAATGAATAATAGTTGCAGAGAAAAAACGGATTGCACACGGACAGCACACAGATGACAAGTGAGAAAAAAATTGGCCTACTCTTCTGGATGAGACTAGGACCATTTTTTCTTACTCTCGTGTGACCCCAACCTAAATGTTATACATTGATCTAGTGGGGTCAAGCACAATTTTTAAAAGTGAACACAAGATTCTTACTTAACAGTTTGGTCAAATTGTAGGACCTATGCCACGGGTCCCTAATCCATTAGGTGTGGATTTAATTTTTTTTAAGTTAATTATTCATATATATCTACACTCCCTGACAGTTCTGTTGCTTATCCATGTTATGTAAATAAAAGCTTATAACCTGACTTTAAATTCATACATTGGTTTTATAAATTACTATTTTGAAAGCTGAAACCCTCCCAAATTTGGTTTATGTTATCAAAATAAAGTTGCTGCAAAGCTGAAATTTTGATCATTTAATGAACACAGAATGGTCAGATGTTGGCAACACAAAAGTTTTGTCTTGCCATATAATGCACCCAATCCTAGTTTACATCCTCACCTCTGCTCACTAAATGATCGGTTAATTAGTGGGTGTGTATAAAAAGAAACCCAGCACCCCAGACCTTCACTTGACCTTTGACAACATGCCAAAAATCCACCCTGCAACCAAAGCCTTGATTATCAAGAGGCTGAAGACCAGGTCCACTGTATAGGTGGCTGGCAGCACCAACGATATTTGAGATTAAAACGACGTGTCAACGATCAACGATATGGTGAGTATTTTTGATCGTTAGCGGTAGTTCGTAAGTTTCACACGCAACAACGTCGCTAACGAGGCCGGATGTGCGTCACGAATTCCGTGAACCAAACGACATCTCGTTAGCGATGTCATTGCGTATAAAGCCCCCTCTAGTCTCAAGGGATACCTGTAAGAGAAAAATGTACATCTGTACCAGAGACAATCTCAAACTCTTGAAACCTGCATCTCTACAAAAAGTTTATTTTTATCCCTTTGAAATTTTTTTATCTATTTGAAACATTGAACCATGATGTTACCAAGACCATTAAAACTTAAGCAACAACAAGCAGATGCTCCAAATTCACTTCTCGCTTTGGTGTCTCTGCAAACAACAATTTAAATAGGTTCAGCAAAACTAACTAGTAGTAAGGAAGATGCCACTGAAACACATTTAAACTAAACATGTCTCTATCTGTCCAGCATCTATCCGAACAAACAGCCAGTGTCATAGCTTCCTCCAGGGACTGTGGGCAAGGACTGTAAGCCATTATGTCCCTTATCTGACCCCAAGGTCCCTGAGAACTGACTTTGAAGAGCAGAGTCATTTCCGATGGTCTCTACTGCCCAACATTTAAACTGTGAGCAGAAGTCCTCAGCACTACAACCTCCCTGAAGCAACTCACGGATCATGGTTTCAGCAACAGTGACTTTGTTAGGGTCATTATAGATAAGGCCAAGAGATGGTAAACATGCCTCAACAAAAAAACATGCAGAGCAATACATTAGGCCCCGTCACACGCTACGATATATCTAATGATATGTCGTCGGGGTCACGGAATTTGTGACGCACATCCGGCATCGTTAGAGATATTGTAGCGTGTGACAACTCCGAACGACTGTTAACGAGCAAAAACTCACCTTAACGTTGCTCGTTGACACGTCGTTCATTTTCATAATGTCGTTCCTCCTTCTGTGCGCCGGTTGTTCATCATTCCTGAGGCTGCACACATCACTATGTGTGACACCCCGGGAACGACGAACACAGCTTACCTGCGTCTCGGCGGCAATGCGGAAGGAAGAAGATGGGTGGGATGTTAAGTCCCGCTCATCTCCGCCCATCCGCTTCTATTGGGCAGCCGCTGTGTGACGTCGCTGTGATGCCGAACGTCCCTCCCCCTTCAGGAAGAGGATGTTCGCCGCCCACAGCGACGTCGTTAGGGAGGTAAGTACGTGTGACGGGGTTAACGACTTTGTGCGCCACGGGCAATTAATTGCCCGTGACGCACAAACGACGGGGGCGGGTGCGATCGCTCATGCGATCGCACGATATATCATCGTGTGTGACGCCACCTTTAGGTACAGAAAAAGCCCAGGCCTGTGGATCTCCCACATAACAAAGACAAAACAATACCCGCTTATTGACTCTCACACCCAGAACAGACAGGCCAGATGCAAAAGTACAATTTGCATGAGGCAGAAAAATTGGAAACTTCTATCCCCATCGAAGCAGTCCAATAACTTTACCTAGGGTTCTACTTCTCCATTAGGAATAGCGAGTCATTGGTAATGCCTGATATCTGCAACTTCTAAGAACAGTTTGAAGGTGTGTGGCCAAAGTGTCCACAGTATCTATGAAGATGTCCAGCACAGACTAATGGGTTAGCTATAATGTTATGACTGTGCCCACACATTCACATGGGTTACATATATAACAGGACACCTGTGACCAACAGGTCCACGTTCAGACTAGGATAGTCCTTTATGTGAATCTAATTTGTCCCTGCCTGACTGTGGAGGTTAACACCCTAAAAATACGTAATGGTGCTCCACTCAGTGTAGATCGACCCCGAGTGTCCTTAACCGTACCCTAAAGGGCCATTTACACGCTGCGACATCGCTAACGATATATCGTCGAGGTTACGGTGTTTGTGACGCACATCTGGCGTCGTTAGCGACATCGCAGCGTGTGACAGGCTGGAGCAACCTTAAACGAATGCAAAAGAGACAAAAAAATCGCTGGTAAATGAGAGGTCGTTCATTTACCAAAAATCATTGTCTGCTCAGTAGCGATGTTGTTTCTCGTTCCTGCGGCAGCACACATCACTGTGTGTGACACCGCAGGAGCGACGAACATCTCCTTACCGGCGTCCACCGGCAATGAGGAAGGAAGGAGGTGGGCGGCATTGTCTGGCCGCTCATCTCCGCCCCTCCTCTGCTATTGGACGGCTGCCATGTGACGTCGCTGTGACGCCGCACGAACCGCCCCCTTAGAAAGGAGGCGGATCGCTGGCCAGAGCGACGTCGCAGGGCAGGTAAGTCCGTGTGACGGGTGTTAGGGATGTTGTGCACCACGGTCAGTGATTTGCCCGTGTCGCACAACCGACGGGGGTTGGTACGCTCGGTAGCAATATCGGTACCGATATCGCAGCGTGTAAAGTACCCTTTACTCTAATCAGTAAGAAACAAAAAATCAGGGATAACAGAAAAACAAAAAACACATAAGAAGAGAATGAGGCACATGCCTAGGAGTATGTTCACATACATATGAAAACAGAAGGAAAAAAGAAGACCCCAGAAATAAATGAAATATGAGGGGAATCACTCACATTCTTTGCAGGGAAAACAGGGATTTAACATGCAGGATAAACCGCTTGCTGAAGAGCTGGAACGCCAACCACCTATCCACCTGGAAATATAGCAGAACCAAACAGGGAATTGGAGACACCTTAAATAGTAGTACTTCAAGAAAAGAAAGAAAAGACAAAATAACCATCAACAAGTGACCAAAAAACAGAATAGGCTGTGGCTCAAGAGTGGCTGATACAGACTATACAACATGAGGTCACCAGATCGATTCCTGAAACCGAGGCATGACATCTACCACCTAGAGCAGTATTGGTGAAATACATTTACTGTTAATTCCAAAGAATCCAAAGGAAGTGTCAGAGCGACATCCCTTTAGTAGTTGTTGATTCTATGTAATGCTAATGTGACATAACGTTATGTGGGCCGTGGGAGACCCTGCATCGACATCACTGGAAAAGCAAGTAAATAGTATTTTTATTTTACAATAGTATTTAAGAAAGGGTCCAAGTAGAATAACCTCTCTAGCCACTTAACACTTAAGAACTGGACTATTTTTAGTTTTTGTACTTTTGTTTTTTTCTCCCTTATTCCAAGAGCTAAAACTTTTCGATTTTTTTTCTCCACAGAGCTGTTTGAGGGCAAGTTTTTTGTGTGACAAGCTGTACTTTTGAATGACACAATGCATTTGATGAATAGGAAAGCCGTGAAAAAAATCCAAGTGTAGCAAAATAGCAAAAACAGCGCAATTTTCTAATTGTTTTTTATTTTTTAATTATTTACATTTTACGGTAAAAATGATTACAATTACGGAGATACCAAACATACATAGTTTTTGTTTTAGTTAAATGGTGAAAAAAATCTGACATTTTGAAAACTTTTTATTACTTGTTCTGACATTTTTCAAGAGCCTTAAGGGTGCTTTACACGCTACGACATAGCTAGCATTTGCTGGCGATGTCGCGAGCGATAGCACCCGCCCCCGTCGTTGGTGCGATATGTGGTGATCGCTGCTGTAGCGAACATTATAGGTACGGCAGCGTCACACGCACATACCTGTTCTGCGACGTCGCTGTGGACGCCGAACAATCCCTCCTTTAAGGGGGAGGTGCGTTCGGCGTCACAGCGACGTCACAAAACGGCCATCCAATAGCAGAGGAGGGGCCGAGATGAGCGGTCGGAACATGTCACCAACCTCCTTCCTCATTGCCGGTGGACGCAGGTATTGACATGTTCGTCGTTTCTGCGGTGTCACACACAGCGATGTATGCTGCCGGAGGAACGACGAACAACATCGTACCTGCAGCAGCAACGATATTAAGGAAATGAACGACGTGTCAACGAGAAACGATTTTTCACGTTTTTGTGCTCGTTGATCGTCGCTCCTTGGTGTCACACGCTGCGATGTCGGTAACGGCGCCAGATGTGCGTCACTAACGATGTGACCTCGACGATATATAATTACCAATATTGCAGCGTGTAAAGCACGCTTTAATGTTCACAATTTTTTGGTATTTGGAGCTGTTTGCAGGTTTTTTTGTGCCCCGAGCCAATCATATTATTGATATAATTTTAGGGTAGATATGATGGGTTTGTAATAACATTTTTTTTTTGCTTTATTTTGGTGGCCCAAAAAAAAATTCTGGCATTTTGATTTTTTTTCTTCTTACGCCATTTATGTCTCCGATTAATTTATTTTATATTTTGATAGATTGAGCTATTATGACCGCAGTGATACCAAATTTGTATTTTTTAATTTCCTTATGGGGAAAAGGAATATGAATTGAACTTACATTTTTTATTTTTTTTTCATATTTTTATAAAGAATACTTTTATTTTTCCCTGTATTTGTTAGTCACCTTGGGGAACTTGAGCCTGTGGTCATCTGATCACTTGTGCTATAAACAGCAATGCCACATTATTTATGTATATAGCAAAAATCACAGTCTCATATTAGCACTAGCCACAGGCTGAGTTTCAGAGGTGTACTGTCATGACAGACACGGGGTATTCAGCGAACCCCTGGATGTTACGGCAACCCATTGGTGCCCTGCAATCATGTTATGGACGCCAATGAGCAGTTAGAACAGCACACGTCCCTATCAGTGTGTTGTAAATGTTCTTCCCACAGATTGATAGTGTCATACCAGCCATCATATACAAGGAAAGATGTGGGCTTGGCTTGCAAACCCGCATCAAAGTCAGGGAGCCAGTATATAACCTAACCAGGATGTCATATGTTGTTATGGGGTTATTATGTAATCTGTTATCCAGATGTTTTAAGATCAATGGCAGATCTGAGATTTTAAAGTTGATGATCAGGATTTTCCCTAGAAGGTACTAGAAAATATGTGAGGTAGCTTGGAAGTATGCTGTGTTATGATTTAAGGGTCCTGTTTAGAGATGACCGAATACGAATTGTAAAGGTCAGTATCCATACCGGACACCTTGCTGAACCCTGAACACAGACTCTTTACTGTACGTCCGGTTCCTGTTCGGGTTTGTCACCCAAATCAAACTTGTTGAAAGGTTGTAGAGCAGCCAATCAGCAAGCTTTTAGGCTATAGGCACTTTTGGAGCCATCGCAACCATGCCAAGTATTGCCATGGCTGTGATTGGCTAGGGAATTCACTGTTAAAAAATGGAAGCAAAATGGTTTAAATAAGACATATTTACCAGTCTCCATGGTTCAGCTAAAACACTGCATCTCGGTTCGCTTATTACATCTGATGCATATTTACTGCTTTCCCCACCCACCATCTGTGACAGTGTCTGTGATTGGCTGTAGTTAGACAGCTGGCATCTCTGATTGATTGCACTCACAGAGACTGTCTGTCTACCAAAGTAAAGTGTAAAAATAAATAAATTAATAAAATTACATAGAGTGCCCCTATACAGATACCCAGTGCAGATAAAGCATGCCGCTACAGGCTGTGTATCAACATAAGAGGGACTCCATGCTGCTTTTTTTTTACATTATTTAAATAAATAATTAAAAAATCGGTGTGCGGTACCCCTCAATTTTGATATTCAGACAAGATAAAGCCGACAGCTGTGGGCTGGTATTCTCAGCCTAGGGATGCCCATAGTTATTTCACCCTCCTCAGCCTAAAAATAAGGGGTTAATGACAGCTGTCATATGTCAGCTGTCTTCAAGTCCTGGATTAGTAATGAGAAAGGGTCTATGAGACCGCCCTATTACTAATCCTATAAGCATAAAGACACCGAGAAAAATATTTTATAAAAAAAAAAACAAACAACCCCCTAAAACACCCTCTTTCACCAATTTATTAACCCTCAAAACACCCCTGCAGGTCCAACGTAATCCACACGAGGTCCCATGATGATCCTGGCCACTCACTGCGACTGCTGCCTCCTGCTTCTGACCCCCGCTCATTATATTCATTGAATATTCACTGCACCTTGGATCTGGCAGCAGGAGCATCGCGAGGACAGCATCGGGACAGCGTTGGGGACAGCGTATATTCTCCAATATGTGTCACACTTATGTCACGCAGATCACATCAGTGTAACTCCATAGAATAGCATGGGTACATATGGCATCCCTGTTAAAAACAGATGTCACGCGTACCTGAAACACTAACGCCTGAAAACGGCCTTATGAAAAATTCTGAAGAGACAAGTTGAGCATCACTCCACATGCAGCATCCAGGCTTTAAAGATGGCATTCTGGAAGAATGGAAAAGATAAATGTTGCAATTTGCCAGCAACTTGTTCATTCCATGCCTGGAAGACTTGGTGCTGTTCTTAACCCATAGGTATATCTAGGTTTTCTGGCACTCAGGACAAGAATTCTGTTTGGTGCCCCCCCACCAATTGGTTTGTGTAGTTGTCATGTGACAGCTCTATCATAAGTGATTTTCACATTTATAGTCACTTGCCAACAAGCTGCTCTTCATAATTCTCTCAATGTTCAGTGAAAAACTGAGAGATGCAGGAAGAATAGCCAGTTGTCACATGACCGTAAGTTTGAAAATTGCATGAGTGGAGTGGGCATGTGATGGCTGCTAGAACCAGCAAGCAGAGCTGAATCCTGGCAGTAAGTATAGTACACACTGTTAGGGCTGGGCATGCTACTACACTTCTTAATTTTCTAATTAAAAAGTTTGTCCAGGTTTGATATTAAAGTCTGCAGACACTTTAGGTGTCTGCAGGCTTCTGAATTCTCACAGCACATGTACTGCACATTTTTAGGGTTCTACCTTGCAAGTGGTGAGAGTGGATAGTCATGTGAGTACAAGTATGCGATTTGTATACTTTTGGTCACATTTTAACTAAATATATCCATTCATGCTCAATTCATTTTCACTGAGCGCCATAGCGCATGTCTAGTCGGCATGTGACTGCATGTTTGTAAATCGCATACTTGCAGTTTTGTGACCTCCCACTTTCAGCACCAGTGAATACTGACAGTAAGCAGTGAGTTTGGTGTGAAAATTGAGAAGTCTGCAGTCACATATAGTAACTGCAGACTCATCCGAACATGTACAACCCCTTTAATGCTCATAGCATATATTAAAACATAGTAACCCTTAACTTGTCATATGGCACAATATGGCACATAGCCGTGTATCATGTAATCTTATAGTTATAAATTGTTACATGTGTACAGGATCAGAACAAATAACAGTTCAGGAATACATAACTAGAACCATCAGAGGTATAGAAATTCACAACTATTACCCCCATCAATACAGAAATCCATCACCAACTACAGAAATTCATCATCAAAACCACCAGCAGTACAGAAATTCATCATCAGAACCACTAGCATCACAGAAATACATCCATATAACTACCACCAGTACAGAAACACAGCAAAAAACCCCCTCATCAGTACAGGAATACATCACCAGATCCACTATGAGTACATGAAACATCAATTGTAATGTCAGTTTAGGCTCATATACATTTGTATCGCATGAACCTACAACTGCTAGTATGTCCTTAAAAATGGTATGTCCTTAAAAATGGAATGGAGATACTAGGAGTTGATATCAGACTTCCAAAAATACAGAAACCACAGTACTGGTGAATTAGTCAGTATCCCAAATAAACATTTACATCCACGTACCTTATGGATGACATTGTCTCTGATCGGAGTCGTCTATTTCTTTTCTTCATCTTGTCCAGACACCATGATGACTTTTCACATTCATAGCTCGCTTCTGCAGACTTCCATCTTCTCCGGTCTTTTGCAGCACATCCCAGCACAATACGCTTAAAAATAGCAAAATGATTATAATGCTCATGAATAAAAATATTGGTCCTATGCTGTGCCCTTGAACAATTAATTGCCTCTCATTATGTTACCTGTACAAAAGATGATGCACACACTGTCAATCTTATGGTACTTGCCCTCCACACTGCCCTCTCCTTTTCATACTGAGCCCTCTCGTCATACTATTCTCTACACTATGTCCCCCTATACTGCCCATTCTCTATAGAGTGCCCTCTCATCACACTCCCTCTCCTCTGCATACTGTCTGCTCCTTGACATGGCCTCACACTGTCCCCTCATGCCTCTCACCCTCCATACTATCCCTCACACGCTACCCAGTCTCTATTCTGTGCCCTCTCAATTTTTTTGTTTTCCACTTTTTCTCATCCTACACTGTCTTCTTACTACCTCCACACTCATCCCCTTGCTCCTCATACTGTATCCACTCCCATCCACCCCTCACTCCTAATACTGTGTTCACATACATTCCCTTCTTACTCCTCATACTGTGTCCACATACTTTCCCCCTTTCACTCTCCATATTGTGTCCACACCCATCATGTCCCCTTGCTGCCCATTCATAAACCTCAAATTTTCCTCCTCACTACTGAGACAGTTCTGAAATTTCTTCCTCCCTCGTTCCCCATACTATGTCTGTATACCTGTATACATTCCACTCTTGCTCCCTATACTGTGACTGTATACATTCCCAAACCCTCTCACTCCATACTTGTTCCTCAAATTTCTTTTCCCCTTACCCTAATTACAGTAAATCTTCATTGTCTTCAGCTCCACTGGAGCACTTACCACCAAAGTTTTCAGGCTATCAGCCATCTATGCGGCGGCGGCGAGTGACATCAAAAACATGATAAGCTGACCTAATTGCACTACTGACGATGCCCAGATCCAAAAGTGTCAGTGGTCAGGGCTTCAATTGTGAAAAGATGCAAGTACAATTGATCACTGGGAGCCGATTCACTGCACCTTCTCACAGCCACCGGCTTCACAGCTGGCTCAGAAAATGGCCAACTCCCACTAATGGGGAAACGGCAATACAAAGCCGACGGCAAGATACCTTGGACGCTGCAACAGGCGGCCCAACGGCGCCTCCCTGCAGACTGTGCATGGGACAAATGCCCAGCTCACCCCCCCACCCGGATATACTGCTGCCTAACCCTTTAGCGCCACGGCCAATTTCCATTTTTTAATTTTCGTTTTTACCTCCCTTTATTCCAAGAGTCATAACTTTTTTTATTTTTCTGTCCTATTAGATGTATGAGGGCTTGTTTTTGAGGACCGAGTTGTACTTTTGAATGATACCATTCATTTTAGCACACAGTGTACTGGAAAGCTGGTGACAAATTCCAAGTGTGGTGAAATTGCGAGAAAAATGTAATTCCTACATTGTTTTTTGGAAATTGTATAGTGTACATGTAAAAATGACCTGGCAATACAATTTTCCTCAACCGTACATTTTGTGTTGCCATCTTCAAAGACCAGTAACATTTTTCAGTCAATGAAGCTGTGTGAAGGCTTATGTTTTGAGGGGCAAGGCAAAATGTTTATTTCTACCTTTCTGAGATAGATATGACATTTTGATCGCTTCCTACAGCATTTTTTGAGATAATGCAGCAACCCAAAAAAAAAACTAATTTTGCCGTTTACATTTTTTTCCTGTTTATGTTGTTTATTGATTAGGTTAATTATTGTTATGTAGTTTGATAGATCAGATTTTTCTGGATGTGACGATACCACGTGTGTATTTTTTTTTCTTTTCTTTATGTCTTTATTTTTAACTAGCTGTACTACCCGGCTTCGCCTGGGTTAATAACTGTTGTTAACAAAATAGAATGTATTAAAAATTTATTCTGCACACAAAAACCACAAAACAAATAGAAATGTAATTATTAAATGGCAAAAACTAAGCTAATAGAAGCATTTCACAACATATATTTCAACACCACAGATATTCCACACAGATTTAACTAAATTGGCCAAGTAATGTGCTTCGTCTGTCTCTTTCCCCATCTGTCTCTATCAAGGTCTGTGTCTTTCCCCATCTATCTTTGTCTGTCTCTCTGGCTGTCTCCTCCTTCCCTGTCTGCCTGTCTCTGTCCCTGTCTGCATGTCTGTCTGTCTCTTTCCCGGTCTGTCTCTTTCCCGGTCTGTCTCTTTCCCGGTCTGTCTCTTTCCCGGTCTGTCTCTTTCCTGGTCTGTCTCTTTCCTGGTCTGTCTCTTTCCCGGTCTGTCTCTTTCCAGGTCTGTCTCTTTTCAGGTCTGTCTCTTTCCATCTCTTTCACCGTCTGTCTCTGTCTATATCTTTCACCGTTTGTCTCTGTCTGTCTTTTTCCCTGTCTGACTCTATATCTGTATCTTTCCCAGTCTCTCTGTCTGTCTCTGTATGTCTCTCTGTCTGTCTCTCTGTCTGTCTCTGTCTGTCTCTCTCTAGCCGTCTCCCCACCGACATCTTATTACCTCACATATAAGCTTCTTATACTATGAATGTCTTTTGTTCCTATAGCAACCACTCACAGCTCCTACTAATAACCTGTAGTTACAGGCTCCATTTAATTTAATGGAGGCATGTTTTTTGGAGAGTAACTGTAAAACGCGGGGTTAAATTTTCCTGTCAAAACATTGTCTATGATGGTCCCTGGGTCACATGATGTGTCTGTGCAAAATTTTGTGATTGTAAATGCGACGGTGCGGATACAGTTTTTGTTTCACTTTTCCCTATTATGTAGCTAGGGGCAAAATTGATTGGTAAATTGGAACGCGCGGGGTTAAAATTTTGCCTCACAATATAGCCTATGACGCTCTCGGGTCCAGACGTGTGAGTGTGCAAAATTTTGTGGCTGTAGCTGTGACGGTGCAGATGCCAATTCCGGACATACATAGATACACACACACGCATTCAGCTTTATATATTAGATGGGGTTTTTATGGAAAAGGTTAGTTATTTGTACTTTTATGTTTTTTTTAAATTTTTTCAACTTTTCTTTCTATTTTTCACAGTATTTTTTATTCCTTTTGGGGAACCTGGACTTTTGATCGTCTGATCGCTTGTACTATGCACAACAATACCATAGCATTTCTGCCTATAGTAAAAATAATGGTCTCCTTCGAAGCACGGTCACTGATAGGGTTTCAAAGAAGCTCTGTAATGATAAATATAGAGGTCTTCAACAGACCCCCAGTTGTCATAGCAACCCATAGACTTTTATTCTTCCGTATCCCTTGCAGCCATCTTTTCTTTTATTGTACCCAGCTTTCCACACTACACAACCTGCTCAGCCTCATGGTGCTGCTGTTCCCTCCTCCCTCTGTTCTTCCCCCGGTTCAGCCATGTGCTCTCTGACAGGGAGCCTGCAGTTTCAATCATGTGAACTGACATCTCTTATCACCTCTCTGGTCTGTAGGATGTAACCAGGATTTGCCATCAGATGGGTATCTTGGTCCTATTGACTTATTACCTCTCTGCCTCTCAGCATCACATTGTCTGGGTACCTGACTGTAATTTTAGTGTTAATTCCTCTATAAATGCTACATAATATTCAATTAGAACTGACTCATCTGCTCGTTACAATTTATACTGTATGTATATATTCTTCTGAGCAGACATGTTCTTTCTTAATTTGTTACATTACAACACCCCTCCTATTTGTGTTAATGAGTTTAAAGGTCACCTTTCCTACCATTTTTTAGTATTTATGTAAATTTTATGTTTGGATTGTGTTTCATGTCTGATGAATATGACGGTACAAGTCGAAACGTGTCACAACATCTGGACATTTTTAGACTCCTCTTTTATTTGCTTTACTTTAATAGTTAGTGGATGATAACTTGTGATAGAAATAAAGTATTTATCTACAATAAATCCTATATACCCTTGGTTCCATTTGTAATTTCTTCTGACCATCTACAACTATCAGCACCCTTGGCTCAGCCTTTTATTTTGTTACCTCTATTTAACTCTTAGGCTATGTGCACACGGTGCGTTTTTCTCGGCGTTTTTGCGCGTTTTTCGGGTGCGTTTTTGGCCTCAAAACTGCATGACTTTGCTTCCCCAGCAAAGTCTATGAGTTTTCATTTTTGCTGTTCCCACACAGCGTTTTTTTTCAGCTGCGTTTTTGTGGTGACCACAAAAACGCAGCATGTCAATTATTCCCGCGTTTTTCACTGCGCTTTTCATCCATTGAGTTCAATGGGATGTTGAAAGACGCAATGAGAAACGCAAATAGCTGCGTTTTGGTGCGTTTCTAAGACCAAAAACGCAGCTATAAGCGCAGGAGGTGGGTAGTAAAGTGACGTGTACAGGAAGAGGATTCCTTCTGTCAGTATAGACAGAAGCGTGAATCCTCCCGGTACCGTCACCGCCGCTTCCACCTCCGGTCCTGTGCATGTATGCTGCCGTGCGGCGCCATGTACAGGCAGGAGGTGGAAGCGGCTGCGAAAACAAAAGTTAACAGTAGAATAAAAAAAAAAAAAGTTATACTCACCTGTCTGCAGCCTCGCGGTGCCATGCCCGCTCCCAGCTCCTGTCACGGTATCGCCGCTCCCGCTCCGGCTGTGTGCAGTCTCCCCGGGGCAGGACCTTGCTTGCAGGACCTGGCGATGGATCACCTGATGCAGTCACCTGACGCATCAGCTGATCGAGTCTCGGGCTGACGCGGGCGCCCGGCCGGTATCAGCGGATGCGTCAGGAGACTTCATCCCTGATTACCGGCAGCTGCTGCAGCGATCGGACGGGATCAGACTCACATAAGTGAGTATTATTTTTTTTTTTTTTCTACTGATGCATCAGCTGATTGTATAACCGGCTTTTATACAATCAGCTGATGTGTGATGGGATTCACATCCTTTAACCTGACACATCATCTGATCGCTTTGCCTTCCAGCAAACCGATCAGATGATATTGGATCCTGATTGGACGGCGCAGGACCCTAACCCAGGATTACTGCGGAGGGGGGTTTATTTCAATAAAGATGGAGTCACTAATTGTGTTGTGTTTTATTTCTAATAAAAATATTTTTCTGTGTTGTGTTTTTTTTTTATCTTTACTAGAAATTCATGGTGGCCATGTCTAATATTGGCGTGACACCATGAATTTCGGGCTTAGGGCTAGCTGATAATATACAGCTAGCCCTAACTCCATTATTACCTGGCTAGCCACCCGGCATCAGGGCAGCCGGAAGAGTTGGATACAGCGCCAGAAGATGGCGCTTCTATGAAAGCGCCATTTTCTGGGGTGGCTGCGGGACTGCAATTCACAGCGGGGGTGCCCAGAAAGCATGGGCACCCTGCACTGTGGATTCCAATCCCCAGCTGCCTAGTTGTACCCGGCTGGACTCAAAAATGGGGCGAAGCTCATGTCATTTTTTTTTTTAAATTATTTCATGAAATTCATGAAATAATTTAAAAAAAAAGGGCTTCCCTATATTTTTGGTTCCCAGCCGGGTACAAATAGGCAGCTGGGGGTTGGGGGCAGCCCGTACCTGCCTGCTGTACCCGGCTAGCATACAAAAATATGGCGAAGCCCACGTCATTTTTTTTTTTTGGGGGGGCAAAGAAATCCTGCATACAGTCCTGGAAGGAGGATGCTGAGCCTTGTAGTTCGACAGCTGCTGTCTGCTCTCCTGCATACACTATTGGATGGAGGATGCTGAGCCTTGTAGTTCGACAGCTGCTGTCTGCTCTCCTGCATACACTATTGGATGGAGGATGCTGAGCCTTGTAGTTCGACAGCTGCTGTCTGCTCTCCTGCATACACTATTGGATGGAGGATGCTGAGCCTTGTAGTTCGACAGCTGCTGTCTGCTGTCCTGCATACACTATTGGATCGAGGATGCTGAGCCTTGTAGTTCTGCAGCTGTCTGCTCTTCTGCATACACTAGTGGAGAATGAAGAACACATTGAAGAAGGAAATGACATCAGACCTTTTTTTTTTTGTTCACTGATAAAAAACGCATAAGGACGCAGTGAGCAAAAACGCAGCAAAACGCAGCAAAAAAACGCACCAAATCGCGGCAAAACGCGTGCGTTTTTTGCCGCGTTTTTTCGACGCAGGTGCGTTTTTGTGCGTTTTTAGCAGCCAAAAACGCACAAAAACGCAGCGTCAAAAAAACGCAGCGTGTGCACATAGCCTTATATTTATGGCTCTACTTTTCTAAAAGAGGTTCTGCAGTAGATAAGGTATATACTCTAAGGATGTAGTGTCAACCTTTTTATCCTAAGAGCCATATTCAGTTCTAACAGATGGTTCTGAACCACATCCAGAGCCCTCAGGGTAGTGACATTCAGTTCCCCCAACTTCTCTCAATTGTTGGACCCAGAGAATCCCATTACTGGGATAATGATAGTCAAAACTTTAGCCCAGAAATCACACAGGGGACTTGTGCTGCCTTGCCTTATACGCAGCATATTTACATCCAGATGTTCCCACCTTACTCCTGTTTGGTATTTTAACATCGAGTATTCCCACTGCACTATGCCATCCGGCTTCAAGCCATCCGGGGAGCCCTCTAGCTGGCATTACCATCCTATTTCCAGATTACTATATACTGTATACACTTCTCTTCTTCCTCATGGCCACTGTATGTGCATACAGATCTGGATTTGTTTATGGATCTACTCAAAAGAGTCACCATCTGTAGACTATCAGCTCTACCCTCACCTACTGCATCCTCACCTATCCCTTGTAGACTGTGAGCCCTCGCGGGCAGGGACCTCTATCCTCCTGTACCTGTTTGTATCTTGTATTGTTTATGATTATTGTACTTGTCCCTATTATGTTCACCCCTTTCACATGTAAAGCGCCATGGAATTGATGGCGCTATAATAATAAATAATAATAATAATAATAATAATAATAATAATAGACTTTTCCTTCATAGCTGTTTGTTAGACCTGGTGCTATTGCATCAAACTGGCAGACAGCCACGAGCCGCACATCATGGGCCCACGAGTTACATGTGGCTCCTGAGCTACAGTTTGGGATGTCTGTAGTGATGAGCGAGTATTACAACACTTGGGTGCTCGGTACTCGAAACAAGCAGGTCGGATGCTCGTACTGAGTATAATAGAAGTCAATGGGGCATTTTTCCTGGAGATCTTCCGGAAAATGCCCGAGTTTCCCATTACCTTTCATGATTTTCAGTACTGGAGTTGAGGCCATCCGAGCATCCGACCTGCTCGTTCCAAGCACCCGGGCATGGTAATTGCTCACTCATCACTAGACCTCTGCTCTAAGGGCCCTTTCACATTGCGTTTTTACTTACGTTCAGTGTTCCCGTCGGGGCATCCGTCTGAACCACCCCTCCTCCCCTCCGCAAAACGTGTTTTGGACGCATGCGCCGACGCGGCCATTGACTATAATGGAGCAAACGCCATTAGCGTGTGCTCTGTCTTGCACCATTTTTGTGCATATACGTTTTCTGCAGGCGGACACCAAAACGTAGTCTACTATGTTCGGGTGTCCACCTGCAGAAATCGTATATGCCCAAAAATGGTGCAAGACCGATCACACGCTAACAGAGTCTGCTCCATTATAGTCAATAGCCTCGTCGGCAACACGTTTTGTGGGGTGGGCGGGGGGGGGGTTTGGATGGTTGAACCAGACGGGGGGCCACTGAACGTAGAGAAAACGCAACGTGAAAGTAGCCTAAGGGCGGCTTTGCACACTACGACATCGCAGGTGCGATGTCGGTGGGGTCAAATCAAAAGTGACGCACATCCGGCGTCACTTGCGAAGTCGTAGTGTGTAAATCCTAGATGATACGATTAACGAGCGCAAAAGCGTCGTTATCGTATCATCGGTGTATTCTCCGACATTTCTATAACGCCGGTGCAGAGACGGGTACGATGTTGTTCCTCGTTCCTGCGGCAGCACACATCGCTGTGTGTAAAGCCGCAGGAGCGAGGAACATCTCTTACCTGCCTCCCGGCTGCAATGAGAATGAAGAAGGTGGGCGGGATGTTTACATCCTGCTTATCTCCGCCCCTCCGCCGCTATTGGCCGCCTGCCGTGTGATGTCGCTATGACGCCGCACGACCCGCTCCCTTAGGAAGTAGGCGGGTCACCGGCCAGAGCGACGGTCGCAGGGCAGGTGAGTGCATGTGAAGCTGGCGTAGCGATAATGTTCGCTACGCCAGCTATCACAAGATATCGCTGTTGCGACGGGGGCGGGGACTATCGCGCTCGACATCGCAGCATCGGCTTGCGATGTCGTAATGTGCAAAGCCCGCCTAAGGCATAATGTACATCCCATGTCCTGCTTAATATATATGTTGAAAAGAACTGAGAGTCCTCAGTGGTTGATACCTTTTAATGGCTAACTGAAAAGATGGTAATAATTGCAAGCTTTCCAGACTACTCAGGTCTCTTCATCAGGCATGCAGTAAAAAAACAAACAAACAAGAAACAAGTTATATAAAACAGAACTATCTCTATGGCAGGGGGGCACAGAACTATTTATTGACTATCAATATTCATATAAATTACTAGGGGAGAGGGTAATATTCCATATATTATCAGATTTTCTTCATTTATGAGCTAAAGTGGTTGTCAGTTGTCAAACTTCCCAGATTAGGTCGACAGATTTCAGGATTGACCTAAGTCAGGGTCATATCTGCAGATCGATACTAAGAAGAAGACAGAGGAAGCTGAAGCTTGGTGCAGGGAATGTGCACAGGGATCAATAACACTGGGACCCTTACTAAGTGATTGTAAGAAACTTTGCTTCAACTCCAGACAGAAGAGGAAACTTCGGAGTGACTTGTAGCAGCAATGCCCATACTGGTCAGGGTGGGGTGGGACACGTCCACTATTCCCCACCTCCTGGAGGATCAGGGTAGCAAATCTGGAATTTCCTTCTGCCACTCCTGCAGTAGAAATCACTTCAAGCTGCCTGGCAGTCACAGGGACCGAGCACCATTTCCGTTGTGTGTGAGCTGCTCACAATAACAAGACGTCCCTCCTCATCCTCTGCACATCCCTGCAGCTCATCCGAGCCCTGCTGCTCGCCCACTCGCTGGAGTCCACAGTCTGGGAACTTGTCCCCACTCCCCGCACAGGACATCCAGGAGACACCTCGTGGATTGGTTCTTGAGAAGTTCTCTGCCCACTGCTGAGATGCCCATCTGCTCCCCTCTGCCAGCTGCCTCTGGGGGACTTTGAAACTTTGCAGAGATCAGGGTCTGGGATGAAGATTGAGCAATCGGCTTCTCTGGGTCGGATGGGGATGAGGAGAGGAGGAAAGTTCCTTGGGATGGAGGGAACTTGTGTGAGGGAATGGACTCTGCTGCTTGTTAAACACAAGGGGACACCAGGGTCTCACTTCTTCTTTGTGGTGATTTTAATGCTTTGCTGTGTGAGCTATGGAAGTGGCCAGGAACTCAATCCTAGAGGAAGGAATGTCTGCAAACCTCCTGGGTAAGAGCCTGTACCAATAGTCTGCACTCTCAGTGTGCTTCTTATATAACAATTGCTAAATGCAGAAGTATATATACTCCTTTGTAGAAAATGTGTCAAGGAGCTTGTACAAAGTCTGTTAGGAAAGTTCTGTTCCTTGAAAGCAATCTGGTAACTTCTAGCTGCTTCTCCAAAACTTTCTCAGAAGTACTGTGTTTCCTTAATAATGTTTGCAGACATAATGTGTCTTAAAGGGAAACTCTATAAGGACTGCTGAGTAAGTTGGAGAACTGTTGCCTGAAGGAAAATCTCTGACCAAAGTTTAAGATAATGTAAAACTTATGGTACTTTCGGTCCTTTTTAACCCCCTGGGTAGCATTCCTGTCTTCCCTCCTTCACTGTTGCTTAGTAACATCATATTTTAGAGAGCGGTGACCACTAGAATGCTCACAAGCTAAAGAGTGGACTCTATTAGATGCCTCTGTGGCCAGGAGGATATATTTGGGACATTTGCTGTCAATATTTTGACAATTGCACAATATACAGGACAGAAGCTGTGAGAAGAGGACACAGTGAGGAACTGATGAGTTACAATGTGTCAGTAGATTTCCAATAGGAGGGGCCCCACAATTACATAACATGGTATCGATTGGTTCACTGTGTCCAACACTTCTAGGCAATGGAGGGACCAAGGGAAGCCTGTATCCTCCACTATGTCTGTGTCTGGGCTGATTAATGACTGACAGGAGGGAATTCTCATTGATAGGGAGAGATTTGTGTGGAAAGACATTTCATAAATGGCCGCCAAACACCATAAATTACTAGTTCCTTTAATTTTTTATACTAACTTGTCCGTGTCTGTGACTTTCCAAACTGGTAATTATGTTACGTCTCCTCAACTCTTCAATTATATTGCAATATATTGCATTTGGAAGGCGATAAATCTCACCTGAATTCTTTATGGATTGCAGAATGAAATCCTGGAAAGTAAAACTGTAACAAGTACCAAAACTTAATTAGGAAATTAATGCTTATTTTTTCCCCCTAATAATTCATATAGACCCAGTTTTATATTATATTTTTTACATTATATTTTTATATTTATATTGTGTTATATAATTAAGGTATGAATGAGTGGGTCCGATATCATTAGCAGCTTTGGCTTCTATGAACGTCTTTTCAGATAGACATTTTCCTTCCTCCAGACCCAAACTTTTCTTTGCCTCTAGCGCAGTTATGGCCTTGAGCTCTGATATCTAGCAACAATACTTCCGCAAAGTAAGGTGAGATGGCATCAGAATACCAACTACAACTTATAATCAAGAGCTATGTACCATATTTTTCGTTTTATAAGATGCATTAGATTATAAAACACATCCCAAATGTAAAAAAAAAAATATGGGGTCCGTCTTATAATTCAGTGGTGTCTTACTGGAGTGGGGGGCAGCAGCGGTGGAGCGGGGTCACAGGAAGCAGGGACGGTGGAGCGGGGTCACAGGAAGCAGGGTTGGAGTAGGGCAATGCTGCCGTCTGTGCAGAGAGGCTCTGCTGCGCTGTGCTGTGAGCTCTGCTGCGCTGCAGGCGGGGAGGCAGGGGCCGCCATCCTGAATGTCAATGGTGTGGGCTTCAAAGAAATGGCGCGCGAAGTTGTCACGTGCAATGATTGAGCTATCAGCTCAATCACAAGCCTAGATCTCATCTGCGCATGTGCCACCTCCGGGCACCATTTTCCTTATGTGCGCTGCTGTGAGATCAATGGGCTGGAGGCGACATGTGTGCAGATCAGATCTTGAGGCGAGAACTCTATCTGGCACCACCGTTTATCTGCACACATAGGCTTTATCCCTCTGATCCCTGCCACTGCAGGTTGATCAGTCCACTGGTCCCTGCCATTACAGGTTGATCATTTATTTTTGGTCTCCCCTGAGGAACTCTGGTTATCTAGAGAGAAACGCGTCGGGAGTACGGTTCTTTGTTTGTTTTGTATGGTTGCGGGGCAGACAGCTTACTTGGGTGCTGCCCTTGTCAGGGCGGAAGCACAATCACGGGGCATGACAGAGGTTATGTTTATTCATCTCCCAGCGCCTTCTCCTGATTCTTCCGGCTTGTGATCAACCTTGGATCGGTGTGTCTTCTTACCCTTGAAAACATCTGGGTGAGACTATTCCTATTTGTAGCCAAACGGCATATATTTTTACTGCACTTTATTTAACTAATATCGATTTTTTTTGAGATTTATATATTAAATGTTAAGTTTTAGTCCCTGCTTTTGTCTATGAGAACTCCATATGTGCACACGCTGACTCCGGGCGCCATAATTTAAAGTCTGGACCACCGACATTCAGGATGGCGGCCCCTGCCTCACTGCCCGAAGCAGAGCCCACAGTGCACCGTAGCAGAGCCCTCAGTGCAACGCCCACAGTACAACCCAGCGCACAGCGCAGCCTGCAGCATTGCCTCTGTCTCCTATGACCCATCTACAGCACCCCCCCGGTAAGCTATATTTGGCTTTTAAGACGCACCCCTCAAAAATTTGGGAGGAAAAGTGTGTCTTATAATCCAAAAAATACAGTATGTTGCAGTTTTAGGCTATGTTCACACACTGCATTTTAACCACAAAGATGCAGCGTTTTTGGCTCCAAAAAACTCACTCGCGGCAAAAATGCATAAAAAACCGCATGGTTTTTGACGCATTTTTACCTCATTTTGCCCAATGCGTTTTTTAGAATTCTCATGCTGCATCTTCAAAAACGCAGCCAAGATGCAGCCAAAAGAAGATGCCCAGTGTGGACAGCAAAATAGAAATCTCATAGACTTTGCTGGGGGAAGGAAATACATATATTTATGTGCATCTTTGTGACCTCAAAAACGCACCAAAAACGCAGTAAAAGATGCAGTGTGTGAACATAGCCTTTTTGCATTTTTTCCAGCGTTTTTTGAGCCCTTCCAGTTAATAGATTTGACTTAGGCTACTTTCACACTTGCGTTGGACGGCTTCCGTTGCTATCCGCAGCCTTGAGGAATTACGGTAACCGTTGCAGGAAACCGTTATATGCCTCATAGACTTCTATTAGCTACGGATAGCAACGGATGGTCTTGCGCTGCATCCGCCCCGCGGCGCATCAGTTGTTTTGACGCTGACCGTCAGTGACCGTCGGGCGGATGGAACGCTGCATGTAGCGTTTTTCTGCACTTCAAAAAAACGCAACCTGCAGGATTCCGGCGGCGTCCGTTGTTTTTATAATGGACGCCTATGGTGGTGGATTCCGTTAGAATCCGTCATTTGACGGATTCCGTTAACGCATCCGTCTTTACACAACTGCGCATGCTCAGATGTGTAAAGTCTAGGAAAAAAACCTATAACGGATTGCGTTATTTTGTACGATCCGTAGCATCCGTTGTGCCACTATATGCAACGCATCCGTTGCATCCGTCACACAACACAATGCTACGGATGCCGTCCAACGCAAGTGTGAAACTAGCCTTAACAAAACGAATTGGGCAAAATTCGGTAAAAACGCATCAAAAACGCATGCGTTTTTTGATCCATTTTTACCGTGGGTGCGTTTTTTGGAGCCAAAAATGCTGCATGTTTGGGTTAAGAAAAGATGCAGTGTGTGAACATAGCCTAATGTGACAGCATCTATCACTACTAGCCTCAACATCACTATGTTACATTTATTGCTTTAAGGCAAGAAGTCAAAGTGATATTCTTATCTCGAGGCATACACAGTAGGGCTTAAGTGGCAGGTTACAGTAATATCCTATAGTTTCTCATGGTATAAGTTTATCTGTGGAGTGTATGTCAAGGTCATTGACTTTTAAACTCAGAAGTTGCTGCTAATGTACTTATGCTTTTGCTAACATTTGTGACTTTTTAGCCAGACATGGTCTGTAACAGTGGAGACATTGTAAAAATGTGGTGTAAGCTTTAGTGCGTCTTGGAGGGCCTTCTGAAGGGAAATACTGAGTGTAAGGAAAGTTATTGCCGCCTTTTCCTTACCTTGTAGCAGTCGACTTTAAGAAGTTCTGCAGTAAGTGATTGGCCCAGCGTGTACATTTGTCTACAGGAGGAACGTTAGAACACTTCTCATCCAATGCCGGTATCTAACTGGAGAATATTAGGAAAATTGCTATTCTATAGTAATAATAATGTGCTGTGTATTAAGATAATGGGGCGATTTAAAAAATTGGACCAAAAAAATGGAGTACGCTGATTGTCCAAATTTTATAATGTTTTCGACATTTTTAGAATGGCTTATACACTTCTGGATTGTCCTGAAAAAGGGGTATGGCTAAGAGGATTTCTAAAATGTTATGGATTTTTCAGTGGCGTGTGCCATATTTTGGGAGTAAGATAGTCGTATGTAAATAAAAGTCAAAAGGGGTGTAGAAAAGAAATAAGACCTTATTATTTATATTTATTTACTATTCTTTGTGTATATATCGCGAACATGTTCCCCAGTGCTGTACAGCCATAACCATCACTGTTTCCATTAAGGCTCACAATCTAAATTTCCTATCAAGATATCTTTATAGTGTTTGAGGAACCCTATTGGATCCAAAGAAAACACAAGGAGAATATTCAAACTCCTTGCAGATGTTGGCCATGGTGGGATTTGAAACCAGGACCCCAGTGCTAACCTGGAAAAATTTGCCAATTTAGCCCACAGTTTGGATCAGTCTTTCTGCTTGTCCCAGTTTAATATTGTCCAATTTGGGACAGAATTTGTAAGGCTCTGATCATATCTCGATGCATAAGAAGAGAAATATGAAAATAATAGAAGTGCTGGACCTACTACATGGCGACACCAGAGACACCATACGGGCCTCATTGACTACCATGAGGTCTGGTCTGGTTTCCATCATGGTGACTGTTAGGTAAAATGTGAACAAAGCCCAAATCTCACTCACTGGGCTGTGTTCAGCCCATATAAATGGTTTTGAAATTTCAATATTCAGTAAACAATAATGCTTCTTGCTCCTGGGCTCAAGTGTAATATTTTTAGCAGGACTCAATAGTCAGTCTCTGGGAGGGTCTAAATGTGGTCAGCTGCGTGAAGAGCAACTGCAATACCTGCCTCTTCATTTCGTTTTTCGCACAACCTTAACCCATCAGATATGGTGAGGCCTAAGCATTGGCGTAGCTAGAGTTTGATGGGCCCCGGTGCAAAGCTTGGACCCGGGCCCCCCCACTTTCAACTGTACATGACACTCAGGGAACAGGATAATGACACCGACATTCAAGGAACAGGATAATTACACTGACACTCAGGGTACGGGATAGTGTCACTGACATTTGGCTCTTTCCCTCAGCACCCATGTTTCCCATGATCTGAAATCCCTCTTTCTATCAGCACCCAGCTTTCCTATGTTCTGATATCAGTCTTATCTTCAGCACGCACCTTCCCCATGTTCTGGTATACATCTTTCCCTAGCACCCAGCTCTCCTATGATATCAGATCATGGGAAAGCTGGGTGCACTGCTGACGGAAAGATGTCTAGCAGAGCATGGGAAAGCTGGGTACTGAGGGAAAGAGCCTCTTTCCATCATCACAAAACTTTCCTATCCCATACTTTTATATTTGTCTTCCCTCGTATATATCTCTCTAAATACTATAATGGCCTCCACATCCCCACATAGCCTTCCATATAATATAATGGGTCCCACATAACCCTTCATATATTAGAATGCACCCCATTACCCTCCAATTATTATAATACACCACCCATAGTCCTCCATATATTATACTGCACCCTACAGTCCTCCATATATTATACTGGATGCCCATAGTCCTCCATGTATTATAATGCACCCCCATCGCCCATGTATAAGGTTTCCTTCATGTTGTATTATGCAGCCCACATACTGTTTAGTGCACCCCCATTGTCCTCCATATAGTATAATGCAGTCTAATAGTTCTGTAGGTATTATAATGCACCCTCATTGTCCTTCATGTTTTATAATGCAGCCCCATAGTCATTCATATTTTATTATGCAGCCCACATACCATTTAATGCACCCCATATACCTCCATGTATTTTAATGCACCCCCATAGTCCCTGTATAAAGTGTCCTTCATGTTGTACTATGCAGCCCAAATACTGTTTAATGCACACCCATAGGCCTTCATATAGTATAATACAGCCCCATAGTCCTGCATGTATTATAATGCACCCCCATAGTAGTCCATATATTATAATGCAGCCCCATAGTCCTCCATTTATTATAATGCACCCCCATAGTGCTCCATGTATTATAATGCACCCCCATAGTCCATGTATAAGGTGTTCTTCATATTGTATTATGTAGCCACCATATTGTATAATGCACCCCCAGAGGCCTCTGGCCACCATGTACTCATTAATTAAAAAAAAATAAAGAAGTCCTCACCTCTCCTCACTCCGGTCAGAGCGTCCTGCACTCTGTGCTCTACATATCTCAGCACAGCAGTCGTGCAATAGTGACGTCACCACGGTATGCTGCACTGAGACATTGAGCACAGGCACAGTAGGAGAATGATAAAGGATGGAGCGCTCTGCTCCATCCTTTATCATTACTTTGTGCGATGATGGGCGAGGGAACCCTGTGCCGCCGCTGGCATCTGGCCCCCCTGACTCAAGTGCCCCATAGAAACCGTGTGGTCTGCCAGTGAACAACTTAGGTCTTATCTCACAGAGAGGAGCTGGCTGCTTCTCTGCTGGGCGGGTGCCGGGCCCCTAACCATGCTGGGCCCGGTCGCGGTCGTGATCTCTACAACCGCGGTCATTACGCCCATTGGCCTACGGCTTAAACCATCAATGATGTAGCTCTGGAAACATGGTTTAAATGAAAATTCTGCTTTTAAGCCACTTTACACAGACATATTTCAGCTAAATTCAGAATTTCTAGATTTCCTGGTACCAGAGAACATTGTATTCTGGGTCATCAGATGACAGACATCTAAACTAATAAGTTATACATCAGAGACAGCAATCATCCAAAACTTCTGGTTTCAAAAGCGACCAGTGAAATTTTTAAAGCAGCTGTGAACATGCCTAGAAATAAAGTGATGAAATAACTCAAAACTGGTTTGTAACATTTTAGTATTTTAAGCCCTTAGTGATAGAGCCAATTTTGACCTTAAAGGTTTGCTCACATCTACGGTCACAATCGACAAGTGCAATCCGATAAAAAATTGAGTTGCACTCACAACAACGTTAAACAATGAGACATTGTCCATCTGCAAGTTTTGCCTCACCTGGAATCAAGCTGACAAAAAACTCAGCATGCTGAGTATAGCCGCGTAAAACGGCAAGATTCACCAATGGAAGTCTATGTGCTTTTAATATCAACTTTTACATACTATAATAACTGTATGTAAAGATGATGTTAAAAACGCATTGCATATGGATGGCCCATGGATGTCATATGGATGCTAGGTGAGGGAAAAACGCATGACACTCACCAAATATTCTGGCTCAGAATCTCAGTACTTTTATTTACGCACATGTGAGCAAACCCTAATAACCATGCCCAAGTTTGTAAATCTGACTAGTGTCACTTTATGTGTATTTTTTCATGATACATTGCACTTTACGTTAGTGGTACATTTTGGTCGATATGTTTTGCATTTATTTGTGAAAATATCAGAATTTTGGCAAAAAATTGGAAATTTAGCAATTTTCAAAGTTTTGATTTTTAGATCCTTAAAAAAGTTAGGTGGTACAAAATTATTAGTAAATAACATTTTCCATATGTCTACTTTACATCTGCACCATTTTTTAAGGGTTATTTTATTTTGTTAGTATGTTAGAAGAGTTAAAAGTTTAGTAGTAATTTGTAATTTTTTCAAGAAATGTACAAAACCTGTTTCTTTCAGGACCTATTCAAATTTAATTGGGCTTTGAGGGGCCTATATATGAGAAACTCCCCAAAAGTGATATTATTTTAAAAACCACACCCTTTAAATAAATGAAAATAATGGGGTCTAAAGGGAAAACCTTTCTCCTTGTAGAGACCTGACAAACCAGTATGGCTGCCAGTGAGAAGTCTTATAGCTGGAATACCCCTCTGGGAAATATTCAAATTGTCTCTTCTGGGAGGAAAGAGACGAACTCTAGTGCCACGTATTGGAAGTAGCAATCCTAAAAGTCAAAAGTGGCGCTTTAACGAGACTTAGGATTTATGCCAGATCAGAACATCAATTTGCAGATATGGTGTTTCAGGGGGATTGTCCTTCTCCAGTGTAAAGTATGAGATATGCCCTGGCTGTATGAGAAGCTATAGTGGGGGTCTAAGGGGAAAACTTTTCTCCTTGCGTAGACCTGACAAACCAATGTGGCTGCCAGTGATGAGTCTTATAGCTGCTATGCTCCTCAGGGAAATATTCCAATAGTCTCTTCAGGGAGGAAGGAGACAAACTCTATTGCCACCTATTGGAAGTAGCAATCCTAAAAGTCAAAAGCGGCCCTTTAAAGCCTTTTCATATGACTTAGGATTTATACCAGATCAGAACCTCAACTTTTGACTTTTAGGATTGCTACTTCCAATAGGTGGCACTAGAGCTCGTCTCCTTCCTCCCTGAAGAGACTAATTGAATATTTCACAGAGGAGCATTGCAGCTATAAAACTCCTGACTTGCAGTCAAACTGGTTTGCCAGGTTTCTACAAGGAGAAAAGTTTTCCCCTTAGACTCCACTATATCTTCTCATACAGCCAGATCATATCTCATACTTTGCACTGACAAGGGGCAATCACCCCGAAACACCGTGTCTGCAAATTGAGGTTCTGATCTGGCATAAATCCTAAGTCATATGAAAAGGTTCATTAAAGGGCCACTTTTGACCTTTATGATTGCTACTTCCAATAGGTGTCACTAGAGTTTGTCGCCTTCCTCCCTGAAGAGACTATTTAAAAAAAAATGTTGCTTTATCCCCATTTTTTAGTTTTTATAAGCGATAACACAAGAAAATAGACCCCCACAATTTGTTTCCCAGTTAATTCTGAGCAAGGTGATGCCCTATACATATAGGAAAACCTCAGAAACCTCTTTTTGGATATATAGCCGGGCTCGGAAGGGAAGGAGCACCATTTGCAATTTGCGACACGTGTTCCTAAAATTGCCTGCGGATGGCATGTCATGTTTGCAGGGAGCCTAAACAGCAGAACTTTCCACAACTGACCTCATTTTAGAAACTACAGCACTCAAGGATTTTATCCAGGTGTATAGTAAATATTTTTAGCCCACAGGTGCGTTACAGAATTTGATAACTTTAGGTTGTCGTATTGAAAATTTTACATTTTTTCACGAAAATGTTACTTTAGCCCCCAATTTTTTTTACTTTTGCAAGCGGTAACACAAAAAAGTGGACTGCACAGTTGGTTACCCCCAGTTTTCTGAACACCGCAATACTTCACAAGTCAAAATGTTCTGTTTGGACAAACAGCAGGGCTCAGAAGGGAAGAAGCAACATTTGGTATATGGAGTGTAAATTTGGCTGGAATAGATTCCAAACTCCATATCTCATTTGCAGGGCCCCTGGGATACCAAAACAGCAGAAACCACCACATGTGCCCATAGTTTGGAAACTAGACCCATCAAGGAATTCACATATGGGGGTGTTGAACATTTTGAATTCATAGACACTGTACAGAACTTACAATTTGGCCCCTTAGTTTTGTGCACTTATAAAGTGATGAATCAAAAATAGCCAATAATACATTTTAGTATTGGGGTCTCAAAATAATGTGGTTGGAGTATGTCAGCATATGTAAACCTATCCGGGTGTAATGTTCAATTTTAGTTTATAATATGAAAGTTAAACTCTAAGTGGTTACTTTAGTGAACACTTTCTCCAGCAGTGTTTTGATACCTGAGATCCTTTATGTTCCCATGCATGGATTTGCTTTGCCAGTATAATGATTAATTGTGTATTACACAACTACATCAGGTGAGCATACACAAGTCATCTGTAGGTGAGCAATCACAAGTCGTCTGTGTGATTTCTGTTACCAGGTAAGACCCTTTTGTGCCTTCTTGTTTCCTAGATGTTTCTATAATGATTGATGTTACACCTAAGGCGGGCTTTGCACGTTGCGACATCGCAAGTCGATGCTGCGATGTCGCACGCGATAGTCCCCGCCCCCATCGCAGGTACGATATCTTGTGATAGCTGGCATAGCGAAAATTATCGCTACGCCAGCTTCACATGCACTCACCTGCCCTGTGACCGTCGCTCTGGCCGGTGACCCGCCTCCTTCTTAAGGGGGCGGGTCGTGCGGCGTCATAGAGATGTCACACGGCAGGCAGCCAAGAGGGGCGGAGGGGCGGAGATGAGCAGGATGTAAACATCCCGCCCACCTCCTTCCTTCCGCATAGCCGCCGGCGGCAGGTAAGCTGTTGTTCCTCGCTCCTGCAGCGTTATACACAGCGATGTGTGCAGCCACAGGAGCGAGGAACTACATTGTACCTGTCGCTGCAGCATAATTATGAAAAAGTCGGAGCCTGCAACGATGATACGATAACGACGCTTTTGCGCTCGTTAATCGTATCATCTAGCATTTACACACGACGATCTCGAACGTGACGCCGGAAGTGCGTCACTTTCGATTTGACCCCCACCGACATCGCACATGCGATGTTGCAACGTGCAAAGCCGCCCTAAGGCTCTATTCCTATCTGTGTTTGGGTCCCATCATAGATTACTTCATTTTCACCCAAACTAATAGTGCAGCCTGTATATCACTTGTAATCATAATGATTTAGGGGTCTTGCAACGTGGCCGTAAAAAATATTGTCTGTCCGTGATTTTTTGGTAAACTATCCAGAAAAAGAAAAGGTCAAGTTGACCACCTGGATTTGAAGGATCTTATAACTTAATAGTGTCTGGTGGCAATGGTGTGGCATGTCCTGATAATGATGACAAAGTCAGACTGAAGTGTGTGTGCCTATATTGCTGACTACGGTTCTCTCTGTGATGTATTACTATGTTTCTGCTGTATGATAGATTCTGTCATGACTATTGGGGTTTCTATAAAGTACCTTTTGACCACAGACATTGGTCGCCTGTCACTTTAATAGAGTAACATTGCTATGTAGCCCTGAGTGACTATTACAACATGTTGTTTCATATACGTTATGCCATAGTGTTTTGGGGGGAAATGTTGGAGACACGAAGTAGGTCATTGGTGCCACATAAGGGTTGTTCGTCAATCTCAAAGGGAACCTTGACCTAGTAGTGTATCTTGTAAGAAGACTATATAATAGGTATCAATGAGGAGCTTCCACATTGTAGAGTAAGAGATCCAGTGCACATGGCCAGAGATATCGGCCTACACAATGCCACTATTGGTATATTGCCAAGTCGTTATTGGGTTAACTAAGATTGTCCCTATGCCTGGATGTGACAATTTAGAATTCTGCTATCTTGTTAGTAAGAACAAGTCAATAATTGTGTTTGGACATTGAACTTGTGTTGTGCCATGGTTTATTGATGGAGCACCTAACACCTTTGTCTACCACTTGCATCCATCTCTACAGCCAGATCCTGTGTCTTTGATGATAGTTGGCAAAGTCCTCAGTTTGGGACATTCTTTGTTGGGGATGTTATGTCTTGTTCAATACCTTACATATAAACATATAAATTAATAGCATTTAGTATAGCCTTTGTGACAGCTCATCAAGAAGTTTGTATCCAAGACACTGAGAAGCTATATCATACCAAATCTACAAAATTACTGTAAATCATTATTATTTCCGTTTGTTCCCTTGATTATACTGAATGGAAGAAGGCAAAATGTATCACTTTGACATGACATTAATTTACTCTAACCTGGCAAAGATTAAAGTAGGAAAAGAAAATGTAGTTGTGTGACCTAAATCCATATAACACTTGCATATTGTAAAATGCTGACTCATAAACCTATATAATTGTTGGAAATGCTTGCCAGGTCCTGGTTCTAATTGCTCTTGGAATGCAATGCAGCGAAGTGTTATGTTGCTGAGTGTGTTTAATGTAAACTGGATTGTATGGCCCATTCTAGAACACATTCCATATGGTATATTCTCTCTACTTTAAAGGGAATTTTTGAGTATACCCACATGTTCACATGGTTTATGCATGTCTGTTAAAATAAAGGGGTCTAAAGTATAAATATTCACTTCTACATTTAATATATTTAGTAAATTCTCTTGTTTTGATTGAAGAGATGAAAATTCAATGAAAATGCAGTATTCTGTACATTTAAATGAAATTCTGGTACCAATTTTAAATGTTCTTTAATTTGAGAAGGGTATAACCATGTATAGGTGCCATCTACAGGAGGTGGATGTACAAAGATAGAGAAGCAGAAGTGCACTAGACTGTTTCCATGACTCCTGAGGCTGGGAGGTTTCTCCCCTGGCTATCATATGTTCCCTTGAGAAGTTAAGGACAGCCATATAAAAATATAAAACAAATGGCTGTCCATATATTAAATGCCAGACCAATCAGCACCCTCTGTGTTGGCACATAGATATCTTTCTGTCCCTCCTATGTCGTCTATATACCCCAACAGGGCGTATTGACAGGGGTTGTCAACTTGGAACACCACTTTTTCCCATGGAGTCCAAAAATTTGGTGGCACAGATATATGCTGCCTCCTTGGATGTTGGCAAAGTTATTAGGCGGTCCTACAAAAGATATATATATATATATATATATATATATATATATATATATATATATGTGCGTATATAGGTAATCTTGTGTGTAGTTCCAGCAGGTAAGAAAACGTCAGGTGATAGTGCTAAAATCCAATTTTATTGAGCAAGTTTAAAAAATTCCAGAGCTCAATTAAATTATGGAATTTTTTAAACTTGCTCAATAAAATTGGATTTTAGCACTATCACCTGACGTTTTCTTACCTGCTGGAACTACCCTCAAGATTACTTCTATTGCTGGACGTGCTTCCAGTCCTGTTCCATGCAACCAAGCAAGACCAGGTATTACTAAACCGGAGCTCTGAGGTCAGCTGGTCCACTGCTTAATGTATATATATATTTTCATGACTCTAAAAATTGTAGATTCACATTGAAGGCATCAAAACAATTGTGAAACAACTGAACAACTGAAAATATGTCTTATATTCTAGGTTCTTCAAAGTAGCCACCTTTTGCTATGATTACTACTTTGCACACTCTTGGCATTCTCTTGATGAGCTTCAAGGGGTAGTCACTGGAAATGGTCTTCCAACAGTCTTGAAGGAGTTCCCAGAGATGCTTAGCACTTGTTGGCCCTTTTGCCTTCACTCTGCGGTCCAGCTCACCCCAAACCATCTCGATTGGGTTTAGGTCTGGTGACTGTGGAGACCAGGTCATCTGACGTAGCACCCCAACACTCTCCTTCTTAGTAAAATAGCCCTTACACAGCCTGGAGGTGTGTTTGGGGTCATTGTCCTGTTGAAAAATAAATGATGGTCCAACTAAACGCAAACCGGATGGAATAGCATGCCGCTGCAAGATGCTGTTCTAGGCATACTGGTTCTGTATGCCTTCAATTTTGAATAAATCCCCAACAGTGTCACCAGCAAAGCACCCCAACAACATCACACCTCCTCCTCATGCTTCATGGTGGAAACCAGGCATGTAGAGTCCATCCGTTCACCTTTTCTACAAAGACACTGTGGTTGGATCCAAAGATCTCAAATTTGGACTCATCAGACCAAAGCACAGATTTCCACTGGTCTAATGTTCATTCCTTGTGTTCTTTAGCCCAAAGAAGTCTCTTCTGCTTGCTGCCTGACCTTAGCAGTGGTTTCCTAGCAGCTATTTTACCATGAAGGCCTGCTGCACAAAGTCTCCTCTTAAGGCTATGTGCGCACTAGAAAAGTGATTTTTCTCAAAAAAATTTCTTGAGAAACTTCTGGGAGTTGAAGATTACCGCACCTGCGGTAAAAAAACGCACCAAATCCGGGGGGAAAACGCATGCGTTTTTGCCGCGGATTTGCCGCGGTTTTACCGCGGTTTTTCCGCAGGTTAGTCCCTGCGGTTTTTTTATGCTGTAACTACTGCAATAAATAATATAGATAATAGATAGATAATGGATAGACAGATAATGGATAGAGGGAAAGATGGATAGATGAATAGATAGATAATGGATAGATAGATAGGTAGATGAGAAAGACCTATATAATGTCCCACCCCCCTGCATATTCTAACCTGGCACCCTTTAGTGACTTTCATGTGGCACTAAAGGGTGCCTAGCCTTGTATTTAGCCATAAAATAAATAAGTAATTAAAAAAAAAACACGTGACGTCCCCCCATCTTTTGTAGCCAGCTAGGGTAAAGCAGACGGCTGCAGCCTGCAGACCACAGCTGGCAGCTTCACCTTGGCTGGTAATCCAAAACAGAGGGCACCCCATGCTGTTATTTTACATTAAATAAATAATTTAAAACAAAAAACGTGGGGTCCCCCCCAAATTGGATCACCAGCCAAGGTAAAGCGGACAGCTGTGGTCTGATATTCTCAGACTAGGGAGGTCCACTGTTATTGGACACTCCCCAGTCTAAAAATAGCAGGCCGCAGCCGCCCCAGAAGTGGCGCATCCATTAGACATTCCAATCCTGGCGCTTCGCCCCAACTCATCCCGTTGCTCTGGTGCGTTGGCAAACGAGGTAATATATAGGGTTGATGCCAGATGTGTAATGTCACCTGGCATCAAGCCCTGGGGTTCGTGATGTCACGCGTCTATCAGATACCCGACATCACCAACCCAGTCAGTAAGAAATAAAAAATAGACAACAAAAAAAAATTTATTTGAAAAAACACTCCCCACATTCCCTCTTTCACCAATTTATTGAAAAGAACTACCAATTCCACGTCCGACGTAATCCAATAAGGGGGGGTCCCACGGCGATCCATACCATAGTCACTGTCCCATTCAATGAAGAACAGAATGTTCCCCATTGGCTGGGAGAGGAATGCAGTGACCTGAGCTAACATCAATAGCCCAGGTCAATGCAGGGGATGCCGAGCGCTGCTGTCAGGAGGATAGATGAGATCATTACCTGCTGTGATGATCTCCTGCAGTCCTGCCATCAGCGCTGTCACTGCCTTCTATGCCCGCCGTGTTGTCAGCAGTATCGCGAGAGCCCGTGACGTAACCGCCAGTGACAGTCTCGGGCCGCGGGCATAGACAGCAGTGACAGCGGTGACGTCAGGAGGCAGGAGATCGTCACATCAGGTAATGATCTCATCTCACCTCCTGACAGCAGCGCCCGTCATCCCCGCGGCTGCACGCACTGCTGTGTGTCAGTGTCTGCCTGCGCTGCAGCGTGACAAGCTGCTGACACTGCGGGCAGACACTGACACACAGCAGGGCAGGCAGCGGCGGGGCTGCAGTGGGACACAGACTGCACGGGCACCCGCCGGACGTCACACGGAAGCGCTTCTGTGCGGCGTCCAGGGAGTGTGACGTCTGTGTTTACTCTGCTCCGCTTCCTCTTCTGTCATAATGACATAACTCCCTGCAAAACCGCAGGCAGCGATGAGCATTACCGCAGGTAAATCGGGGGTATACCGCACATCATTTGCAACCTGCGGTATACCCCCGGAATTTCGCGATTACATTACAGTGAATAGAGTGAAATTCCGGGGGTATTCCGCAGGTACCTGCGGAAAATAATGGACATGCTCATTTTCTCAAGAAAGTTTCTTGAGAAAATTTTCTCAAGAAATTTTCTTGAGAAAAATCTGCAGCATGCGCACAGCTATTTTTTGTTCCCATAGGTTTTGCTGGGAAATGTCTGCAGAAAGATTTCAAACCTTTCTCAAGAAATTTCCGCAGCAAATCCGCGGGTAAATGCGCGGGTACACCGGCCTAGTGCGCACATAGCCTAATAGTTGTTCTAGAGATGAGAAGGTGTGTCCAAACTTTTGGTCTGTACTATATATATATATATATATATATATATATATATATATAAAAATAATATACTGTACATTTATATTTATTATATTGCCAGTGACTGAAGGGTAAATGTGATGTCTCATCAGTTTAATAATTGTGTTATGCTGTTTGACATAGACAGTGTGAATATTAGAACTCAGCAGCTGGGTGTGTTTCCATGTCTCCCTGTATGACAGTATCTTGTATCTAATATAAGACTTGATATTTCCTATGTTTATTGAGGGTGAAAGTCTTAATGTCATCTGTGTAGAATGGATAAGTGAAAATGAAATGAATGTTATTGAGATGTGTTCTAATGAGAATCAATGTCATCTTTCTGCAGCAAAGGCAGCAACTAAAACCCTGGTATTATAAAAACCATGATTCATTTTTCTAAATGTCTTGGACAATTTATGCCCTTATTTCCAGGGTTATTCACAAAAAGATTAGATATTCCCTACCCACAGGATATGGGATGACTTGTTGATCACTGGAGGTCCCACCACTGAGATCAGGAGTCCCGGGATGAAGGCCCTGGAACTCTGTTAATGTAATGGAGGTGTGCATGAGCTGCCTCTTCTGCTTTTATTGTCTATGGGACTGATCAGCTACTTTTGGCAGTCACATATGGATAAAGGAGATAACTTTTCTTTTTGAGAATAACCCTTAAGTCATTACTTGGAAAAAACCTAACAAAGTACGGTATATATAATTCCTCTGCTGTATGTTGTATACATCTTCTCACTGAGTATAATTTATCTTCTTTCCATATTCATCATAAGGCCACATTCACACGTCATTTTTTTTCCATGTATTTGTATGCCAAATCCAGAAGTGGAATTTACAGAGAAAAACTCTGTAAAGATTGACACCTGTTCTGTGTTTTGGAGACACTCCTGATTTTGGCATACAGGTACTGATCTAGAAATACTGACGTCTGAATGAGGCTAAAGCTGGCTTTACATGCTACGACATCGCTAGCAATTGCTAGCGATATTGAGCGTGTAAGCACCCGCCCCCGTCGTGCATGTGATATTGTGTGATCGATGCCGCAGCGAACATTATCGCTACGGCAGCGTCACACGCACATACCTGGTCGTCGTCGTCGCTGTGACTGCCGAACAATCCCTCCCTCAAGGGGGAGGGACGTTCGGCATCACAGCGACGTCACCGCAACATCACTAAGCGGCCGGCCAATCAAAGCGGAGGGGCGGAGATGAGCGGGACGTAACATCCCGCCCACCTCCTTCCTTCTGCATTGCGGCCGGCGGCAGGTAAGGAGACGTTCCTTGCTCCTGCGGTGTCACACACAGCGATGTGTGCTGCCGCAGGAGCGACGAACAACATCAATAATCAACCATTACCGATTTTTGGTTTTGGGACGACCTCTCCATGGTTGAACGATTTTCACCATTTTTGAGGTCGCTTAAGGTCGCTGGTAAGGGTCACACGCTGCGATATCGTTAATGACGCCGGATGTGCGTCACTAACAACGTGACCCCGACGATAAAACATTAACGATATCGTAGAGTGTAAAGCCCCCTTTAGTCCACTTTTGTGGATTTTCATTCACATCAATAGAGGACACACCCATAAGCAGGGACGTAATGGGACCGCCGACATCAGCACATATTTCTCCTGGATGTGCATCTGAGTACACACTTCAGCTGAAATGCATTGCAATGCAGTGACCTGCCGAGTTTCTGCACCACAGTATGAGCTGCTGATCAATCAGAGGCCTGCAGCTAAAGTCGGCAGGCAAGTCGCTAGCTGTGCAAGGCATTGACGCCATGCGCTGCCCATCGCTTGCAAGCTGATGTCAGCTGCCTGCTCCTGCACCAGCTACAGAGGAGGCCACACCTTGTGAAAGTGGAGGAAGGTAACTAGAATTCTTTATTTTATTTTAAAGAAATTAATGCATTAAAGAACAGGGACATATATACCAGGATGGTCCAAGGATGGGGAGCATATATAGCAGGATAAACAAGGATGGGCGACTATAGGAGACATATATACCAGGATGGGGAACATAATATACCAGGATGGGTCCAGAATGAGGGACATATTAACAAAGATGAGGGACATTTTTACCAGGATCTGGAACACATTTATCAGGATGTTGGACATATACACTACACACAAACAGTTCAAGATATTTGGCTTTTTCAGGATGATCCTAATATAATAATATGCACTGTGTGCTTTTCAGGTGAATTTAATCTGACCTTGTCTAAACTTTTGAATGCACATCTCCAGTATGATGCCATGCCTCAGCAGGCAACAAATCGGCTTGTGACCAGAATGAGACATTGTTGTCAAGCTGTAATTGATGCTGAAGGCTACATGACAAATTATTGAGACATTGACATTTTTTGGTGGGGTATACCCACCGCTATTGTTGAGATGAGGAAATCACAATTACATGCTACATGTGAACTTTCTACTTTTTCCATAAATGTCACCTGCAAGCCAAATATCCCTAACTTTTTGTGAGTAGTGTGTGTGTGTGTGTGGGAGGGGGGGGGGGGATTTGGGGGGATTCCAGGTCTTTCTGTGGTGCTCCAGAGGTGGACCTTGGCTCTTGGACATCTCTTTTGATATTTTTTTTCACTATTCTGTCTGAAGTCTTACGAGGAGTACCATGTTGTGGCCGGTTTATAATGAAAAGAGGTTATTTTTACTTCTACATTATGGCCTCAGCAGTGCTCCCTGAAACCTTCAGTAGTTTACAAATTCTGTAACCAGTTCCTTCAATACGTTTTTCAAAATAAGGTTGTGAAGATCTTAAGATAGCTCTCTTGTTTTACCCATAATCAGATGTTTCTTGTGGGGCACCTTGGTAATGAGACATCTTTTTATAGGCCATCAGTTGAACAAGCTATTATTTTTCAATAAGTGGCATGATTGCTTTCTAATTACTGATGGACTTCAGCTGATGTCATGACTTCCATGGCTTTTTTTCACCTCTTTTTTTCACCTCTGTTCTGCATGTGTTCAATACTTTTTTCCCTATGTCAGTTCTCATTATGACACATAATTTATAACTTAATATATGGCTTAATTTATTTGACTGCGTTGGATGGGTTGTTACTGACATGTGGTAAGAATTTCATGTCAATAATGCCTTTAGAAATATATTTAATTGGAAAATTAGTGATGTGTTCAATTATTTCACCCTCTGTGTACCAGGGTGGAGGGGATTATCTATAAGGAATGGGGGGACAAAAAAGTACTTATTTATGTATCATTATAATAAATAGGGCATTTAGAATTATACCGCATTAACCAGTTATTAGCCAATATCTATCTAAGTGCAGCTACCAAGTACTATTGTATGCATGGAGGAAGTGGAAATAGGAACTATCGGATTCTGAGGAAAATAGAGGCAACAAGGGAGAGTTAGATGTCTAAAGAGGATATAGGCCTGTCTATAGAGATGTATTTTAAAGCATATTTAAAAATGGGGAGTTATTAATCAGATCATCCAGGGTAGTACATTCCAGAAAACTGCTGTAGCACAAGAGAAGTCTTTGAGACAGAGGCTAGAGGTATAAAGGTCTAAAGCTTTCTATAGAAACTGTTTCTCTAAACATGGTACATGGTTTTAATTAATCCAGTTACTATCCTATGATACAAAAAACGAGACCATTTGAAATACTGGCTAAGAATAAAATATCATAACAACAGTAAGAATGGGAAATATGAGAACCATGCCTATATCTTTATAACACTATCTATGAAATAGCATGCCAGGGCATTGAATAAGGATGATTTTCTAATATTGCCAGACATGTTTATTTAATTGTACATATGTTTTAATCCGAACAGCTGCCATATTTGGCAATAAAACCTTAGATAAAAATAATATGGATATACAGTGGTACCCACTGTCTCAAAGACCCCTTTACATTTTTCACTCTTTGTTTCATTGCAGTCATTTGGTAAATTCAAAAAAGTTTTTTTTTTCTCATTAATGTACACTCTGCACCCGATTTTGAAAGAAAAAAATTGAAATTTGGAACTTTTTGCAAATTTATTAAACAAGAAAAAGTGAAATATCACATGATCATAAGTATTCAGACCCTTTGCTTAGTATTGAGTAGAAGCACCCTTTTGAGCCTTCTTAGGAATGATGCACCAAGTTTTTCACACCTGGATTTGGGGATCCTCTGCCATTCTTCCTTGCAGATCATCTCCAGTTCTGTTAGGTTGGATGATGAACGTTGGTGGACAGCCATTTTCAGATTTATCCAGAGATGCTCAATTGGGTTTAGGTCAGGGCTCTGGCTTGGGCAGTCAAGAATGGTCACCGAGTTGTTCTGAAGCCACTCCTTTGTTATTTGCTTTCGGTCAGAGAATCTTATTTCTCATAGTCTGGGAGTCTTTTACGTGTTTTTTTGTAAACTCTATGCGAGCTTTCATATGTCTTGCACTGCGGAGAGGCTTCTGTCGGGCCACTCTGCCATAAAGGCCTGACTGGTTGAGGGCTGCAGTGATAGTTGACTTTGTGGAACTTTCTGCCATCTCCCTACTACATCTCTAGAACTCAGCCACAGTGATCTTGGGGTTCTTCTTTACCTCTCTCACCAAGGCTCTTCTCCTACGATTGCTCAGTTTGGCTGGAAGGCCAGGTCTAGGATAGGAAGAGTTCTGGTGGTCCCAAACTTCTTCCATTTAAAGATTATGGAGCACACTGTGCTCTTAGGAATCTTGGGTACTACAGAAATTCTTTTGTAACCTTGGCCAGATCTGTGCCTTGCCACAATTCTGTCTCGGAGCACCTTGGGCAGTTCCATTGACCTCATGATTCCCATTTGGTCTGACATGCACTGTGAGCTGTGAGGTCTTATATAGATTGGTGTGTGCCTTCCAATTCAAGTCCTATCAGTTTAATTAAACACATCTGGACTCCAATGAAGGAGTAAAACCATCTCAAGGAGGATCACAAGGAAATGGACAGCATGTGTCTTAAATATGAGTGTCTGAGCAAAGGGTCTGAATATTTCTGACCATGTAATATTTCAGTTCTTCTTATTTAATACCTTTGTAAACATTTCTGTTATTTTTCTGTCAAGATGGGGTGCAGAGTGTAGATTAACGAGAAAAAAAACGAACTTTTTTGTATTTACGAAATGGCTGCAATGAAACTAAAGCCTGCTTTACACGTTGCAAATGATATCGTGCCGCACAAACGATTAACCCCCGTCACACGTACTTACCCGTCCATACGACCTCGCTGTGGGCGGCGAACGTCCACTTCCTGGAGTGGGAGGGACGTTCGGCGTCACAGCGACGTCACGCGGCAGCCGGCCAATAGAAGCGGAGGGGCGGAGCTGAGCAGGACGTAAACATCCCGCCCACCTCCTTCCTTCCGCATTACCGGCCGGGAGCCGCAGGACGCAGGTAAGATCTGTTCATCGTTCCCGGGGTGTCACACACTGCGATGTGTGCTACCACGGGTGCGATGAACAATCTGACGTGCAATTCTAGAGAAAGGTACGATGTGTATGCGATGAACGTTTTACCGTTCAATCGCAATCGCACGTACCTGTCACACACTGCAATGTACCTTACGATGCCGGATGTGCGTCACTTACGACGTGACCCCGCCGACACATTGTAAGATACATTGCAGCGTGTAAAGCGGGCTTAAGAGGGAGAAATTGAAAGGGGTCTTAATACTTTCTGTACCCATTGTATGGAAATAATGGAGTAAATAAGTAAAAAGCAATAGTGCATATAAATAAAAAGCATAGGGTACTTAGCAAACACTTTCATGATAAAAAAAAAAAATAAAGCCATCCCACCGTGACAAGGTGTAACCAAATCAGGACTGTACCTATACTCTGTAATGTTAAAACCTGCCATGTGTCAGAACAGACCTCAATGTCAGAGAAAAATGAAACCATTTGAAATCATGGCTAAGAATATAACATCATAACAACAGTAAGAATGTGAAATATGAGGACGACCATTCCTATATCTTTATAACACTATCTATAGGATAGTATATCAGGACATGGCATTAGGATCATTTTATATTTTTAGACATGTATATTTAATTGTACTTATGTTTTAATCCAAACAGCTGCCATATTTGAAAATAGTAGAATGGAATTTAATGTGCGTATTTATAGTATAGGCTCCTCGCTGACTTTAGGGACTTGCACTCTTATTTAATTTATAAAATGGATCACCCATTGGTGTTGTTTAGTGACTTTTGAAAAAATGTGCTCAAGTGCTCGAAACACTAAGCCTCAAGTAGGGAAATGATTTGTTGGCCAGAAAAGACTATTTTAAAACCTTATGCTAAGTATGCTGCCCATTGTTGGCTGACATGAACATTGGAGCCATATATTCAAATATATGTATATATTATATATATATATATATATATATATATGTATATATATTATATATATATATATATATATATATATATATACTAGAAGGTGGCCCGATTCTACGCATCGGGTATTCTAGAATTTACGTATTGTGTAGTTCATGTATGATTTTTGTTATATATATATATATATAGAGAGATGTTGTGTGTAGTTACCAAGTGTTTGTGTAGGCGCTGTACATGTTCTGGGTGTTGTCTGGGTGTGACGGGGGGTGAGAGCGGTGTTGTATGTGTGTTGCGTTGTTTGTGGAGCGCTGTGTGTCTGTAGCGTTGTGTGTGTGTGTTGCGCGGTTTGTGTGTGTGTGGTGTGTTTTGGGGGGAGGTATGTTTTGTGCAATGTGTGTGTTGTGCGGTATGTGCGTATATTTGTGTGTGCCGCGGTGTTTGTGTGTTGGGTGTTGTGTGTGTGCAGCGTTGTCTGTGTGTGTGGGTGTCTGTGTAGGGCAGTTGTTTGTGGTTCCCAGTGTGTGTGTGTGTGTGTGGTGTGTTGTGCAGTGCGCGCGCGTGTGTGTGTGTGTGTGTGTGTGTGCATCAGCCTCTCTTCTCTCAGCCTACCTCTCCCAGCCTCCCTCCTCCCAGCCTCCCTCAGCATCAGCCTCCGTCTCCCAGCCTCCCCAGCATCAGCCTCCGCCAGCATCAGCCTCTCTCCTTCCAGCCTCCTCCAGCATCAGCCTCCCTCTCCCAGCCTTCCCCAGGATCAGCCTCTCTCCTCCCAGCCTCCGTCCTCCCAGCCTTCCCCAGCATCAGCTTTCCCCTCCCAGCCTCCCTCAGCATCAGCCTTCCCCAGCATCAGCCTCTCTCCTCCCAGCCTCAGCCTCTCTCCTTCCAGCCTCCCCCAGCATCAGCCTCTCTCCTTCCAGCTTCCCTCAGCATCAGCCTCCCCTTCCCAGCCTTCCCCAGGATCAGCCTCTCTCCTCCCAGCCTCCTTCCTCCCAGCCTCCTTCCTCCCAGCCTCCCTCAGCATCAGCCTTCTGCTCCCAGTCTCCCCCAGCATCAGCCTCCCCATGCATCAGCCTCCACCAGCATCAGCCTCTCTCCTTCCAGCCTCTCTCCTTCCAGCCTCCCCCAGCATCAGCCTCCCCTTCCCAGCCTTCCCGAGGATCAGCCTCTCTCCTCCCAGCCTCCTTCCTCCCAGCCTCCCTCTCCCAGCCTCCCTCAGCATCAGCCTTCCGCTCCCAGTCTCCCCCAGCATCAGCCTCCCCAAGCATCAGCCTCCACCAGCATCAGCCTCTCTCCTTCCAGCCTCCCCCAGCATCAGCCTCTCTCCTTCCAGCCTCCCTCAGCATCAGCCTCCCGTTCCCAGCCTTCCCCAGGATCAGCCTCTCTCCTCCCAGCCTCCTTCCTCCCAGCCTCCCTCAGCATCAGCCTTCCCCTCCCAGTCTCCCCCAGCATCAGCCTCCCCAAGCATCAGCCTCCCCCAGCATTAGCCTCTCTCCTTCCAGCCTCCCCCAGCATCAGCCTCCCCAAGCATCAGCCTCCACCAGCATCAGCCTCTCTCGTCCCAGCCTCCCCCTCCCAGCCTCCCCCAGCATCAGCCTCTCTCCTCCCAGCCTTCCCCATGATCAGCCTCTCTGCTCCCAGCCTCTTCCAGCACGCCGTGCTCCTCTGCCGACACTCACACACCCGATCGCATCCACTCACACACACCCGATCGCATCCACTCACACACACCCGATCGCATCCACTCACACACACCCGATCGCATCCACTCACACACACAGACACTGACGATATCGCACATACGCGCTTATACTCACAACATCCGGGGATATCACATGCTTCTGGCCATGTGATCCTCCGACAGGTCCTGGAAGATCACAACAGCACAGGATCGCCGCCGAGAAGCAAGCGATATCCCAGGATGTTGTGAGTATGTGGATGCGATGTGATGTGTGAGGTGTGTGTGTGTGTGTGTATGTATGTGTGTGTATGTGTGTGCTGTTATGTGTGTGTGCTGTTATGTGTCTGTATTTTCCGCCGCTGCAGGACCTTGATGTGTGGATGCGATGTGATGTGTGTGTGAGGTGTGTGTGAGAGTGAGTGTGAGCCGGTGTACACTGGTAACTATGATACACATCGGGTAACTAAGGGACCTTAGTTACCCGATGTGTATAATGGTTACCAGCTTTCACGGCCTCCGTGAAGATCCCAGCATCGCAAGGTTATGTGTGGCGCTGCTGGGATCCTGACGGAGCCGGTGTAGAAGCAAGAGATATCCCAGCATTTTGTGATGTGTGAGGTGTGTGTGAGAGTGAGTGTGAGAGTGAGTGTGATCTGATGTGTGTGTGTGTACTCACCTGGGAATTGCGGCTCCGTGTCAGTTGGGCCAGAGCGAGCGTGCATTGCGTGAGGGGGGCGGGGCCTGCAGAGAGCCGGGGCGAGAGGCCAATCCGTGTGGGGGGGCGGGGCCATGGCGAGCCCAGCGGCCAATCAGCTTTGTGTCACCGTAAGGACACAATTTCGGAGCATGACAGACAGACAGATAGACAGACAGACAGACAGACAGACAGACAGAATAAGGCAATTATATATATAGATATATATATATACACAGTAAGACCAAACGTTTGGACACACCTTCCCAGTCATAGAGTTATCTTTATTTTCATGACTCTGAAAATTGTAGGTTCACATTGATGGCATCAAAACTATGAATTAACTCACGTGGAATGAAATACTTAACAAAAAAGTGTGAAACAACTGAGAATATGTCTTATATTCTGGGTTCTTCAAAGTAGCCACCTTTTGCTTTGATTACTGCTTTGCACACTCTTGGCATTCTCTTGATTGATTGATCTAGAGGTAGTCACCGGAAATGGTTTTCACTTCACAGGTGTGCCTTGTCAGGTTTAATAAAGTGTGATTTCTTGCCTTATAAATGGGGTTGGGACCATCAGTTGTGTTGTGCAGAAGTCTGGTGGATACACAGCTGATAGTCCTACTGAATAGACTGTTAGAATTTGTATTATGGCAAGAAAAAAGCAGCTAAGTAGAGAAAAATGCGTGGCTATCATCACTTTAAGAAATGAAGGTCAGTCAGTCCAAAAAATTGGGAAAACTTTGAAAGTGTCCCCAAGTGCAGTGACAAAAACCATCAAACGCTACAAAGAAACTGGCTGACATGAGGACCACCCCAGGAAAGGAAGACCAAGAGTCACCTCTGCTGCGGAGGATAAGTTTATCCGAGTCACCATCCTCAGAAATTGCAGGTTAACAGTAGCTCAGATTAGAGACCAGGTCAATGCCATACAGACTTCTAGCAGCAGACACATCTCTAGAACTGTATATATATATATATATTTATTTATTTATTTTTTATATATGTATAAAACTCCTGGGATGCTTTTGCAGTATTTTTGGGTCATTGTTTCGCTGTAATGTGATGTCCTGTCAAATCAACCTTGCTGCATATGGTTGAATCTGAGCAGAAAGTATAGCCCTGTTCACGTCATAATTTATCCGGCAGCTTATGTCTTCAGTCACATCATCAATAGTGACTCAGTGCCATTGGAAGCCATGAATACCCATGCCACCACACTACCTTCACCATGTTTTACAGAGAATTGAGTGTACTTTGTATCATGAGCCTTTCTGAGCCTTCTCCATACTTTCTTCTTCCCATCATTCTGGTACAGGTTGATCTTAGTTTAATCTTTCCAAAGAAGAATGCTTTATCAGAACTTATTCAGAATTTTTTGGGAAAATTCTAATCTGGCCTTTTTATTTTTAAGGCTGATTAATGGTTTGCACCTTGTGGTGAACCCTCTGTATTTTCTGTCATGTACTCCTCTCCTTATGGTAGACTTAGAAACTAAAACACCTACTTTCCAGGGAGTGTTGGGTGAATGTTATGAAGGGTTTTTTCTTCACCATGGAAAGGATTCTGCAATCATCCCCCATTGTTTTCTTCTGTAGATGTCCAGGCCTTTTTGAACTTCCAAGATCACCAGTGCACTCTTTTTTTTGTACAATGTACCAAACTTGATTTTGCCACATTTCTGCTATCTTGCTGATGGATTTCTTATTTTTTTTCAGCCTAATGATGGTCTGTTTCTCTTCCATTGAGAGCTCTTTTGACCACATGTTGTGGGTTCAAAAGAACAGCTTCCAAATGCAAATGCCACACCTGGAATCAGCTCCAGACCTTTTAACTGCTTAACTGATAATGAATTAATGAAGGAATAGCCCATGCAGCTCATTAAAAATCTTTTGAGATAATTGTACAATTACTTTTGGTCCCTTGAAAGAAGAGGCAGGTACATATTAAAGAGCTATAATTCATAAACCCTTACTCTGTCTGTACTTTAAGAACATATTGATTACACAACTGTATCTTGAACATGTTCTGGTAAACTGCTAAAATATCAAAATCTGTGTATAATTTTATTTTTATGTGATGCCCATTATTCTGTCTTTTTCTGACATTAAGGCGGGCTTTGCACGTTGCGACATCGCAAGCCGATGCTGCGATGTCGCATGCGATAGTCCCCGCCCCCGTCGCAGGTACGATATCTTGTGATAGCTGGCGTAGCAAAAATTATCGCTACGCCAGCTTCACATGCACTCACCTGCCCTGCGACCGTCGCTCTGGCCGGCGACCCGCCTCCTTCCTAAGAGGGTGGGTCATGCGGCGTCATAGCGACGTCACACGGCAGGCGGCCAATAGTGGCGGAGGGGCAGAGATGAGCAGGATGTAAACATCCCGCCCACCTCCTTCCTTCCGCATATCCTACGGAAGCTGCGGTGACGCCGGTAGGAGATGTTCCTCGGTCCTGCGACTTCACACACAGCGATGTGTGCTGCCGCAGGAGCGAGGAACAACATCGGACCGTCGCATCAGTATAATTTTGGCTTACGCCGATGCTGCACCGATGATACGATTACGACGCTTTTGCGCTCGTTAATCGTATCATCTAGGCTTTACACACTACGATGTCGCATGCGATGCCGGATGTGCGTCACTTTCAATTTGACCCCACCGACATCGCACCTGCGATGTCGTAGTGTGCAAAGCCCGCCGAAATCTTAACCTCAAATTTCCAAATTCCTAGACGGTAACATATAAGCACAGTAGTTCAGATACTACAGTCCTTCGCCACTCCAAAGAAATACAGGCAGGAAATTTTGTTTGTGAACTCCAATGGGGACAGTGATAATGTCTGTAAAGTGCTGTGGAACATGATAGTGCTATATAAGTACATTAATTTAATAAATTGGAAAAAGTATTATTATTATTATTATTATTATTATTATTATTACCAGTAGTAGTAATACTAAAATAATAATAATAATAATAATAATAATAACAAAGTAAGTTCAAACTCTTCTCTACTAATGATATATAGTACTAATATAAAGTAACCGTTCCGAGCCATATCATAAGATGTCAGCGCGTATCCTGGTGGTGACATCCCTCACCACCAGTAGTAGTAATTCTATTATTTTAGTATTACTACTACTACCAAAAGCGCACCTCACTACATGCGCACTTGACCCCATCCCATCCCACCTCCTCCCCAACCTCACCACTATCCTTATTCCCGCCTTATCCCATCTCTTCAACCTATCTCTAACAACTGGTACCTTCCCTTCTGCCTTTAAGCATGCAACAGTCACACCTATCCTAAAGAAACCTTCCCTCGACCCAACCTCTACTACCAGCTATCGACCCATATCGCTACTCCCACTTGCCTCAAAACTCCTGGAACAGCATGTCCATGCTGAACTTTCCTCCCACCTCTCCTCTAACTCTCTCTTTGACAACCTACAGTCCGGCTTCCGTCCACATCATTCCACTGAAACTGCCCTGACTAAAATCACAAATGACTTACTTACCGCCAAAGCTAACAACCACTTCTCTGTACTCCTACTTCTAGACCTATCCTCAGCCTTTGACACTGTTGACCACTCCCTGCTACTACAGATCCTCTCTTCCCTTGGTGTCAGAGACCTCGCTCTCTCTTGGATCTCTTCATACCTCTCCAACCGCACTTTTAGTGTCTCCCATTCCCACACAACCTCTTCATCCCGCCATCTCTCGGTTGGTGTCCCTCAAGGCTCTGTCCTGGGACCCTTACTTTTTTCTATCTATACATTTGGCCTGGGACAACTCATAAAGTCCCATGGCTTCCAGTACCACCTATATGCTGATGACACTCAGATCTACCTCTCTGGTCCAGATGTCACATCTCTGCTGTCCAGAATCCCAGAGTGCCTATCTGCTATATCTTCCTTCTTTTCCTCTCGCTTCCTAAAGCTCAATATGGCCAAAACTGAACTGATCATCTTTCCTCCATCTCCCCTGCACTCTCCACCTGATCTATCCATTACAATTAATAACATCACGCTCTCCCCAGCACCCAAAGTTCGGTGCCTCGGAGCGACCTTTGACTCTGCCCTGTCCTTCATACCGCACATCCAATCCCTCACCACCTCCTGCCGTTTTCAACTCAAAAATATCTCCAGAATCCGCCCTTTTCTCAATCCCCAATCTACAAAAATTCTAGTGCACGCCCTCATAATCTCCCGCATCGACTACTGCAACATCCTCCTCTGTGGTCTCCCTGCTAACACACTCGTCCCTCTCCAGTCCATCCTTAACTCTGCTGCCCGACTGATCCACCTCTCTCCTCAATACCACCCCGCTTCTCCTCTCTGCAAGTCCCTCCACTGGCTCCCAATCTTCCACCGTATCCAATTCAAATTACTAACACTGACCTACAAAGCTATCCATAATCTGTCTCCTCCATATATCTCTGAACTAATCTCTCGCTACACTCCAAAACGTAACCTCCGGTCCTCCCAAGATCTCCTTCTATCCTCCTCTCTCATTCGCTCCTCATGCAACCGACCCCAAGACTTCTCCCGAGCATCCCCAGTCTCCTGGAACTCACTGCCTCAACACGTCAGACTATCTACTACACTCGCAAGCTTCAAACGGAACCTAAAGACTCATCTGTTCAGAAATGCCTATAACCTTCAATGACCTCACTGCTTCACCACCGTGCGGAGCTGCCGCCCCACCACCGTGCGGAGCTGCCGCCCCACCACCGTGCGGAGCTGCCGCCCCACCACCGTGCGGAGCTGCCGCCCCACCACCGTGCGGAGCTGCCGCCCCACCACCGTGCGGAGCTGCCGCCCCACCACCGTGCGGAGCTGCCGCCCCACCACCGTGCGGAGCTGCCGCCCCACCTACACCCCACCTACTGTCTCCTCCCCAAAATCCTTTAGGATGTAAGCCCGCAAGGGCAGGGCCCTCTTCCCCCTGTGCTAGTCTGTCTATTGTAACGTGTACATGTATTCTGTATGTAACCCCCTCATGTACAGCACCATGGAATCAATGGTGCTCTATAAATAAACAATAATAATAATAATAATAATAATAATAATAATAATAATAATAATAATAATAATAATACATTGTATTATTATTGTTATTATTATTACAGGAGGATACCATGTAATTCAACCCCAGACATCATTTTGATTAGGAAGGTGTGTTAATTGTATTTTGACTAATAATAATAGTTATCGTTATTATTATTATTATTATTATTGTGTTTTAATAAATAACAATTATATATTGTTACTATTATTGTGTTTATTATTATTATTACCACCATTATTATTATTATTATTATTATTATTATTGTGTAGTGATAATAATAATAATAATAATAATAATAATAATAATAATAATAATAATAATAATAACACAATTTATTTATGAACCTGAGTCTTTGGTTACACAGGATCCTCCTGGATAGCTATAATGAGGCAGAGGTTCTCCCAGTATTCTGCAATATTTGAGAATACATTTTACTATTCACTTTGTAAAGCCTGAGAGACAGGAGAAGGTTTGTGAAATGTAAACATTTTACATTGAGTTGTACGTCGGATTTCCTGTTAACCCTCCTATTCTCTGTGGGCCTAGCTGGGACTGCACAATAATTGTAGCTGACAGCATAGACTGCCTGCACACACATCAATATTCATGCTCAGCTCGGAACATTCTCTTCCACCGTCTCTTAGTATTGTTAGTGCACTGTTCTCTACTTTTTACATGGTCACGTGAATAAAAAGTTAACTTCCCTCCCGGCAGAGAAACACAAAAGCAACTACTGTCTGTTACTGAGGCCATGTGTCCTCTCACTGCTAATAAACTCCTATCCAGGAACGCTAACACATTTCCACAACTCTCAATTGCTTCTTTTATAGTGCTATGAATGCCTGTGAGTTACCTGATGGCCGATGCATATTCATATATTGAGTGAGTTCGTGTGTCTTCCATGCGTTCCTGACTGCTGGCGTTGTGCTTGTAAATTAATTGCTGGCATAGGACAAGGGTAGCACACAGAAGGAGCTAGTCTACAGCTTGAGAAATCATTTAAAATACAGGCAGGCTGTGGATTAATGGGGATCTGTCAACTGCACAGAATTGAAGGGTAGTCTGCTTTGAAAATCACTTTTTGTATAGTGGGACTCCAGGGACAAATCTGACCGTGGGGGTCCCGTGGCTGGAAACTGGTGATCAGATATAGAGGTAATTAAAGTGTGTATGTCTTATATACACGTCAGGAAAATCAAATAAAAATTGGTGGGGTTTTTCCATATCACCAATTATATATAAAAGTGAAGAAATTGTAAAATATTCCAATTAGGTAACTAACCTTTCTAGTAGTAATCTGTTATCCCCTTTCAGAAAGCTCAGTTTATTGTTAAAAAAAACCCCAAACAATGCAAACACACACTTCAAACTAATTCTTTGTTAGTTGTTATTATATTACTGGCAGGATTGCACAATGCTCAACATTGAAATTGGAACACCCAAAAAAAGTATTGGCATTATGGGAATCACAGGATGGATAGACATGTTAAAGGGAACCTGTCAGGTGCAATAAGCACCCAGAACCACAAGCAGTCCTAGGTGCATATTGCTAATTCCTGCCTAACAGTCCCTGTATAGACTAGCATAGATGAAGAGATCTTTAGAAAAAGTATTTCTAAAGCTCTTATATCGTATGCTAATGAACGCAGGGATTAGTCCCAAAACCAAAGGTATTTCTTCCTTTAGCTAGTTGGCCCACATAGCATGCTAGCATGCCCCTGTGGACATACTAATATGCTAATGACTACCAAGTGAAACTGAACATACCTCACTGTTCATGGCGGCCGGCGGAGGATGGATGCGCACGGGGCATGATCCGGAGTCCTCAGCACTTCCAATCATGCACACTGTACCTCACTGAAGCCGGGAAGCTTATACACAGCATGAGTTTAGTGCACATGATCTCAAACCTCGGGTACTCTGGATCATGTGCACTATGCATCCATCTTCCGCTGGCCACCATGAACAGTGAGGTATGTGCAATGTCGCTGCGCATTCATTAGCATGTTGGTACGCCCACAGGGGCATACTTCCATGCTATGTGGGCCAACTAGCTAAGGGGAGACTAGCAATATACACCCAGAACTGCTCGTGGCTCTGGGTACATATTACACCTGACAGATTAACTTTAATGAAATGGAAGTAGTGAAAAAATGGAAACTAACTTTTCAAAACATCTCGAATTATTCAGTTTCGAGTATGAACACTACACACGGAAATACATGAACTTACACACTTTGGCTGCTTTCGATAAGGTTGTCAATGGTTGTTTGAAAAATATTCTGCCATGGCTAAATGCTATTGGGCACACAATTCATCAAGATCCGCTGCTGGCAGCTCCCGTTGCAATAGTCAGCCGATAATGTCCAAGATGTGTTTGATGGGAGGCAAGTCCAGAAATGCTGCAGGCCATGGTAGCACGTTTAGGGCAACAGATTGCTTACAGTAGAGTGTGCAACATGTGGCTTTGTGTTGTCATGTTGAAAATTGACTTCTGGGACACTTTGGAGAAATGGCTGTACTACTGATTCCACAGCCAATGAATGCCAGATTTATTAAAAAAGTAATTCTTCCGTTTCTCTGTATTTACTAAACATCCATTGTGACAGCACATCAAGTGATTACGAAAGCCAGTTTTTCCTCTCATCAAAATAATTCTTTCTCATGTACATCACATATCTGGCCAGTGAATGAATTTGTAAGTCACTTAATATGTCCGCATGATTGACATCACATCAGTGCACACAGAGGAAAAACCTTTACCAAATATAGAGTTATACAATTCTCGGGACACCACGTTTACATTTATGCAGAAGACATTGAAACATTGAGACAGGACCATTCTCAACATCGAGGTGCAAGTTTTTGTTCTTAGGCATGATTACAGTTTATCTACAACGACAGCAATGTAGCCCCCTTGGAATAAAAACTAAAGGCGAGGGGTACCCAGCAGTAAGACGCTCTACAATCATAATTATCTGTGGTCCACCATTAGAATTTTGATAGACAGTGCTTTACACGAGTTTTTTTAGTTTCCAGAAGGTAGTGATTCTCCCGGCAGAAGTGTCGGACACACTCATGGCGTTTTGTCATGTTTTAGTGAACAATTCCAGTACAATGGCAGAGAGCATTACATGCAGAACATACATGTGCTAGGAAAGGAGTAAGGCCAGAGTCACATTTGCGAGTGCCTCGCGTGAGTCTCTCATTGAATCACCCGGCATGGACTCATACTCTCCGGCCGGGAGCATCTCAGCTGCATAGACATACATGCAACCGACCCGCTCCTGTCAGGAGAGTGCGAGTCCTTGCCGGGTGATTCAAAGAGAGACTCACGCGAGTTACACGCGAGGCACTCGCAAGTGTGACTCTGGCCTTAAGGCACAAGTGGGAGGTTTTTACCCTGAAATAACTTCCTCACAGCCATCAAATCACGTTTTCAGGATTTCTTCAGTATTGCACAGGTGATAAAACTATTATCAAAGTATCAACAATTGATACAGATTTTCTCACCTGCACAATACTAAAGAAATCCTGGAACCATGATCTTTGGGCGGCTATGAGGACTAGAGTTTGGAAAACATTGACTTATGGTCAATAAGGTCCTGTTCACACTGCATTTCTGCAGTGCATCAAGAATACATTTCTGGGCTCATCTGAACAAACAGAATATAAGGACTCAAATGGAGTTCCACTGAATTTCATTAGTGTTTTTTCTCTGTGTATGGCTCATCGGCGGATTGTCAGTCAAGTTTTTAGGCGGATTCAGATGATACTCCTGGAGACACAGCAGAAAAGCAATGGTTGTAGATGGCTGCCTCAGATGAGAAATACAAGAAATCCAGTATTCTAGACATACCTCAGTCATTTTAAGTGATAAAGGATATAAGGCACGGACTTATTAATGTCGGTTCAGGTGTTTTCAGTCCCGGGTAGAAAGTGTAGACTGGACAGCTCTATACAGACCGCCTAATGTAAACTGGAAAGTTTCTGCCGTGCACAATGCGAATGTTTAAAAATAGCCGGCTGTGGATGGGATGACTAATGTGCGCTTCTTGTTTTGCAAAGCTTTCTTTATTTCACTTTGGAAAGATTGTAGGGACGAATAAACTTTGAGATTTAAACCAAATGTCTGCTGCATTTAAAGAGAAAGCGCATGTTAAAAAATAAATATTTCTCTAAATTAGACAAGCATGTGAATACATTTTATTTAGGAAGCATATACACATTTACACATGGATATATACTGTATTTTGGATAGACTGTCTTTACAAACATAGGAAAGAATGTATAGAAGTGTATAACTATATTCACATTTCAATTTCATTGTTAACTAGGCACATGATGTAGTAGACGATGTAAAACAGAATGTAACATTTTTGCTTTTTTTATTTTATCTCTATTGCAGATATAGTAGCAATCAAAGTATTTGGCACTTAAACAGTTAATGTTTGTAGAGAGTTAAGCGGGCTTTACACGCTGCGACATCACTCAAGCGATCTCATTGGGGTCACGGAATTTGTGACGCACATCCGGTCACTTTAGCGATGCCGTTGCGTGTGACACCTTTGAGCGATTTTGCATCGTTGCAAAAACGTGCAAAATCGCTCATCGGTGACATGGGGGTCCATTCTCAAATATCGCTGCAGTGGCAGCACACATCAGTACATGTGACACCGCAGGAACGAGGAAGCTCTCCTTACCTGCCTCCCGCCCGCAATGCGGAAGGAAGAAGGTGGGCGGGATGTTCGTCCCGCTCATCTCCGCCCCTCTGCTTCTATTGGGCGGCGGTTCAGTGACGCAGCTGTGACGCTGAACGAACCGCCCCCTTAGAAAGGAGGCGTTTTGCTGGTCACAGCGACGTCGCAGGGCAGGTAAGTAGTGTGACGGGTCTGGGCGATGTTTTGCGCCATGGGCAGTGATATGCCAATGTCGCACAACCGATGGGGGCGGGTACCCGCGCTAGCGATATCGGTCACGATATCGCAGCGTGTAAAGCGGCCTTAAGTGGGCAATACCAGAGAGATTTCACTGGAGGTGTGTACTTATTCCTCTTTCTGACACAGACCATAAGTAGGCAGCAACACACTGGGGAAGAAGAATATGCCCCTGAATAACATTGACAAACTGTCTGCTCTCCTCACTGCAGAGTGATGACGTGCTGCACAGCAGACCTGAGTGTGATTAGCTAACACTTTCAACTCTTGTCTACAGATGTCTCAATACAAACAATTCTAGTAGCTTTCCTCTCATAGTGCTGCCATCACATCTAATCATAAGCAATCATCCATATACAAGTGGAAAAGGAACACCCCTCCACTATAGCTAATAACAGGCTCTTGGTGTTAGACATAATGACACAGTCTGCTCTCATAGCAGAATAATTAGGTGCTGGAGCACTGCAGACCTGATTGTTATTAATAAATAACTTTTAGCTTTCATCTGCAGCAGTCAGTGTGGGGAGAAAGGTAGGTGAGGAGAGTTGGTAACACTATACTTGCTTTGGCAATGCTAATGTGTATTTGGTTCTGCCAATAAAGCATTTAAATTTGAGATGAGAGCTACTAAAAGTGTTTGTAATGAGACTCAACTGTTATTTAGCGTAACAGATTGTTACGGTTGCTGAGGAGTGGCGAGCGGCCAGAAGTGGACCCACCAGGCCATACACCGGACACCCCTGGAGGAGCTACTCTCGAATTAACCCCTATACAGGGATTGTCAGGCACAGCCCCAGGGGGCCAAAATGCATGGCAGCCAGGACCAGTGGAGTCGGCTCAGACGGACAAGAGAGTCTCAGAAATCCGATATGGATTAGCTCAGATGTGGCACTGAGGTGGAAACTCAGACGTGGTGGCACAGAGGTGGTGGTAGTGAACAGGCTCTAGAAAGAGACAGGTTTGTGGGTACAAGTAACTGCTACTATGACACGACACGCAGAACTAGACACAGTAGTGGGTACGGGACCTGAGAACTAGCAACACATTATGGATAGGCTCAGGCATCTCCCCTAAGGAGAGAATACCTTAGATACTTACAGGGAGATTGCTGACCTCAGAGGTCACTTCTGGGTAATAGAATGCCTGCCCTTTAAGAAAGGGGACGTGGCCGCGCATGCACCCTTCAAGCACTCACAGAAGGCCTGCATGTGGCGTGGTATCTGGAAGAGGCTGCAGCAGGCTCTGGGGCAGGAACTAGACACCTGGGACCGCCGGACGGATCAGAAGAACGGCGCCCTTGCGACACATGGAAGCAGAGACATGTGGGGGTGCTGCATCGGGACCGGACGCTACACAGATGTTACTTGTTGTCCATGGGATTTATTTGGAGTTTTAGGGTATGCTACACAGCCTAGTTTTGAGCTGTTAATTGTTATTATTATTATTATTATTATATTTCAATGGTTAGGCAGTATATAGCAGTTTCTAAAGTTCTTTTGTTCTTGTCATATAACCATAATTGTCGGTCCGTAGTGAGAAGATGGGCTGAACCTCTCCTCATCCTTGTACCTGGCACTTATTAGTTATAACCTCTTCATTTGAGAAACGCTCTCGCTTTGAGCGGGGCCTCTACAGGACGATTAATACAAATACTGTGTGCTATTCATCATTACTCTTGCATAGTTTTCCCAGCTGCCCCATAACACATGGCTTCTGTATAGGAAGACAAACAGCTGCATCCTGTCAGACCCTGCTCTTATTTTATAGATAGCCGCTTATAGGACCAAATAAATATTTCCTCAAGGTTGAGTATTATGAATTGTCACCATGTTTCAGATGCCACGCTATGAAAAGCTTCGCCCATAAATTTGGAGATTTCAGGCCTAGCACAGAAGAAAATACGGACAGCTGGCATCCACAGTGCAGATTCCAGGATTAATTGTAGTCACTTCCTTTACGCCACAGTTTTCGGTAATCAGAGGAAATCAAAGCAGTGCTATAAATATTACTCTTTCTTTTTCTCTTTAGAAGGCGGGCGGAAGGGTTGTCTTGTAAAAAAAGATTATTTGAGCTTTTGTAAAATAAAGAACGGCTGTGCTGAATATTGTATGCTAATAGATGCGGAAACTATGAGAAATGTAAACAGCCTTGTTATGTAGCGTCCCGTTTATACCTCCGCATTAATCATATGTACATAACCATATTCTCATGAATTTTTGAAATAGTAAAATTGAAAAAAAAATCCACAGTCTTGAATTCAAGGTCAAATAGGGACAGCGTACATGGAAGGAATGGGTAGAAAAATGTAAGCGTAAGGAAGCAATACATAATGTAAACTTCAGAAGGCAGGCAATGGATAAGGTAAACAGAAGGAGGCAGGCAATCCGGTACTGGATCTTTGGGGGCGAGGGAAGATATTCCTTCATTGACTTCAACAGTAAGGAAGTAGATATTATCAGAGGTGCCTTGACAGCATCTGGGGATTTTTTCCAGCTATCTCTTGACAGTATGAAGAATTACCCCAAATCACTCCCCTATTCTGCTAACCCTGTGAATGAGCTGTAGACCAAGGAGGAGGTTGATAACAATGACATCAGTAAAAATGCCCTGTGGGCACAAGGCCTTATGATATATGGCTGTATGCAAAATGCCATAAAATGATGGACTCGTGTTGCTTGCATTGCCATGTATATTCTTATTCTATTTCTCAATATATTAACTTTGGCATGATTGCGTGCTTAGATTAGACAACCGTATTCTCTTTATACAACCCCTATGATCATTTATTGTGCATAACAAGAGAGTACAAAATAACAAACAATCGAGGCCTATTTCAGACGTCATTGAGTTTTCACGACTGTTTCACAGTTTGGTCAGTGTCACTTTCACCATCGGTGCTCCATCACTGGATTTTTACGTATAAAATAAAATGACAATGCTTCTCCAACAGGAAGGGAATATGTGGGTCAGGTCTTGCTATCTATTCCCACCCCTGTCTGTCTGCCTGCACCAGAATTAACGTCTATGACGGCGACAGTGGGGGGAAGGCCAGACAGGTCGGGAATAGGTAGAAAGACCCGACCCACATATTCCCTTCCTGTTGCACCTGTCAATCAAATAGTGCATTGCTGGACCTTTACTTGCATGTATTTCTGAAATAAAACATCCAATCTCTGAACAAAAGGTATGCTTACATTCAGCATCCTAGCGTCATTATAGCACTGGCTTTACATTATATGAAAATCCTGCTAGGTTGTTCCCTTTAATCATAGGCAGCACACGGACTCTACACTGATGCCACCAGTGTGCTGTCTGTGATTTTCATGCACCCTTTCACTTATATGGGTAACTTTGATCCATAACTCCGATAAAAAATAGACATGTCTCTGTGCTTTATTGGCAGACAGACAGTCAACAAAAACACACAATCATGAATAGCACAGTAGATTATAGTGGGTATGTGTTCTGTGAAAGCCACCGATAGGACTTGTATATGAAAAACACCCGTCTGGATGAGGACTAAGGACTGGCTCTTCTGACTTATAACTTGTCACTGTGACATCACTCATTTAGTGAAATCGGCTGCCCTACTCCTTGTACATTGTATTTTTGTCTTCTAGTGAGTGGATGAAGCACAGTGCACTGTAGCTGATGCCAAATGTTTCAGTTATGCAATAACGTTAGCCTTAGATGTACTTAGTCAGGACAATCAGCAGCTCATAACCTTGCGGAAACATAATTGCTGGCTCATATCAAAAGTTTACAAGAGGTTACGTAAAGTAGAAACTTTCTGGGCATCCATTTAAAGGAACCTGTCAGGTCCCTTATGCCATCCAAGCCAGCAGCACTCAAATTTGCACATCAAAATTCCCTTCCTAACCAGCCCTGTATAATATTATTCTCTAAAATCAATGTGTAAAAATAAGGACCTTAGTTTTTTGTATGTAAATTAGGGCCTGACTAGCCAAAGGGTTGTTATGTCCCCAGACTAGTCGTCCCTCATTTCATGTTATCGCGCCCCAGCTAAAGAGGCCCACTGATGCTGCTGAAATGAGCCGCGGCATGCTCAAGATTTCCAGGAGCTGGCCATGATGCCGGCTCATGAAAATCATGTCATCATGGGAGTGATAACAAGCAAAGAGGGCCGACTAGTCTGGGGAAACATCACCTCTTTGACTAATCAAGGCCCTAATTTGCATCTGGAAAACGGAGGTAATAAATGTTTTTTTTACACATTTATTTTAGAGAATGATGTTATGCAGGGCTGGTTAAGAAAAGAAGGGAATATTGATGTGCAAATGTGAATGTTTCTGGTTTGGGTGGCATAATGGACCTGACAGGTTCCTTTTAATGTCATTGGGGCATTACCTGTTGGCAGCAGAATAAGGGTATAGAAGCATGATCTAGGGGGCGACGCTCCCTTTTTAGATCGTCGCCACCACACAGACAAAGTCAGTGAGTTTACTGAGCATTACTGTTTATTTCTATGATGCAAATATGATAGAAACAAATTGCCCCTTTCTATTTATTGATATGTTTGGGATGGGCAGTCTGGCAATAAAACTCTTTTGGATGCACAAATGAGTCTAATATTCCAGAAATTGTTCTGATTCTCATACTCTAATGCGGGCATCACACGAAACGATCCATCGTGCGATATGTTGTCTGGGTCACAGTTTTAGTGACGCACATCCGGCATCGTTTGCGACGTCGTTTCGTGTGACACCTACAAGCGTCTCAGAACGATCGCAAATCGGTTACAAATCGTGTATCATTTACACGTCATTTATTTTTAAAAAATCGTTTATTCTTCCCTGCGCCGGTTGTTCATCGTACCCAGGGTAGTACACATCGCTCCATGTGACACTCCGGGAACGATGAACTGCAGCTTACCTGCAGCCGCCGGCAATGCTGAAGGAAGAAGGTGGGCGGGATTTTTACGTCTCGCTCATCTCCGCCCCTCCGCTTCTATTGGCCGGCGGCTGTGTGACGTCGCTGTGACGCCGAACGTCCCACCCCCTTCAGGAAGTGGATGTTCGCCGCCTACAGCCACGTCGCTCAAAAGGTATGTGTGACGGAGGTTTAACGACTTTGTGCGCCACAGGCAACTAATTGCCCGTGACGCACAAACGACGGGGGCGGGTACGATCGCTCGTTCGATCGCCCGATAGATCTGGCCGTGATCCGCCTCCTGTCTAAGGGGGCTGGTCGCGCGGTGTCACAGTGACGTCACACGGCAAGCATCCAATAGAAGCGGAGGGGCGGAGATGAGCGGGACGTAACATCCCGCCCACCTCCTTCCTTCCGCATAGCCGATGGAGGCAGGTAAGGAGATGTTCCTCGCTCCTGCGGTGTCACATACAGCGATGTGTGCTGCCACAGGAACGAGGAACAACATCGCTAATGAGAGGTAAACGATTTTTTGTTTTAGGACGACCTCTCTGCGGCAGACGATTTTGGTCGCTTTTAGATCGCACATAAGTGTCACACGCTGCGATATCATTATTGACGCCGGATGTGCGTCACTAATGACGTGACCCCGACGATAAAACATTACTGATATCGTAGCGTGTAAAGCCCCCTTAACTTGCCATCCACTATTTTTAATGGATGACCAGTTTTTCGTTTGCCCCCTTTCTTCCCAGCATGTATTGTATCTGATATTGTCCAGTGCCTTACCTTCCATGAAGTGACACCTTGCCTTTCTGTTATGCCTTTATACAGTGTGACATACAGGAGAGCATGAGCAGTGAAACAAACACTTTCTCCACACTTTTCATAATCCATCTTGGCATATCCGCGTCTGTGCTGCTACACAAATTACACAGATACAGATAAATTTAAGGCATGAAACGAGCCCCACAAACTGAGTATACTGTGCTCAGATATAAATATTTATTTAATACAAATTTAACAGTAACAAACAATTCAATCACTGATGTAAAATATAAACAGTTAGTGCTGCATTAAATGTAGAAGGAGACATGGCTAAAATACATCCTATACCCAACTTAGTAAGAAAACTAATCCTACTTGCTGTGTAACCACATATAATGTGTAAATAAGAAGATGAATTCTTCTCAGTATCAAAGTGTCGCAGTGAACATTAGACAAAGTAAAGCATGACTGATGTTATCATTGGGAAGGATGTTGAGCGTGTCGCCATCGCCCCAACGCACGTTTCACCCTTCTTCATCAGGGAGTGTGTACTAGGGAGGGGACAGCAGAGTTTATAAACTCTGAAAGTACCAATTAGGGTACTGCTATGATTTTCAAAGTTAGATGATGCATGCACAGCTGACATCCTCCCCCATGGAATTGTGGTTCTCATCCAGTGGGTGATGGAACACAAGAGTGCCACTGTTGCTAAGCAATCTCCCTCATGCATGGCACTCACTATTGTTACAGGACAGGGCAGTGTAAGCCATTCATGCGCACCACTCAGGGCTCTATTTTAATGAATAAGATAGTGCTAACATGCAAGGGAATACGTGGATAAAGAGTATACTGAGCAAAATACAAAAGGAGTTGAAAGTTAAAGTGACAGCGCAATGACCAAACATGTCTATTGAGAAAAATTGTGTAAATAAAATGTGAAAAATAAATCATTTTTATTAATAGTGAATTATGTTTATTAAGGGCACTAAGAAACCCTATAGAAATATAAAGTGACAGGTGAATAAGTGATGGTAATGATGAATCCTAGAAATATGCATACATACAGGTATTAAAGTGACAGTGCAATGACAAAAGTGACAAATCATGTCTATTGTGAGAAACTGTGTAAATAAAATATGAAACGTAGAATATATATAGCTGAAACCAGAAGTTTATGTACACTATCTAAATAGACACATATGCATCTTTTTCTCACTATCTGACATTAAGTCAGAAAAAACCTTTCCCGTTTTAGGTCACTTAGGAACCAAAATTATTCATATTTGCCAAATGTCAGAATAATGAGAGAGAAAATGTGAGAAAGAGTATAAGTTCTAATATAGCTCCTTAAATAGAGTATAAACCCTCTTATAGCCCCTCTATATAAAATATGTGTCCTGAATTCAGTATGAGTCCCCATATAGCCTCCTATATAGATTATGAGCTCCACATAGCTTCCTATATACAGTAAGAGCCCCCTCATAGCCTACTACATACATTGTGCACCCTACATAGCCCCCTATATACTGTATGAGCTCCCACATAGCCTCCTTAATACATTATGAGCCTTTATATAGCTTGCTAAATACATTCAGAGCCGCACATAGCTCCTATATACAGGTTAATCCACACTTAGCCTTTTAAATACAGCATTAGCTGCTACATAGTCTCCTATATACATAATGAGCCACATTTAGCCTCATATATAAAGTATGAGCCTCCACATAGCCTTCTATATATATTATCACCCCCACATAGTAACCTAAAGACATCATGAGCCTCCACATAGCCTCTTGTATACTTTATGAGCCCCCACATAGATTCATATATGCATTATGAGCCCCACTTAGCCTCCTATATACAGCATGAACCCCTATATAGCCACCTATATACATTTAGTAGCCCCCACATAGCATTCTATATACATTTCCGAGCCACCACATAGCTTCCTATATTCGTTTACCCTAATGTGTTCACAGCTGTCCACATCCTGTGCATGCAATAGCGGTGACATCGGGGGGCATGGTGTGGCCCATTGTTTTCAGCCCTTTGGCTGTCTTAGTCCGGGCAAGACGGGAACAGCCAAAGGGCTGGTTGTGGCCCGCAGACCGCACCTTGCCCAGCCCTAAATTAGGCTAACATGTATTCAGAAGAAATACCATTAAAGGGTCACTCAGTTACTGTAGACTTGTGAATCCTCACATCACGTGCACTGCATTCTCTCGTTCCAGCTCCAGTAATGGTGGTCACGTAACCGCAAATATGAAATATTCATGCTAACGGCAATAATCAGACTTGACTGTTTTATGGCCTCGCGCAATATACTTGCATTGAGCTTGCCAGAAACAGTCTAGTCAGATGCTGGTTGGGAGTATGCGCTGACACCGGAAAATCCTCACAGAGTGCATTGCGTCCGATGTGAGGATGCACAGGTCTGCAGTCACATGGAGTGACTGCAGACTTGTCATTTTAGACTGGAGAACCCCTTTAATTTTCTCATCTGATGAGAAAGAAAGGTGAGGTGCTGTTTGATCCCTTATGAACATGTTCAGCACCTACATTATTATGCTTAATCCATTTGTATTTTATTATTTTACTTATTACCCTTATATCTTCTTATTATATAGCTTTTAACATTTATTAATCCTAAGCTATTAATACCATCTTGTATAAGTAAAATTGATAGGATTAGAGATGTAACTAATGGTATGAAATGTAATATGCAGAGTTACGCTCTTATGTCTGCTGTGGGCTGATGTAGACACATAAATCATATATAACAGTTTGTGTTAAGTGATTGAGGTCTGAAAGACACAGGAAACAATGTGGATAAATCCTATTGTCCTGTGCATTTTGCGCTGCAGAGTTCAAACCACATCTGGAAAATAAAAATAGCCCATGGCTAAATTCCAGCTCACTCTAATAAACCAGTGGCAAAGACTGATCGCCTTCCAATGGTTAAAGAAAACAGTAGTTTTTTCTAATACATCGTCACTAATGGATGGCCACAGTGGTGGTAGGAACAAAGGATCTAACGGTGACCACCCAAAGCAACAGCTGTGATATCGAAGAGATACTCAGTGCTCAGAATAGGGCAGGCTTCTACTGTGTGTGATATGGACACATTTTACTGTTCTGCTGAATGTAATTCATAGGATAGGGTCCTGTGGTGATAGAAGTTCTCGTCAATAGAACTACAAAGGCCACTAAATGCAACCACATCACAGCTTTGTGAGCATACCTCATCACAGAGATCAAAGATGAGGTCTTAAAGAGATACTTATGTAAGATTGATTGAAATGTGCATGTTATGTCCTATAATTTATGCTTTTATTTGTCCTCATCAATGAATGCACTATATGTACCACCGCTACCCTCACATCTCAATAGAGACAGGAGTTATATTACGACTGTAAAAGCCTAATGTGCTTCTTTGAACTCATTTTATAGAAAACCTGCATTCAATTGCCATGTTCTAATGCAGAACATTACAATTCAGTCGATACAAGGCTTCTCTTCCATTAGTGCCACTCTTATGTAACATGATGCCATGTGGTGACATATCACTGGAATGAAGCCAAGACAGTGAACTTAGATGAAATAGTGGATACATGCCAATCTCAGGATCCAAATATCTCCCAAAAGGGGTCATCTCATCATCATCATAAATGGGTAACATTGCATAGTGCTAGTAAAAACAAGCAACTTTCAAGTGTACTTGTTATTAAAAATGTCTGTATTCAAGAATAGACGAATTTTATATTGCATAGTGTACAGCTCGTTGCTTAGATTTCCGGCCACATCTGCAGTCTATCAAGGGTGGTAGTCCGCTAGAGAAGGGGCTGATCACTTACAAGCTGTTTTCAATAGAGCTTGTTAGTGCTCTATGAAGCAGTGCCAGTGCACTCCTCCTCTGCTATGAAGCAATGTCAGTGCACTTCTCCTTTGCTTGCTGCATTTGTAGGGTGCCAAGTTTAGACCAGCAGATTGAAGTATACAAGTAGATGTGGGGAGCAAAGCGAACAATAGGGGGATACCCTCTGGGTAACTGCTGTTTACCCTCACCTTGCACAACTCCTATGTACGCATAAAGAGAGATCCCTGCAGCTGCCCCATGGCTGATGGATGAATCTTCCAGGAAATATTGGATCCAGTTGGATAAAACACAGCATTTTAGGTTTTTTTCACTTGATAAGCGCCAGTACAGTGTTGAAATGTGTTGTGAATAAAAAAGACCTTCTTAAAACCATTTATAAAGAATTAATTACTCCAGCACTGCAGCCCATCTAAAGTGTTTTATCCAACTGGATTCAAGGTTGGACCAGTATCACAATCATGCCTCTCGCCTGAACTGTAAGTCATGTAAATCCTTTGAAATCTTGGTGGTGCTATAAAAGTATATTCTGTTTCTGATATTCTCATGTCTTCTTTTTGACATGTACATTGGGGAAAGTACTCAATGAACCCTATGCACTAAAAGTAAGTATCCCTGACCGACAGGACAGAAAGAAAGATTAAAGGATCTTAAGGAATACCATAGTTCTCTTTTGTGTCCAACTTAGTTTTACCGGCTTGGTAGAGATTATAAGGACACTTTTGGCCTCCATCTACTAATTGAAGCTTATGAATATGCTTCACATGTACACAGAACGCATTTCCTGGTATAAACAGTAAGGATGACATGTTTTCAGCCCTTCCCACCACAGACATTTTCCATGTTGTGCTTTTGTTTTTTCCTCCCCTTTTTCCAAGAGCCCCTTTATCCTTCAATACAGCCATATGAGAGCTCGTATTTTTGCGGGACGAGTTGTACTTTTAATTGACATGATTCATTCTGCTACATAGTGTATTGGAAAACGGGAAGTAAAAATCCAAACGCCGTGAAATTGCAAAAAAGTTGAATTTCACACTGTGTTTTTGCTTTTTTTTATTTACCGTGTTCAATATATGGTGAAACTGACTTGGTAATATGATTCCCCAGGTCAGTGTGCGTTCATAGATACCAAACATATATAGGTGTCACACCTGCCACTTCATACATCTGTGGTGGATCCCTTTCAGCACATGCTGCCATACTCCACTAGCGCTACTCCTGAATGCTATTGGACATTTCCACAGCCTGGCTCCGTTTACACAGATATCCTTGACAAAGACCTTGATTAGGTTGAAACGTCGGATTTTAAATATTTTCTGTGGTGCCGAATCGGAATAAAAATTTCACTTTTTGGAGCATTCATGAACTTAACTTGTCTTATTTTGTGCTGAGGTCACATATTCTGTGTGATCAGATCAGCTGACATATGCAGGGAAAGATACGGGCTCAGCATGTGAGCCTGCCTCAAAGTCACAGAGCCAATGTCATCCTATGTCAGTAAGGGTTTAAACACTGGCATTCTGTCATCATTTTTAAAGCATAAGACACTTCAGGGAAATAACAGTGATGTTTTCCCAATAGTGTCTTTTCTGACGACTCCTTGGATGTCTTTTGTGGCCACTTTGCCGTAGTCAATTTTTCTTTATATTCCATGTATAAGAAAATGGCGGCTTCCACACAGAAGCTTCCAGAAGAATGAACAGGTCACTTCTTTTAGCCACTTCACAGTTTTCGAGGCCTGAAGCAGATAAAAGAAGTGACAAAAGACGTTTTGACATTGTTGTTCATATCTTCATCTTTTTGTTGTTCTCTTAGCGCTTTTCAGGCGAGTTTAAGGTGAAAACTGCCTGAAAAACATCTTGTGCATGGACCCTAAGTGTATATCAAAAACTTGGTGTGAGCATAGCTTCAGGTGTTTGTACTAAGAACAATTACATAACTGCCATATGGTTATACACATTACAGCAATAGAGCAGGGGCACATTGCTACTCGTATGAGCATATTGGCAGTAACAAACCCTGATTTACTAAGCTTGTGCTTGTAGACTGGACTGGGGGGGTTGACATCTCTGAGCGCTGAAATAACCCAGCTCAGGAGCCTTTTTAATGAATGTTTAAAGCAGGAACATGTGCACATATGGAGGTAGAGATCATAATTTACAGTTTCCTGTCTCACACACTCAGTTTCATGCTGTGAGCACCGCTTAGTTAATGAAACCAAATCCCGCTCAGAGTTTTTGGTTATTAGCACAGTTCTACCTCAAAGCAGCAGTCCTGGGCTACGATTGCCTCAGTTTTCAATTTCAACAGTGTGTGGAGCTTGCTGAAATAATTTGAGCTGGCGTTTCTCCAGTGCTGATAAATTGGCCTACGCTGCGGACTTCATGCTGTTTTGGTCTAGATGCAGTTAACTCCTGCTAGAAAGAGAAAGTCGTTGTGGATTTCCACTGGTGGATCCAGTGGGGGTTCGGGAAGATGAACACTATAATGTGGCTTGTGCAGTATTCACAGAAACCCGGAGTATTTCATTGATAACACAAGAGCAGCTGGGGCTTTTTTTCTTAGCACTGCACGTTACTCATGGTGGAAATGGATGTTTTTTTTACTAACGATTGGAGATTATCTTTCCTCTTGGCAATTGTATGTGTTATCATACACACTCCAAAGCTATCCATACATGGGACATAACTGGTGGTCGAACAGGTGGACAAACAGCTACGTCTCCTGAGTACCCCATACACATGACTGCTTGGCTTGGTTGACTGTTCAAGTGTTTTCCACTGGGAGAGAAGAAATCTGCAGTCTGACACATTTGGCAGAAGCTATATCCCCAGAAACAAAAGCATTTTCCATAAAAAACCAAAGGCCCAATCCTTCAAGGAAGTCAAGAGGCCCTCATATACATCAGATAGTTGACAGTATACCTCCCAACTGTGTAGGAAAGAGAAAGAAATTATGCATCCTTCATAGCGTGCCTTGACCAAAATGGACGACACTCCTAGCCACATCATGCCACACCCATTTCCATTTTTTTCTACCCTGACAGGAAGTGATGTCAGATGGATGGTGGTAGTGAGAGGCATTCAGCAGATGCCCGAGACTGCAGGGCATAGACACAACTCCAGGACTGTCGTATCCAGGACGGTTGGGATTAAAGATGAGCAGATCTATTCATGAGACTCCAGTCCAGCATCCACGACAGTGGTATGCGGCAGCTGGATGTGGGTCCAGAAATCGCTTAGCTTCCGACATCTCAAGTGCATCGTCAACCGTGCATCATACTTATCTACAGTTGGAGCTATGGATTTCTTTTTTTGTTAATTTATTCATAGTTGTAGCAGCCAGAACTTACCTTGATGTAAGCTCGCTTTACGATATCTGTCTGTAAGGTTGTGTTCACACATTGCATGAATACAGTGTGTTTAGTTTTCTGCTCTGTCCGCACCATACTACACAGTAACAATCTGCTTTGGTTATTGTATTGTTGCTTCATTTTTTAAAACCTTTTCCCCCTTATTTCTTGAGATGTTGATTCAGATGTGAAATTGCATTTTTAAGTGTTTTTTTTTTATAGTACAGAAAAGCTTTGATTCTGCACTTAAAAAGTAACTGCAGGTTTTACATTTGTATATTTTTAGGATCCACATAAAAACATCTAGAGTAAAAAAGCACCAAAATCACACAGTTACATCCACAGTGGGTGCAGTTTTCATTAAATCACATCTGCTTTGCTTGGACTATTACATTTTGAAGACTTTCTGTGCAAAAAAAGCAGCAGAAAAAAATGCAGCCTTTAAGCTACATGTGAACACGGCCTAAATATCCAAGAAAAGTGAATGTGTTTTCATGAAATCTCTGCATGCTGTGCGTCTAAAGACGCTGCTGAACTGTGCTGTTATCATGTTTTTTTCCTCTGTAGGATTTTATGTAGAGCCTAAAAAAAAAATCACAGGTTAAAAAAATGCCATTTTTAAAAGCAGAATCAATCTGTTGTATTTAAAATGTTACATCTGCACCAAACACATCAAATAAGTGGGGAAAACACATAAAACATAAAAGAAACACCGTAAACACATGATTATCAGAGAAGATTGTTATTGTGTTGTGTGGTGCGCATGTGGCGCCCCTGAGGCTTCGGTTGCCACAGGGTACTTCACCTCACTTAGCGTGTGGTACTCATCCCAGGTTCTGAGGAGGTCGGTACTGGCTCCACATCCATTCATTCCATTCAATCACAGGTTACCCTCCCCTTTGGGGACCGGGCTAGGGTCGGGCCTTAAGGATGCCATCCAAAGACTGGGGTTTCCACCCACTAGCGACAGGGACTCAGGGGAGGAGCAGCTAGACTTTAGATTGCTCCACCAGAATCTGCAGGACTGGGGGATTTCAAGTCCCCCTGGCCACCAGTAGATCCCAGAGCACAGTGGTAAATAGAGCCCGGAGTCACGATCACAGTCGGGCCCGAAAAAGAACTCGCGCTACCTGCAAATGGGACGGTAACTAAATTACAACTACAGGGGACCCTGTGTAGCTTCAAGCCGCGGGGACCGAGAACAGACAGTGCAAGAAGGAAGGGCCCACAGACTACCGTATCGGTAGCGACCTCTGACTTACCTGGAATCGGCTGGTGCCCATCACAGAAGTAACCGGCACTCCGTGGGTGGCTATCATACAATGAGAAAAGACCTAGAACCGCAACCACTGCATCAGTCTGTCCTTGCCGGCGCCAGCACCCCATGCTCCGGCGCCAATGGCCACTATTACCACCATAAAACTCCCTGGGGCCAGGCTCTGCCTGTGGGGAGCCGAACCATTTGCTCTGCGACACCATTTACCCCAGAGGACAGCACCCGCGGCAGCGGCTAAATCCCTGGCCGCACACCACAGGTGGCGTCACGAGACAACTACAACTCCCAACATCCTCATCCCACCATCTATCCCCCTTTTGTGGACACCTCGGGGCCACAAAACCGGGCAGGTCCACCCGTGCCATCCCTGACCCTCACCGGGCCGGTGACGAGTAAAAGGAACCCCGGTCCTGTGGGGTGCTCCATGGACACCGGCAGAAAACATGTAGAAAAAAAAACAGTAGAAAAAAATGCAGCATTTACACTATGTGTGAACACGGCCTCTGCATTACATTTTTATTACTTTTTTTATGGGTTTATTAAAGAAAATGCCATGTTTTTACCCCATTTTCCAATCACTATAAATAATCTGATCGCTGTGTTGGTTGGGTCGTAACGATTACAGGGACACCAAATATGTCCATATTATTTGCTGATTTGTGATGTTCATATTTTTTTTTAAAAAGCGCATTAATAATGTCACTATTTTATTGTTTTTTTTATTTTTTTAGTTAATTTATAGCAAGAAAAACAATCTTTTTATTCTCCCTTTAAAATATAGGGACATAGTTATGTACAATGTATCTCTATGCACCAGTATAATCTGTAGTACCAGTATAGGTTTCCCTCTCCAATTTTGTTTACTGTTGAAAATGTCCAAATCCTATGGGTTCATAAATAGAATGCCAAAACCAGAGTGACGACTGACACTTAGGGGTACTTTACACGCTGCGACATCGCTAGCGATTGCTAGCGATGTCGAGCACGATAGCACCCGCCCCCGTCGTTCCAGCGATATGTGGTGATCGCTGCTGTAGCGAACATTATCTCTACGGCAGCGTCACACGCACATACCTTGTCAGCGACGTCGCTGTGACCGCCGAACAATCCCTCCCTCAAGGGGGAGGTGCGTTCGGCGTCATAGCGATGTCACTGCAGCGTCACTAAGCGGCTGGCCAATAGAAGCGGAGGGGCGGAGATGAGCGGGACGTAACATCCCGCCCACCTCCTTCCTTCCACATTGCCGGTGGATGCAGGTAAGGAGATGTTCGTCGCTCCTGCGGTGTCACACATAGTGATGTGTGATGCCGCAGGAACGAGGAACAACATCGCTACATACGAGACAACGATTTTTGGTGTTTGGACGACCTCAACAAAACCAACGATTTTTGTCTCTTTTGCAATCGTTTAAGGTCGCTCGTACGTGTTGCATGCTGCGATGCCGCTAACGACGCCTGATGTGCGTCACAAAGACCGTGACCCCGACGATAAATCGTTAGCGATGTCGCAGCCCCTTAAGGGCGCTTTACACGCTAGGATTTATCTAACGATCTCATGAGCGACTTGACACGCCCAGATTGTAGTTACGATTTGCCTAGATCGCACATAGGTCGTTTATTAGCAGTCACACGTAACGATGTCAAAAACGACGCAGCATCGTTCAGCGATATATTGTTTGACCAAGGCAGTCGTTTTGATGTTCGTCGTTGGCAGAGTGTCAAACGTACCAATATGTCTGCTGCGATCCAAATGACGAACAATATTTTGAAAATGAACGACGTGTCAACGATCAACAATTTTCAACCTATTTGCGAACGTTCAGAGTCACTCGTTGGTGTCACACGCAATGACGTCGCTAACGATGCCGGATATGCGTCACGGAAACCGTGACCCCGCCAACATATCGTCAGATAAATCGTAGCGTGTAACGCCGCCTTTAGGCTTGGGTCACACTTGCGTATCGCTTCTGATGCGAGAGCAATGGATGCGATATGTAAATTACTCTCGGCTCAGGCTCTGCTGCAAGCGTGAACCAAGTGTCATGCGACTGAGATTGGATCATAGCTGCGGAGGAGAGGGAGGGATTAATCCCCCCATCTCCTCCATTGTCAGCCTGTGTGTATATTGCACTACACTTGGATAACATCTGAGTGCAGTCCGATGTTTCTCTCGCACCCATAGAATTTTATGGGTGTGAGTGATATGTAGACAATCACAGCATGCTGTAATTTTTTTCCACAGTCCGTTTAGGGCTGAGGAAAAACTCGCAGATCTGAGCTGCAGCATTGTCTTAAATAGGGCCAAGTGAATGCAAGGTCTTCTCACATTGCACTCGTGCGAATTATACGCAAGTGTGACTCCAGCTTTATAGTGGTGGAAAATTAGGAGAGATTGAGCAGAATTGGAATAATTCCATATAGCTATGTAGTTTCATTTCTTATTTCTGACCTTAGTGAGAAATTGTAATGGAGGACATTACTTGTCTGCTGGAGAAAGATAACTCCGAAATGGCGAAATACAACTTGACATAAGAGGGCAAGATGAAACTTCTAACACTTTCTATTTGTCTGCAACGCTCCTGTTTTTTGTACACTGCTTTAGGAAAGCTATTTCTATTTCTATAAATGTAATTTTCTAGATTGTCGAATGTCTTATAGATAAATTTTTATATTGTAATTTCGGGACCTTTAATTACAGAGATGTGTGCGCCGCAATTACCTTTCCTAGATAATGCAAATGATGAAGGCTGAGGGAATAGTGTCCCAAAATGCTTTGATCCTTTTTTTGTCACTGTATGATTGTCAAACACACACCGTAAAAATGAAATATTACAGTAATAATTACTTTAATCTAACTCTGGCTGTGACCTGAATAAGTCATTTTGGAATGTCTGCGAATGAAATACGATGCAGAATTTCTACATTTGTAATACTACATTCACTTGTTACATTATTTCAATGCAAGAAACAAAATCTGCGCTGATTTCTAATTCTGCAGGAATTATCATTAAGCACAACCTATAAATCACTTATAAAAGTCAGGCATTTTCATGAATTAATTTCCTAATGAATTCTCCACTATTCCCATTGGACAAACTATTTTTATGCGTGAGCGGGGTCTGCTGCGTCTTAATAATTATGATGCAATTTTACAGGCATAATGAGAGCATCCAGGATACAAGAAATCACACCTTCAATTAGGTTGTTTTCCCATTGCAGTCCTTTTTATTATAGATAAACTCGCTCAGCCCAATGGAGGCCAAAAGTCTTGTTTTTGTCTCCACTGGGCCAGTACAAGTCAATATACTGCAAAAAAAGTTTACTATATACTTAATTTTTAAATTGTGACACGTGTCCTTTTAGTGCATACGTTGAGAACTTTTCCCAATGAAGCTATAAACAGAAAGTGAAAGAGACTAGAGAGTTGTGGTCTGCCCAAGCGACAATTTGAGAATATTAGTGAATAGCGTTATATAGAGCTGGTGAGGGAGGGAATTTGGGCATACAGTTATGAATGCTGCTCGGTTTGTAGGGCAGATTCCCTTTAAAAGTCTTTCTCACAAGCTGCTTTCTGACATCCGGTTTTTGCAGTTAGGCTCAATCCGGCTCAAAAACCTATGCAACGGAGGCGGCGAAAAAAACGGATCCGTTGCATAAGTTTTTCCATGCGGCCCGTACGTTTTTTGACGGATGCGGCTTGATACTGAGTATGCGCAGTTGAAAAAAACGCATCTGGCGGCCGGATGCGGTTTTTACTGCAGGACGCCGCATCCAGCATCCATAGGTTTGCATTGAAAATCACACCGCATCGCACCGGATGCGGCGCGATGCGTTTTTTCTTCGCAGAAAAAAACGTGCCAGGCAACGTTCCATCCGGCCGCTGCATGGGCTAAATATGCCGCATCCGGCAAAAACCGAATGCAACGCAAGGCCATGCGGCACAATACGGCGCTAATGCAAGTCTATGGGGAAAAAACGCAACCGGCTGCAAAAAAAAAACAGTTGCATTTTTTTGTGTAAAGCACCGTATTGTGCCGCTCAGCAAAAACCGGATGTGTGAAAGCAGCCTTATATGAAGGTTTTAAGAATCACTTCCCTTGAGATGAGTTGCCCCGCCCCTTTTCGGATCATCAGGAGGCCCAGGGGACAATAAGACAAGAGGAAGATTCAAGTGTCATGCTGGTAGTCAGCATGACACTTGAATCTTCCTCTTGTCTTATTTTCCCCTGGGCCTCCTGATGATTCGAAAAGGGGCGGGGAAACGCGTCGAGCCATGCTTATAGCACTCATCTCAAGGGAAGTGATTCTTCTTTATGGTCTATTACGACTAATATGCTTATCTGGCTTTATGGTGTATTTTACATTTTTCTGCAGTTAAGGAGGAGTTTTTTGAGCTGATCGTTTTTGCGCGTTTTTCGGGTGCGTTTTTGGCCTCAAAACTGCAGGACTTTGCTTCCCCAGCAAAGTCTATGAGTTTTCATTTTTGCTGTCCGCACACATCTGTTTTTTTTACCTGCGTTTTTGAGTTAAAAAAAAAAATGGACATGTCAGTTCTTTCCTGTGTTTTTCTGCGTTTTCCCCCATGCAATGCATGCGTTTTTTCGACGCAGGTGCGTTTTTGTGCGTTTTTAGCGGCTAAAAACGCACAAAAATGCAGCGTCAAAAAGACGCAGAGTGCGAACCTAGCCTTACCAAGACATTGTATACATCTGTTTACCTTTGGTGTTTTGTCCCTGTGTAAAGTATACAACAATTAAGGGCTGTGAAGACATTATTATTTGGTCAGGTTAATAGAGGACTGGGACCTGAGCGATATCTTTCAAGGTGACAGCTTTTTACTGTTATGCAGGAACATTAGCAAGTAGTCTCTGTATAAGAGACTCAATAACCCCACTCCATAGGAATTGATAATTGTCACTATTGTATGTGGTTGGTGTTTTCTATGTTGGTAGGGTGATCTAGGGGTTAGTGAGGGTGAGCCGACGTGGAACGGGGGCGCCCAGATAAGTTAGGGTGTCATACCCTCCGTTGGTAGGCAGGGGCTACAACAGGGAATCAATAGGGAAATGATGATCCAATATTAATTGGCACGTACCCTACTGCCCCAGTTTAAGAAGACTTACGGCTACCCCACATCACATTGTGTCCCCCTTACTATTATTATTATTTTTGGTATTTATCTGTTTACTCGGGCGATTTTAATTGAACTAATAAAGAAATGTTTTATAGGGATATGTAATGTACTTTTGTTAAATATCAGTGCGGCTTAGAAGCAGGGTGGAGGCTTCCCGGCTTCATTAGCGCATTGGGCATGACCAGAACTTCAGAAGACGAATCACATACACGTCTTCTGAACTTCTGGTCATGTGCAGCGCATCTAAAGAAGCCGGGAACCGTACATCGGGGTTCAAAGGCAAACTGAAGCAGACGAAATGAGCCATGCGCAAGATTTTCACTAGCAGGCGGTGTCGCTGACTCGTAGAAATCATGTTATGTCCACAGGGGAAAGAGGAACGACTAGTCTGGGGAAATAACACCCCTTCGACTAGTCAAGGTCCTATTTAGCATAAGAACAGTGAGGTGGGGTCGTTTTTTAAAACATTCATATTAATGAATAGAGTTTTACAGGGATGGTGAGGGAGGGAATTTGGGCATCCAGGTTACAATGCTGCTAGGTTGGAGGGCAGAGGGGACCTGATAGGTTCCCTTTAAGGGTCTTGTTTTATTTGCTATAACAGTGTGAGCTTGTGCTCGGCACTGCTCAGTTCATGGTGTTTTAAGTGCAAATTAGATACAGCAGATTAACAAATGTGACATTATTTGTTATGAAAAAAAGTGTGTAATGGTGTTAAAGGGATTCCCTCAACTGGGATATGCATGGTATATTGATATGATATACCAAGTGTGTGATAGATCACGGTTCAACGTTTCTAATGCATGAGAACAAGGCTAGCTGTAACGCCTGCCTGGATCCACAGAATCATAGCAAGAAGAGAATGGCACTTCCTATATATGCGTCTAGGAGATATTGGGGTGCACTTCAGGTTCCAAAGCCAAACAGTTAGAAGTATACAAGGCACTCCCAAGATGATTTGAAGAAATATTTATTCATGTGCGTAACAAAACGTTTTCGGTCCTATGTGGACCTTCCTCAGTAGCACATGTGTGAGGGAACACGCTGTGTGGGCTGTCAGACGCGGAATCCACCGCTGTATGGGGGCTGCCATGTTTTGTTACGCACATGAATAAATATTTCTTCAAATCATCTTGGGAGTGCCTTGTATACTTCTCACTGTTTGGATCCACAGAATCAGACTGTGACTGTAATGGACAGGCTAGAGGAAAGCCGCTCACAAAGCAGGACCCCGAGAACCTTAAACCCTTTAACCCCTATACAGGAATTTGGAATTACATAGGGCCCTGGAGATCACTACCTGTGATAGGCTGCAGTCCGATGAGAGTAATAGCCAGGCAGGGTCGAACCGGGAAATGCAAAACAGGGACAGAATCACGCAGGTTGGTGTGCACATATTTCTATTGAGGTCTTTTTCAACTTCTATGTAGAATCACGCAGGCAAAGACGTAATCAGAAAACAAAGCAGAGGTCAAATCCGGATCAGGCAGCGAGGTACATAAACAGCAGGAAGGAGTGTAGTCAGGAAACAAGCAGAAGTCAGAACACCAGTATCACTAAATAGAACAGGGCGGGACAGGAACCAGGAATACAGAACTATCTCTGGCAGTGGTTAGCAGACAGGAGGGAGAATAAGAAGGGTGTGGTGTCTTCCCATTGGCTATAGCTGAATGATGGTAAATTCAACTGGAAGACACATGCCACCTACAGTCAGCCAGTTGTAGCACAGGTCCCAAGGAAACCCAGCTTAGTGGATGAGCGGAGCCTTCGCCCACCAGAGCCACTGGAACCAACTCCTCTCCCATCCCCACCACTATCCACGGCAGGAACACGGCGTTGCCTGGCGATCGGAGCAGAAGTCGTAGGAGCGGACTCCGGTGGGGACATGACACTAGTGCTCTTAGGCATGGAGAGCTGTTCACAAGTGCGTGGCTTGCTTCATTCAGTTCTGTTTCATCTCTTAAAACAACACACTAAAGTTTGCAGTGGAAACTTTAAAAATTGAAAAAGTTGGCTATCACTGATGTGTTCTAGAAATATTACTACATATGACATACAGAAGAAGTTTTAGAGTAATCTGATCTGGTGAAGCAATGGCATTTAGTGCATCTTGGCTTCACTGAGCAGTTCAGCGCTTCTTTCCACCTACATGGTTTTTTTTTTATCTCTTTCCTCCTCTGGCTCCTGTACAGACAGAGCTGTCAATCTAGGAAGGGGGAGAGGGGGTGAGAATAGATGCAAAACAAATTGGTCTGAAGGTGCACTGAACTGTTTGGCTTTGCCAAATGCACCAAGGGTCTGTGCTTGGTTTCAATAGTCATTTTGTGCTGACAGACTTTCCTTAATGTTGGTGATCTACTGAAAACTGTCATTATAGGGAGTCATTTTCATTTAATCCCTGTCGCTCAAAAATGTTTGTACCTATGCAAAACTTGTTACTGGACAAGTCCCAGAACCAAAAAATCCACCACATATTAAAACACTTGGTATCATGTTCTTCATTTGTGTAATTAGTAGCTCTGTCCAGTGTTACCTTTGTCATTATTAATCATTATCTTTAATTATCATGATATACTGGCACACATCGGCACACATCGGCAATGCAGTCTTCTTATGTGAGAGTGCAGCCTCTGGGCCTCCTCAGGCAGCAGGCTCCCAAAGAGACATTTATTATTTCATCCAAATATAGACATGTCCTTGTAGGCAACATATCAAATTCATTATTAATATAATAAAGTTAGACTTTAGAAAATAGAAATTACACATTTACAATTTGCTATTCTATGATCTACTTTATTTTAAATATATTTTAGTCCATAACCTTAAAGAGACTAATCAGCCAAGACCTCCAAAATGATATGTAAGGCAGCACCTATACCAATAGTTGGTACGTACCTGTTAGACTGTTCTTAGCTCACGCTATGCCGTTCTTTCTGGAGGAGAAGGCGCCAAATTCATTAAGAGGCACGCGTCACTTAATTAATTTGTCACCTCTTCTGAGTGTCATGCTGCGACAGAGATAATGCTCCAGTCAGAGGCTAGAATAGCATTTCTGGAGTACAAAACGCTGGCACATTTGATAAATTTGATAAGCGGGACCACTCCCCCATCCCTCTGTACCACCTCCCCAACTACTCGCATTTTGATTCAAAATAGTATAAAATCATGAACAGTCACAACATTTTTGCTGCACAAACTTTTTGCAACTACCCAAAACTTTTACGCCACTTTTGTGGTTTGAATGCTTTTATGAGTTGGACCTATAGTCCACATGGAGTTTACAGTCATCGGAGAAACATTTGCTTCATCAATGGTTCACCAGAAATTCAGTGCATAGAGTGCTGATTACTGCAAGGGCAAGTACAGATTACCAAACTATTACACTGGGGAACACAGCTTTCGTTGCGTTAGATCTGACACTTGTTTTTGACTAAAGGCCCCGTCACACACAACGAGATTGCTAACAAGAGCGTTGCTGAGTCACAGTTTCTGTGACGCAGCAGTGATCTCGCCAGCGATCTCGTTATGTGTGACACCTACCAGTGATCAGGCCCGTGCTGTGAGATCGCTAGTCGTTGCAGAATGGTCTGGACCATTTCTTCAAAGGCGATGTCCTGCTGGGCAGGACACATCACTGTGTTTGACACTGTGTGACAGGGTCCCAATGACTGCTGAGATCGTTATACAGGTCGCTACTGCGACCTGTATCGTTACTGTGTCGTTGGTAAGGCCTGACTGTGTGACATCTCACCAGCGACCTCCCAGCGACTTACCAGCGATCCTTATCAGGGCGTATAGTTGTCGGGATCGCTGGTAAGTCTTTATGTGTGACTGGGCCTTAACCTTTGGCTTCTGAATCCTAAAGTGGCCCCAGTTTCTCTCTATCTCAATAACTTTTTAAGCTACAGAATGCCCTCCCTTTGTCACCAAAACTATACAAAATATACATACAATGGAAAATAATGCAAACAATAAGCTGAATGTAATATTTATTTAAAGCTAATTTGCTCATACAAAGGTTGTATTGTTATTGTAAGTCAAATTGTGTGGAAGTAGTAAAGTTGGGTAGTAGTTAAGGTAAAAATTTACGCTTATAGCTTTTCTTGGAGAGTTCAAGTTTTCAGTCTGTGGACAATCTCACGTGACACTCCAACAATAGTTAGCCATCAAAAGCACATCTACCCTGATACTGTCTCTCCATAACCTTCAAATCTTGGTGAAATCGTTCACCTTGCTCTTATCACTGACTGCACCAGGGTATATACGGATGACTATGTAGAAAATGCACCTTGTTGCTCATATTCCAACCAAGCATTTTGTAGCTCTCCAAGAGTTTTTGGACAATTTCAGTGTAATAGTTTGTTCATGTGTTTCCGAGAAAGTCCTTAACAAGGTCTTTGACTGATAACGAAGTATTTTTTGGAGTTCTGAAATTGTCTCAATGAAATGTTTATCTTTGAAGAGCTGCTGAATCTGTGGGCCATCAAACAAATCAGCCTTTATGTTTTCAAATGATAGGCTAGGAAAGGCCAAAATTATGTACTTGAAACAGTCTCCTTCAGTTGACAAAGCTGTAACAAATTGCTTCATGAGACCCAGTTTCATATGTAGAGGTGGGAATATAATGATCTTTCTATCAACATGTAGAATTTTTGGATCACAAGGTATGAGGTCAGATCTTGTAGACCAGTTCCTCTCCACCCAATGCTTCTCACAAGCTTTGCTGTCCACATGCACACAAAACAAGGATGTTTGGTGTATCCACATTACTAACCAAGTAGGAAGCATACCATTTTAAGGTCAGCACAGATCATACAATTGTGTTTGTGATATTGCAACAACTTCATGACTGTATTCTTCACAAAGAGAAACTGAATAGCTTAGGCTGCTTTCACACATCCGGCTTGAGCTCTGCGGCTCAATCCGGCTGTGCAAGCTATGCAACGGATGCGGTGAACACACCGCATCCTTTGCATAAGTTTTTCCTTTGCGGCCAGTCCGGTTTTTGCCGCTTGCGGCATGCTACTGAGCATGCGCAGTGGCAAAAACCGCATGCGGCGGCCGGATGCGGTTATTGCCGCATCGCGCCGCATCCGGCCGCCATAGGCATGCATTGAAAAATGCGCCGCATCGGCCGAATGCGGCGCGATGCGGTTTTTTTTGCCGCACGAAAAACGTGCCAGGCAACGTTCCATCCGGCCGCCGCATCTGCTAAATCTGCCGCATGCGGCAAAAACCGGACGGAGCGGAAGGCCATGCGGCACTAATTAAAGTCTATGCAGGAAAATCGCAACCGGCAGCAAAAAAAACCGGTTGCGATTTTCCTGCAAAGTGCCGGATTGTACCGCATTGCAGAAACCGGAGGTGTGAAAGCAGCCTAATTGGGACTGCACCAAATTGGTATTGTGGAGGAGGACACATTGTAAGCTCTGCTTTGAGCTATTGGTGATCAGTTGCTATTTATTTGAGTTATAGATTGGAATTCACAATTCCTCAATTAAACCATGTATGCTATGCAAAACACAAAGTCACTGTCAGTGCTAAAGTATTGCAGAAATGTACTTCCTCTGGATCAATAATAGGATAGCCTTGCTTTTTTTAAACAAAGTTTTTCTCATGCAGTCTTAATGCTAGGAGTTCTGAAGCCTTTTTTGAAAGTGCCAAATCGTTCAACTCATGCTGGTCAATTTCCTTACGAGCTGAGACATCTTTAATCTCAAGATCATCATTGCTGTTACTTTGTTCTTCACCATAATACTGTAATAGAAAAGAGGGTAATTCAGGAAAAATGGCACTTGGAATTCAGCTGAAAGAGGCACTGAATGTATAGCTGATGGTAGACTAGTATACTTTATTTTTTATTTTTCTTGTTATATCATGAAGTTTTCACTATACAAAAGTAACAGTCACAGGAATGATCTCTTGGCTCTCTCCAAACCATAGAGGTAACAAATGGCATCTTATCACATTCCCTTCAACCACATCCCTTAAGGGTATGTGCACACGTTGCGTTCTGTGCAGTGCGGAAAAGAACGCACCCTCTGGCAGACTGGACAAATGTAAACACTGCGTTTGTAAAAAAAAAAATGCAACCAAAACGTATGAATTTTAGATGCATCTTCCATGCGTTTTGCATGCGTTTTGGATGCATTTTTTGCAGTGCGGTCCCCCGGCAATTCAGCTCTGTTACATGCTCGCTCACAGTAGACACAGACAGAGTCACGCGATGAGAATGAACTCGGATGAACTTCACCCAAACTTCACCCGACTTCATTGTCTATGTGTCGCGTCCTGATTAGCGGTCACCCATGAAGGACTCACCGGTGACCGCTAATCGCCTGAGTGACTGAAGTGAGCAGCGCGATCAGCGGTGCCATCACTCAGGTTACCCACGGCCACAGCTGGAGTCCTCCTCCTGAGAGCGGTAGCCGCGGGTAATCTGAGTAATGGCACCGCTGATCACTTCAGTTACTCGGGCAACTTGCTGTCACAATTGGAAGATCCAGCAGTGGCCACAGGTAACCTGAGTGATGTCATCGCTGATCGTGCGGCTCACTTCAGTTGCTGCGTGGAGCTGACAGAGGGCGGTCGTGGTCTATGGCCGCTCCTGTCAGCTTCATGTAGCAGAGCTGGATGCGTCGCGGGACCTCGTGTGGATTACATTGGACCTGGAGGGGTATTTGGGGATTAATAAAGTGGGGAAAGAGGGTGTTTTTTTGTCTTTTATTCCAAATAAAGGATTTTTTCGGATGTATGTGTTTATTTTCTTTAACGTACAGGTTAATCATGGAAGGTATGTCGGGAGACGCCTGCCATGATTAACCTAGGACTTAGTGGCAGCTATGAGCTGCCATTAACTCCTTATCACCCCGATTGCCCAGGGCAATTCGGGATGAGCCGGGTAGAGTCCCAGGACTGTCGCATCTAATGGATGCGGCAATTCCGGATGGCTGCTGGCTGATATTGTTAGGCTGGGGGGCTCCCAATAATGTGGAGCTCCCCATCCTGAGAATACCAGCCTTCAGCCGTGTGGCTTTACCCTGCTGGTATCAAAATTAGGGGGGACCGCACGTTGTTTTTTTTTAATTATTTATTTATTTTACTGCACTACATAGACCCGCCCACTGGCGGCTGTAATTGGTTGCAGTGAGACTGCTGTCACTTAGCTTGGGGGCGTGTCTGACTGCATCCAATCATAGGCGCCGGTGGGCGGGAAAAGCAGGGAATATGAGATGGAATAATGAGCGGCTGGCATTTTCAAAACAGGAAAAGACGCCGGGGCTTTGTGACAGCCGTGCAGCACCGTGCCAGTGATCGGTGAATATGAGAGAAAGGGAGAGACCGACCAACGGACAGAGGGATGGACAGACAGAGAGAGAGAGACCGATGGACAGAGAGAGGGACAGATAGAGAGACCAACGGACAGAGACAGAGACAGACAGAGCGACCAACTGACAAAGAAAGAGACCGACCGACAGACAGAGGGAGATCGACATCGACAGAGAGAGACTGAAAAGACCTGCGTTTTGCTTGTCAAAAAAGCATGCGTAATGCAACAAAAATGCAGTCCAAGTACATTTTGGTTGCGTTTTGACCCACATCATTGATTTCAATTGGTGGACGCATCTATAACGCACAAAAGAAGTGACATGCTGGGTTTTTTTTCTGCAGCGATTTTTGGCATCCAAAACGCTGCATTTAAAAACGCAGCGTGCGCATTGAATTTTCGGACTTCTCATAGACTTTGCTGGGGAAGCAGAACGCATGCAATTTGGCACTGAAACGCTGCAGTTCAAAACGCAGCGTTAACGCAGGAAAAAACACAATGTGGGCACATAGCCTAAGGGGCACTTTGCACGCTGCGACATCGCAGGCCGATGCTGCGAAGCCGAGCGCGATAATGCCCGCCCCCGTCGCAACTGCAATATCCTTGTGATAGCTGCTGTAGCGAACTTTATCGCTACGGCAGCTTCACATGGACTCACCTGTCCTGCGACCGTCGCTCTGGCCGGCGACCCGCCTCCTTATTAAGGGAGCGGGTTGTGCGGTGTCACTGCGACATCACACGGCAGGCGGCCAATAGGAGCGGAGGGGCGGAGATGAGCAGGATGTAAACATCCCGCCCACCTCCTTCCTTCCGCATATCCTACGGAAGCCGCAGTGACGCCGGTAGGAGATGTTCCTCGCTCCTGCGGCTTCACACACAGCTATGTGTGCTGCCGCAGGAGCGAGGAACAACATCGGACTGTCGCGTCAGCGTAATCATGGATTACGCCGACGCTGCACCGATGATACGATTACGACGCTCTTGCGCTCGTTAATCGTATCATCGAGCCTTTACACACTACGATGTCGCATGCGATTCCGGAAGTGCGTCATTTTCAATTTGACCCCACCGACATCGCACCTGCGATGTCGTAGTGTGCAAAGCCCGCCTTACTCTCTACACACTTTTTCATACCATGTGAGGGGCACAAGACATGTCTTCATCACCAAGTTTTAATTTGAAATATGGAAAATAGCCTTCCTTGACAAATGTGCTAATGTTCATCCTTTGACTGGCAATGCAGACACTGCCATAGATATAACAAAAGGAATCAGGGCTGTTTAGGCACTTACAACAAGAAATTGCAGAGACAGACATGATCTGAAGGAAGGGAAATAAGTGTGTAAATAAAAAAAATAAATTCTGCTAACCCCTTGTGTACAGACTGTAAGAATACCATACACTGTAATCAACAGCACAAAACCTCTTGTTGTGCTGTCACGTGTAACTGAATAGCCTAGACAACAACCTGTTGACAGTCACCAAGGTTGTCCTCCACCCAAGTTCCTCAGTGATGAAGGTTATCAATTGTCATAAACCTACCGAGGTTACTGAATCTTAGGACTTGTTCAGACAAATGTATTACCCGGTTGTGTGCTGCCAAGATTAAAAATTGGACAGGATACCGACCAACGTAATTCAATAGGGATGTTGAGATGACTATGTGAAAAAAAATCACAGCATGCACTTTTCTCTCAGCATGCACTCCTGGACGAAGTGTTGCTAATGTGAAACGTGCGTTGTGTGTGAGGAACACCAGTATACTCTCTCTTCATCATTCCCCTTTGTAGCTATACTTTGAATCACTATGCGACCGTATTTATGTGCATATACTGTGTGATATAATTTCTGTTTAATATATATTTGACACACTTGTGTTTTACTTATATTTTCTAAATATGACAAACATGTCAAGTATGGAGTAGCATGCGTATTGATATATTTTTCTGGTTCGGTGTTACTATATTACTATATTACTTCATAGGGGCGTCGGCTAGGTGTTCCCAACATATTACATCTGCCCCATGGGGTGTGCCATTTGTTGAGACTTTTTTATCCTTATGTTTAAATTGTTTAATAATTCTTTATATGCTTTTATTCCCTTTGCATATTAGTTTTTGTAGGTGTTAAGATTAAAAATTGGACAGGACTCCGACCAACGTAATTCAATAGGGATGTTGGGATGACCATGTGAAAAAAAATCACAGCATGCACTTTTCTCTTCCATATCTTAGATGAGATTCGGCCATTCAAGTCTATGGATACGCTAACAATATCAGATCCCATAAGGAACATCTGATTTTTATGGATATATTACATTCGTAAACTGCATTTGATCATGTCCATTTTAAAATGTTGATGTATAAAATGCCGCAGGGATGTCACATGGAAGTAAAATACAGACATAAGGAGGGCATACAGATTATAATGAAAATTGTCCTAGTTTTCTGGATGAATGAAATGGAAAGCTTGTCTAAACCCGGCTTTAGTTAGGAGAAACCTGGTGAAACCCTTTTTTCTTCGATTTTCAATCTCAAAAAAAGCCATGGTTATGCATGTTTTGTGTTGTATATTTTTCTTTATTTCCCTTTCATTTCATTATTAGCTTTTGTGTATTCTTTTTGCAACATAATTTTAAACGTACAGTTAATTTTGATATGAAATAATTGAGTCACGTGGTTGGTCAAGTAGATTGAAAATTTGTGTCCGGAGAATGCCATGTAACAGTAGTAATAACCAGCTGATGAACATGAAAAACATTGCTATTAAAATGCCCTTTTAGTTGAAATTTCTCTCAAATAGGATTAGAAAATGCCCTTACTTTGGCACTCGGCAAAAGAATATTCTAGTTATTCACTTTATACAAAGAGAATTTATAACAGCTTACTGCTGCTTGGCATGGGATGTCTCAATGTGGCAGGTAGCCAGCATCTCTTACTTGTGGCCTTCTAGTACTAGCATTGACGCTCTAAAAACACTCCGCTTATGGAGTATGGCCAATGGCAAAATGCCACAGCATCCTCTAAGCTTACTGCTACACCCAATTCTTTTGCACAGCATACATTTATACAGAAATCACTTTCACAAATTTAGGGTCATATACCCAATTACGTTGCTTCCTATACTTATAGATAACAGAGAAGTTGTGTTTGTGAATGCAATAGATCTGACAACGTGCTGTCACCAAATCTGCAATTTTCTATGACACTGTTGATTATATATTGAGTTAATAACATGAACAAAAGGATACAAACACAGCTTTGCTGAATTTTGCGTTCACGGAAGATCTGTCGCTTGCCAAAAAATGGTTTAAATGCAGCTATACTCCTGAATCTTGTCTTGTTCTTTTGGGCCTGTGCCTTTCCTTTTCTGAGACATGACCACCTACTACCTATATATACAATCATAGTTGAAAGTGTTGGCATCTTTGAAATTCTTACAGAAAATGATGTATTTCTCCTAGAAAATTATTCTAATTACACCTGTTTTGTTATACACATGTTTATTTCCTTTGTTCGTGATGGAACAACATGAAAAAAAAACAGAAAAAATACAAATTGGACATAATTTTACACAAAACCAAAAATGAGCCAGACAAAATTTGTTGGCACCCTCTAACTAAAAAATTTGGTCGTACATCCTTATAATTAACTGCAATAAATTGCTTCCTATAACCAGCAGCAAATTTTTAACATCTCTCGACTGAAATGTAGGATCACTCTTCTTTGCCAACTGCTGCAGGTTTCTCACATTTGAAGGGTGCTTCTTGAAGCATGTTTGAGATCATTCTCCTGCTGGAAGACCCATGACTTAGGATGCAAACTCAGTTTTCTAACACTGCATTGCACTACATTGCAACCAAAAATCCTTTAGGAATCTTCAGATTTCATGATGCCTTGCACACACTCAAAGCACCCAGTTCCAGATGCAGCAAAACAACCCCAAAACATCTTTGAACCTCCATCACATTGAACTGTACGTACTGTGTTCTTTTCTTTGTAGCTCTCATTCTACTTTCGGTAAACAGTAGAATGATGGGCTTTACCAAAAAGCTCTATCTTGGTCTCATCTGTCCATAAGATATTTTCCCAGAAGGACTTTAGCGTACTTATATATATTTTGGCAAACTGCGATCTAGCTTTTTATAGTCTCTGTGTCAGCAGTGGGGTTCTGGCTGTCCTGCCATAGCGTTTAATTTCATTCAAATGTCGATGGATAGTTTGTGCTGACACTGATGTACTCTGAGCCTGCAATACAGCTTGAATTTCTTTGGAACTTGATTGGATTTGCTTATCCACCATCTGAATTATCTTGGGTTGCAACTTATCATCAGTTTTTCTATGCCGTCCACATCCAGGGAGATTAGCTACAGTGTCATGGGTTTTAGACTTCTTGATTATGTTGTGCACCTTGGACAAAGGAACATCAAGACCTCTGGAGATGAACTTGTAACCTTGAGATTGTTGATATTTTTTTAATTTTGTACCTCAAGTCCTCAGTCAGTTCTCTTTTCCTCATCCTGTTCTCCAAGCTTAGTGTGGCACTCACAGGCATGCAATGCAGAGTTTGAGTCAACTTCTCCCTTTTTTGTGTGGTTTCAGGAGGCATTTTCATTTTGCCCACACCTGTTACTTGTTATAGATGAGTTGGAATGAGCAGCACATGCTTAAAACAAAGTTGTTTACCGACAATTTTGGAAAGGTGCCAAAAATTCTGTCCCGCCAATTTTCGGGGTTTTGTGTGAAATTATGCAACGTTGCCTTTTTTCTCTGTTTTTTTGTTTTATTCCAAAACACACAAAGAAAATAAACATGTATATGATAAAGCATGTAAAATTGCAATAACTTTCAGGACAAATACTTCATGTTTTTGGAATAATTTCAAGGATGCCAAAACTTTAAGTCCTGACTGTAAACCTTTTTTTTCTGGCAAACTAAGAGGATTCATGAAGAAGTTGCTCACAGAGAAGAATTGAGGACCACATCCAGTGACTAAAAAGTCTAGATGTACAGAGAAATATATCTTTGTACCGTGTTAGCCAGTAGAGATAAAAAAATTGTTTAAAAGAACTGAGAGTCCTCAGTGGTTGATACCTTTTAATGGCTAACTGAAAAGATGGTAATAATTGCAAGCTTTCGAGACTACTCAGGTCTCTTCATCAGGCATGGTATCATATATATCATATATACATATATATATATCAAGGAGCCCCTGTGTAGAAATGTACTAAATCCAATGTGCAAATGATAAGAAGAAATCATTTTAGTGTTGATGGAAACTTAGCCCAGTTGAGGTGAGAGTTTTCCTTTCTTAGTGTGCTGACGGGATGATGCATGGCATGAAGCTGAGCACATAGATAAGTATGTGGAGATATATGCAGAATGTGCTGTTCTTTCCTCTTGCAAGTTGAGATTTCTCTGGGAAAGGAATGTAGCATTTGGTACAGTAAAGCTGTATACATCTGTAAGTAATATTGCTGTTCTAATAATATTAATAGACACATACTCAGCAAATTTTAGCAAAACATAGGGAAGCAAGACACTATTTCATCTACGATGTGTGCAGTTAGGTATTTGTATGGTGGGATGGCCAGATTAATCTCTATGTCAAACATTAATGCTCTGCTACTTTTTACAAGGTTCTGTCTCTTTAGGTATGTAGCTACAGCCCTAAAAATTATCCAAATCAGAACTAGAGATAAGAAAACCCTTGCAAGTTCGGTGGGTTCATCTGGACTTGAGATAAAGTTCTTTTCTGGAGCTGGACTTGATATGAACCCCAATGGAAGTCATCAATTGGGCAGTTCGGGGCCCACATGCAGCCAGCCATAAACAGAACACTTCCAGGGGTGGGGGAGCACGCTACATCCGATCACGCGGTTGTTACCCCCAGTGCGAGCTGTTCAAACACTTTGAATTTTACCACAGTATTGCAGCATAGAGAATTAATGTTTCACGCTGGACTTAAAGAAAGTTGAAAGTTGTAATCTGTAAGGTCTTCAGTACGTAGTAGAAATGCTTTATGTTGTACTTCCTAGAACTCCAAAGAAGTCAGTAATGAGGGTCTTCATCAGTGCCCTGAGATAATGTGAGAGGACCGGGGTTGATGAATACCGCAATGGTCATGTTACACAATTGCTCATCTTAAAGGGGTTGTCTGCTACTATGACAACCACTTTTGATTCCACGTCTTTCCCCCAGGTAAAATAATAAAGACTATACTCACCTCCCATATCAGCACCCTTCCTGCGGTGTCCAGACTCATGACTCATAGTGCCAGTGCTCAAGTAGGCTTGTGATGTCATGTGAGCCCCAAATCCAGTCAGCGCTGGCTTTCGTTTACCCACCTTTGGACCAAACGAGTTAATCAACAGGAAGTGAGCGTTGCAGCTTTGCTGACTTCTGGATAATTGATTATTTGGACCAAAGACGGGGAGAAGGAAGCCGGCACTGTTTGGATGCTGGGCTCGCATGATCTCACAACCCCACCTGAGCCCCGGCACCATGAGCACAGACACCACTGGAAGGGCGCTGGTATGGGAGGTGAGTATAGGCTTTATTATTTTAACTGGTGGAAACATGTGGATTCAGAAGGGATTGTCTTAGTAGTGGACAACCCTTTTCAATTCCTCTGTCAGGACTTCACTAGCAAATATAGATAGTGGAGGAGGGAGAATCAATTCATAGGACTCTGATCCATTGGCAAGGTCAGTACTCTGTGACTGCTGGATGGGAGGCCTGTGCATCTCATTGTTCCCAGCATTCCTGACTCTTCATGTGGCTCGGCTTGAGCGACGTGTGCTCTACACTGCAGTGATGATGTCGTACCAGTCCGGCTAAACAAAAGAAGAACCAGAAATGCAATGAAGTAAAATTTGCGAATCAATTCTCTAATTTCTAGTAATTAGCTCTAATTGCTGTTATTAAAGGCAGATGCTGGCTGTATAACACAACTGGCACCTGCTCTGTATGGGCAGCTGAGCCTGCTATATTCTTCTGGACTATACCATGTATGTCACATGTAGGGAAGATGTTAATGGGTCGAACATTGACTTAAATCATTAAACTGGCTTTAGTAAATACGTTTTTCCTTCTTTGAGAGCTAATTTGCATGTTTTTCCCATGGAGCATTGCCAATCAGGGTGCATTTATATTGGATGATTGTCATGAATGACTGCCAAGCACAGGCTGCCGATTACCTAGCAATATAGTACCATGTTAGTGATCAGGACCGAGCTGTAAATTCTGTTTACTTTCTTGGATGAAAAGTAAATCTTGCCATGTTTTCCTTAGGACCTGTGGGTTCTATGTATACCGTGTCTCCACATTCATCGCACATCTTTTATTTGGACTGGATAGGAGAAGTCCTGTGGGAATTGCAGTTGCTTCACAAATTATAATGTCTTGGCGATTTGCACTGAGTTGAATAATTCCTGATATTCGATCAGCCATAATAGCTCACGTTACAAATCTATGTGAGGATATTGGTTACGAAGCGGTGGTGACTTTTATGCCATAACTACTAGGCTTTATCTGTCTTTTTTATGCATTTGTTCCAACTGTAGATAATGAGGTTATAATAAAATGAATGTACATCATCTGTAGTTATCTTGCCACGGAGAAGTCTGGCCGGCATCCCTGCATGTCATTAGCAGCACTATATCACTGCAAATATATTAGAAGCATATTTAGGTAGGGAGGTCATGTACACAGACGAGTTGCATTGCCTGTCATGGTTAATCAAATGATCGTAATTTCGATAGCTGTTTTCCTTAGCTAATTACTAGCAGATGCATCATTACACGATGGGACATATCACTGACAAATTATAATTTTTAGGTCATCGTAAAAAATCTGATCAAAGAAAAATAAGTGAATTCTCTCTAATTAATTCTTCGATGCATATGTTTGGCCTATGATTTCCAACATTTAGTCAATGGTAAGATATTTTACACAGTAATTGCCTTATTGCTGCATGAAGTAAAACTCTGCGGACATGGCTGAATTTGACAATTTCTGTCTTCCCAAAATGTGATCTGTGAAGTTGGATTCTTTTTTGGCTATTGTCAGTTGAAACTAGACAACATGCCATTGATGCAATCTGTGCAGCCGCACAGGGGCCCAAGAAGTAAAGGGGGCCACTTCTGCCTCTAAAGCAGGTGCAGTTGTGCATTATGCTGAGCTATTGGACTGCAGATGGCCCATATATTGTTCTTGCACAGGAATTCTCTTCTGTCTTTGTCTTTCCACACTTCTACACAACTAGGACATGGCTATTGGCTGAATTAGGGTGATCATATGCATTGATCGTCCACATTCCAGCAGATTCTTATGTGTATGGCCAACTTTAGGGTCTCTCACATCATACCTCCAAACTTTGTAAAAATAGAAAGTGGGAGAAATTATGAAGAATGCTTTGTTATTGCAGATTTTATCCATAGCCACACCACCAGCCTCAAACATTTTCCATTTCCTTCTACCCTGGCAGGAGGAGAAGTCGAGAGGGGTGGTAGTAGTGAGGGACATTTAACACATGTCTAGGACTGCAGGGCGTTGACCCAAATCAAGGGCTGTCCATTGTATCCAGGACGGGTGGGACTAGAGATGAGTGTATCGAATCACAGAACTTCAGTCCAGCATTCAGATCAGAAGTACCAGGCAGCTGGACCAGAGGCCCGCAAATCTCTTACCTTCTGACGATTGATACTTTGGGTGAGAAACGCCTCCAATACATGTGAAAACAGACATCACGCGTCCCGAAGACACAGATGTCTGAAGGTGGCTTAATAAAGCTCAAGAAGACCAAATTCTCCCACTTACCTCAGTGTAGGCTGTGGCTCATTGCTAGAGCTGCTGACCTCAAATGTGGAGTTTGTGAGTTTGAGTCTCAGGGAGACCCGAGAAGAAGAAATTAATTTTATTTCAATTATGTATGTGTTCCCGGAGATTCTGGCCCAACCCCCCAAGAGAAGAGAGGGAAGAGAGTGAGAGAAAGCTGGACAAAGCTCTGACCTGTCAGGTTAGTGGGACTGTGGCCTCAAGTTGGGACAGTATTGCTGAATCCAGGACAGTTGAGAGCATTGGATGCAATATACTAATGACACTTGGCTCAAACTCTGCTGAGAGCATAATTTGAGTGTCATTCTACTGTGCTCTACATGTGAGAAGCGGAGCACAGGTGCGGAGAATCTCTCCATCTTCTCCATTGCCTGTTTCTGCGTACATCAGTCTGTACTCGGATGACATCAGTGCAGTCCCATAGTCTAGAATGAATGCGCGTCATCCGATACACACTGCCAATCTCACCATGCTGCAGTTTTCCCCTCAGTCTGGTTAGAGATGAGGACAACTCACAGATCTGCTCTAAGCCATTGACTAACATTGGGCTGAGTGCAATGAGAGATTTTCTCACATTACACTCGTCCAATTTAAACGCTAATGTGAGCGAGCCCTTACACTGCCAGCAAAGTAGATGATACTTTACCAAATCTTATCCACCTGCTGTCAGGCGAATTTTATATTTTTAGCATGTTAAATTTTGCATTAGAATACAATGAAATTTGCTGAAAATCAGCATGTACTTGTAACTTGGAAAGATTTTCTTGCTGATTCATTGCCAAATCCACAACACCAACATTAGGCCCCTTTCTCACGTCAGTGATTCTGGTACGTTTGTGCTTTTTTTTAAACGTAATTTTTTTCTGGCATCACTGATGTTCCACGGACCACGCAGTGGTGTGGTCCGTGAAACACGTGCCAGAAAAAAACGTACATTTAAAATAATAAACATTTTTACTCACCCGGCGTCCAGCGATGTCCTCTGCAGCCCGTCCTCCCTGCTGCTTCTAAGCCGGCTGATTACTGTCGCGCATATTCATTATGCGCGACACAGCCGACCCGGAAGCAGCTGCTGCGGGGGTCACCGCCGGCCGGATGCTGCACCGCGGGAGGATTCAGCACCACGGAGAGCGGGAGCGGGCGCAGGTGAGTTGATTTCTAAGTGCAATCACGGGCCACGGAGAACGGAGCCCAGATTGCACTTAGACAACCCACGTGTGCCGTGATTCACGGCACACGCAGGGACATGTGCGTGTTTTACACGCCAGTGAAAAACGTCACTGTTTTTCACTGACGTGTGAAACGGGCCTTATGCAGATTTTTTTCTGTGTGTGTACCCTTATTCTCCATATGTATATAGGTAGTTTAAATCTGACTGGTTTTCTTTGGTAACAATAGATTTTATTCGTACCAGTTTTTATACCACACTCCTTCTGCGTCTTGCGATCAGCATGAACTGTTCTTTTATGTGTGCCTGTATATCCATTTTCTGTTATAGAATATGTTACATTTGCTGGAATTTCTTAACACCAGCCTCTAGCCCCAATTCCCTAACCCTAACTCTTCTGCTGTGTTCATTTCTATTGTTAGCACTTCTGCATTTGAAACAAGTATAAGATGTGACTGACATTGTGCAGCATGTGCACAAAAAGATATATTGTGACTGTGAAACCTTCAAGTCTTTGGAAAAAGCCTGACTGCATTATGTGCACATCTTGCTTGAATTATTATTGTTATGGAGTATCAAATATGTCTTTTGTATCGAGTGGAAATGCATGTTAGGTTGAAAGAAAAATGTTCCATTGTATAATTCTTTTATTTCTAAAGCCATGACCCTCTTGCCCAAGGACCAAGTTTACCATTTGATAGGATATAGAAAGCAATAATGCCTGGTGCTCTCATTTTGCTTCTCTCTGCCCATGATCTGCTGTTTTAGAACCTGTTTTTACTTCTGCTAATCTGACAGCAGCACTTTTTAGGCTACTGGATGTTCACTGGGCAGCCTCAGACTGAGACACTCCCGCTGCTCTCTGGCCAGTGCTATCCATGAGGGGGTGCCTCAGCGTTTCGATGCGAGTGTGCTGCCCCCATGCCAGCAGCCGGGCTGCTCGGATCCGGATCCGCGGTGCCTCAAGGGGTCTCCGGACCCGGGGGTTGTGCGGCCACTCAAATAAAAGGAGTATTTACAGGGGATTGTGTTAGAGTTTGTGACGCCACCCGTGGTATGTGGTAATTTGGAGTACCACTGCTGCAGTTGGGAGTAACCGGGGGTGATGGAATGGGGCAGCTAGGTGTTAGAACCCTCCATGGGTAGGGGGGAATGCCCCAGGACTCTGTGATGGTGAGGGAGAGTGCCGTTGGGTGCGAAGGGGGTCACTTGCGTACTCACTCAATCCATTAAGCTGACACCGACAACCAAAGTTCTGGATATCGCTGCCGCTGAGGAGAGCTAGTTCGGGTCCCATCCCCAATGGTGCTGCCTGATAATCCGTGACCTGCCTCCTGGCACTAAGTTTACTTCTCTGTTGGTCTTGGTAGTATGGAACTTGCCGGGTCCCGCTCCCCACTATGGCTAAGTGTGGGAGCTTGCTCTCAGGGTTCACGCTTGGGATTTTCTGGACCGTTTGAGTAGAAAGTCCTATCCCCCTCGTTGCGCTAGTAGCCCGATCCTGGAGTGGGTGGAGAGCGGATCTTGAAGGCTCCATTCTCGTCAGGTAAATTGTCAGGTTGCCTGAAGCTACTCTCTGACCTAGGGTCCACGTACCCCGTCATGCCATAGTCCCAGCCCGGTGATGGTGCAAGGCTGCCGGCTGTCCTCCTCGATAGTTCCGTTCCCCTTGCCACGATCCCCTGCGACCGGGGGTCCAGCTCCTCTAGGCTCAGACCACCGTCTACCACCTAGATAACTTCCTAGGAGCCCTGCTCCTGACCTCCTCTCTCCTTCACTTCCAACACACATCTCCCTTACTACTACTGACACTCTTGACACTCCTGACCTCCCCTAACGAACCCCCCCAAGTGGGCGACCCTATTCCACTCAGGCCGTCTACTAATGTGTCTGGTGGGTGTGGTGCAGAGTGTACCTAGGACTTTAATTAGCTGATATAGGCAACACCATGTAGTTGGGGACCCATAACCAAGAAGAAGGTGGATATTGCACGGGAGGGCAGATTATACAATACCCTGTGACGACCTAATAGTCCATGGGCATCACACGAGAAGATCCTAAAACAGCATATTGGTGCAGGATGAAGTAACAGGAGGGCGCCAGATATTATGCTTTTTATACTTTTACATTCACATTATAAACTTGGACAAATTATGAGTGGGTAGAGATGACCCATGGAAGTTTCGGGTTCTGCAGGTTCAGCCGGACTTTAGATAAAATTCTGCTCTGGACCCGAACTTGACCTGAATTTCATTGGAACTCACTGATTGGGCAGTTCAGTTCTCTGTCCACATACAGCTAACCATAAACAGAGCACTTCCAGGGGAGGGCAGACAAAAGTTCTTTTTTTTTTTTTTGGTGCACACTACATCTGATCACACTGTTGTTACCCCCAGTGAGAGTTGTTCAAACACTACAAACGGCTCACACAGGGCTGAGCACCAAGCGTTCCCGAGCACACAGATGCTCGTGTGAGTGCTTTGCATACTTAAAACGCCTGAACTTCGAACTCAAACAGTGATTCTTTTGTACAGTCTGTGTTTGGTACGAACAACAAACTTTAACCACTTCACGACCTAGGACGTAACAGTACATCTTAAATCATGAAGGGTTGCTGCAGTGAGCTGGCAGTGATCCCCACACATGTATGCTGATTTGAACAGCCGACATGTGCCTCGCAGGTGCAGGTGGATCCGCGATCCACCCACGCCTGTTAATCATGCGATCACGGAGAGCCAATGGTTGCCATGGTAGCGACGGGTCATGTGATGACTCCTGTTGCCATCATGACGTAGTTCCTGTTACAGCCAGCAGAGCAGCAGCTGTAACAAGAATGCAGCACAGCTCTGATCAGCAGAAATGAATGAGCAATCAGACTGCTGATCCTTATAGTCCCCAAGAGGGACTAGTAAAATAGAAAAAAAAGACAAAAAAAACAAACTAGAAGTTCAAATCGCTACTCCATTTGCCTCATTGAAAAGGATATTTAGATGTTCAAATATTCCCAATTCATCATATTATAAAATCAGTTCATCTGATCAGTAAATGATGTAGCAGCAAAAAAAATTCCAAACGCCAAAATTATGTTTTTTGATTGTTGCAAATTTTGTGCAAAATGCAATAACAGGCGATCAAAATGTAGTATCTATGCAAATATGGTACCATTAAAGATGTCAGCTTGAGATGCAAAATATAAGCCATCATTGAACCCCATAGCTCGAAAAATGAGAACACTAAAACCTGCTTTACACGGGACGACCGATTGTGCGATTTCACAATTGATCGTACCAGCCCCCGTCGTTTTTGCGTCACGGGCAAATCGCTGCCCGTTGCGCACAAACTCGTTTAACCCCCGTCACACGCACTTACCTTCCGGACGACCTCGCTGTGGGCGACTAACATCCACTTCGTGAAGTGGGAGGGACGTTCGGCGTCACAGCGACGTCACACGGCAGCCAGCCAATAGAAGTGGAGGGGCGGAGATGAGCGGGATGTAAACATCCCGCCCATCTCCTTCCTTCCATTAAGCCGGCGGACGCAGGTACGCTGTGTTCATCGTTCCCGTGGTGTCACACGGAGCAACGTGTGATGCCACGGAAACGATGAACAACCTGCACCCATGAAAATAAACGAGATTATGAAAGTTAACGACGAGTACACGACTCACGATTTGTGAGCGATACTGCGTCGTTCAGAGGTGTCACACGAGACGACGTTGTGCGCTATGCCGGATGTGCGTCACGAAAAGCGTGACCCCGACGACATATCGCACAATCTATCGTCTCGTGTAAAGCCCGCATAAGGGCCCCGTCACACACAGAGATATATCTTTGTCAGATCTGTGGTTGCAGTGAAATCATGGACATATTGTTCCATTTGTACACAGCCACAAACCTGGCACTGATTGTCCACAATTTCACTGCAGCCACAGATGTGCCACAGATCTGCCACAGATCTACCACAGATCTGCCACAGATTTATCTCTGTGTGTGACAGGGCCTTTAGGGTTGTGAAAAATGGTGCGCCACTTTTTTTGAGAAACTTCAGAATTTTTTTAACCCCTTAGATAAAAGTAATCCTATAAATGTTTGGTAACTACGAACTCATACTGACCTGAGTCATCACACTGACACATCAATTTTACCATATAGTGAACACGGTGAATAAAATACCCCAAAACAAATGTGTAATCGCACTTTTTTTTGCAATCTTTCCACACTTAGAATTTTTTGCAGTTTTTCAGTACACTATATGGTAAAACCCATGGTTTTATTTAAAAGTACAGCTCAACACGCAGAAAAGAAGCCCTCTTATGGCAAGATTGATGGAAAAATAAAAATGTTACGGCTCTCGGAAGGTGAGCAAAAAAAACAAAAAATGGAAAATCACCAGGTAGATGAAGGGGTTAAGATTCGGGTACACTCATCTCCATTGGTGGGTATCGCACAATAATAAAGACATTACTGGGTTAATTGCTAGCGCATGAAAAATGGTGATATTCCTAACTCTGATTTATAGTTGTTAGAAAGTAAATAAATTCTAATAGCAATGATTCCGCTTGGGTCCCATAAGTTATGTAGCATATACATGTCACAAGAAATAAGGTTTGGCGCATAAATATCTATATGGTAAATACACAAGTCAAGGGATATAGCAGTTCAAACATCCGCTGCAAAAATAAACCGTATCATGTATTACCACAGGAAGAATCTTCTGTCCAAAAGATATTAATTGTTATTTCCATGAAACATATGGTGAAAGTCACAGCCCCATATGAATAAATATTAATAATACATATAAAAAAATCATGATAAACAATGTTTAACAAAAAAAAAAAAATAGTGGGGTAAACCGTGGCTAACCCCCACTAGCTTAAAAAACGTATAAGCAGTGTACCATCCTCATTCAAATATAGGTAATAATCTGGCTCTGTATTATAGATCATGTGGATGACCTGGGTTGTACCAAATTAATCTGCAGGCAAGCTGTATAATTATTTAGAGAATTTTTCTTTACTGGATTTTTGTTTATACCCTTAATTGTGAAATGTATTAATCACATTTGTTTATATATGGGGAGATTTGCATTCTGTTCTGTATCACCCCTGATGAAGCTATTTTGGTATGGCGAAACACACTAGGTATGGATGCATGTCTTGCGTACTTTCTGTACTGCTATTGTTCCTGGATTGACATAAATTCTCATGGTTGTGGTAAAAAAAACTGTTTTCTGCTCACTGTAGTAGTTTTTGTGGTTCTACGGTATTATTTTGTGTTCTTTCTGTATCAGAGTAGGGGTATGCATCTAAGGCCTCTGCCACACTCACGTGAATTTCACGCACGTGCCGAGAGACACGTATTTTCCCTGCGTGTTGTGTGCAGGTAAGTACGTGTCTCTGGTACGTGCGTGACACGTGTGTTCTACGTGTGCTATCCGCGATAGCACACGTAGAATCAGTAATTATTATACTCACCTGGTCCTTCCTGCTGTCCGCGCTGCTGTCCGTGGTGCTGATCTTCGGCTCCAGCCCTCCCGTCTCCCCGCTGCTGCTGCCAGGCTGTGAAGTGAATATTCAATGAGAATAATGAGCGGCGGTCGGCAGCAAGAGGCAGCAGCGGCAGAGACAGGAGGGCTGGAGAAGGTGAGTTAATGTTTTTTATTTTTTTCCCTGACATGTGTGTTTACTCCGGCGCGTGTCACACGGGACCGCATCCACACTACACCCGTGTAGTATGGGTGCGGGCCGTGTGACACCCGTGCTGCCGGAGAAAACACTGACATGTCAGCGCTTTGAAAATCGCACACACGTACAAACGCACACGGACACACGTTCCGTGTGGTTTTACGTGTGTGTGCCTGCTACAATAGGGTAGCATTGGTTAAAGTGTCTCCGTGCCGCCGGTACGTGTAAAAAATGACAAACACGTGCCGGAGGCACGGATGTGTGGCGCAGGCCTAAGACATTGGTATTGTACTGAGGTAAGAACACACCACTGTTTTGGAGATAGAGTCATGTCTCTTTTGTCTTTTGATGGTTTTACTTGCATTTAAAGTACCTTTCTGTGACTAAAGTATTTGGTAGTACAAATTTGCTATTCAAGACAGTGGGTGAGTAGGCGTCCATTTGTGTGTAGCTTTCCTCTTGATTTCTCTACAATTTATATTTTGCCCTTGTGCTGGAGGGTCATTTGAGTTTCTATTAGGGTAAAAAGGTTACCCACATTTTCCTTTTTTAACAAATGCGTTTGAGACCTAATCTTCTGGTGATTACTATTGCAATGTAAAAAATAATAAACCACCACTCCAGTATTTTATTTTTATTTTACCACTGAAGTGGTGCTTCTACAGTATATCACATAACTGAGTACACCCCTCACATATTTGTAAATATTTTATTTTTATTTTTTCATGGGACACCACTGAAGATATGACACTTTGATACAACGTAGACTAGTCAGTGTACAGCTTGTATATCAGTGTTAATTTGGGGTGCTCTCTAACAGTCATTAATGGCAAAACTACTAGCAGCAAAATTGAGTACACCCTTAAGGGAAATGGCCAAATTGTGCCAAATTAGCTATTTTCCCCTCCCGTTGTCATGTGACGCATTAGTGTTACAAGCTCTCAGGTGATTGGGCAGCAGATGTGTTACATTTGATGTTATTGCTCACACGCTTTCTCATACTGGTCACTGGAAGTTTAAGGCCATGTGCGCACGTTGCGTTTTTTCATGCATTTCCGCAGCGTTTTGAACTGCAGCGTTTTAATGCAAATATGCATGTGTTTTGATTACCAGGCAAAGTCTATGGGAAATTGGGATTTCTTGTGCGCCATATGCATAAAAAAACTACGTTTTTGGTGTCAAAAATTTGTCAAAATCTCTGCGTTTGAAGAAGCGACATGTCAGTTGCTTTTGCCATTTTGGCAGCGTTTTGCTATCATTGAAGTCAATGAGAATGATCAAAACGCATCCTTAATCAAATTTCTAGCGTTTTGCATTCTGTTTTGATGCAAAGCGCATGCTTTTTTGAAATTATAGTGAGGTCTTGACGTCTCCTTTCACACACATATCTAGTCCAAGTATAAAAAAACTGTAAAACTATAATTTAAAGTTATTTTATACATAAATATTAAATCACATTAATATTTTTAATAAAATTAGCTATTTTGTGTATCATTTAAAGTATGGAATTTTTTTTTTCATTTTTTCCATAGTGTTTGAATGTTTAAACTTTATTTAGTAGTGTATTTGTGTTGAAAACGCATCTGTCTTTAAGTACAGAAATTGCATGTAAAAACGCGGCAAAAACGCTATATAAACGCTATAAAAACGGATGCGTATTTCCTGCGTTTTTGTGATCAAAACCAAATTTGACATTGACAAATTCTGCCAGACGATGCGTTTCCAGCTGCAAGTAACTGAACGCAACGTGCGCACATAGCATAACATGGCACCTCATGGCAAATAATTATATGAAGTTCTGATAAAAAGAATGGTTGCTCTAGATAATGATAGCCTAGGCCAGGGATGGCGAACCTATGGCCAAACAGGGCACGCAGAGCCCTTGTTGCTGGCACGCGCGCTGTCGCCACATTCAGCCAGTTTGCACTGTCGGTGTGGTCGCGCCGACGTGCAAAGTGGTGTTGGAGCAGAGAAAACATCTCTCCTCTTTCTGACACGCCTCCTCTCCTGGGCCGCAGGCCTGTTGCCTAGGAGACAGAGGAGCGTCAGTAGGCGGCGCCGACGTCTTGTGGCCGCGCGGGACCTGAACTAACTGAGGACGCAGCGATGGAGCGGGTTCTGCAAGGTGAGTTTTTTTTTTTAAATTTTAAGCTGTGTGCGGCTGTGCCAAGGTGTGGGGGACAGAGCGAGCACAGGGGGAAACATGGAGCGCACGGGGGAAACATGTGGAGCACAGGGGGAACATGGAGTGCACGGGGCAAACATGCAGGGCACGGGGCAAACATGGAGCGCACGGGGGAAACATGGAGCGCACGGGGCAAACATGGAGCGCACGGGGCAAACATAGAGCGCACGGGGCAAACATGGAGCGCACGGGGCAAACATGGAGCGCATGGAGCAAACATGGAGCGCACGGGGCAAACATACGGAGCTCACGGAGCAAACATACGGAGCGCACGGGGAAAACATACGGAGCGCACGGGGCAAACATACGGAGCACGGGGCAAACATACGGAGCACGGGGCAAACATGGGGAGCACGGGGCAAACATGGGGAGCAGGGGGCAAACATGGGGAGCAGGGGGCAAACATGGGGAGCAGGGGGCAAGCAAACAGAGCACGGGGCAAACATAACTGCAAGGATGGGATAAACATGCAAAGATGGAGAGAAACGTGCAAAGATGGGGAAACATGGCTGCTAGGATGGGGGGAAACATGCCAGGATGGGGTACATTTAGCAGGAAGCGGAACATGCCAGTAAGGGGTACATTTACCAGGATGGGGGATACATTAACCAGGATGGGGGGAAACATGCCAGGATGGGGGTACATGAACATGCCAGGATGGGGGTACATGAACATGCCAGGATGAGGACAAATGCCAGGATGGGGAACATTTAGCAGGAAGGGTGACATTTATCAGTATTGGGTACATTTACCAGGAAAGGGGACATTTACCTGGATTAGGGAACATGCCTGGATTAGGTACATTTACCAGGATGGGGTCATTTAACAGCATGGGGGAACATGCCAGGATGGAATACATTTACAATGATGGGGTACATTTACCAGGGATGGAGTACATGCCGGGATGTAGGAATATTTACCAGGATGGGGCCATGATGGGGACAAATATACCAGAATGTAGGAAATATATATCAGGATGGGGACATGTTTACCAGGAAGTAGCCTAGGAAGAGGGACATAACTTCAGAATGAAGGGGGAGGAGAGCAACTCGTACGTCTTTATGGGATTTCAGGATGTTCAAACTTTGAAATGTAGATGTGGATTACAGGTGACATCTGATTGCATTCCAGGCTAAAATCTCTGTCTATTATGCTGCAATTTTTTTCCAGAAAGATCAATCCAACTGCTGTGTCTGGAAAGGGCAGGGGCTCAGCTCCAATGTGTGGTAAGCATGCATGAGCGTGATGCCCCCTGCTGAGAGAAGAGAAGACGGCAAAGGTAAGGTTACAATCAATTATTTCCATAATAGGATTGGTTGGCACTTCGGAAAAAAAAATGGGTTTAGGGCTACAGTTTGGGCACTCGGCCTGTGAAAGGTTCGCCATGACTGGCCTAGGCTGTAGGAAGATTGCCAACACCCTGATAATGAGCTGCAGCCAAAACTTTACAGCGGTTTAACAAGACAGGTACCACTCAGAACAGGCCTCATCATGGCCGACCAAAGAAGTTGAGTGCACGTGCTCAGCCTCATATCCAGAGGTTGTCTTTTCAAAATAAATGTATGAGTACTGCCAGCATTGCTGCAGAGGTTAAAGAGGTAAGGGGTCAATTTGCTCAGACTAGATGATGCACACTGTATCAAATTGGTCTGTATGGTTGTCATCCCAGAGGAAGCCTCATCTAAAGATGATGCACAAGAAAGCTTGCAAGCAGTTTGTTGAAGACAAGTAGATTAAGGACATGGATTACTGGAACCAAGTCCTGTGGTGTCTAGCGTCAGGTGAGGAATACAAAGTCAAATGTATTTTGCCTACAGTCAAGCTTGGTGATGGGAGTGTCATGGTTTGGGACTGCCAGTTGTGGGGAGCTACAGTTCATTGAGGAAACCATGAATTCCGAAATATAATGTGATATACTGAAGCAGAGTATGATCCCCTTCCTTTAGAAACTGGAACGCAGGGCAGTATTCCAGCACGATAACAAGCCCATACACTCCTCCAAGACAACCACTGCCTTGTTAAAGAAGCTGAGGGTGAAGGTGCTGGACTGGCCAAGCATGTCTCCAGATCTAAACACTACTGAGCATCCTCAAACGGAAGGTCTCTAATGTCCATTATCTCCGTCATGTCATCATGGAGGAGTGGAAGAGGATTCCAGTGGCTCCTGTGAAGCTCTAGTGAACTCCATGTCCAAGAGAGTTAAGGCAGTGCTTGAAAATAATGGTGGCCCCACAAAATATTGACACCAAGGTGGGAAAAAGGCTATTGGGCTCAATTTTGCCAATTTCACTTAGTGGTGTACTAACTTTTGTTATCAGCGGTTTTGACATTATTGCCTGTGTGTTGAATTATTTAGAGGGCACACAAAATATACACTGTTATACAAGCTGTACACTGACTACTTCACATTGTATCAACGTGTCATATCTTCAGTGTTATATCTTCAGTGTTGTCCCATTAAAGGTATAAAAAATTTGCAAAAATTTGAGGGGTGTACTGACTTTTAAAATTTACTGTAAGTTCCTTTAATCTTATACTTTTCTGCTACCATCTTTACCTTCTATCACTTCCACATTGGATCTTGACAAACTAAGATTTAAGGTGAAAAACTTTTAGTGCTACAAAATGTTGAGAAAAAATGAAGTTTCAAGAGTCAATAGAAACCAAAATCATGAAGCAATTGAACATTGGATTGCAAATCACCCTGAAAATAAAAAAAAAGTAAGTACAAAAAGTAAGAAAAATGTAACTCAGTATTGTGTATGGCCCCTATGTACCTGCATGCACTGAGCCCTGACGCCATCTGGGCATGCTTCTGATGAGACAGCAGATGGTGTCCTGGGGCATCTCTTCCAGACTTAGAATAGGGAAACAGTGAGTTCCTGCACAGTATGGAGTGCTACTTGGTGGTGCTGAATGCACTGATATATAATGTCCAAGAGATTTTCAATTAGATTCAAGGCTTGGGAATGTGAGATCCAGTCAATTACATAAACACCTTTGTCCTCCAAAAACAACCTGCAAAATCTGGTCATATAAGGCCAGGCATTGTATTTTGCCAGGAGGAATCCAGGTCTACTGCACCAAATTAAGGATTGAGAATGGCTCTGAGGATGTCATCTAGGTACAAGACATCAGTCAAGGTACTTTTGGTTATCATCTAGAGATTTCTGCGACTCTCCAAGGCTAAAGGGTGCTTTACACATTGCGACATCGCTAGCGATTGCTAGCGATGTCGAGCGCAATAGCACCCGGCCCCGTCGTTCGTGCAACATTTGGTGCTCACTGCCGTAGTGAACATTATTGCTACGGCAGCGTCACATGCACATACCTTATCAGCAACGTCGCTGTGACCGCTGAGCAATCCCTCCTTCAAGGGGGAGGTGTGTTCGGCATCATAGCGACGTTGTTACGGCTGCTGTGGCACTGGAGACTATGTTCGGATTTCTTGCTACTGCACATGTGCAAGCGCTGGAGACTAAGTCCTATGTTGGAGCCATTGCACATGTGCGTGTGACATCATCGCTGACATGAGGTCACATGTCTCTGACACCTTCTATGCCGATTGGTCGCTGGTCATGTACTTGTGACGCTTTGCTCGGTGATAGACCAGCGTGACGTCATTGCTGTCATTCTGGCAGCGGATTGGCTCTGGTGTCCTCCATCTTGGATGAGGCACAGAGTCTATATAAGACCCTGACGCACGCCGCCCGGTGCTCAGTCCTCTTGGTTCATGCATGAGAGTAGACCCTCTGTGCACGTCCCTCTAGGCATCTCTCTGTCTATGCTAGGTGAGCGCTACCGGCAGGGTAGCGCTCTTGTACCTTACAGCTTCGGCTGCAGTCCGTATCCTTACATCTTAGTGGACCGGACATAGGCAGGTGCCTGAGGCACATGGTCCGGCTGGGCCTTGTGATTCTACTCGTTGGTGGACGTTGCCGCTAGGGTAACGTTCCTTATACTGTGTCTGGCAGTTGTTCATATCCTCGCATACTAGGGGAGCGAACATAGGTAGGAGCTTTGTGAGGCTTGTGCTGCTGTCCGTCTCTTTTGCACCACTAGTAGAGCAGACCTAGGCAGGTGCCATATCTAGTGGTTCGTGTCCTCGCACACTAGTGGAGTGAACGCAGGTAGGAGCTTTGTGCAGCTTATGCTGCTGTCCATCTCCTGGCACCACTAGAGGAACGGACCTAGGCAGGTGCCATTTCACAATCACTGCTTTTGTCTCTGTGATCATTAACAGAGACCATACCACACACCCTCCGAGTAAGGGAGGAATTGCTTTATTTCCTAACTATATGCCTCTGTGAGTTTAACAGAGGTATTGCACTCTGCACTTGTGCTATTACTATTTACCGCGGCACACTTATATACTCTTCCTCCCACATTAACCTATCCCTTTTACATTAATGCTAAATATGGTAGTCGCTGTGACTTTAACAGTACACGCCGTGATTGGCTCTAGTGTCACTGAGACGTATCAGTGTCAGTACTGCTTCCGTAGTACAAGATACCCCTTATCCTCTGCCATAGTCTGCAGCAGAGACTTTGCACGGTGGACCCTGACTGTCTGATATTCCTTTGGTTTTTATAATCAGACAGCCCCTGTAACAGACGTCACTGCGGCGTCACTAAGCGGCCGGCCAATAGAAGCGGAGGGGCGGAGATGAGCAGAACGTAACATCCCGCCCACCTCCTTCCTTCCTCATTGCTGGTGGACGCAGGTAAGGAGATGTTCGTCGTTCCTGCGGTGTCACACATAGCGATGTGTGATGCCGCAGGAACGATGAACAACATCGAACCTGTGGCAGCAGCGATATTAAGGAAAGGAGCGACGTGTCAACGATCACCGTTTTTGAACGATTTTGCGATTGTTGATCGTCGCTGGATGTGCGTACTCTAATGACGTGACCCCGACGATATATCGGTAGCGATGTGGCAGCGTGTAAAGTACCCTATAAGCCTCTCTAGACTATCACTGACCCACTGCCAAATTGGTCATGCATGTTTTGCAAACAATATATATTTTCAGCATGGCATTTCCAAACGTGTTTATGTCTTTACAGTGTGAACCTGCTCTCATCTGTAAAGGTATGCCTATGGCAAACCTGCCAGTTCTGGTATTTTATTGCTAATGTAAATTAAGCTACCTGGTGCTGGTCTGTGTCTAAAAATCCAACTACAAGATGTAAGGCTATAAATTCACTCTAACAGAGTCTATATTTGGTCAGAAACATTCAAGCTTGTAGACCACTGGAGAGCATTTTGTAGGTCTATGGCAATGCTCCTCCTGTATATATTCTACAAAGCACTATGTCCTGGCAATGCTGTTGAGTTTATGCCCTTTTATTGTCCTATCTGGCTTTCCTCATGTACTGGTGATTGTCCTGGTATCTTTTCCTTGTTGGTGCTCTTAAAGGAAACCTGCTATGTGTAGCATTGGATATGGCTGTCAGTCAGTGCGGGGGGCATGATCACAGCCACCGCTCTCCATATAAAGTGGTGACTGAAACCACACCAGTGCCGCCCCATGACTGAAACAGGGACACAGTTTTTAGTATTAAAGTACTTTTCTGCCCGATAATGGGATTTAATGTTCAGGCGTATGGCAGGTTTCAAATGCTATTAACCTGAAGATTAACCCAATATTTGCAAGTCAATAGCGTTTTTACATGTGACAGGTTCCCTTTACGACTGTGGTCTGTTAGATAGGCAGCTGCAGGTGCCACCTGATGTTAAGAGTAGTGACAAGGCATCGTGTAAAGTACAAAACTAGAGAGTAATCAGTCAAGAATGATAAACTGCGTTTTGTAGCCACCACGGGAATCTCTTTTTTGGGGTCACGGTCACCTTGCTTTTGCCTCTTCAGGGCAAATATCGCCACTTTCACTTGTACCAAAGCAGATAAAATTGATTCACAGTCACTTTGCTTCCTAACTGAACATAATGATTTTCTTGAAGGGTAATTGAGTTGGAGTTGCAGTGGGATAGATGGTTGAGTGTTCACTTACCGTATTTTTCGCTTTATAAGACGCACTTTTGTTCCCCCAAATTTTGGGGGAAAGTAGGGGGTGCGTCTTATAATCCGAATATACGGGGGGGGGGGTGTATATATATATATATATACACACACTACAGAGTCCAGGGGAGGTGCGGGCAGCTCTGGAGCTCTGCTGGGGGACTTATGAAAGCTGGGAGCAGAAGCCTTTGATCTCCTGCACCCGCTCATATAATATGCACAGCTGCTGTCCACCACCATGGTGCTGAAAGTGCACCGCGGCGATAGGCTGGGGCAGCAGTGTATATTATATCTGCCTGCCCCTTCTTTGATTGCACATGCCCCCTCCCCCGTGTTAGCTATGTCCCCTATGCTGCTGCAAACAGTAAAATAATAAACTTTTTACTCACCTCCTCCAGCGTGTCTGCCAGGCCTCCCTCCTGCTGCTGTGATAAGGTACAAGAGATTTCACTCTGCCGTGCCGATCACATGACCGGCCGAGAACCAGGAAATGCAGGAGGCTGGAGATCAACCCCGAGGAGGGGACACAGACAGGACAATGCTGGAGAAGGTAAGGAAAGTTTATTTTCCTAAAAGCAGCAGCATGGGGCGATATATAACACAGGGAGCTGTGTGCCAGCAATAGTGGGCCGTGTGCCGCCACATGGGGCCATGTGCCAGCAATAGTGGGCCGTGTGCAGCCACATGGGGCCGTGTGCTGCCACATGGGGCCGTGTGCCGCCACATGGGGCAGTGTGCCGCCACATGGGGCCGGGTGCCGCCACATGGGGCCATGTGCCAGCAATAGTGGGCTGTGTGCAGCCACATGGGGCCATGTGCCGCCACATGGGGCCATGTGCCAGCAATAGTGGGCTGTGTGCAGCCACATGGGGCCGTGTGCCACCACATGGGGCCATGTGCCGCCACATGGGGCCATGTGCCAGCAATAGTGGGCTGTGTGCAGCCACATGGGGCCATGTGCCGCCACATGGGGCCATGTGCCAGCAATAGTGGGCTGTGTGCAGCCACATGGGGCCGTGTGCCACCACATGGGGCCATGTGCCGCCACATGGGGCCATGTGCCAGCAATAGTGGGCTGTGTGCAGCCACATGGGGCCGTGTGCAGCCACATGGGGCCGTGTGCCGCCACATGGGGCCGTGTGCCGCCACATGGGGCCGTGTGCCGCCACATGGGGCCGGGTGCCGCCACATGGGGCCGGGTGCCGCCACATGGGGCCATGTGCCAGCAATAGTGGGCTGTGTGCAGCCACATGGGGCCGTGTGCCGCCACATGGGGCCATGTGCCAGCAATAGTGGGCTGTGTGCAGCCACATGGGGCCGTGTGCAGCCACATGGGGCCATGTGCCAGCAATAGTGGGCCGTGTGCAGCCACATGAGGCCATGTGCCAGCAATAGTGGGCTGTGTGCAGCCACATGGGGCCGTGTGCAGCCACATGGGGCCATGTGCCAGCAATAGTGGGCCGTGTGCAGCCACATGAGGCCATGTGCCAGCAATAGTGGGCCATGTGCCGCCACATGGGGCCATGTGCCAGCAATAGTGGGCCGTGTGCAGCCACATGGGGCCGTGTGCAGCCACATGGGGCCGTGTGCAGCCACATGGGGCCGTGTGCAGCCACATGGGGCCGTGTGCCGCCACAGTGGGCCGTGTGCCGCCACAGTGGGCCGTGTGCCGCCACAGTGGGCCGTGTGCCGCCACAGTGGGCCGTGTGCCGCCACAGTGGGCCGTGTGCCAGCCACAGTGGGCCGTGTGCCAGCCACAGTGGGCTGTGTGCCAGCCATAGATGTGTGCCAGGCATAGGGGACATGTGGCATCACTGGGCCATATCCAGATTCAGAGGGCTAATTTTAGGATGGGGGGGGCTATGAGGGACATATACCCTATATGATTTGTCAGACGGACACTGGCATTATAAGACGGACCCCATTTATTAAAAAATTCTCTATTCCTTCACCAAATTTGGGGGTGCGTCTTATAATCAGGTGCGTCTTATAAAGCGAAAAATACGGTAATTTCTGGAGCAGCATACATGAGAATTGCAGGCTCTTCTGCGTCTTGTTAGCCGGCTGCTCATCCTCGACTTCTGTCTTCAAAATGTATATATTACTCATTATCGGCTGCATCTTTTATGTCCCATGAATCTTTTATTAAAACCACTATCATAAGAAAGGACAATACCCTTTGATATGACCTCTTGCTTAGGAGAACTTTAATGATAATATCCTTAGTGGAAATATTTCTGCTGCAGCTTGGGAAGTCAGCGGGTTAAAGACCTCCATTCAGACCAATCCATAGTATATAAATGGGAAGCAGATTACAGACTCTCCTATAAAAGCCGAAATTCTACTGATCAGCTGAACGGAAGCTCTTATTATAACAATATATTATTAATATTTCAGAAATTTTCATGTGCCTTTTATGTGACTCCAAAACAGTATTTTAGCTACTAAATCATCTTTTCTTTACACCCTCAAAACAAGGTTATTATTTGTGTGATTTTACAGTCTTCCTCGCCCGTTCTGCACATTACATTTTCCATTGTGCCTGCCTTCTATTATTTGGAGAACATTTTCTTGTTTCTTTTTTCCATTGCACTGTGAAATTCCTTACATCCATTATTATTAAAAATGTCTCTCTAACACCTAATTCATAGAACAGTATCTGAACATTTTCATTCACCACCTTTATTGTTTTTTGTGGCTTACAACTGCCTACATATTTCATGAGTATTCCTGGCTAACCGCATATCTCAATATTATTTCACTTTATCGGGCTTGCATTTACTGGGTTTTATCAGCAGAAATTTGTAGGTGCTTCATACAGATGTCATGCTTATCTTTCATTAATTAATTGTCAGATCCTTTTATATTATGATCTTAATCACTTTTACACACTCTAGAAACCAACATCATTTTATATAGAAAATTGCTGATTATTATAATTTGAGTCTTTCATCTCATTGGTGGCTTCTCACATCTACAGAGGAGATGGGCTGTTGAAGTTCTGACTGATCCCTTAGAAGAATAAAAAGTATGCTAAGTTTCTCTAATCATTTCAGCTTACTTTGATGTTAATCAGTAATAATTAAAGGGGTATTGCAGAAGTTCAGTTTTTCATCGGCATCAGCTTCTGTATGTTAACATAAACTCAGTTGTTACACACCCTCCCCAGGTCCATGGCTAGCTCTCCACTACTGCACCAGTCTTTGTTGCCAGGGTCCATAGGTGATGTCTCAACTACAGTATATGTGACTCCTGAAGGTGAGCAAGCAGTTAAGGCCTGTGATTCACTTTAGTGGTCACTGGTGATGGGCAAACCTAAAGGTAAAGTTTGGGGTCCGTGCACGGATTCCAAACACAGACTTCTCAATGAAGTCATTGTGACTGTTCGGGTTAAAAATAATAGTAAAAAACTAAGCAAAATGGGGATTAAAGCAGGACAATTACACTTACCGAGTTTCTGCGTGGTTGTCACACTGTTACCTGGTCCACTCATTATGAATATTCACTGCTTTTCCCGCCTACCCTCTATGACAGTGTCTGTGTTTGGTTGAAGTTAGACTGCACCCCCATACTCTGTGACGGCGTCTGTGATTGGTTGCCCTCACAGTAGCTGTCTGGGTCCCTGAAGTTGAGTGTAAAAATAAATAATTGAAAAAAATTGGCAGCGCTCCCCCTTATTTTGATACCCAATGCAGATAAATCAGACAGTTGGAGGCTGCAGCCCCCAGATGTGTTGTTTATGTTGGCTGCGTATCAAGATACAATGGACTCCACTCAGCCTTTGTTATTATTTAAATAAATAATTTTAAAAAAACGATGTGCGATCAGCTCAATTTTGACACCCAGCCAAGATAAAGCAGACAGCTGCGGACTGATATTCTCAGGCTGGTGAGGCCCATGGTTATTTTGCCCTCCCCAGCCTAAAAATAGCAGCCCACAGCAGCCCCAGAAATGGTGAATCCATTAAATGCACCAAACCTGGCGAATTGCCTTGGTCCAGTGTCAATCATGGTAATATAAGGGGTTAATGACAGCTGTGATTTGTCAAAACGTCAAAGCCACCATTAAGCCCTCTATTAGTAATGGGTAGGGATCGATGAGACCATTACTAATCGTGTAAGTAAAAATAAATAAACATAAAACACATGGAAAACCCGTAAAAAATGTATCGCATTATGATGTTGACATATGTGAAACCAAATACTCGATGTGCATACATAGCCTAATCCAGTAATCCGGAATTGAGTTCAATGAATTCACCTGAGATGAGTTCACTGAGTTCAATAAGTTCACCTCAGGTGAGTTCACTGAGTTCAATAAGTTCACCTCAGGTAAGTTTGCCTGAGGTCACAGCTGGCGGTTCCCACATCAGAAGTTCCATCTGTCATTATCAACAGCAATCAAATAATCATCTTATTATTAAACGTGTTACAGATTGTACACATGTACTAATGTAAACTGACCCTTACTTTATAACGGGTCTTTCTCTTGACCGATTTGCTTTAAACCTTCACCACTTGTCTCTGAAGCTACTTACAATATGGATTAAGGCTTGCATTAGAAGTTACATATTCAGTCTTCCATATCAGAGTGACATGCAGTGAAGTAACACTGTAGCTTATGCCTGGTAGGTGCTATGTAGGATAATTCCATTTTTTCTGATAAAGGAGATCATCCTATAGTTGATGTCTGCAACAGAACAGAATCTATGGTGTCCAATAACAATGGCAGCATTATAGTCACAGTTATTAAATGGTCATCATCATTTAATGCAGCTAAACTGATGCCCTGACACAGGTCAGCAGTAAATGAGTTCCTGTGGGCACAGCTACATGTATAGGATGCCTATGTCATGATGTTAGCACGATAGTGGTTAGTGGGTAGCCATAAAATAGCACACAGTGGAAAAGCTGATTTTTCCATATGTATATATGTAATTATGTCTCTCTTAAGAAATATGTCTTAGTCCTTATATTAACATAAAATAATATTGTACGGTGCTTTCCTTAAAGGGAACCTGTCATGTAAAAAAACGCTATTAATCTGCTGTTCAGAACTTCATCTGTATTTTAATCTTGTTCTAAAACTGTGCGGCTCCAGCATTGAAAGTCCAGCTACCGGGAGGAAATGAATTGTATTTCTCCCATCACCCTCCTGTATTCTGTTATAGAGGCGCAACCGCAACAACTTCCGTCACGTCTCAGTACATAGTTATCGGCGGTGGTAACCATCCTGGTAGTGACTGAGAGCCAGCTCAGCAGTGCATCAGTACAAAGCAAGTGGTTACAGCCATTGCTCGCTAGCCTGTAGCCGAGCTTTCAGTGAGGCGGCTGCACAGCTATAGAATGCTAATAACCTGCAGATTGACTCTGAAGAAAGTGAATCTCAAGATTCATAAAGTTTTTTTTGACATGACAGGTTCCCTTTAAGTTGTAAAATGTACAATGTAAAATGGACCATTTTTTCATTTATACACTGGAATTCTTTTCCTCATTTTGTTCCATCAATATAGCCACTATGTGGATATATCAATATATAAAATACATTAATCAGATCGATAAATTAAGTTCTCTTGGTTGCCCCGCAACATTGAAATAAAACGCAATAACAGGCGATCAAAACATCGTATCTACCCAAAAATAGTACTATTAAAAATGTCAGTTTAGGACTCAGAAAAAAAAGCCAAAGGAAAATTAGAATGCTACAGGTCTCAGAAAATGGCAGCAAAAGCGCTATTCTTTTTTGTCGGCAAATTTCAGAATTTGTTTTCACCACCTAAATAAAAAAAATAGACATGGTTAGTATCTACAAACTCATACTGACCTGGGGAATCATACTGACAGGCCAGTCTTACCATATAGTGAACGTGGTAAATAATAAAAAGAAAAAATTGGGGAATTGCACTTTTTTTTCCAGATTCATTGCACTTTGATTTTTCCCCCATTTTCCAGTACAATATGTGGCAGAATGAATGGTGTAATTCAAAAAGTACAACTCGTCTGGTAACAACCCCCCCCCCTCTTCGCCCCCATACGGCTATATTGCTGGAAAAATAAAAGTTTTGGCTCCTGGAAGAAAGGAAGGAAAAAAATAAAATGTAAAATTGCCAGGTGATGAAGGGGTTAAAGGGTAAGTAATGGTTATTTCTTTATTTAATAACATTCTAAAATTTGTATTATTCAGGAGAATCCTTCCAAAAAGGAAAGACTCTATAGCCTTCTTCATAGATATCAGGAGGATACATGGTTAGCGTCTTTCACATACATGAAGAAGTAGGACATTATATTAGCACTTTAGTTTGCGGAAGTGAGAAATATACACTGTGTTGTGTTTTTTCCTAAATACCACTCATGGCTGTTTCATAGTGAAGGCTCGGTAAGTCATGTTATCTTTTGCTTATTCTCATCACCTGTAGCTCGGCTGCATTCATAACTTGTGTGATGGGTCTCTCAGGCCCGTTGGGTCCAGATATAAAGATGGTTTGGAGACCTGACTTAGGCCTCATCATATTTCAATAATTAAATACTGTACAGACTTTAAAAATCAGTGAGCAGAATAATAAAGAGAGTGGAAAACAAAGTCAATGTTTCATAAAATATTGAAGAGAGAGTAAATGTAAAATAAATGTACCGAGATATAACAAAAAAGAGGTAACATGAACTGAACTTCAACTGAGCATCTGTGCGTATAAATGGAAAAGATGTACATCATGTCGGATTTCTCATCAGGATCTGCTGAAGACATTGACATTGTGCATCTGATGGAACTATGAAGTGATGGACACAGTGAGCCAAAATTCCCATACTATTACACCACCACTTTTTAAAAAGTTAACTGTGTTCTCCAAAGAAGACAAGTTATCAACCACCCACAGGGTAGGTGGGAACTTATTGATTGGCGAATCTATGACCGCTGAAACCTCCTCAATAAGCAGATTGGGAAACACTTATCTCTGATGGGGTATTTTTCCGAATAAAGGGGGAACGTATTGATTGGCGGATCTATGACCGCTAGGACCTCCATCAATTGGCAGAATGGGAAGCATTTCCCTGATGGGGCATTTTTGAGAAAAAAGGGGGAACGTATTGATTGGCGGATATATGACCGGTGGGACCTCTACCAGTTGGCAGAATGGTTAAATATTTATTTCTTTCTGGGGCATTTTTCAGAATAAAGGGGCAGTGCACGAGCTCATTCTCTTTGTGATTACTGAAAAAAGATGAGAGCAGAGCTCAGCAGCTTTTTTGGAAATGAATGGAGTAGCAATCAAGCACGTGCACTACTGCTCCATTCTAATGGGGAGTCTCACTGGCGCTCCATTCTAACGGTTCCTCATTCTACCAATGAAATATTTTGGGGCCTTATACACCAATGGGTAAATAAGAATAAAAACTGTTTAATAGCTGATAAGATGTGTACAAATGGCAAACTTTTAAAACCTTAGCAGTTTTGAAGAGTGAGAAGTTTCTCGAAAGGTTGATATTTTCCGTTATTACAGATAGCTATTAATAAATATCAACGAGCCAAGACTCATCTTTACCCCTTTTGATTTTTAGTTTTTGCGTTTTCATTTTTTCCTCTTGTTCTTTCAAGACTCAACCTTTTTATTTATCTGTTGACATTGTTTTTTGCAAGACAAATTGTAGTTTTTAATTACACCACTCATTTTTACCATATAATTTCTTGAAAAATGGGAAAAAAATTCCAACTGAGTGACTACGGTAAGTTAAAAAGCACAATTATTATTTTTTTTTTGTTTTGGGGTTTCGTTTTCACAGCGTTCATTGAGCATTAAAAATTACTTGGAAATATGATTCTCCATACTGGTCGAATTACAGTGATATCAAAGTTATAAGGTTTTTTTATATGTATTTTAGTGATTAAAAAGTATTCTAAACTTTGTAAAAAAAATTGTGTCACCATATTCTGAGACTGGGGGATTTTTTTTCAATCTTTGGAGCTGTAAGATGCTTGTTTTTTGCATGCTGAGCTGTAGCTTTTTTGTAAACCATTTTGGGGTAAATACGATGCTTTGATCTCTTTTAAATGCATTTTTTGGGTAAAGTGTTGTATCACAAAAACAGCAATTCTGGTATTTCAATTTTATTTTTTCTTGTTAGCTTTTAATGTAAAGTTTAAATAAGTTTAAACTATGATAAACCAAACTTTTGTGTACACAAAAGTGATGAGCGAGCACTACCATGCTCTGGTGCTCGGTACTTGTAACGACCTGTTGATGGAAGGATGGGTTCGACTCGAATCCCCGAGTATAATAGAAGTCAATAGTGAGCTCAAGCATTATTCAGGAAGTTCCTCTGGAAAAATCCTCAAGTTCCCCTTAGTCTTCTATTATGCTCAGGTACTCGATGCCCATCCGAGCATCAACAGCTCGTTACAAGTACCGAGCAGCCAAACATGGTAGTGCTTGTTCATCAGTAGTACAAAACAATAGGAAATATCTCTATTTTTCTATTTTTTTTAGCTTTGAATAAGAAAAAGGGAATAATTTAAATTGTTATATTTTTGATCTTTTTAATATTTTTACTATAATTAATTTCTGCTTTCATACTTTCAGTCCTCTTGGGGAACTTGAGTATTCGATCATACTTTAATCTATAGTATTGGAGTATATTGTGTAACTCATGTTACCTTATGAAGTCAAGCCTAAGTGGAGCTTCACGGGAGGATTAATATGGCAGCCATGAGGCTTCCAACTGCCATGGTAACCAATCAGCTGTTGAGCTCATGGGGGTGATTGATCGGTGCAGGTGCGATCATTATCAATGATTGACATGTGCATTTAAATAGCTAAACATCTTCTAGCTCTGGTAATGCAATTAAGTGCAAATGCATGCTATGTGCCTTTGCTTGTTATAGAGCAGGCTCTAATGCCACTGTGTGTGCAGCTGTGATGAAAATGTATGTCACCGGTCATCAAGGAGTTACAGCAGATATCTTGTCAGATTTCACAATACAAATTGTATATATTATTTAAAAAAATAGATCTCTTAGATCTGATGAGGTTGGTGTACTTAGTTTGAAAATTAATGTCAGAAAGACTTTGTAAGGGTACATGCCCACAATCCGGACATGTTGCATCCTGGACGCAGCATGTCCTCTCCTGCAGGGCCACGAGTGCTGTCCACAGGAGACCACAGCTGCCTGTGCCCACGATCAGGGTTCAGGCCGCTGCAGTCTTTCTCTCTGTTCTTCCTGGAGAAAACAGTCACATCTTCGCAGCAGTAAATTGACATGCTGCGGCTCGGGAAGGTCAGTTTACGCTGCGGGAAAAAACAAGCACAGTGGGCAGGTGATTTCTAGAAATCCCATCAACTGTGCTTGAACTGTGAACCCTGATCATGGGCACGTACCCTAAATCTTTTTTAAAATTTCCCTGCCTAATGGTATGATTAGAACTCCTGAAATGCACATTTTTAGTTTGAGGATCATGCAACCACTCTGTAAAGGATTTTCAAAGTAAGTACCCCAGCATCATTAGGTTTATGAGTAGAATTTAATAAATTATAGAATATGTATTATGAAAATTGGGTACAGATCCACTTTAAACAGTTAAAGGAGATGTCCAGGTTTGGCACGAAAGTTTGCAGGCACTCTAGGATTCTCCGAAGCTGGGAGTGGGTGGTCAAGTGATCACAAGTCTGCGATATATATGCTCATGACCATATATGTGAATTGAGAGATGCTGTATACATCTAGTTGGAATGTGGCTGGAAGTATGCATATCATCTACTTGCTGTCACATGACCACCCGGAGAATCCTGACAGTGTGCACTGAGCATTCTGGCTTGATTCACAAGTCTGCAGTAACATAAAATGACTGCAGACTTTCATGCCAAATCTGGTTAACCTTTTTAAGCTAAACTTAATTCAATTGTCAATACATGACTTATCTTTGGGCCTTCCATATAGACTGGATACTAGATGACATGTTTTGGGGTACATAAGTGTTACCGGTAAAAGAAGGACTGATCCAGTGTCTATTGGATTTGGGGCACATTGAAGTGGAATAAGCTAAATAAGGCATTAAACACACAGCCAAATCTAAGATTCATATCACGCAGATCGCCAGTATATTGATGCTTCACATACTGCTGAATTAAGTCAACCCAGTCTACCATATACTGATTGGTAGTATTACCCAAAATGTGCTCAGTCATGTGTATGAGCCCTAATAGAAATAAAACAGATCGCAGCTAAAAAAAATAAACTAAGCAAAATAAAATATTGAACACTTGCCCTATTCCTTTTTTAAGTAGTCACAATCTAATTGATATCATGCAGTGGGGCACATGAGATTTTAGCAGCACAGCTGATAAATAGAAATGTCTTAATAATACAGACAACATATTTACGACCTATAGATGGTATTTGTTAAGTGATTACATCACGGGTAATCCATTATACTCTAAACGCTCTGAATTTAGCTGCAAAGAATTCACCTTTCATCGATTAGAAAGAAGCTTACATGAGAAAGCTGCTGCAACTTCCACTTCAGATCCATAAATCATTTCTAAACCTATTCAACATGGATGAAGCCAAATCTAATCAGTATGAGAAATTGTTTCCAAACCATCACTTGACAATGTAGATAAAAGGGAAAACAGATCTTGTTCCGTGTTTTATATTTACTTTATTCTTTTATTACATGCAATTACTGTATGGAGTTTTGTTTTTTTGGTTTCGATGTTCCCAGCTACCCCAATATTCCCAGTCAAGGCCCCTTAATGTCCCATCATCCTTCTTAAGATAAAATGATGTAGTGTTGATAACCTTTGAGGTCAAGTCATAAGGAACATAAGTGAGATCTGTTCTCTCATCAATTTTCGCACCAAAAACAGTAATTGATACCAAAGGAATTTTTTTGGAAATGGTTGTTTTTTTGTTTGGTATCCATTCCTATCGGAGAAAAAAGAAAGAACAGATTCCTGTATAGCTCATACCCATGGCAGAGTTATGTGCTGTAACGCCTGGCTTCATATAATGCCTCTGTACAATGAAATACTCTAACGTGGTATCTCTCAGTGCTGCCACAATGGCTTCTTCCTTCAAATTCATCCGGTTTACAAGAAGGTAAAGCATCCATATGCCTCCATGTAAGGTCGCTAGTATATAAAGGTTATAGGGTTATATTACTCAGAGATTTTCAGAATATCGCCAAAAATGTGTTAATAAATGATTGTAGGATCCTTTAATCTTTTGTTATTTGCTGTAGTCAGACAAGTAATGAAACAAAATATAATTGGGTGTGAAAAGGTATGCCAAAATGCTATTGTCTGTGCATGTGAAACCCATTAGCCTGCCCTTGTTCATTTCTATAGTTTTTTGCTTAAAGAAGTTGTCCACTACATTTACATCGATGGCCTATCCTTAGGATAGGTCATTAATGTTTGATCGGCTGGAATCCAAAACCTGGCACCCCCATCGATCATCTGTTCTCAGTCCCGGTGGCAGCAGACAGCCAGAAATGCTCAGATCTGGAGCTACTCCATCTTTGGGGAGATACTGCATATCCAACTCCTATCAATTTAAATGGGAGGAGGATTTGCCGTACCCGGCCACAACCGCTATTAGTTGATGGGACAGCTGCGGAACTGAGCATTTCATTTACAGCTACCTGCTGTTGCCAGCTGATTGGCGTGGGTGCGGGGCGTCAGACCTCAGCCAATCAAACATTAATGACCTATCCTAAGGACGAACCATCAATGTAAAAGTAGTGAACAACCTTTAGTCTAATGGATTAAGCATGCACAGACATTAGCAGTCTTTAACACTAGAAGTCCCAGGAATTTCAAGCTCCATAGGGTTTTAATGGTAGAAATGTTAAATGACCGCTCTCTGGGACTTCTAGTGTTAAGTGTTATAGTAGCCACACCTGATCAACCAATTAGAAGAATTCCCATGGTTAAAATACATTTGCGTCTGGTTGAATTACAATATTGTTGAATGAGCAGATGACTTTCATTTATATTGACCTATCTATTAACGAGCAACAATTATTTTTTTTGCTACTTGAAAATGTCCTAAATGCCGTATGAGCATTTTTGGCCATATCGTCCATTTGTTGCAACCATTTATACCATTACCTTCCATGACAGGTCGTAACCGTTCAAATCTTTGTGATCATCTTCTTGTCTAAAACCAGCATAATTGATGACTTGGGATACTTGTGTTTATTCGTGATTAACATGATTTAGCACTCTCATATCAAATGTAAGGCTGCTTTTAGACTAGCAGATTTCTGGCCATAAATTTGTTTGGCTCTTGTTTACATGTCTAATTACATTGCCTGATACAAACTAGAGGTAGAATGATTGCTACTACAGTCATTCTGTCCTCATGCAGTATTGTTGCCAGCACATCCCCTGCTTGCATGGGGCTGCATAAATGATTCAATGGTAAGAGTTTTATTTGTTCATCGGGTGATCAGGGGCTTGTTAACATTACCCGATTACCAAGGCCAAGCTTTCACATAAACTCTCGTTCTTAGTTATGATTAAAGTATTAGCGTAGTAAAGTGGTATAATAAATACTAAATCAAAAATTAAGGCGGATAAGATAAATATTTACCAAAAGGTCAAGATGTAGATTAGGTGGGGTATGGATTTAGGTGGTATTTCTGTATTACAATGGGAGCAAGTTTGGACAATTCACGTGCAAAGCAAGACAAGTTCAGCTTATAAATGGGCTTAATGTAAAATATTGCATAGAATATATATTATACACCTGAAATCCTATATCAAACAAAACAGAAGAACACAAAATGTCCGAAGTGTTGCTTTGGTATTGCGGACCTTGTGCATCTTCTTTGGCGGTGCCCAAAATTAAAACATTATCGTGAGGGAATATTACCTTCTATCAAAGTGCTATTGGTGTCTTATAATGTACCAGTAACATTATCCCGCTTTCCTTGGGTCTAGTTGATTTTACGGTTTGTGTGTGTGATTAAAAACTTTGCTTCTTATATGAAACCAACACATCAGAGTTGTTATTCACATAAATTTCTTTACTAGTCTTTACTAGTGTCCTGAAGAGATGTAAATTAATATTTGTTTTAGTTTTCTGGGTTTTCTATTAATATGTGGAGAATGGCAGCTCCTAGAGAGCTGAAAGCCCGTCTAATTCCTTCCAGTGCGCCTAATTTATCCGTGTGCCAAGTTTGAGGCAGATTGGTCTAGCAATTTAAGCATAAATTAATCTTTTAATATGTATTCCATTTTTTTGTGAATTGTTGAGAACATTAGGCGCTAAGAGAGCTGAAACTGGGGGGTGTAAAACTTTCCGAAGATTTCATGTCAGTGAAAAAAATTAGTGCATCTAAACTTTTGGTTTCAACTGCATATATACACACACACACACATATAAAATAGGCGCTAAGAGAGCTGAAACCGGGGGGTGTAAAACTTTCCAAAGTGCCTGACTTCCCTATCTGCCAAATTTGGTATGTATGTATGTATGTGTGTATATATCCATATGTGGAACAACATCGTATCTGTCGCGGCACCAGCATTATGGAAATGTCGGAGCCTGCACCGATGATACGATAACGACGCTTTTGCGCTCATTCATCGTATCATCTAGGATTTACACACTATGACATCGCAAGTGACGCCGGATGTGCGTCACTTTCGATTTGACCCCACCGACATCGCACCTGCGATGTCGTAGTGTGCAAAGCCGCCCTAAGAGTACTATGCCTTGAAACAATATGGTACAGACTGTATAATGATGTCATGTCTTTGGAAGCTTCTGATAGGTTTATTGGCAGGATCTGAGTTAATAAGAGACACACCTGTGGATGTATTTTAATGCACATCTGAAACACACTGTTTCTTTATGTAGCATCATTGGAAAGTCAAAAGAAATCTGCCAAGATCTCAGGAAGAGCATTGTGGACTTGCCAAGTCTGGTTCATCCTTGGGTGCAATTTCCAGATACCTCAAGGTGGCTTGTTCATCTGTACAAACAATTATACACAAGTACAAATACGATGGGAATGGCCAGCCATCATACCGCTCAGAATGGAGATGGGTTCTATGTACTAGAAATGAGCATGCTTTTGTCAGACATCTACGTATTAACTCAAGAACAAAAGCAAAAGACCTTGTTAAGATGCTGTTGGAAGCTGGTAACATTGTGTCATTATCCGCAGTGAAACTAGTACTGTATCAACATGGGTGAAAGGCAACTCTGACAGGAAGAAGCCATTACTCAAAAATAAACATAAAAAAAGCCAGAGTAATGTTTGCAAATGAACACAGGAACAAAAGCCTTACTTTTTGGAGACATGTCCTGTGGTTTGAAAAAACTAAAATTGAACTGTTTGGCTATAATGACCAGTGTTACATTTGGAGGAAAAAGGGAGGAGCTCTAAAGCGTAAGAACACTATCCCAACTGTTTAACACGGGGGTGGCAGCATCATGTTGAGGGGTTGTTTTGCTACAGGAGAGTCTGGTGCACTTCACAAAATACATGGCATCATGAGGAAAGAAGATTATGTGGCAATACTGAAGCAACATCTCAAGACATCAGAAAGGAACTTAAAGCTTGGGCAGAAATGGGTCTTCCAAATGGAGAATGACCCAAAGCATACTGCCAAACTGGTTACAAAGTGACTTAAGAAGTCAATGTTTTGTAGTGGCCATCATAAAGCCCTGATCTCAATCCTATTGAAAATTTATGGATAAAGCTGAAAAGGCCACTGCGAGCAAAGCGACCTACAAACATGGCTCAGTTACATCAGTCGGGAGCACTGGGCCCAAATTTCTACCAACTATTGTGAGAAGTTTGTGGAAGGATAACCAAAATATTTGACTCAAGTCATACAGTTTAAGAGCAATGGTACCAAATGCTAATGAAATGTATGTAAACTTTTGAGTTTGCAGAAAGTAATAAAAATGCCTTAAGACGATCTTTTTCTCATTATTCTGGCATTGGACAAATATAAATAATTTTGGCAATCCTAATTGACCTAAAACGGGACAGGTTTAATCTGATTTCAAATCGGATAGTGAGAAAAACATGCATATGTGTCTTTTTAGATAGTGTATGTAAAGGTCAGATTTTGGCAAGACAAAAGTTTTGTCACCCACAGAAAGTAATGTGAAATTCAAATAAATAATTTAACTTCAATACAAAAATATGTTGCATAACATTGGTGAATGAAGTTGTGGTGCTATTAGAGCCATATTTAATATTTTGTGTGACTTCCATGAGCTTGAAGGACTGCATCCATGCGGTTCAACAATGATTCATGCAATTTATTGATGAAGTCATCAGGAATAGCAAAGAATGCAGTCTTACATGCCTCCCAGAGTTCATCTAGATTCTTTGGTTTTGTCTTCCAAGCTTCCTCTTTCATCCTACCCCAAACATGCTCAATGATGTTCATGTCTGGTTACTGTAAGAGTAATTTATGAAACCAATGGATGAATTTAAAGTCAGGTTATAAGCTTTTATTTACATAACATGGATAAGCGACAGAACTTCTGTCAGGGACGGTATGTCAACAATTGTAGCTATTAGAGAGCTAAAGCTAGGTCTAAGACCTTCGGAAAATGTATCTATGCGGCATATTTGATACCGATTGATACAGTCATTTAGCAGTAAATGAACCCCTTACCGACATATGACGAGCATTTACGTCATATGCTGATTCCCTGACTTTAATATGGGATCAGACAATGGCTATGATATTCAGCCATTACCTGCCTCTAACTGCCATGGATGGAGACCACTGCAGCTGTTAAACTGTCAAATGCCATTGTCAATCTCTGACAGCAACAATTACAGCGTGCCAGCATTCGATGTGCCCATCAGCGCCACTGTGACGTGATCGCAGGGCACCGATGACTTTCCATAATGGTCAGATGTCTGCTTAAAACCTTTGGGCCTGTTAAATTGGTACTCCTGTGATTTTTGCTATACACAGCAGTACTGTGGCATTGCTGTATATAGTACAAACAATTGAATGATCAAAGGTTCAAATATAAAGTGAAAAAAATGTTTTTAAAAGTATATAAAATTTAAAATCAACCCCTTTTCCCTTGTTAAAAATAAAGTAATACATAAGAATAAAAAAATGCACATATTTGGTATCACTGCATTTGTAAATGTCTAGTTTATGAAAATATCAAATATATTAATCTGATTGGTAAACAGCATGATGAGAAAAGAAATAGAAACACCAGAATTACAGTTTTTTGGCTGCCGCAATATTCCAGTCACATGCGCTCAAAACATTGTATCTACCCCAAGATGGTATCAGTAAAAACATCAGTTCAGCGTGAAAAAAATAGACCCTCACACTGCCCCATCGACCAAAAGTTGAAAACATTGTGGGTGTTGAAAAATGGCAATACAAGGCAATTTTTTTTCCAAATATCCCATTTTTTTTCACTACTTAAATAAAAAAAAAAACCCAGCATGTTTGATGCCTGCACAATCATACGTAATGAGCATGGGTCTTCCCAGCCTGAGAATATCAGCCCCCAACGTTCAACTTTATCATGGCTGGGTATCAAAATTGTGGTGGCCCGCAAGCCGTTTTTTAAAATTATATATTTACAAAAAAAAAAAGACACATGAGGTTCCTCTTATTTGGATAAACAGCCAAGATAACACACGACTGGGGCTGAAGCTTGTAGCCATATGCTTTATCCGTGTTGGGTATCTTAATATCATAATACCCTACTCATATTTTTTTCTTTTTTAATTTGTTTATTTTTACACCACAATATGGACCCACAGGCAGGGTCTGTGATTGCAAGCAGTAAGACACTCTGTCACACAGGGTGGGGCGCGTCTGACTGTAACCAATCACAGACGCCAGGACTGCTGGTGGGTGGGGGAAGCAGGGAATATGTATGAAGCTAATGAGAGGCTCTGAAAGTAAAATGAGCAGCCTTGGAAGCAGTTCCGGTTGCGCCGGAGACTTGGTAAGTATAGCACGCCTGTTTATTCTTATTTTCTTTATTTTTCCTTTTATTTTTTTTTATTACCCAAGTTGCCGGACCTACATCTTTAGCTGGAGTTGCCTGAGAATTCCGGGCTCTACACTTGGTTAATTTTGAACCCGTGTGGATTTGGAATTTTATAGTCCGGATCTGCCCATCACTACTCATGAGACACTGATGGTAAAAGAGACACGACCGTACACTGATCCAACACACTGATGACACTGTACCATTTTTCATGTACTTGCCTAAACACAGAAATGTGTCTGATTTCTTGTTTGAATACGTTTTTAATAGAAAAAAAATATATATATATACGTATATAGTATATATATATATATATATACTGTATATGTATATATATATACTTTATATATATATATATATATATATATAAAAAGTCAGCATGTCTAATAAATATCGAATAACTTGCATGTTTATTTTGTGTCTAATAGCTGTAATAATGCGGATGATACTAGACGTTGCACTTCACTGACTGTTACATTCCCTTTAATTGACGCCACTTATTACATTACACCTCACATGACTGTACGCATTCTCATTATATTATGTGAATGGCATGTTCAACAACAATCTTTTTATAAGCATAGATCATCGTAATCGTTAAACCCGGTGCATGACCAATTAACCCTTTTCCCGCTATAAGTTAATTGCATACAAGTGTGCTTTAGATTTGTACAACACAGACGGTATTAAGAGAAACACATGTGCTGTTTTGTAATTAGGTGTCAGCCTGCGTGACATATCTACAGCTCTCAGCCAGTAATAACATACTGGAACTGGACAAAGCTATCTTGTGAATACTAACTTGGAAAGGTTAGAAAGTTACTTTACTTAATCCAAGCTCTGGAGACAGTTTAATGGGAAAAGACCAAATGCAGATCAAGCAGTCGGTCGGGAAAAATAACAGCCTGTGGCTATTCCTGACTTCAGAGTTGGGAATTGCGCAGTGTGAATACTCCTCTGTCTAGGTTTAAACCCATCATTGGTACTTACTGTAAATTTGGAACATGCTGGAAGGACTGAGTATGAGGTTTGTAATGCTGCCAGACTAACTAGCTCGCACTTAGGATTTCATGATCCTCACTGGACAATCATAACCAGATTATTTGTGGAACACTTACGAAAAGGGAAAGGCATAGATTTATGAGATTTAGGAGATTTTTTTTTTTAAACATAAGGTTCTGTGTTTGTACCGATCATAGACTTTACAAAAAAACAAAGTTCGGGTGCGTTATGTATAAACGTCACTTGCACGAGCAACACTGTGTTCAGGTATGCTCGGTGCTCAGCCCAGTGCGAGGCGCTTGCAGTGGTTGATCGGCTCACACTGGGGGTAACAACACCGTTATTGGATGTAGTGTGCACCAAACAAAAAAAAAATTATGGAAAAATCCTGCCCACCCATCCCCGGAAATGATCTGTTTATTCCTGCCTGCATGTGGGCGGAGACCCAAACTGCCCAATCAGTGACTTCCATTGGGATTCAGGTCCGGTCTAGGTCCAAAATCGAACTTTATCAAAAACGAACTTCCATGGGTGGGCTCATCTCTTCTGACCATCACTGTGGTGAAAGAGTTCAACAATGAGTATATTGTATTGTAAGGTATGGTCTTATTCCTATTCCAAGCGAGTGTAATCAACTAAATCCCATGACTCGGAACATAGTAAATTTCTCAAAATGCATAGTAGCCCAAATGACACATTTTAAGGCCCATTCTGATGACTGTTTTTCACAGTTAGAGCACATATCCATTATAGCTTATAGTGCATTTTTCACATCCATCACTATTTGCAGACCAAGTTAGTATAAAAATATCATGGAAGTATGTTAATTTTTGATCCAAGTCATAAGACATGTCTTTGGATCCGTCATAAATCACAGACCGCACACACTGCCTCCTGTGTGTAGTCAGTGTGCCACCCATCTTTAACATTCTAATGGATAGGATAAACTTTGACTTTTTTTTTCATTTTGGCAAATTAGGAAATACTGATGATAAAATCAGATGCACTGACCAAATTGTGATACAGCACACTGATGAAAATGTGTCAGTTTTCCCATGCACGGGGATAAAGTGACGTCTGAATGAAGCCGTACAACAAAAGACACCAGAGTGTTCTAGTTATTTCAGGCAGTTGGGAACATTATCAGTTATGACTAAGAGCCCTGGTACTAGCGTGTGAAACGCGTTACAGTATATACAGTTGGAATTTTTTACATTTTTGTACCATTTGATTTGAAATATATCTAATAAATGGCAATTTATTATTGAACTTTGGGATGAGTACTAGATTCACCTCTTTAACATTAACAAATAGTGACTCATTCATTAGGTCGTTAATGTTATAAACTTACATTTGGCAAGCAAAAAAGAAAACATAAGAATAAAATTACAGACTTTCAGTTTGCCAGACATTATACACATTTTATGAAAACACTGTTCTTTTAATGTTCTGTATTTCAGCTGGGATTAGTGGTTGGGTTCGATTTTCTTGCTTCATCTCCCACCGAACACAAAGTAGCATTGGAAGGTTCCTGTTGCAGAAAGCTGCATCCGAATAAGAGGCTGGTTAGGTCAGAGAGCGGCAATAGAGCTGAGCAAACCTCAGGCTTGAGGTTCAGGGTTCTGGCCTGGAAAATGACGTAAAAATCCCCGTGGTGAGTATTGCGCTGTGCTCGTGTCTGAGTGATTATCTGCATTGTGCGTGTTGCTGGAAGTGTTTGTTGCAAATTAGTCTATCATTCAGCGTACTGAGCTGTTTTGTTTTGTTTATTGAGAATAAAAAAAAATACACCTCCCACTTTGCTCCGATAATGTTTTGCTATGGGCCTAAAGCAAAACACTTCCAGAGGTGGGCGGTGTTTTTTTTTATTATTAATTCTCTGTGAACAAAACAGCTCAGTGTACTGAATGAAAGCCTAATTTGCAACAAACACTTCCAGCACCGCGCACAATGTTGCGCATCACTCAGACACAAGTGTAGCGCCCCACAGTGCAGGTGGTTAACCTACTGGTCACCGGGCCATTTCGGGTCAGGTCAGGCGTTGCCACGTGTTGGCCTTGCCCGGTTCCAATGCCCCGAGGCATACAGTAGATGGTTATGGGAAACGTTTGTAGTGACACCTGTGGTATGCGGCCTAGGTAGTAGCCACCACTGCCGGGTTCTTCGCCAGGACAGGTGTTATGGCAGCCAGGATGGTGTCGCTCCCCACAGGCGGAACGGGAACCAGGTGGATGATGAGGGTTGTAATGGCCGTTGGCGCCTAAGCACTGTGCGGCAACGTCGATAAAGACGAGCTAACACAGTCTCTGTGGGTTCAGGGTATAGTTTACTCACAACTTTAGCTGCCATTCAAGTCACACTGGTCACTGCCGTGATGGGCTCCTGTCAATCCCAGATCCGGTAAGGGGTCACCACCGGTGTTTTGAGAGAGGAGTGAGAATCCTATTTTCTAGGGTGTCCCCCTCCACAGTTAGGTACCCTGGCTGAGCTCCCGCTCCAAGCTCCTGGACACAGTAAAGTCCAAGTTTTCCAGAGATGTCTTGCCAGAACTATGGTCCTGACGGGTCTGTTTTTGATGTGCGTGTGTTGTGCCTATTTCTACCCCATGTGGAACTAGCCCCTTCCAGGTGGCTAGATTCAGTGACCAGGAAGTCCATGATCGTATGGCCACCCCCTGCCTACTCTGAGCCAACCCACTCTGTGTGAAGGCTCCTAAGCTATATGTAGTGTGTGAATGTCGAACACCGGTGATTAACCCCCTTCTTACCTGAGTTAGATACCGCACCTTAATTGTGGTGTGTCTCTTATTAACTCAGATCCTGCCAATAAACCTATCAGAAGCTTCCAAAGACATGACATCATTATACAGTCTGTACCATATTGTTTCAAGGCATAGTACTCTTAGGGCGGCTTTGCACACTACGACATCGCAGGTGCGATGTCGGTGGGGTCAAATCGAAAGTGACGCACATCCGGCGTCACTTGCGATGTCGTAGTGTGTAAATCCTAGATGATACGATGAATGAGCGCAAAAGCGTCGTTATCGTATCATCGGTGCAGGCTCCGACATTTCCATAATGCTGGTGCCGCGACAGATACGATGTTGTTCCACATATGGATATATACACACATACATACATACATACATATCCATTATAGCTTATAGTGCATTTTTCACATCCATCACTATTTGCAGACCAAGTTAGTATAAAAATATCATGGAAGTATGTTAATTTTTGATCCAAGTCATAAGACATGTCTTTGGATCCGTCATAAATCACAGACCGCACACACTGCCTCCTGTGTGTAGTCAGTGTGCCACCCATCTTTAACATTCTATTGGATAGGATAAACTTTGACTTTTTTTTTCATTTTGGCAAATTAGGAAATACTGATGGTAAAATCAGATGCACTGACCAAATTGTGATACAGCACACTGATGAAAATGTGTCAGTTTTCCCATGCACGGGGATAAAGTGACGTCTGAATGAAGCCGTACAACAAAAGACACCAGAGTGTTCTAGTTATTTCAGGCAGTTGGGAACATTATCAGTTATGACTAAGAGCCCTGGTACTAGCGTGTGAAACGCGTTACAGTATATACAGTTGGAATTTTTTACATTTTTGTACCATTTGATTTGAAATATATCTAATAAATGGCAATTTATTATTGAACTTTGGGATGAGTACTAGATTCACCTCTTTAACATTAACAAATAGTGACTCATTCATTAGGTCGTTAATGTTATAAACTTACATTTGGCAAGCAAAAAAGAAAACATAAGAATAAAATTACAGACTTTCAGTTTGCCAGACATTATACACATTTTATGAAAACACTGTTCTTTTAATGTTCTGTATTTCAGCTGGGATTAGTGGTTGGGTTCGATTTTCTTGCTTCATCTCCCACCGAACACAAAGTAGCATTGGAAGGTTCCTGTTGCAGAAAGCTGCATCCGAATAAGAGGCTGGTTAGGTCAGAGAGCGGCAATAGAGCTGAGCAAACCTCAGGCTTGAGGTTCAGGGTTCTGGCCTGGAAAATGACGTAAAAATCCTCGTGGTGAGTATTGCGCTGTGCTCGTGTCTGAGTGATTATCTGCATTGTGCGTGTTGCTGGAAGTGTTTGTTGCAAATTAGTCTATCATTCAGCGTACTGAGCTGTTTTGTTTTGTTTATTGAGAATAAAAAAAAATACACCTCCCACTTTGCTCCGATAATGTTTTGCTATGGGCCTAAAGCAAAACACTTCCAGAGGTGGGCGGTGTTTTTTTTTATTATTAATTCTCTGTGAACAAAACAGCTCAGTGTACTGAATGAAAGCCTAATTTGCAACAAACACTTCCAGCACCGCGCACAATGTTGCGCATCACTCAGACACAAGTGTAGCGCCCCACAGTGCAGGTGGTTAACCTACTGGTCACCGGGCCATTTCGGGTCAGGTCAGGCGTTGCCACGTGTTGGCCTTGCCCGGTTCCAATGCCCCGAGGCATACAGTAGATGGTTATGGGAAACGTTTGTAGTGACACCTGTGGTATGCGGCCTAGGTAGTAGCCACCACTGCCGGGTTCTTCGCCAGGACAGGTGTTATGGCAGCCAGGATGGTGTCGCTCCCCAAAGGCGGAACGGGAACCAGGTGGATGATGAGGGTTGTAATGGCCGTTGGCGCCTAAGCACTGTGCGGCAACGTCGATAAAGACGAGCTAACACAGTCTCTGTGGGTTCAGGGTATAGTTTACTCACAACTTTAGCTGCCATTCAAGTCACACTGGTCACTGCCGTGATGGGCTCCTGTCAATCCCAGATCCGGTAAGGGGTCACCACCGGTGTTTTGAGAGAGGAGTGAGAATCCTATTTTCTAGGGTGTCCCCCTCCACAGTTAGGTACCCTGGCTGAGCTCCCGCTCCAAGCTCCTGGACACAGTAAAGTCCAAGTTTTCCAGAGATGTCTTGCCAGAACTATGGTCCTGACGGGTCTGTTTTTGATGTGCGTGTGTTGTGCCTATTTCTACCCCATGTGGAACTAGCCCCTTCCAGGTGGCTAGATTCAGTGACCAGGAAGTCCATGATCGTATGGCCACCCCCTGCCTACTCTGAGCCAACCCACTCTGTGTGAAGGCTCCTAAGCTATATGTAGTGTGTGAATGTCGAACACCGGTGATTAACCCCCTTCTTACCTGAGTTAGATACCGCACCTTAATTGTGGTGCAGTACTCTGTGATGACCAGAGCCTCAGGGGCGCCACACAAGCACAGCACGAAACTCACCACAGGGATTTTTACGTCATTTTCTGAGCCTGAACCCCGAGCCTCGAGCCTGAGGTTCGCTCATGTTAAATAAATGAAAAAAACTAAAAAATATTATTATTTTGTATTTTGTATTTTTAATTGTTTGTAATGCAATATAAAGCAGTGAATGACCAAAATATAGGAAGTTATTATGTTGCTTTTTCTTTTTAATGATATAGGGGTGTGTTTAATGGACTGATTTTAAGTATTCAATTGCAAAAAATTCAAAAAAGCATTGGACCATTAAACTCTCTTGAATTTGGTATTGAAAGTACTAAAGTTAAAGACATTATTCAGAAATGTTTTCTAAACTTCTTTCGCTCATTATGTAAATTTTTGGACCTGGTTTCAGTTGTATAGAGTCATAATTAGGAGCAAAATAATTTAAAGGCCTATTTCTACGTCTCCAGCCACATGGCGCATAATAATTTTTTTTGTGCATATTAATTTTTTTCTCTTGGATTCATATGGAATCTCGCACACATACTATGTACAGGAAAGTGTTAAGGAACCCTATAGTAATGTTGTATACGGAGTACCAATGACTAAGAGTACTGACTGTGAACAAATGATATGTTCATGGACTTAATAAGCAATATTTTAGGCCTCATTAGCTTTTTGCTGTGGTCTTTTACGTCAAGAATGAGTATTGCCAAAAGCTAGAACATGCCCAATATTACAGTAATATACCATATATATTTAATAACAAGGAAATATAGCAGCAAAGTCCTAATGTGCAATATTTCTAGCCAAGAAGTCTCCAAATGTCGAAAAGTAGATTGGAAGCAGCACTCCAAACTCCAAGTGTTGGAGTGCTGCTTCCAATCTGTATATATATATATATATATATATATATATATATATATATATATACTAGCTGTACTACCCGGCTTCGCCCGAGTTAATAACTGCTGTTAACAAAATAGAATGTATTAACAAAAATTTATTTTGCACACAAAAACCACAAAACAAATAGATAGAAATGTAATTATTAAAAGGCAAAAACTAAGCTAATAGAAGCATTTCACAACATATATTTCAACACCACAGATATTCCACACAGATTTGACTAAATTGGCTAAGTAATGTGCTCCGTCTGTCTCTTTCCAGATCTGTCTCTTTCCCCGTCTGTCTCTTTCCCCATCTGTCTCTTTCCCCGTCTGTCTCTTTCCAGGTCTATCTCTTTCCAGGTCTGTCTCTTTCCAGGTCTGCCTCTTACCAGGTCTGCCTCTTTCCTCATCTTCCTCTATCCTCGTCTGTCTCTTTCCCCGTCTGCCTCTTTACCCATCTGTCTCTTTCCCCATATGTCTCTTTCCCCATCTGCCTCTTTCCCCGTCTGTCTCTTTCCCTGTCTGTCTCTGTCTGTCTCTTTCCCCATTTGTTTCTTTCCCCGTCTGTCTCTTTCCCCGTCTGTCTCTTTCTCCATCTGTCTCTTTCCCTGTCTGCCTGTCTCTGTCTGCCTCTTTCTTTGTCTGTCTCTATCTCTCTGTTTCTATCCCCATCTGTCTCTTTCCAGGTCTGTCTCTTTCCCAGGTCTGTCTCTTTCCCAGGTCTGTCTCTTTCCCCGTCTGTCTCCCCGTCTCTTTGTTTGTGTCTTTTCCTGTCTGTCTCTTTCCCTGTCTGCCTGTCTTTGTCTGTCTCTATTTCTCTGTCTCTGTCCCGTCTGTCTCTATCAAGGTCTGTGTCTTTCCCCATCTATCTTTGTCTGTCTCTATGGCTGTCTCCTCCTTCCCTGTCTGCCTGTCTCTGTCCCTGTCTGCATGTCTGTCTGTCTCTTTCCCCATCTGTCTCTTTCCAGGTCTGTCTCTTTCCAGGTCTGTCTCTGTCTGTCTTTTTCATCATCTGTCTCTGTCTGTCTCTTTCACTGTTTGTCTATGTCTGTCTCTTTCCCTGTCTGTCTCTATCTGTCTGTCTCTTTCCCTGTCTGTCTCTCTCTCTCTGTCTGTCTCTCTCTGTCTCTCTCTATCCGTCTCCCCACCGACATCTTATTACCTCACATATAAGCTTCTTATACTATGAATGTCTTTTGTTCCTATAGCAACCACTCACAGCTCCTACTAATAACCTGTAGTTCCAGGCTCCATTTACTTTAATGAAGGCATGTTTTTTGGAGAGTAACTGTAAAGCGCGGTCAAAACATAGTCTACGACGTTCCCTGGGTCACATGAGGTGTCTGTGCAAAATTTTGTGATTGTAAATGCGACGGTGCGGATACGCTTTTCGTTTCACTTTTTCCCCATTATGTAGATAGGAGGAAAATTGATTGTTAAATTGGAAAGTGCGGGGTTAAAATTTTGCCTCACAACATAGCCAATGACGCTCTCGGGGTCCAGACGTGTGAGAGTGCAAAATTTTGTGATTGTAAATGCGACGGTGCAGATACACTTTTCGTTTCACTTTTCCCCATTATGTAGATAGGGGCAAAATTGATTGGTGAATTGGAACGCGCGGGGCTAAAATTTCGCCTCACAACATAGCCTATGACGCTCTCGGGGTCCAGACGTGTGAGTGTGCTTTGTGGCTGTAGCTGCAATGGTGCAGATGCCAATCCCGGACATACACACACATACACACACAAACACATACATACACACATTGAGCTTTATATATTTTATATATATATATATATATATATATATATATATATATATATATATATATATATGTGTGTGTTCAGATCGTCACATATATATATATATATATATACACATCTAATTAATTGAAGATGTAGGTACTAATTCTTTAGACAAGACACATGATTTAATCAAGATGTTTTTTAAATATCGGCTCGAAAATGGCTCACAAACAATTCCGCGAGAAGTCTTTACCTTATTCCGCAGCAGTGTTTGTCTATGGCAGATCAAAGACCGTTACTTTTGCCTTCGAATATATATATCGACCACACAATTCCTTTCTGTCTTTTTATACTGGAGCTTGTTGAAATGATTGGACTACTTCACTGACAATTAACCTAATAGCTGACTAATGACTTTCCTATAGAAAAATAGAAGTACCTCTCTCCGAGCTGCATTACATCAGAGGCCGACGACTGATTAAAGTTCTACCCTTTGGGTATTTTTTTGTAAAGGAACAAAAAGCCTCTTGTGCTATTACTTATCAAAGGGACTCTATATAATCCATTTGATTATTTTCTAAGAAGGTTCAGGATGTTCTTTACTTGCACTCAGAATCAGTATCTGCTGGAACGAGAGGGGGAAATTGGACAGTAAAGGACTGCAGACATATTCAGTGTAAAGTTTTTCTCCAGATGGGTTATAAAGTGAAAGCATTCTTTGTCTCTTTAAATGTACGTACATGTTGGATGTAACGATCTTAGATGTAAACAAGTGAAAAGTGCGCACCACATAAACTTTTATTGGTCTGAAAACGTTGATATTCCTGAATTTCGGAATTGTCTTAGCCGTCTACTGCAGTAATTCTATGCTCGTATGCATCTTTCCAGCCTTGTATATTCTGCTGTTGTAAAATATAATACTGTAAAATACAAAAGTAATATTTTTAGGTATGGCCAAAGCATAACCACCTATGCAATGTACACGGGAATAATACAATACAGTACTAAAAGTTATTTAATGTTTGCAATCTACAAAACTATTTGGTTGGCAACCTAAGATCTTGAGGACCACGGCTGTTTTAAATATGCACAACTGTACAGTAGGGCATTGGATGGGCTGTAAACATTGATTGGAGACTGTGCTAAACATGTATGTAAATACGTTACATTGTGGATGTACTTTAAATGTTTTAGTCTTTATTTTTCTAAGGTTTTAGTAAATGTCAATAGTACATTACATGTAACCTGTCGTGCGGTGTTCTGCATTGCACTTGTTGGGTTTTATGACGGCCTCGGACTATGTTCACACCTCGGAGTCCAACAAACTGCCTGGGATTCTTTAGTTGCACAGTCTGTCATGGGCATTGGCTGGTTATGACTTCACTGCTCTTCAGTACAGCTGGAGTAAATTTCTGCTGGCCTGTGATCAGCTGCTGGGAGCTGAGGCTGCTGATCACCATCTCCAGCCTGCAAAAGGTTCTGTATTCTGGGTCTGTTTGCTGGATATAGCTCTTTGCTTCCTGGTTCCTGTTGTTATCCAGTTGTATGGTGATCCTCAAGTTGCGGGTCAGCGTGGTGTGTGAATCCTCCAGTAGTGTATTTATTTCCTACCCCTTTATGTTGCTCCGCAGTTCACATACTGTCCCTCCATTGTGTTTGAGTGCAGTATGCACAAGTTTTGATTTACTCTTGTCTGTGATTATTTGTGGGGTTTTGGTAACTGGGTTTTCGGCCTGCTCCCTGGGTGGGGGAAAGTAGTATCACGTCTTGGACAGGAGATAGGGCCACATTGGAGGCTCGAACCTGGCTACCATCAAGTCTACCTTCGAGATAAGGGACAGTACAGGAGCCCCAGTCGTAGGGTCAGCCTAGGAGCCCCTGTTCTATCCGTATACCCCGTGACATAACCCTGATTAATTAGGTCCAAACTCTGGGCCCACCACCAATACTGGTACAATTGTAAGATTGTAAGATGAGAGAAGGCAAGACTAAAACCTACTTCTCTGGATCAATACAACCTACACATATGCACCAAAAGTGCATGGAAACTACTCACAAATAATAATATTCAAAAAAATTGCATTAAACAATAAGGACAACATATAAATATATTAATTACCAGTGGATGAATGAGAGTATCAGTACTGTATCTTAATATATTTTATATAATATGTAATGTGTTAAAAAAAGCTTATTTTGGGTGGGAGGGAAGGGTAACCCATTAATTTTAATGTTGGGCAACTAAAAGTTTGCAAAACTTGCCTGGTTCATCAGCCAAACCTGTGTCTTAAGGCTGCTCTACACGCAGCAACATCGCTAGCAATGCTGCTGGGGAAAGCACCCGCCCCCGTCGGTTGTTCGTCATGGGCAAATCGCTGCTCGTGGCGTACAACATTGCTCGGACCCGTCACACGTACTTACCTGCCTAGCGACGTCGCTGTGGCCGGCAAACCGCCTCCTTTCTAAGGGGGCAGTTCGTGCGGCGTCACAGCGACGTCACACGGCAGCTGTCCAATAGAAGAGGAGGGGCGGAGAAGCAGCCAAAAGAAAGTGATGCCCACTTTGTTGCCGGAGGACGTTGCGTGTAAAGCCCCCTTTAGGCTCTGTTCACATCAGTGGCACCATATACTGAGTAGAAAAAAGAAAATAATCCAGCATCCACCATGTATAGTTAAAACTTGGTCATGACTAAGGGCAACAATGTTGCCTGAAACGTGTAGACGTACATCTCGTCCATACATACTTTAATATGGATTTGTCCTGCTGATTTTAGCTGATTTTCATTAAAGCTTTGTTTTAACTTGACGGATGCTGGATTTTTTCTTTTTTTTTTGCTTCATTGTCCACACTTGGCTAACTGGCATCGCATCAATATACTGCGTCTAATGAGCTGTTCATTTGTTGTTTTATTTTCTGTTGATCATATACCAGGTAGTTTCTGTGTCACCTGCCACCTATAAGGTCCAGTTGTAAAAAATATATACATTAACAAATAATATAGCAGGATAGAGGGGCTGAAACACAGATTTTAGAGGTGTGTCACTTATCAGGCTGTGTGCTGTTGATTAACACGTGTTTGCACTTTATATCATTGTGTGGAATAGCGCGGGTTTACTCTTCTATACTGATTATACGATGGCGAGATGGAAACCAATGACACAATGGTCTCTCTATCAGGCAAATGTAACCATATGAATATGTTTAGTTTGTATATCAGGATTTCTGGAGTACACGCTGAACGTAAATCACATATGTGCACACAGCTTTAGATAAATACCCTGTGTTAGGCTGATTTTATTAAATGTCTCCTTTACTGCTGCTTAGGTATGCCGTTCAATACATCCCTAAAGTTCTGGCTTTTCATAGCAATAAAAGCACTGAAGAATGAGAGAACACATTACAAGGGCTGCTACACATTATATTTTATTGTGTTTGCTTTTTCTTTTTATTGCTTAAAATCTACTGGGTATTTTTAATTAACATACATAAAAAGAAGAAAAATATATGTTTTACAGATCATCAAGATCTCATTCACTGCATAGAGCAAAATTACAAGTTATGACTTATTGGCAACAGCCACGTGTTCCTTTTCGGCCCATGATTCTGCAGAATCTGTTCAGTATTTTCCATGCGAGCTGTGCAAAACCCCATCAGCCTGTGGCAGTTTGGCTATTTACCAAGTAGTAAATGATACTTTCCATGTGTAAATCTTTAAACGGCAAACATCTAAAGGAGTCATTTGGTGAATTGAAGGAGAAAGAATATGTTATTTCAGATCTGCAGTTTTGCAGACAAGGATGTAAAGAATCTTCTGGTCCTCACCAAGCACTTGCAAGTCTAATAATGATCATGTTGTATCCAACAAGTAAAGTCTAGTGGTGCCTTAAGGGGTTTTCAGGTTTTATGTACATAAACCTTAGACGGAAACTTTCACCATGAAAATGCAGTCCAGTCTGCACGTCCAATGTAAAGAATACCACAACCGGACTATCTCCAGGGATAAATATTATTATTATTATTATTATTGTCTTTGTCAAGCAAAGGTTTTTGGCTCACTGTGCTGTGCTTTTGACAGGCATAATCCTAGAAAATCAAAAATCACGGACCTGATCAATCATCTGTTTTTATGCAATTTTCTATTATATTTTCTGTTTTATTTCTTATTTTATAAAATATCAATTTGCAGTCAGTGAATGAGAATATTCTTGTTGGCTTCCAGAGGCATTTCGATCTGGTTTGTACTAGTACAGAACAAAGAGCAGATGATGTAGTGACTTCCATACGGGATAAAATGTTATTGTCATTATACAAAGACATTTTCAATAAGGTTACATTTATTGGGTACTATGACTATATAGCACCCCCATGATCAGCGCCACATACCCCTAATTTATTACCAAGCACACTTCTGTATTTTTAGTAGTGACTGTAAAGGACTGGCACATGACTTATCAATATAAAGGACTGGCACATGACCTATTTCTTCTAAAGACCAGGGGGCACCCACTGCGAGTGGAAGAAAAGCGATTCCGACAGCTAAATAGGAAAGGGATCTTTACAGTTAGAGCAGTCAGACTGTGGAATGCCCTACCACTAGAGGTAGTAATGACAGATACTATAACAACTTTTATATCAGGGCTGGAGGATTTCCTCAATACACACAACATTGTCGATTATAAATGACTTAATGACAAAATGTAGAATTGGTGAAAGAATGTTGAACTAGATGGATGTAGGTTTTTTCAGCCTATGTAAGTATGTAACTATGTAACTGTACTTGTATTTACAGCTCAGTCGCATTTACTTGAATAAGACTAAGCTGGAAGTACCAAGCACATCCATTAGTAAATATATAGAGTGGTCTGTAAGAAATAATGAAACGTGCAAGGTGCTTGCCAGAACGTCACAGCTTTCTGAATCCGATAATTATCAGGACGAGGAAAGGGTTTAAAACTGGTATGCTATAGTGAGAGACAATGGTAGATCCTTGAAATATTGATTACATTCAGTGATCTATTCAACGCGTATACCCTTCTTCTTCAGGAAAATCACATGTGATTTTCCTGAAGGAGGCTTTACTCCAAAACGCATGAAATCACTGAATGTAATCAATATTTTAAAAATTTCTTGAAGAAAGAGGGTTTACTCCAAAATACGTAAAATAAATCACTGCATATAATAAATATCTAAAGGATTTCCTGAAGAAGGAGGGTTTGCTCCAAAACGCATCAAATAAATAATTGAACGTAATCAATATTTCAAAAAATATCATGAAGAAGGAGGGTTTACTCTGAAACATGTCGACTAAATCACTGAATGTAATCAATATCTCAAGAATTTCCTGAAGGAGGAATCACTGTGAACGCGTTGAATAAATCATTGCATGTAATCAATTTCTCAAGGGCCTCCTGAAGGAGAGTTTACTCTGAAATGTGTCAACCAAATCACTGAATGTAATCAATATCTCAAGAATACTCCTAAAGAAGGAGGGATTATCTCGAAAGCGTCAAACAAATCACTGCATGTAATCAATATCTCAAGGATTTCCTGAAGAAGGGTTTACTCCAAAATGCGTCGACTAAATCACTGAATGTAATCAATATCTCAAGGATCTACTATTGTCTTTCTCTACGGCAGTGCAGTTTTAATCCCTTCCTCCATTGATCGTTTTCCACGTTGTTGGAGATTGCTGCAGCCATGTTTCATGCTATTTTCGGTGGTTGTGTCCTACACAACCAATCTAGGTGAGCAATCTCTGTCATCTTCACAAATAAGACCCTATTATTGCGCTTGTCTACCTCATTTATAGTGAATCAGATAATAGGTATTGGAGACGGAAAGTTGGGCACATCGATCTGATGCAACATTAGAGAACTACGCAGAAAAGCAGTTTATAGTTTCAAATGAAGAACAAAGAAGAATTCAGGTTTCCTGTAATTGTCTTGAGTATTAGTAGCCACCTGACTATGATATCCTGCAGAGAAGAGGCAGGAAATATGACTAGCATGTGCCTGTATTGTCTTGCCCTAATTTGAGTCAATTCTTCTTTCCAGTAGAGTTGACCTGTTCTGTTAAGTTGTATATTAATATTCATACGAATAGGTATCATTAGGTACCAGTCTGTGCCTTGTATTGTTTATGATTATTGTACTTGTCCCTATTATGTGTACCCCTTTTCACATGTAAAGCGCCTTGGAATAAATAGCGCTATAATAATTAATGATAATAATATAAATTATTATACTAGAAGACATATTAAATAATAAATATATCATTGTCATTTTGGCTATAAAATACATATTCTCTGAGGATCTGATAATCCTTTGTTCCTGCCCTAAGTTGAAAGGCGCTTTCTTCAAAAATGAACATTCTGCTCAAATATTCGAGCTCATCACGTAAAAGCAAAAATGATTTCTTAGCATTTAACACATACAGCTCAGTACTTGGAAAGAACACTGCAGCTGGTTCACACACAAATAATTCCTTAAAGTTTGGGATCGATAGACTCTGCATTGCAGCAGTTGCCAGAAGTATTATTTTCTTGCATTTGGAAGAACGCTTGGCAGGTTTGAAACATTAAGTGGATACAGAGTTCTCTCTCATGTATCGGAGGAAGTGCCAAGAAATAAATATATATTTGATCTACATCTCATTGCCAGTCACAGACTTTGGTTTGTTGGATGTTAGGTTGTCCTGCTGGATGTGTTTTCTGTAATGCAGGAAACACGGACCAAGAAGGGATGCACCTGGCCGACACCAGGGATGGGATGTGCTGTGGCATACAGATGTGGGCCAATTGGTATCAAGAGGCTGAATGTCTGCCTGAAAAACCCTTACAACAAAATTACCGCACATGTTAGAATTTGTGTTGTTTTCGGTGTCCAACCTGAGAAAACAGAATGTGAACAAGGAAGCATGTTGTTCAAGTTAACGAAACACAAATACATCTTGTAAATATAGTTCAATATTTATATTTTATAGCGTATAATATACAAAATATGAAATAACCAGAACTTATCTATGGGCTAGGGCAGGTGTCCCCAACCTGTTGTTCGGAACCCACATGGAGCTCGGGGGGCCATGATGTGTGGATCGCGGATGTCTACCAGCTAGGTGCAATTGGACCAGGTCTTGCAAAAAGCTATGAAGAGCAGATCTCTAGATGCTGACTCTTGTGAGTAGCCCCACACAGAAGAGCAGATCTGAATGGGGAAAGGCAGGAACCCCTGAATATTAGTATTGGTGATTTTTGTGGAAAAGCTTTAGCTGTCATTATAATTGTAATGGCCTCTCTGGGTGTCACTACTGTGAGGGGGAGTTAAATGTGACTTGCGACCCTCTCTGAGAGCTGAATGTGGCTCTCACGGTCAGAAAGGTTGAGGACCGCTGGGCTAGGGCAAAACTAATCAAATAGCCCTAGAAAAACATACTAAACCACACCCATACTACCACTATAGAAACCCTATACAGGGGTGGAACTAATATAGGTGCAGGGGTTAAATTTGCACCTGGGCCCTGGTGCTTAGAGAGGCCAAAAAGTCCTTGTGGCCTTTATAAACAGACCAATACCGGTAAAGACTTGCAATAATTGGATTCTCCGTATGAGCTCTTGCTTTGGGGCCCATGAGTTTTATGTTACGTCACTGGTCCTGTACTTACATAGTGCAGTTGGAGGTACTGTGGTTGTATTCAATACATTAGGTGAAAGAGCTATAATGAAGAGTGTGTTGTGTGACTTAAGCCTAATGGCATGTATTAGTGCCCATCTAGTATTATCCATAAACCAGAATTTTCATTACTTGATTATGAATATTGTTCTCCACTGCTTGATGCCAATTTACATGTTGAAGTTTCTGGGCAACTCGGGGAAAATGAAAAAAGTACCTGACCGACCAAGACTCCTACTAACCATGTGGACTGGGATGCAGATGCTTAGTTCTTTTTCACAGAGGACCTAGACATTATCTTAGAAATTAATGAAGACTGTGACAGCTGGATGTTACCGGTTGGAGGTGTTTTTCCTTACAATATAATTCTATTCAAATAGTGCGGACAATGACAAACACACCCTCTTAGGCGGGCTTTACACGTTGCGACATCGGTAACGATATATCGTCGGGGTCACATCGTTAGTGACGCACATCTGTGACGCACCGTTACCGACATCACAGTGTGTAAACCCTAGGAGCGACGATCATGATCGCAAAAAACGTCAAAAATCGTTGATCGGTGACACGTCGCTCCTTTTCATAATATTGCTGCTGCTGCCGGTACGATGTTGTTTGTCGTTCCTGCAGCACCACACATCGCTGTGTGTGTGACACCGCAGGAATGACAAGCATCTCCTTACCTGCCTCCACCGACAATGCGGAAGGAAGGAGGTGGGCGGGATGTTATGTCCTGCGCATCTCCGCCCCTTTGCTTCTATTGGCCGGCCACTTAGTGACATCCCGATGATGTTGCTGTGACGCCGAACGCACCTCCCCCTTGAAGGAGATATTGTTCGGCGGTCACAGCGACGTCGCCGACCAGGTATGTGCGTGTGTAGCTGCCGTTGCGATAATGTTCGCTACGGCAGCAATCACCACATATCACATGTGCGACGGGGGCGGGAGCTATCGCGCTCGACATCGCTAGCAATTGCTAGCGATGTCGCAGCATGTAAAGCCCGCCTTAGTCTTGACGTAAGAAAGGATAACACCCAATTATCAATTTATTCATAAATATTTCGAAGCAATAACAGAGGAATAGCCTTATGCAGTGTTATTAAAAAATATTTAAATCCAACTTTAAATCTGTATTCACTGATTTTAAATCCACTTTATGTAAATTGTGCAAAGAAATGTTTTGGTTTTTTACTCCTTTTACAGTATTTTTTTCTCTTTTACAGTGGTTCAAGTTTTGCCTGCTGTGCAGGGTGGAAGCAGCTTGGAGAAGAATGTCCAATACGTAAGCATAAATATATACTGTGTATTGGAAATATATACTGTATATTGGTGTGTTGGAAAAAAAATTCTAGTTATGTGCAGGGAACTAGGAAAAAGTGCTGAAATAAGAAAAAAGAAAAGTATGACAAGTTAGGAGAAGAAAGTCAAAGAGCATGACCCCAACCATGATCCTCTATCTTTCTTCCCATAGCATAGTAGCATGATTCAGCTAAATGGTAAAGGGAGGAAATTTGATTTTAGCACGCCTCTTATTCTTGAAGATAGTAAGGGGTTGGTTTGAATAGGAGATGTAACTTAAATAAGACTTCCTGATTTTTTTTCTTCTAAGGTGTCCCAGAAATACCCTCCATTATTACGTACTATTATTACTTGAGCACCCACTTTTTAGCAGTGAAGCGAGACTAACCTCTCTAAATGTTAAGCCTAGTCTGATCTATAATCACTAATGCTATCACTAAAGAAGTAGGCATGTTGGGTACAGATATTGCATTCGCTTGCAGAATGAGATTTTCCATTAAAGAGGTTGTCCTGCCTTAAGCTGCAAATTTGCAGTGATTCTAGGTGACTTCAGACTTGTGAATCCTCACATCACATGCTGTGTGCACAGTTAGGCTATGTGCGCACGTTGCGTACAGTCACTGCAGAAATTTCTGCAGCGATCTGAAGAGCACATGTGCGCTTTAAATCGCTGCAGAAATGTCCGTAGTGAAAGCCGATTCCATGCGCTCTGCCTGCAGCTCCTCCCATAGACAGAGCAGGAGCTGCCGGCAAAGCGCAGGAAAGAAGTGACATGTCACTTCTTAGAACGCAGCGTTCGGCAGTAGCCGAAGCGCTGCGCTCTAAAACGCCACGTGCACATGGCCCCTGCACAATCTCCATAGACTGTGCAGGGGACGCAGGACGCATGCGGTTACGCTGCGCTACAAAGCACAGCGTAACTGCATGTATTTACGCAACGTGCGCACATAGCCTTAGGATTCTCCAGTGCTGGAACCGAGAGCAGGCGGTCATGTGACTGCAAGTATGAGATTTGCACACTGCTGGCCACATTCTAACTAGACTGTATCCAGCCTTGCAGAATACACTTGCATTGAGCAAGGCTAGTTACAGTCTAGTCGGCAGGTATGCAAATCACATATTTGTGGTCATGGGACCACCCCTCTTAAGACCAACCACTTTAAGTTGTTTTCTTGTTCTTTAAAAATGATAGCCTGTACAATCAATATTTTACCAGAGGGCAACCTTACCAGTCAACTGCTTGAAGTGGGAACAGTGCTATATATAAAATCTGTATGAACATTAAAGGTAACCTGTCAGGTGCAATATGCACCCAGAAGCACAAGCAGTTCTGGGTGCATATTGCTAATCCCTGCCTAACTGTCCCATCATCAAGTAGCATAGATAAAGAGATCTTTAGAAAAAGTATTTCTAAAGATCTTTTATAATGTGCTAATGTGCGCAGGGACTAGTTGCAAGTTAGTTCCCCCAACTAGTCCGCCCTCTTAGCATGTTGGCACACCTACAGAGGCGTGCTAACATGCTATTCAATACCCATTGCCCAATGTCATCAATAGTGACACACATACCTGTGTCCGTTATCATTGCTTCAGAAGCCGCGTTTAGGGTAAGTATGCTTGACCACAAGTCCCTGCACTTCTGGTCATGCGAACTATGAAGCCAGGTGTACGCTTCCCAGCTTCAGAGAGGTCTAGTGTGCATGACCAGAAGTGCCGGGAATTCTGATCATGCGCACTGACCCTAAATGTGGCGTCTGAGGCGGTGACAACGGACATAGGTATGCGCATCACCGCCGATGATGCTAGGCATTGAATATCATATTAGCATGCCTAGAGGGGGACTAGTCTGGGAAACTAACTGTCTTGTGATTAGTCCCCTCGCTCATTAGCATATCATAAAGGATCTTTATAAATACTTTTTCTAAAGATCTCTTTATTTATGCTAGTGTATACAGGGACAGTTAGGCAGGGATTATTAATATGCATCGAGAACTGCATGTGGTTCTGAGTTCATATTTGACCTGACAGGTTCACTTTAATAGTATGTAGAGTCATATAGACTCTACGTAACAGCATCAGTATGTAAAGTACCTGTATGTGTTATCTATTAATATGTAATATAAATGTAATAGTATGTTGGCCTGAAAATTATATTAAATAATATAATATGGTGTTACTTTCAATTTAGGGATTTTTGCCTTTCTGGTGTAATATCAGGATGATCCTCTAAATTCACTCCAACCTTTTCAGGTGACCTTAATGTGACCTTCTCTTAACTTTTTAATAGAAATGTCCAACTCTTTAGTGTTTCAGTACTTTTTGCACAACTTGTGATTCTCTAACAAGGTGTTTAATGGCAAAATTCACAACAAGTGTTTGATCCGTGATTCACCCATTAAATTCCAGGGTTCAATTAGAATCGGTATTTAAACAATTCTCCTCATCATGCTGTTCACATTTTGCCATTATAAGACCAAAACATCACCTAACGATTGATCAACAGTATCTCATCCTTGCAAGGCTTCAAGAAGGATGTTCTCAGATAGAAATAACCACTGAGCTTAGATTGTCACTGAGTGTCATCAGCTGGTTGCAACAGAGATACAGAGATACTGGAAGAGTCACAGAAAGGCATAGAATTGGATGTCTTTTGGCCACATCCCACAGAAATGACAGCTTCATTGTGAACAGTGCCCTTCTGAACCGGATGATAAATACCAAACAACTCCAGGCACATTTAAGGGACGTGAGAGGAACCCAAGTGTCACGTCAGACTATTCAAAAACATATACATCAGCGTGGTCTGTGTGTTAGACTACCTGTAAGGTTACCTGACCACCCCACCAGGCACAGGCATCAACGGAGCATATACACTGGACGAAGGAACCAGCGGGCCTCAGTGCTGTTCAATGATGAAATTCAACTCACGCTGAGTTAGATATATCGGCCGCCAACGATGTTGGAGATACCAAGGAGAGCTGTATGCATCAGCCACTGTTGTCACCAGATGAGCTTTTGGCGTGGTGGTTGTGTTATAGTGCATGCAGGTGTGTCTAGTCAATAAAGACCTGCCCTACACTTTTTAAATGGTACAGTGACAAGCCCCTACTAGTTGAATAATATCATTAATCTAGTATTTTTGCCTCTGCATGAACAACACAAGCCTAATTTCATGTTCATGAATGACAATGCTCCAGCTCATCGAGGTTGTATCATTAAGGAATGGCAGCTGGAGACTGGGGTATCTCAAATTAAGCGGCCTGCACATTTTTCAGACCTGAACCCTATAGAAAACCTATGGGATCAGTTGCCATATAGAGGCTCGTAACTCTGTACCCCAGAACCTCAATGACCTGAGGGCCGCCCTTCAAAAAGAGTAGGATGCCATGCCTCAGTACACAAAGACTTGTGAACAGAATGAGATATTATTGTCAAGCTGTAATTGATGCTGAAGGCCACATGACGAGTTATTGAGATACTGAGATTTTTTAAGCGCTATATCCACCAATATTGTTGGCTTTTGCTTCAATAAATTTTTTGATATGAGGAAATCACCATTGTGTGCTTCTACTTAAATGTCCTACTTTTATGATAAAATTTCACTTTAACATAAACTTTTTACTTTTTAAATAAATTTCAGACAAAAGCCAAATAACCAATTATCCCTATCATTTTTGAGTAGTGTGTGTGTATATATATATATATATATATATATATATATATATGTGTTTATTCAAGGAGCTGTTCAGTTGACGTTACGTCAGCAGAAGCCACAAAATTGTCGGCAGGAATAGTATGAGACTTCTCTGAGCTGGCAGAGATCAGCAGGGAGCACAACTGGTTGGTAATTACAGAAAATTAACCCCTTCACCCCCGGCTGTTTTTTTTTTTTTTTCGTTTTTCCTCCGCTTCTTCCAAAAGCCATAACTTTTTTTATTTTTCCATCAATATAGCCATGTGACGGCTTGATTTTTGCAGGACAAGTTGTAATTTTGTATGACATTATTCATTCTGCCCCATATTGTACTTGAAAATGGGGGAAAAAATGCAAATGCGGTGAAATTGCAAAAAAAAAATGCAATTCCACAATTTTTTTTTTATTTCAGTTTTTATGTACCATGTTCACTACATAGTAAAATAGACCTGGGAATATGATTTCCCCGGTCAGTACGAGTTCATAGATACCAAACATGTGTAGTTTTACATTTAACTAAGTGGTGAAAAAAATGTAAAAGTTTGTTAAAAAAGAAAAAAACAAAAAAAGAATTGCGCTTTTGGCACCCTTTTCCAAGACCGGGATTTGGGACTAAAGTGATGGCTATTTTTTGCATTTTGAGCTGATGTTTTTAGTTATACCATTTTTGGATACATGCGATGTTTTGATTGCCTGTTATTGCATATTTATTTCTTCATAGTCTGATCACTTCTGCTGATCAGAGCAATGCTTCAGCATCGCTCTGATTAGCAGAAATACTGTTTACCTGTGAATGCCGGCACTCTGCCATCATTTGCAGAAAGTGAATCATGACAGTGACAGGGGTCATCAGCTGACTGAGCGCTGTCATGACAACCCATAGGCACCTCGTGATGGCGGTGGGGAACAGTGTGATCCCTGCTGGAGCGCGTTAGATTGCATTGTAAGAGTTTGACAGCGTGATCTAAGGGGTTAACAGGTGTGGGTGAATCTCTTATCCACCCATGCCTATTAGCTCCACGTCTGTTGATCAGAAGTACTTAATGCGGGTTTTGTTACACATACAGAAACCTGTCCTGGAATGTTAATAGGACAAATGTTTGTGCAGTAGAAAGCTCCACCCCACCCTTCATGAGTAGAAAGATGTGCTCTAGATGGATATTCTGATTTAATACAGTCATGGCGGAAAGTGTTGGCACCCTTGAAATTCTTCCAGAAAATGAAGTATTTTGCACAGAAAATTATTGCAATTATACCTTTTGTTACCGACATGTTTATTTCCTTTGTGTGTATTGGAAAACCTCAAAAAAACCTGAGAAATATGCAAATTGTACATAATTTCACACAAAACTCCAAAAATGGGCAGGAAAAAAATTGTTGGAATCCTCAAAATAATATTTGATTGCACACCGTTTGGAATAAATAACTGCAATCATTCGCTTCCTATAACCATCAACAAGCATATTACACCTCTCAACTGGAATTTTGGATCACTTTTCTTTTGCAAACTGCTCCAGGTCTCTAATATTTGAAGGGAGCCGTCTCTCATGTGTTCAATTTAATTTAGATTCCGACTCATTGCTGGCCCACTTAAAAATTTGAATGTTAAGAATTTGATGGTAAGAAGAGACTGCTCACACTGCAGTCCATGCTATCTTTTTGAATGCTGAGTTGCTCTTTTAACCTGGTAATAGCTGGCTGTATGTAAAATGGGTTATCTTCGGTTTACAGTTGTGGAGTTACTACTGCACATGCTTGCAGGTACCTGTCTAGGGCAGGTTTTTTGTCAGTGTACCAAGATTGCAACCATTTTAATGTACTATTATGATTATCTCTCTACACAAAAAACTGTGATTTGGTAATTAAAGGTATTTGAAATTTATTTTTAATGACATTTGTTTATTAACTATTTTTTACATAACTGGAGAATTCTTAAAGGGGTGGTTCACCTATATTTTTTATTGTCTAGATTAATATTATATTGAGAAACAATGTTTCTATCAAATACCTAATGTTGGCAATAGTGCCTGTTAGAGGCGCTATTGCAGACGGCTGTTCCCTGCTCCATGACCCCTGGCCTCCGTAATTTCGGGGATCCAGTAACGTCATGTCAAGTTCCTGACACCGCGGCCGGCCGCAGTGTCCGTGAGTGATGGGCTGTGGGCGGTGTTTCACCGCTCGTCACAGACCATCTGCTCCCTCCTCCCTCACAGCAGAACGCTGCAAGCAGGAGAAACACTGGGCTGTGATGAGCAGTGAAACACCGCCCACAGCTCAGTGAGTCAGGAAGACTGGGGCTGGCCGCAGGGATGTGACTTGTCCGGAACTTGACGTGACGTCACCGGATCCCCGAGGTCACGGAGCCCAGGAGTCACGAAATGGGGAACAGCGGTCTGCAATATTGCCTAGCACAGGCACTATTGCCAACATATGGTATTAGAGAGAAACATTGTTTCTCAATATAATATCGATCTAGAAAATAAAAATATGGGTGAACCACCCTTTTAATTTCATAATCAATCAATGCAAGTTATATTTAACATATTTGTGTTAAACAGATGACTGCTAAATGTGGAGATATTCATAATATACGTGCTGGCGTATCCTTGGGATTACACCTCAGGTTAATACTGCCTACAGGAACATGTCAAGTTAGAATAAAATTAACAAATACTGCACGGAGAATGAATAATTAATCCGCTGTATTTCCAAATCCTTCTTGAGAGTCATTGGAGAGATCAAGAAGGCTGTCAGATATTAATGTTATCCAGTTACCATGTCGCTGTTTTATGTGACCTCCTCAGCAGCTGTTTTATCATGGGGTTTCCACAGAATATGAAACCTTTATTCCCTTCAAGCATTGTCACTACCTATCCTATATGCAGTGATTAGAAATGTGAATAGATAAACTGTATATTGTCTTACAATATTCTGTTTATTATTGTAGTATATTCATTATCAGCATAAAACTTGCAGACAGGAGCCAGAATGGCCACAAGATCTATAAGTGTATTAGGTTGCATTTAGATAAGCTGTTTTCCACTACTGGACAAAGTTTTGCTCATTTGTTGGTTGGTTTACTGCTCTTTAACACTTTTTCTCAGTAGAAGAGGGGCAATAAGTACATATATCATAAATCAAAATTACCCTTAAAAACAGATTTTTATTTAATTATTATTAAAATTCCCACCAGGTGAATTATACAGTGAATATATACGTGCACAGGAAAGGAGAAGATAATACTGACCCTGTGCCGGTCACTTCCACCTGTGCCCTACCTATCAGCGGAGGTTGGCCCCCTAATAGCAAAATGGCGCCCCCGCTCACAGTGGACTTACCCTGCCTGACCCTGTATAACCCTGCCGAATAACGTGCAGTGCCTAATAAAGTGTCACAGTGATAAATTAAAGTACACAGTGCTTGTATTGATTTATCCAATCGGCAGATACAAAGTAGGTAAAGTTAGTTACTCATCACTTTCCAAACAGATGTTCAATTTAATTATAGGTCTGGAGCCTCTCATGGACATGGACACCTCAACGCATTTCCCCTGCTCTTTGATTCATTAGGAGGTTGATAAAAACGCTCTATTCTGTGGGCTAATCACCATGAAGTACTCAGTAGTCAAGCTCTGTAGGAACCAGTTACCATCACAGTGACCATAGATGAGACAAGCTCCCAGCATGATGGCTGTTAGATAGATGTGATAGCATCCTCTGCTTCCTGCTTGCCCTGGGTTGGTGAAGCTAATGGGAGGACATTGTGCTCCCAAATATCGACAGTTCTGACCAGTATTATGATCATGCTGTTGGTCTGTGCGATCTCTCGTACTGCAAGCAGAGACACCTTTGCTTCTGCAGCATCGGACACACACAGGTGCACTAAAGCTTCAGAGCTGAGCTTCCAAGCTCAATAGTAAACAGCTTGCAAGAGCACACTCATTGCTAAGAAAGCAGTCTGACTCTGCTAGACTTCAGTGGGGGCTGATAACCTAGGCAACAAGCAGTAAATTAAAACATTAAAAATCCATACATTCTTGAGAAAAAAAATTCTTATGAAGAGATAAATTGCAACTTGCTTGTTATTACAAACAGTTTACAGCTTTACACCTGCCATCGAAGTTCCCCTGTGAAGCGCAGCCCGATGCTAAGCTTTATAGAAGTCTAACAATATTTTATGCTGCAATTCTCTGATATTGCAGTATAGTGTGCAAACATTTGGGCACCCTTGCTCAAAATTACTGTTATTGTGAGCAGTTAAGCAAGTTGAAGATGAAATTATTTCTAGAAGGCATAAAGTTAAAGATGACACATTTCCTTTGTATTTTAGGCAATATATATATATTTTCCTGTTTGACATTTTTAAATTAACAAAAAAGGAAAATGGGCCAATGTAAAGGTTTGGGCACCCTGCATGGTTAGTACCTAGTAGCACCCTCCTCGGCAAGTATCACAGCATGTAAACGCTTTTTGTAGCCAGCCAAGAGTCTTTGAAATGATGTTTGAGGGACTTTCATCCATTCTTCCTTGGTAAAGTCTTCCAGTTCCGTGAGATTCCTGGGGTGTCTTGAATGCACTGCTCTTTTGAGGTCTAGCCACAGATTTTCAATGATGTTCAGATCAGGGGACTGTGATGGCCATTGTAAAACCTAAAGCTTGCTTCTTTTAAAGTAGCCTGTTGTGGATGTTGACTTGAAAGAAAGGGAGGAAAGAATTGAAAGCTCAAAAATAAAAAAGTCCAGGTCTATAAAGGGGTTTTTCCATTTCAGTAAGTCAATGTCTCCAACTCGAGCTTATTATAATAAAAAAAACCCCACTGTACTCACCTACCACAGGCCCAGCCTCGAGTCTCTGCTGCTGCTTCCAGTGTCTGCAATTAGCTGTGGCGCTGACAACAGAACAGCAGCCAATTAGTACATTCGGTGGCTCTAAAAGGGGTGCTCCATCTATACTGACAGAGTTGCAGAGCTCACTGATTGGCTGTTGACATGAGGTTAGTGACACAGCCAATTCCAGACATCAGAAGCATCGGCAAAGACTCGCCAGTGGACCTGGGACAGGTCAGTATAGCACGGTTTGTTTATTATAATAATGCCGTGGCCACACGGGGACTAATGTGATCCTCGCATGACACTCGGCCCACGCTGGCAGCACAGCAAGAGCTGAGTGTTATGCGAGTGTCACTGCAACCGAGCCGGCACTAAGGAGGGGCGGGCCAGCGCTGAGGAGGGGCAAGCTGGCACGGAGGAGGAGAGGGATGGATTTACCTCTCTCTCTCCTCCGTTGCCGGCTATTGCCATTCTCGCCTGCACTCGCAGTACACCGGTGTACCGCGAGTGCAGTGCGATCTTTCTCTCGCCCCATGGACTTGAATGGGTGTGAGAGAAACCAGGATCGCATTACAGTCGCAGCATGCTGCGATTGTTTTCTCAGTCCGATTGGGGCCGAGAAAATAATCGCTCATGGGTGCTGGCACATGGGCTAATATTGGTCCGAGTGGAATGCGATGTTTTATCGCATTCCACTCGGTGTGATTTTCATGCCGTGTGTCTTAGGCCTGACCTGCAGCCAGAGACATTCATTTGCTTAAAGGCGTTAAAAGAGCCAAGTATTATGTGTGAAATGAAACAGAAGGAGATTAGTTGACCATTGCCCACATCCAGTCATCTGTCACCCGCTATGTGCTCTGCTTGTTTCCTGCTCTTCTGATTATCCTATTCTAAAATGAACAATACAGCACTATGGTATAGCTGCATGAAATAGGGATTCTGGTGGTGGATTGGTGCCCAGGCTCTCATTTTTATAGTCCAAGGTATTGGCATTTTACATTCCCCAATGTATATTCATGTGGCACATTTACATAACTGTTTAGTGGAAATCATCCAGCATATATTTATTTAGCATTTCCTACTAGAAGCCTCATTTATGATTAAATATTTGGAACTTGAATATTCCCGCACAATAGTAGCACATTAGATTCATTTTATTGTGCCACAAATTGCACTTCTGGCAGATCGTTAATATCCGGATGCTGAGTAGGTCCAAGTCAATCAGTGAGGCAATTTCCTTTTCTGAACCACCAATGTTAAATTGCCAAATGTAAGGTTGATGATATTTCTATGTGACGAGTCCAAGTTGCTGCTTTATGCTCTGTAATTTACCTTTTTTTTCTGTACAAAGGAGGTTTACGCCAAATATAGCACAAGGCACACAATTCTTGGTTGTGCGTTTAATGCATTATATTCTCCATGTAAAAGAAAGTAACAGCATAGGCTACATGCGCACGCTGCTTTTTTTGCTGTTTGTTTGCTGCTTTTTTGGCTGCAGTTTTGTCAGCAGAACTTTCTGACATTTGACTTCCCAGCAAAGTCTATGAGAAGTCAGATTTGTCATGCGCACACTGCAGTTTATTTTTCAGCGTTTTTTTTGTCAAAAGTTTGTGACAAAAAAATGCAGCATGTTCATTCTTCCTGCGTTTTTGTCAACATTTGTCACCCATTGAAATCAATGAGGGCATCAAAAACGCAGGAAAAATGCATGCTAATCAAAAGTGGTGCATTTTACCTGCCTTTTACCTGCGTTTTTGGTACCAAAAACGCAGATGATTTGTCAGGAAGTGAGGTTACAGGCAAGTGGTCCCGTCCCGTCCCGTCCTCCACGTGTTCCCCGAAGTACCGCTGTCCCCAGGGGAGATGATGTGGAGGACGGGGACTATCAGCGGCGGCGTCAGCGAGGGAAAAAATCAATGTTTTCAGCTGCCAATGTCCATCCCCCTCTCACCGCCGCCGCTGATAGTCCCGTGCTCCACATCATCTCCCCTGTGCGTGCACGCTGGGAACAGCGGTACTTTGGGCAACACGTGGAGGACGGAACTATCAGCGGCGGCGGTGAGAGGGGGATGGACATTGGCAGCTGAAAACATTGATTTTTCCCTCTCGCTGCCGCCGCCGCTGATAGTCCCGTCCTTCATGTGTTCCCCGAAGTACCGCTGTCCCCAGCGTGCACGCACAGGGGAGATGATGGACCCCTCTCGCTGCCACCGCCGCCGCTGATAGTCCCGTCCTCCACATCAATCAGCGGCGGCAGCGAGAGGGAAAAATCAATGTTTTCAGCTGCCAATGTCCATTTCCCTCTCGCTGCCGCCGCCGCTGATAGTCCCGTCCTCCACGTGTTCCCCGAAGTACCGCTGTCCCCAGTGTGCACGCACAGGGGAGATGATGAACCCCTCTCACTGCCACCGCCGCCGCTGATAGTCCCGTCCTCCATGCTCCTGTCAGCTCCACGCAGTAGCGCGATCAGCTGAGCTGTCACTGAGGTTACTCGCGGCCACCGCTGGATTCAGCGGTGGCCGTGGGTAACCTCAGTGACAGCTCGGCTGATCACGCGGCTGTCTTCAGTTGCTGCGTGGAGCTGACCGGAGCGGCGGTGTCTGCTGCTTCTCCGGTCACCTCCATGCAGCAGAGCTGGAAGCGACGTTGGACCATCCTGGATTACACCGGACATGGAGGGCTTTGTGGGGCTTATTAAATGGGAGAACGAGGGAATTTGTTAGTGTTTTTTATTTCTAATAAAGGATTTTTTCAGGTGGGTGTTTATTTACTGTAACTTACAGAATAATCATGGAAGGTATCTCGGGGAGACGCCTGACATGATTAATCTATGACTTATTGGCAGCTATGGGCTGCCAATAACTCCTTATTACCCCGATTTGCCAACGCACCAGGGCAAATCGGGAAGAGCCGGGTACAGTCCCAGAACTGTCGCATCTAATGGATGCGGCCATTCTGGGCGGCTGCTGACTGATATTGTTAGGCTGGGGGGCTCCCCATAACGTGGAGCTCCCCATCCTGAGAATACCAGCCTTCAGCCGTATGGCTTTATCTGGCTGGCATTAAAATTGGGGGGGACCGCACGCCAGTTTTTTTTAATTATTTATTTATTTCTATTTTTTTTTTTTTCAATTCAACAAGCTTTATGGGCTTGTTTGAACTGAAAAATACATGAAACAATTGTTGACAAAACTGCAGCCAAAAACGCACCAAAAAAGCAGCAAAAACGCACCAAAAAAGCACCTACATTTTTTGTGACATTTCCAGGCTCTCTCTGACAAGGTGCAGTTTTGGCTGCAGTTTTGGCTGCAGTTTGTGAACACAAAAAAGAAGCAGCGTGCGCATGTAGCCTTACTTGGGTATGACATGAGCAATGTCAGAACTATTAGCCCAAAAATGTTAACCCTTTCACTAGTAAAGATATAGTACATTAGGACTTTAAATGCTTTAAAGGGAATCCGTCATCAGGCTTTTGCTATGTAATCTGAGAGCACCATAAAGTAGTACAGAGACCCTAATTACAGCAATGTCACATATTAACCCCTTCATTCCTCGGCGATTTTCCTTTTTTCGTTTTTCCCTCCCATTATTTCAAGAGCCATAACTTTTTTATTTTTCTGTCGATATAGCCTTATAAGGGCTTGTTTTTTGCGGGAAAAAAACATAAATTTTACCATATAGTGAACTGGAAACGGGAAAAAAAAATTCCAGGTGCGGTGGAAGTGCAAAAAAACTGCAATTCTACAATTGTTTTTTGGGGGTTTTATTTACCATGTTGATTACATGGTAAAACTGATCTAGAAATATGATTTCACAGGAGGTCAGTGTTAATTTGTTGATACCAAACAAGTATAGTTTTTTTTCTATTTAATTGGTTAAGAAAATTACATTAAAAAAAAACAAAAAAAAAAAACACCTTTTTTCACCATCTTCCAAAACAACAGTCTCACTTTTCAGAATCTGTGGCTCAGTGAATGCTTATTTTTTTGCACCCTGAGATGACGTTTTTACAAATACCATTTTTGGATCGATGCGATGTTTTGATCGCCTTTTGCTGTGTCGGGTAATACTGATGCGAGACTCGCACAAGTCATATGCAAGTGGAACCGTACCCTATGGAGAAAATCAGCAAGTGAGGTCAGGAAGCAGAATAACAACCTGTTCATGTCATAAAGGAACTTTTCTTCACGTTATCACCCAATTTGCCAGTCATAGATTGTTTTAAAGCAGTCATTAAAACTCCTAACAGGAAAAAGGAAATATCATTTGCTATGATGATGATAAAATGACAACTGAGAAGTGGCGAGATTTATTAGTCATAAATTGTTTGGGTGTTTTTTTTTTTTGTTTTTTTTTTTACAAATTATTAGGCTTTGATGCAAAAACTGGATGATTCTACATAACCTGGCTGTATTTTATCCTGTGCATTAATTGTATAATATGTTTTTTTTTGTTTTATCATTCAATTTTATTTGTACTTTATAGTTTTAGAATTTATTTAATTTTATAATCTATAGTTGTATTTGCCAAAACAATAACATTTGTTTTGGCAGTGAAAGTGTTAAAGTGCAGGAAGTAGGCAAAATATGATTGTAACAATTACATATGAGTATATTACATATACTAAATTTGATTTCTATTGAACTGATGTCTAATAAATGTGATTCCTATATGGTCAAAAAGTGACAATATTATAGATAAAATATTTAATCTTAAAACTCACATTTTTATCTATAATACTGTGCAGTTTCTTTTATATCCTCTCATTTTTCATTATCTGCATGAATTTTGTCATTTATTCATAAGCGCTCATTGATTTCCCTGACAAACAGCAGGGCATGGACTCTTGGCAGGATACTTGTGATATTCCCTATGGTGCCATTGAGTCACCACATTTTAATTTCATTAATATAAATTTTTTTTGTGAATTTCTTCCTAAACTAAAAAAATGTATTCAGACTATTAGTGAATATACTTATTCATTGCAGGCCTTTTAGCCACAAAAACTACTGATATCACTACAGAGAGTGCAGTGCATGAAAAATCAAGTTTTCCAAGAAAACCGGTGGTAGGACCCCTTTGATCATGAGATTATTAGGGTTCTTTACGGTCCAAGCTTCTTAAGACCCCTTCACATGATGTCCATTTGAGACACGGACATACACAGACCCATTAAAATCAATGGGTCTGCGCACACATTAGTGTTTTCACAAGGACCATGTGTCCGTATGGAGCACACACGTGTCTGTGTGTTCCGTACGGAGACAAGTCTATTTTTCTCCGGCAGCACTGATGTCACACGGACCACACACTGATGGGATCTGTGTGACATCAGTGTGACACGTACCGGAGAAAACACGTGTCTTTGAAATAAAATCAATTTCTATACTCACCTGTCTCTAGCGCTGCTGTAACTTGTTTCCAGGCCCATTCATTATGCTCATGAGTATTCACTGCACCGCAGACCCGGAAGCAGCAGCATTAGAGACAACAGCGTCAGGGACAGGTGAGTAAAAAGTTCCTGATAGCCGTGTGTTATCATGGATAGCACACAGAGAAGACATGTGCCAAAATCACGGCACCCGGAGGGCCATACGCACTTTCAACACGGACTGTGAAAAACGTGCATTTTTATCACAGACATGTGAAGGAGCCTTAGGGTGTGTTTATGGACTTGTGGAATTGTCGGTTGTAAAGACGCAAAACGGCCGTCGTTCGACGGATTGTGTGTACCCACCTTCCTCACGCCTTTCCCCCTGACCTGATGGTTGAATAAAACAGCTTTTTTTTTACCGCATATCTGGTGAGTGCCTTCCGTCTCTTTTCACATGGACCATAAGCATGTCTATGTTTGTCTAATTACGGCAGTTCATGTAAAGTTGCTCCTCTGTACTACACAGCAAATGTTTCAGTTCGTAATTCCTCTGTCTTCTTAGGCTATGTTCACACAAGGCGTTGTTGCTGCATTTTTTTCTCATCTCTTGGCATTTTTGAAAGAATGAGCATGTCAATTCTTCCACTGTTTTTGCTGTGTTTTTTGCCAAGGTTTTGCGCTCTTTCATTGATTTGTGCGGGTAAAAAAACGCGGCAAAAACAGTGAAAGCATTGACATGTTTGTTCTTTGAAAAATGCAGCAAGAAACATGAGTGTGTGTGTGCATGAGATATTTGGAATGTCATAGCCTTTGCTTCGACTCTGAATGCAGCATTTCATTAGCATGGATTTGCATAAAACTAAGGCAAAAATCTTGCAAAAAATGCTGCGAAACGCAGCAAAAACGCCTTGTATGAACATACCCTTACTCTCTTGCATATCGTAATATAATTTGATTTCATCATCCCCTAGTAGGAGTCCGTTCATCCCTTCCCTTTCTTCTCTTGCCCCAAAACAAATACTGCACGATGGTCACAGATAAATGTCGACTAAACAGTGCATATATATATATATATATATATATATATATATATATAAACACGCTACAGTTCAAAAGTTTAGGGTCACTTAGATATTTCCTTATTTTTTAAAGAAAAGCACATTTTTTTTTTTCAATGAAGCTAACATTAAATTAAACAGAGATATACTCTATACATTGTTAATGTGGTAAATGGCTATTCTAGCTGCAAAAGTCTGGTTTTTAATGCAATATCTACATAGGTGTATAGAGGTCCATTTCCAACAAACACCACTCCAGTGTTCTAATGGTACATTGTGTTTGCTAACTGTGTTAGAAGGCTAATGGATGTTTAGAAATCCCTTGAAAAATCTTATTAGGGCGGCACGGTGGCTCAGTGGCTAGCACTGCAGTCTTGCAGCGCTGGGGTCCTGGGTTCAAATCCCACCAAGGACACCATCTGCAAGGAGTTTGTATGTTCTCCCCGTGTTTGCGTGGGTTTCCTCCGGGTACTCCGGTTTCCTCCCACATTCCAAAGACATACAGATAGGGACTCTAGATTGTGAGCCCCAATGGGGACAGTGTTGCCAATGTATGTAAAGTGCTATGGAATTAATAGCGCTATATAAATGAATAAAATTATTATTATTAAATTATTCAAGTATGTTAGCACAGCTGAAAACACTTTTGCTGTTTAGAAAAGCTATAAAACTGACCTTCCTTTGAGCTAGTTGAGAATCTGGAGCATTACATTTGTTGGTTCCATTAAACTCTCAAAATGGCCAGAAAAAGAGAATTTTCATGTGAAACTTGACAGTCTATTTTTATTCTAAGAAATGAAGGATTTTCCATGTGAGAAATTGCCAAGAAACTGAAGATTTCCTACAACGGTATGTACTACTCCCTGCAGAGGAGAGTACAAACAGGCTCTAACCAGAGTAAAAAGAGAAGTGAGAGGCCCCGCTGCACAACTGAGCCACAAGACAAGTACAATAGAGTCTCTAGTTTGACAAATCGATGCCTCACAGGTCCTCAACTGACAGCTTCATTAAATAATACCCACAAAACGCCAGTGTCAACGTCTACAGTGAAGAGGTGACTTTGGGATGCTGGCCTTCAGGGCAGAGTGGCAAAGAAAAAGCCATATCTGAGACTGGCTAATAAAAGGAAAATATTAATATGGGCAAAATAACACAGGTATTGGACAGAGGAAGATTGGAAAAAAGTGGTATGGACAGACGAATTAAAGTTTGAGGTGTTTGGATCACACAGAAGAACATTTGTGAAACACAGAACTGAAAAGATGCTGGAAGCGTGACTGACGCTATTTGTCAAGCATGGTGGAGGTAATGTGATGGTCTGGAGTTGCTTTGGTGCTGGTAAAGTGGGAGATTTGTACAAAGTAAAAGAGATTTTGAATAAGGAAGGCTATCACTCCATTTTGCAACGCTATACCATACACTGTGGACAGCGCTTGATTGGAGCCAATTTCATCTTACAACAGAACAATGACCCAAAGTACACATCCAAATTATGCATGAACTATTTAGGGAAGAAGCAGGCACCTGGTATTCTATCTGTAATGGAGTGGCCAGCCCGGTCACCAGATCTCAACCCTATTGAGTTGTTGTGGGAGCAGCTTGACCGTATGGTACGCAAAAAGTGCCCATCAAGCCAATCCAACTTGTGGGGGGCTTCTGGAAACATGGGGTGCAATATCTCCAGATTACCTCAGCAAATTAACAGCTAGAATGCCAAACGTCTGCAAAACTGTAATTGCTGCAAAGGGAGCATTCTTTGAAAAAAGCAAAGTTTGAAGGAGAAAATTATTATTTCAAGTAAAAATCATCATTTCTAACCTAGTCAATGTCTGGACTATATTTTCTATTCAGTATGCAACTCATTTGATAAATGAAAGTATGATTTTTCATGGAAAAGACAAAATTGTCTGGGTGACCCCAAACATTTGAACTGTAGTATATATATATATATATATATATATATATATATGTGTGTGTGTATATATATATATATATATATATATATATGTATATTTTTTTTTTTTATATATATATATATATATATATATATATATATATATATATATATATATATATATATATATATATATATATATATATATATATGTCTGTGTGCATAGATAGATAGATAGATAGATCGATAGATAGAGAGATAGAGAGATAGATAGATAGATAGATAGACTGTCCTCAAGTCTGAGTTTGAGGCTCCCTTCAAGACATCCTAGGTTTGTTTTGTCAAATTTTCCTGGCAAAGGAGCATAGCCTGATGCACTATTTATTCATGCAAAATAACAGACACCAAAATGGAAACCTGACAGAATACATTGTAGTTCATTGAGCCCATTGAGCTCTGTGCATCATGTGAAGGATCCATCACTGCCATCATGTTTAATATCAGCAGAGCAACTGAATTAAATCTTAGATGTGAACAGAGTCCATGTCTAAAAAAGGTCACCGTTGCAACCAGGGGTGAAACTATAATAGATGCAGGGGTTGGAATCTCACCTGGGCCCTGGAATCTAAGGAGCTCAAAAGGTCTCTTTGGCCTTGGCCCATATGAAAAAAACTATTACTATCAAAGACCTGTGATAGTTGGGGGCCCTGTTAAAGATTTTACATTGGGGCTCACAAACTTCAAGTTACACCACTGGTTCCAACCATCTGATGTTCTTGCTTTCTTAGTGTGTTGACCCATAAAAATCAAAGAAGTTAAAGAAAAATGCCAACTGTCCCCGTGTGAGGACCATACTTAATGTGCATTATATTCATTATTTTATAAAATGATTGTGTATTTATTGACTTTGACTCTTTTTAATGTAATGGTCTTATTAATTGATTCTTAGCAATATGTGAAGGCAACTTTACCTGTAAAGAAAACGAAGTCTGTGTCCGGCCAAATGAATGTCGATGTCGTCACGGCTACTTTGGTGCCAATTGTGAAACAAGTAAGCAATGTTTGCTCCTTGATGTATGGACATCAGAATAACTGATTTATATTTGTTCATGCATAAGTAGTGTTAACCTGTCTTGTGTTTGTAGTGTTGCTACGTTGAAGCTTATTTCATGTTAAATAAGTTTCCTCATAGGATAGGGGATATATATTTGATTGATTAATGGCTGCAACCCTGGGATTCCCAATGATCATTGGCACGAGGGTCATAAAATCCCTTGTTCTTAAAGGGGTTATCCATTAATTGTACAACCCCTTATCAATCAGTGAGTTTGTCCCCACTAAAATAACAAGACTTATGCGGGCTTTACATGAGATGAGCTATCGTGCGATGCATCGTCGGGGTCACGGTTTTCGTGACGCACATCCGGCATCGTTCACGATGTCGTCTTGTGTGACACCTCCGAGCGACGCAGTATCGCTCACAAATTGTGAGTCATGTACTCGTCACTCAGTTTTAAAAAAATGTTTAATTAAAATGGCGCCGGTTGTTCATCATACCCGGGGTAGCACACATTGCTCCATGTGACACCCCGGGAACGATGAACACAGCTTACCTGCGTCCCGCGGCTCCCGGCGGCTATGCGGAAGGAAGGAGGTGGGAGGGATGTTTATGTGCCGCTCATCTCCGCCCCTCCGCTTCTATTGGCCGGCGGCTGTTTGATGTCGCTGTGACGCCGAAGGTCCCTCCCCCTTCAGGAAGAGGATATTCGCCGCCCACAGCGAGGTCGCTCAGCAGGTAAGTACGTGTGACGGGTGTTTCACGACTTTGTGCGACACGGGCAGCGATTTGTCCGTTACGCATAAACGACGGGGGCGGGTACGATCGATCGTGAAATCGCACGATCGGTCGACTCATGTAAAACCCGCATTATACTCACCTCCGATGCCTGACACTCTTCCAGTGATGTTGGCACTCTGAAATCGAAATGTGTTAGGGTACTTTCACACTTGCGTTCAGCGGAGTCCATCACTATGGAGAATAGCGCAGTCCGTTAACACACTGCGCTATTCTCCATAGACTTGTATGGATGACGCACTGTAATGCAAGTGTCAGCGTTGCATCCGCCGGACGACACAGCGTCGTTATTTTGACGCTGCATCGGGCGGAAGGAACGCTGCATGTAACTTTTTTTTGAGCAGCGGAATCCTTTGGATTTCACTGCGCATGCTCTCTCTGGCTCCCTGCACCCGTAACCAGGGTACACATCGGGTAACCAAGGAACCCTGGTTACGTGTGCCGGGAGCCCGACACTTCCCCGCTCAGCTCCGCCCCCTCCCGCACTCCATATGTATACACACACACACACAATCGCGCACACACACACAATCGCGCACACACACACTCTCACACTCACTCACCTGTCCCCCAGCGATGCAGTCCCCGTGGCACTGACGTCCTCAGCCATGGCCCCGCTCGGCTCCACTCACTTCGCACTCTGCCCCCCGCCCCCCCCACACATTGTCGGCAACCGACCGATCAGCTGATCATCCGGCTACTGTGAGTGATCAGCTGATCACCCGGCGGCCGGCTACTGTGAGTGATCAGCTGATCACCCGGCGGCTGGCTACTTTGAGTGATCAGCTGATCACCCGGCGGCTGGCTACTGTGAGTGATCAGCTGATCACCCGGCGGCCGGCTACTGTGAGTGATCAGCTGATCACCCGGCGGCTGGCTACTGTGAGTGATCAGCTGATCACCCGGCGGCCGGCTACGGTAAATGATCAGCTGATCACCCAGTGGCCGGCTACTGTGAGTGATCAGCTGATCACCCGGCGGCCGACTACTGTTAGCGATCAGCTGATCGTTCACAATAGTCTGCCAACGGTAAAACTGTAAAAAAAAAAAAAACGGATTGCGTTGTTTTGCAGCATTTGTTGCATCCGTTGTGCCACTATATGCAACACATCCGTTGCATCCGTCACACAACGCAATGCACCGGATACCGTTCAACGCAAGTGTGAAAGTAGCCTTAATCTAAAGCAATGTCAGCTTCCATCCTAGGACATAGACATTTTGAACACGTTATCTACCAGCAATCAGTATTATTCTATAGAAAAACTTTTGTCTTTTTTTTTATATATTCTTTAATTAATATATTTTTTTTTATATTTTAGAAAAATGGCTATATTAAGATTCTGTTAATCTTTTCTGTTGTAGAATGTCCAAGACAGTTCTATGGTCCAGACTGCAAAGAAAAATGTGCCTGCCATCCTCATGGACAATGTGACGATGTAGGCGGTCAATGTACATGCAATCCAAATCGATGGGGGCCCAACTGTGAGAATGCATGTCTCTGTAAACATGGCAAGTGTGACCAAGAGACTGGAAAATGTACTTGTGAACCGAACTGGTGGGGACCTCAATGTGCAACTGCCTGTTACTGCAGTTCCAACTCACAGTGTGACCAAGCCACTGGAAGATGCATCTGTCAACCAGGATGGTGGGCACGTAGCTGTAACAACCAGTGCACGTGCAACAACTCACCATGTGATCAATTAACGGGGCGCTGTATGTGCAGAGATCGCCTATGGGGTACGCGATGTGAGCGAGTATGCCAGTGTTTCAAAGGGAAATGTAATCAAGTGGATGGAACTTGCACTTGTGAGCCTGGCTACAGGGGCAAATATTGTCGAGAACCATGTCCAGCGGGCCTGTATGGACAGGGCTGCAGGAGGCGGTAAGGAGACTTCACTTGTTAATTTAATTACTTAGTCAAAGGATAGTTATTTTGTGCTACCTAAAGAATGACATAGGCATACATTCTAAGATATTTGACAAATATTTTCAGTGAATTAATAGGTTAATAGTGGAATGATGTTATAACTTTAGCTTATGCTTATAGTTGTGACATTTATGCTTCCCTGCATCTGTTCTGTATGTCTCAGATCATTTCCAACTTCCATTGTTTTACTGCATATTCTAGATCTGTTTATTTTCCTAGAAGCAAATTGTAATCTGAAAGGGACTTTTCTGTTCAACATCTGCAATCGAACTGTATATCCTAACTATAAACAATGCATATACAGTATATACTGTATGCACTCATATAGTATACTCACACACACTCATCATTGAAATTGCAAAAGTTGAACGATTATGGAAATGACATGATGGATTGACATGTTAATTATATACAAATTATGAAAATATGGAAACTAAATATTCAAAGCATCTTGATTTACTCAGTTTTGAGAATAAGTGCCACATCGTAGAAATACGCACACCCGTCTTTGCATGCTATGACATTGATTTGGTCGTGGAACCAGTGGAACAGCAATTTATCCAAGGTGTTCCAAGAGCCGTTTTCAACATGACACCCTAGGCCAGATGTTGCTCATTCTGCTTTGAGCAGCCTGCATGGCCCAAATAAGCTACCATGGCCTTCAGGGTTTCCAGACTTGTCTTCTGTTATGTCATCTTGGATTTTTTTGTGGCAGAACATTCCTCATACAACTATTAATAACCTCATTGATAGCAACCAAAGTGTCTAAGTGTGGGTATTTCTATACATAGCGCTCTTATTCAATACTTAAGAAATTGAGATGTTTTCATAGTTTCATAGATGTTTTGAACATTTTGTTTTCATTTTTTGTTTTTGGCATATCATTAAGATATCTATCCATCCTGTGATTTCCAAAATGGATAACTTTTTCTTTTTAGTATTGCCATTTCAATGTTGAGGATTGTGTATATTACTGGATATGCAGAATATATAGATCTATATCACAAGCTCTCCTACTTACGTATAAATATACAATTTGGCTGGATTGCAGTTTAACAATTTAGTGGTGACTTTTTTTTTTAAATATTTTGGGTGGAATATGCGACAAAGGTGTATGTATATGACACCCATAAGCAGGAAAGCAGTACATTTCTAATGAATGGTGTCCACAAACATAAACTCTTAACAATCTAGATAATGAAGAGGACTATGTAACTCAATAACATTTAAAAAGAACTTGTTGGGTCCCAAATGTTCCCAACTGCTGGTATAAGGTTATGCATGCAAATTCTTGTATTCTAATCCAATTTGATGTGCAGTCTTTCAAGAATGTGCTTTAAACCTGTAACATCACCTATGAAAATGAAGCCAGAGTAGTCTGTCAAGGAGTTTCCTGCTCTAGACTAGTTTTATATTAGGCTTCGTAGTTTATGAATTTTGTCACCTAAAAGTCCTACAATAGAGTGGGTCAAATGCAGACCTTCAGTCATGTACGGGATGACGTGATTAGAAGATCCAAGGCTGAACTATTCCAGGGCAATTGATGACTTAGCACTGCTTCACATATGTGACAATGCATGATAAAAGTACAATCTTGAATGAGTGCATGGTTAATATGGCAAAACAAACACCATGTTAGAAAGAAGGAACCAACACAAATACTGCTATACTGCAAAGCTCACGGACCTCCTTTTCGTGAATGGGAGCTAAGCTATAAAGTTATAGTATCCGCAGCTACTTGATAGCAATTGTGGTGTGCAGGAAAAATGTACAGAGATCCATAGTCCCTTTATTGTTGCTTGCTATGATTGCAAATTCAATTCTATTTAATGTACTGCATATTTATGATGAGTTGAAACTGAATGAACCAACCTGAGATTCTTCTCCCTTCTAGGTGTGGTCAGTGTAAGGAACAGCAGCCTTGTACCATTGCTGATGGCAGGTGCATAGCCTGTGAACCAGGCTGGAATGGGACAAAGTGTGACCAAGTCTGCTTACATGGTTTTTATGGTGATGAGTGCTCCAAAATATGTCCACCTTGTAAAGATGGACACACGTGCAATCATCTTAATGGGAAATGTTCACATTGCAATCCTGGTTGGATAGGAGATCGGTAAGGAAGAGTGTTTCTTCTATAGAATTATTAGACCGTAAGATAATATTTTCTTTCACAGTGACTTCAACATGATGGATGTGAAAGCCAAACTAAACCTGAGTGAAAAGTGACTTAAAAATAGACTATGGAAGACATGAAAAAGAGAGACAGTGATGAAGGCCATCCATCATAAGGTCACTGAGAATTGTGGTTTTGAACATCTAGCCAACATTTTATATAGCTGACACACTTGTGCAAAAAAGAAAGTTTTAAGAAGTACAGCTATTTTTTTTTGTATATACAATTTTTCCTGTTAAACTAAGCGTTTTAGTAGGTTCAGAGTGGAGAAGAATAACAACCATCTTCCTACTAAGATCCTCTTTAGATGTAGAGTAGATTTCTTTTGTGGCATTTGCATCATTTGCTTTTAGCTCTCAAGACAAAGTCTACTGAGTTATCTCTGCCAGTAAAGCAAGCCAACATTAGGTGGAAAACAACTGTGGTGAATGACAGAAGAATTCTTTCCTTGGTGAAAGCCTCAAAAACAGTTGGCCGGATCAAGATTTCCCACTATGGGGTAGACGTATTTGTGTCAAAGTCAACAATAAAGAGAAGTCTTTACCAGAATAAATTCAGGGGGTTTACCACAAGATGTAAATCACTGGTAAGCCTCAAAAAGAGGAAGGAACTGGAATTAAAAAAGAAAATTCTAAAAATAACATAAGTGTATGTAGCTCTGGAGTGGTTGGTGAAGAATGTTAAGAAGACAAGGAACTGCTTATGAACTAAAGCATGTCCCCATCATTAGTCAAAGACGGTGGTGTTTAAGGTTTGGGTTTGTATATCTGATAGTGGAACTGGTTTCATTGAGCTAAATTATCTTTTTGTACTCAGCCATTTGTTTCAAAACAATGTAGATGCCACTTCTCAGTGTAGATTGGCAATGATGAAAAATACATGTGAAAAGCAATATGTTCCGTAATGGCCAAGACAATCGCTTGACCTTAGTCCAGTTAACCATGTATTACACTTAATAAAGGCAAATGTGGAAAAAGGGAGCAGTTATTTAAAACATCTGCAATAAAAGCCTATCAGAGAGTTGACCGTAAAGGAACCAAGGGTCTGGTAATGTCTTCAGCTGCAAGCTTTAAAGGGAAACCTATTAGTCTACTCATGCAGCTCAAACTGCAGGCAGCATGAATCAGAGCCTGGACGCTCAATTGCAACCAGGTCGCTCCTCCTCCCTGAAGGAGCCCTGGGACTACTTAGCTATTTACAATAGCGAAACGTACATGGGTAGGCTCAGGGGCTGTTTTCCATGGGGACACTCTGATTGGGGATCCTTCTGAAGCATTATCCATGCTTGCACACAAGCACTTTATCTTGATTTCATCCATTTACCACACTGTTGGATGACATCAAGGAGGTTCATGCATTACATCTTCATGTACTGGATTACTATCATGCCAGATCATTTGTTGTCAATATGTGAGCATTCGCACAACTTATAATTATTTCCTTCCCACTTGGGTTGTGATTAATTGTGCCCCACTTGGGTATTAATATATGTATACTATGACATGAACTGATTGTGTATTCTCCCTGTTATTCATTTAAGAACCTCATCTAGCTACCCATTGTGTGACTACATTGTAATTGGTTATTATTGTTGTGCTTTTTACATTCTTGGGATCTGCTCCATTATTGATCCAATAATATTGTATATTATCAATAAAATTTGTATTTGTATTTGCACTTCAAATTCTCCGGTTCTCCTTGTTTTCTATGTGTATTGGAGTAGGTGCTGGTCATGGATTGACCCACATTTTGGGCATCCATAACCTAACATGAATTATATGGTTATGAGGAGGTTTGTTCTCATCAGGTATGTTCTTTTCTGAAATTCTCCAGCATTTCAGAGAAACCATAGTTTAAGGGTCCGGCTGGGGACTATAGGAAGAGACAAGACTAGCCCAGCCCAGAAACACACTATCCCTTATGTGTGAATTTGGAGAGACCTGTCCATTACCCAGAGTGCTGATGGGAGAAACTAGCAGTGTGCTGAGACAGACTAGTCTTCACTATCCTTATAGTCGTCGCCAGGCTCCAATTAATTCGGGCCATGGTTTGGACACCATGAGCTGACTGACAGGTTCCCTTTACGTGATCACTTACGGACTGCAAAGAATTCACAAAAAAATATTGTTACAATTTCATTTACAATTATTAAGTTTATACAATTACTTTTGCGCCCATAAAATTAATGTGGACTACTTATTTAGTTGTAATTGGTTCATCTAATGTAAGTGTAAATACTCATATCTATATATATAATTGCCTTATTCTGTCTGTCTGTCTGTCTGTCTGTCTGTCATGCTTCAAAATTGTGTCCTTCCGGTGACATTGTGTCCTTACGGTGACACAAAGCTGATTGGCCGCTGGGCTCGCCATGGCCCCGCCCCCCCACACGGATTGGCCGCTCGCCCAGGCTGTGCCCCCACACGGATTGGCCAGCCGCTCGCCCAGGCTCTGCCCCCCCACAGATTGGCCTCTCGCCCCGGCACCCTGCAGGCATTGGGGCAACTCGGCCACGCCCCGCCCCTCACGCAATGGACGCTAGCTCTGCCCCGAACTGACACGGTCACGGCTCCCAGGTGAGTACTGTACAACCCACCCCCACCCCCCCCAACGGGAGCCCACATCAGCGTACGCCGCCAACCCAGCCGACACTTACCCTCGCATTGCTGGCCTTGCCGCCGTATGCTGGTGTGGGCTCCCGTGCGAGTGGGGGACGTGATGCGCTGGTAACCATGCTAGCATAGTTACCAGCACATCAAGGTCCTGCAGCGGCGGAAGATCCACACGCACACACATAACAGCACACACACACACACATACACACACATCAGATCACACTCACTCTCACAAACACCTCACACACACATCGCATCCACACACTCACAGCATCCGGCGATATCGCTTGCTTCTCGGCCTCGATACTGTGCTGTTGTGACCTTCCAGGACCTGCCGGAGGATCACATGGCCAGAAGCATGTGGTATCTCCGGATGTTGTGAGTATGAGCGCGTATGTGCAATATAGTCAATGTGTGTGTGCGTGAGTGTATGCGATCGGGTGTGTGTTGGTGTGTGTGAGTGTATGCGATCGGGTGTGTGTCGGTGTGTGTGAGTGTATGCGATCGGATCTGTGAGTGTCGGCAGAGGAGCATGGCGTGCTGGAGGAGGCTGGGAGGAGAGAGGCTGATCCTGGGGAAGGCTGGGATGGGGAGGCTGATGCTGGGGGCAGAGAGGCTGATGCTGGGATGAGAGAGGCTGATGCTGGGATGAGAGAGGCTGATGCTGGGGACAGAGAGGCTGATGCTGGGGACAGAGAGGCTGATGCTGGGGACAGAGAGGCTGATGCTGGGGACAGAGAGGCTGATGCTGGGATGAGAGAGGCTGATCCTGGGGAAGGCTGGGATGGAGAGGCTGATGCTGGGGACAGAGAGGCTGATGCTCGGGACAGAGAGGCTGATGCTGGGGACAGAGAGGCTGATGCTGGGATGAGAGAGGCTGATCCTGGGGAAGGCTGGGATGGAGAGGCTGATGCTGGGGACAGAGAGGCTGATGCTGGGGACAGAGAGGCTGATGCTGGGGACAGAGAGGCTGATGCTAGGGACAGAGAGGCTGATGCTGGGGACAGAGAGGCTGATGCTGGGGACAGAGAGGCTGATGCTGAGGACAGAGAGGCTGATGCTGGGGACAGAGAGGCTGATGCTGGGGACAGAGAGGCTGATGCTTGGGACAGAGAGGCTGATGTTGGGGACAGAGAGGCTGATGTTGGGGACAGAGAGGCTGATGCTGGGGACAGAGAGGCTGATGCTGCGGGGAGAGAGGCTGATGCTGGGAGGAGAGAGGCTGATGCTGCGGGTAGAGAGGCTGATGCTGGCGCAGCATGGCGGATGGAGCACGTTTGGGAGTGCGCAGCATGGCGGATGGAGCATGTTTGGGAGTGCGCAGCATGGCGGATGGAGCACGTTTGGGAGTGCGCAGCATGGCGGATGGAGCACGTTTGGGAGTGCGCAGCATGGCGGATGGAGCACGTTTGGGAGTGCGCAGCATGGCGGATAGAGCACGTTTGGGAGTGCGCAGCATGGCGGATGGAGCACGTTTGGGAGTGCGCAGCATGGCTGATGGAGCACGTTTGGGAGTGCGCAGCATGGCGGATGGACCACGTTTGGGAGTGTGCAGGATGGGAGATGGAGCACGATGGGGGGTGCGCAGCATAGGGGATGGAGCACGTTTGGGAGTGCGCAGCATGGCGGATGGAGCACGTTTGGGAGTGCGCAGCATGGGGGATGCAGCACGATGGGGAGTGCGGAGTATGGCGGATGTAGCACGTTTGGGAGTGCGCAGCATGGCGGATGGACCACGTTTGGGAGTGCGCAGCATGGCGGATGCAGCACGTTTGGGAGTGCGCAGCATGGGAGATGGAGCACGATGGGGGGTGCGCAGCATAGGGGATGGAGCACGATGGGGAGTGCGCTGCATGGGGGATGGAGCACGATAGGGAGTGCGGAGTATGGCGGATGGAGCACGTTTGGGAGTGTGCAGCATTGCGGATGGAGCACGTTTGAGAGTGCGCAGCATGGCGGATGGAGCACGTTTGGGAGTGCGCAGCATGGGAGATGGAGCACGATGGGGAGTGCGCAGCATGGCGGATGGAGCACGTTTGGGAGTGCGCAGCATGGGGGATGGAGCACGATGGGGAGTGCGGAGTATGGCGGATGGAGCACGTTTGGGAGTACGCAGCATGGCGGATGGAGCACGTTTGGGAGTGCGCAGCATGGCGGATGGAGCACGTTTGGGAGTGCGCAGCATGGGGGATGGAGCACGATGGGGAGTGCGCAGCATGGCGGATGGAGCACGTTTGGGAGTGCGCAGCATGGGGGATGGAGCACGATGGGGAGTGCGCTGCATGGCGGATGGAGCACGTTTACGAGTGCGCAGGATGGGAGATGGAGCACGATGGGGGGTGCGCAGCATAGGGGATGGAGCACGATGGTGAGTGCGTTGCATGGGGGATGGAGCACGATGGGAAGTGCACACCTCCCCCCAACACACAAACGCGCGCACACTGCACAACACACCACACACACACACTGGGAACCACAAACAACTGCCCTACACAGACACCCACACACAGACAACGCTGCACACACAAATATACGCACATACCGCACAACACACACATTGCACAAAACATACCTCCCCCCAAAACACACCACACACACACAAACTGCGCAACACACACACAACGCTACAGACACACAGTGCTCCACAAACAACGCAACACACAAACAACACCGCTCTCACCCCCCGCCACACCCAGACAACACCCAGAACATGTACAGCGCCCTACACAAACACTTGGTAACTACACACAACAACATCTATATATATATATATATATATATATAACAAAAATCATACATGAACTACACAATACGTAAATTCTAGAATACCCGACCTTCTAGTTGTTATAATATTTTAATTTCATCTACTATGTGCTGAGGTTGACCGCTAATTTAGAGGCACTTGATTACTTTTAATATTATAAATACAGTACATGATTCATTTATTTCCCGTTGTTTTCGTGACACCAAATTATTTCTCAGAAAAATACCTTGAGAAGCTAATTAACCTATCAGCGTGGGAGTAAACCGGAGTATATACAAAAATTCCATAGGTGTCCCATGGGCCCACGTACAAATGCACAATAAATAGAGAACTTATACTTCAGTAGTATTTTTCATTAGTATGACACAGAGTTGTATTGGTAATTTTGATCATCAATGGACATGTCTCTGGAATTATTTTTGTGGACACATTGAACATGGTCTGCAAATAAACATGAATATGTGAATGGCATCCTAGACTTGAATGGAACAAGGTAATGGAAAAGATCCAGCTGAACTCTAACGGATAAATAAAAATTCGTCTTTATTTCATCTTAGATTAAAAAATATCCATGTTACAGATAATGACACTGGCTTGTACACACTGGTAGATGGCGGATAATTAGCACACTACGCGTTTCGGCGGGATGCCTTCCTCAGGTCAGCTGCAAGCAAAACCCATGTAGATGTTACCCATTGTCTTATCAAAACCAAGCAACCAAGTGCTGCAAGACAACAACTAATGCAACTATAAATGAAAAGCTACTTAACTCAAGCTGTGTTTCCAGTTTTTCAACTTGAGGCTAGGCAACCCATTTTTTTTAAAGAAATTATCCATTGAAAATAAATTTGAAGCTACCAAAAAAAATAGTGATGCACAGATAGTTATATAAGATGCTTATATATTTATATGAAATAATAAATATATTTTTTTATGTTTAGGTGTGAAACTAAATGCCGTAATGGTACATATGGAGAGAACTGTGGTTTTGTCTGCACTGATTGTTTTAATGGAGAGTGCCATTTTGAGACGGGAAAGTGTCTTTGCACTGCAGGCTCTTATGGACCATAGTAAGTGTCAGTGGTTTCCTTATGTTTTTTACCCGCATCTGTTGAATTGGGCTATATCAGTTTAGAGAGGCTCTGTCACCTCTCCTGACTTGTCTGTTGTAGTAAATGTCTGCATTTCTCATAAAACAACAATAAAGGCTCATATTTTCTTAGAATTCCACATTGCATTGCTCCTCTGAATCCACAAAGAGATTAATAAATTGACAACTAAGTGCTACTATTCCTTGGTCAAAGAGGCGTGTCCCTATTCTTTCTGCAATAATTGGACAATGTAATCCAAAACTGACAACACCCAGTCATCACTTTATACATTTCTAGAAGAACGACATAATAGATTTCTTAAAAAGGAGCTCCGGATGTTATATTGTGGGGAACACAATTATCAACTAAAGTAGACATGTAAGGAGAGTTGAACGTTCCTCTTTAAAACCTAAATATGCTCCATTTTTTATGTATAAAGTACATCCCCTGCGTTCGATGGTAGCAGTATTGTAGTAGAATCTTTAAATGCATAGCGCATACATGATATCTGTAACGTCGGCTCATGCTGCAGATATCACCAGGACGCACATGAAACCTGCAGCATTTTTTGAAGTGTTATAATTCCCATGGGAAAAAACTCTCAATATCTAACGATTGATCCACCATGCTCTGTACATTGCATTCTTATCATGATGCTTTTTATATTTTCCAGCCTCAAGTCTCGGTGCCTGTTTAGCCATTTCTCAGAACTAAAGGGGTTTTCCATTTTTTAGATAAGTGGACTTTAAAGGATTCCTGTATTCACTGCTGCTATGGCCTCTGTGTTATGGCTGCAGTGGTGGCATCGTATCTACAGTTCACATCACCGCTGCAGCCAATCAGTGAGCTCAGCAGCTCTGCTGATACATACTGCAGCTAAGCTCAGTGATTGGCTGCAGTGGTGATGTATGCTATCAACATAACTTCATCACTGCCACAGAAACACTGGAGTAGTAATGGAGATTTGCCGCTGGACAGTGGGAGAATGAGTACTATATGTGTTATTTTATGTTACAGGAATCAATCGGTGCAGTTTTCTAAAAGTGGAAAACTCCTTTAAGGATTTTTATAGTAATGATAAATAGGGATAAGACTTTAATGTGAATGTGCTCTACAGCAATATACAGTAGCACTACATGTTGAGTAAGGTCTAGATATAATTTATTTTTTTACGGTCTCCAGAGTTAGGGAACTTAGGGGGTAAATGTTTATACAACTAGAATTTAGCTTGGAATTTACACATAAAAAGATTAGAGTTAACATGGGTCGTGGACGTGGTAACATACTTTCTTGGCCATAGTCCAACTAGTCATTCCAATGGTAATTTAAAATGTAAAGTATAATAAAGTTGAGTACGATGTATAGGCTGCTACTTTATAGGTGATGGTTACCTGTTCTCGTTCTTTATCTATACCGTCCATTAGTGAGCAGCAATGACTATTCACATAATAGTATGTAGTTTGGAAAGACATACTGTGATACCTGAATCCCTTTCCCTGTCCCACCAGTCTGCGGGTCTGTCCTTTCCTCTGTTACACTGCAGCTCTGAGAGTGCAGATTGGCTCCGATGTGTAAGCACTAGCCCTGCTTAACTTCTCCAGGCAGCCATTGTATTTTCAGATCTCTTGAGGTAAGAACAAAATAATAATATATTGCAACTAAACTACTTTACTTTTTTCTTAAGGTGGCTTTATATGCCACGAGATCGCTAAAGCGATCTCATTGGGGTCACGGAATTTGTGACGCACATCCGGCCGCTTTAGCGATGTCGTTGCGTGTGACACCTATTAGCAATTTTGAATCATTGCAAAAACGTTCAAAATCGCTAATCGATGACATGCCCCCCTCTTCCCAAATATCGTTGCTTCTGCAGTAACGATGTTGTTCCTCATTTCTGCGGCAGCACACATCGCTACGTGTGACACCACAGGAACGAGGAACCTCACCTTACCTGCGTCCCGCCAGCAATGAGGAAGGAAGGAGGTGGGCGGGATGTTTGTCACACTCATCTCCGCCCCTCCGCTTTGATTGGGTGGCCGCTTAGTGACGACGCTGTGCCGCTGAACAAACCACCCCCTTAGAAAGGAGGCAGTTCGCCGGTCGCAGCGACGTCGCAGAGCAGGTATGTGCGTGTGATGCTGCCATAGCGATAATGTTTGCTACGGCAGCGATCACCACATATCTGCGGTACGATGGGGGCGGGTGCTATCACGCTCGACATCGCTAGCATCGGCTAGCGATGTCGCAGTGTGTAAAGCGGCCTTAAGAACTCCGCATTGGACCACTCCTTTATTATCCTCTCTTTTTTTTTTTTTTTAAATAGAATGGCAATTGGGGGAATCCCCATCTAGTGAAACCGAATTTTCATCATGTGACAAAAACATTCAAGTAATATTTATTTATCATATTTTGCTTATATAGCTCCATCATATTTCTTCAGCACTTATCATCACTGTCCCCATTAGGGCTCACAACCTAAATTCCCTATCTGTATGTCTTTGGAGTGTGAGAGGAAACCGCACAACCCAGAGGAAACCCACACAAACACGGGGAGAACATACAAACTCCTTGCAGAGGGTGTCCTTAGTGGGATTTGCATCCAGCACCCCAGTGCTGCAAAGCAGCAGAGCTAACCAATGTAAAAATCAAAAGAATGGCACAACACACAGGTCTAAAAATCATACTCCATGATAGTTATATTATGGTAAATATGATATTTTACTCAAACAGATCTGAGATTATATCTTTAAAACTAAACATAACGAAAATTCAGCAAATTTTCTGCTGTCGATTTGCGAACAGAAAATCCCCTGCAAATTGCAGAACTAGCATTGGGAGTGACTTTGCATGAAAATTCATTCAAACTCTACATAGAAAATAAGTGGAAACTCCCCAGCGCTTGTCATTTGCATCACTGTAAAAAAAATCTGAAGTGCAAATTGAACACCGCTGCTGAATTTACACTGTGTATATCATTGCACATTTCACTCTTTTACATTAAAAGAACTTATTGTCCCGTCCAGCTCTGTCACAGTTGGGTTCAGGAAAATATTGTGACATCCAAAACACCAAAACTCCTTCTATTAACCAAAAACTTTATTGGTCCCAGCAAACATTGAAAAAAAACACAAAATACAACGTTTCGAACAACACAGGGCCTTTATCAAGCCATTAATAACTGTTGGGTTCAGTGGCGGACGTATCATTCATGCAACCTGTGGAGTCGCACAGAGGCCCAACAGCTCATGGGGCCTACGTCCACCTCTAAAGCAGATGGAATTCAGCATTATGGACTTTAAGGTCTTCAATGGGCCCATATATTGTTCTTGCACAGAGGCTTCTTCTGTCTGTGTCCCCCAGTGTTTGGGTTGGTTGGGCATGTTGGTGCCTGCCTAATTTAATGAAATGTTACATGTAATTTACATGGTTTTTGTGGTTTAGAGGGCTAATGGGGCCAATATACAATGTGGAGAGTTGTGTTGGGGCCATTATATTGCTTGTAGGCCCATTATACTGTATGGAAGGCTGTGTGGGGGTCACAGTTGGGGGATCAAACTGTGTTTGGGTCACCATACTTTGCTAATAGTATTGAGGGTGGTACAGTAGAGTCATCATACTGAGTGTGGAGAGTACTGTTGAGGGAGTCACTGTGGGTGTGTCATACTGTGACAAGGGTGGGAGACAATTTTGTTGGCATCACTTTTTATGGGTATAATGAAAAAGGAATCTAGGGGCTTCAATAGGAGGCAAATTACTTTGTAGTGGCTGTAAAGTTGTAAGATATGCTCTTCTGTGCCCCCTTGGAATATTTTAGAGGAGGGTCCCAATTAGAACTTCTGCTTTGGGGCCCCATGATTGGTATGTACACCCCTGTTGAGAAGTAGAACAGGGGATGCTGGCCTCTTAAGGAAACATACACATGTGGTAGGCTCTGTATAGTATTCTTTGTCTGTTCCCCTTTAACGGTATAAATAGCTACTGTCTGGGTTGTTTGTTTGCAGTTCTAACACATTTTACAGTCTTCATTTCAGTGCCAAAAGTTATTAGCCAATCATTCATGTTTAGTGCATGATGTGCGAAAAGGTAATGAACTTCATTTAAATATAAATGACTTGTGCAGAGATAATCTGAAGGTCTGAACAACTTCCATGTATTTTGTGAGTTTCTAGGGGAGTTACGTGGGCCTGTTTTGCAGATTAAAGCTATTCATATAGAACAGATGAATACAAGACATGGTTTTATAAGTAGAAACATATGATGGTATATTCGGTGACATTTCTCAATGTACATTATGGGAATGTTACCAAATAAGGTTAAGGGTTGAATAACTTAGGAATCAAAACAGGCTTTATGGTGCTTTCAACTGCAATAACTTTAGCTCATAAAATATGATTCATGTGTTAAAACATAAAAACATTAAAAGATGTGCACAAATCTGACCCGTTATGCATCAGTATTGAGGCATCTTCAATATCAAAAGTCAACCAATAAATCATGAGCCCCAAGACATTGTATAGGGAAACCTTATGATCTTGGAATAAGGGAAAAAATATTAGAATACCAAATTATACATACCTGGTCAAAGAATTGGGTTAGGGATTCCCAGCTAGTCTCCCACGCTGGTACTTGCCAGGCCTCAAACTAAGTAACGTCTGCGATCCGTCGAGGGCAGGCACAATAAGTTCAGCATGGCCGTCGATAAAGAATTGGTCAAAGAATTGCAGAACAAACTATCATTTAGGCAGTTACGACCATGTTTAAACTAAAGAGAACACCAGTAATTCTCAGGATAAGATGTTCAGCCATTTTCCCTTTGCATCTTTGATTGACCTATATTCTTCATACTTCTGATTGACAGATTAGGCATTGCTAGTTTGCATGGCCCAATATTTCCATGTATCTAGGCAGATTTCCCATTAGGGGTTTGGCAAAATAGTAATTACATATTGAGAATATTCTTTCACTTTAGCAAACTTAATTGCAATCAGATTTAGAAAATAGATGAAAGATGTCTCACTTATCCTTATGTAACTGTTTTATGAAGGCAAATACTGCAATAAATTCTACTTTTTTTGCAGCTCTATTTTTAATATTGTGACTAGGTCACGATAATCCAGAAATACTAATTAATCACTATGTTAAATCAAAGGCCATATCTGTATTTGCTTAGGATTATACTCACCAGTGTCCTTCCAGGCTTTGACTTCAGATCATGTGTTCATTTCTGCTGGTAGGGAATATGTGTAGCAAGGGTAGAATACAATTAAAAAATAACCTTTAATAAATTAATAGCAAAAAAATGGAAAAAGAAATATTGATACATAAACACCTATACCTGCAGGATTGTGCACCAGGCAGTATTGCGCATACACGCTGGCAGTGAACCTGTAGGATTGTGCAAATGAGAAATATTGCACTAAACCTCAGGGACAAACAGTCTCACCGTATTCCTTGATGTCCTCCATATATGTCCCAATAAACTCATGGATGGCACCCAAGATAGGGGGAGAAACAGCCTTCTAGATCCACATAGTGCCCTTGGGGTCTTCCTTAGATAACACCTGCTCACATGTACTTCCCTGGATCTGTATGGGTGTCTCCACCACCTATCTTGGGTGCCATCCATGACTTTGTTAGGACATATATGGAGGACATCAAGGAATATGGTGAGACAGTTCCAGATTATGTCATTTCCAGTTTTTTAGTAGTCATTTTTTATACACTGGGTCATCAATTATCACTTGCACTTTTGTGATTATAGGGCAATATTATTGCGTACATAAGAGTTATGAGGGTTCACTATACCCACTAGTGCACTTTTGTTTCTTGCACATGTGCACTTTGTATTGTGTTTGTTTTTTCCTGACGTTTAGTGCAATATTGCTCATTTGCACAATAATACAGATTCACTGCCAGCGGGCATTTGCAATACTGCCTGTTGCACAGCCCTGCAGGTATAGGTGTTTATGTCTCAATGTTTTTTCCATTTTTACCTATTAATTGATTAAAGGGAACCTGTCAGGTCCAATATGCACCCAGGACCACGAGCAGTTCTGGGTGTGTATTGCTAATCCCTGGCTAACTGTCCCTGTATACACTAGCATAGATAAAGAGATATTTAGAAAACGTATTTCTAAAGATCTTTTATCGTATGCTAATGAGTGTGGGGACTAGCCTCCTGGGCATTAGTTCCCTGGCCAATCACCTCCATTAGAATGTTAGTACGCCCCTGTGGGTGTGCTAACATGCTAATGAATACGCAGCATCAGAGGATGATCTCACTGACCTCTCTGCTGCCATCGCCACCCGACGGGGGATTTCCGCTCAGTGCGCATGACCCCGGAGTTTGAGTCATGCACACTATGAAGCCAGGTGTACGCGTCCTGGCTTCAAACTGAAGTAGTGGCATGACCCAAACTCCGGGGTCATGCACACTGAGACGAAATCCCCTGTCGAACGCGATGGCGGTGATGGAGAGGTGAGTGAAATCATCCTGTGACACTGCGTATTCATTAGCATGATAGCACACCCACAGGGGCGTACTAACATGCTAATGGGGGCGACTAGCCGGGGAACTAACGCCCAGGGGACTAGTGCCCTCGCTCATTAGCATACGATACAAGATCTTTAGAAATACTTTTTCTAAAGATCCCTTTATTTATGCTTGTGTATACCGGGACAGTTAGACAGGGATTAGCAATATGCACCCAGAACTGTTCGTGGTTCTGGGTGCATATTGGACCTGACATGTTCCCTTTAAAGGTTATGTTTTAATTGTATTCTACCCTTGCTATACATATCCAATTGAATTGGTATATTTCTACTTCGGTGATAGAAGTTTATTGTGAGACATATCTGCTGGTAGAGAGTGTCTATGTTTTAGCATAATTTGATTTTCTCCCCTGGCACTTCACATAATGGTTCTTTTTTGTGACACACACTTCTTATTTTGTTAGTGTCATTCTATCTGATAAAACTCATCCCTGCATTTGCTTCTGTCATTAGTGAATTGTTCCATTCTCAACATCAATACTGTCTTTTGTAAATAACTGTAAAAGGGGTTGTCTTGGGCTAGAAAAAAATTTTCAAGAAGCACCACCATTGCTTATGGATCACACATGGTGAGGTTGTTAGGTCTCCTTTGTCCAACATGTCTCACAGTGGTCAAAATGCCTGCTCAGCCTCACACATCAACAGTAAAATAGAAATTGCTGCTGGGAGTATTGTTTCTTGTCATAGTATGGCACATGCCATGTAAAATCAGTCCTGCAATCAGTACTTAGAGGAGCACTTACTTTTATCTTACTGCAGCTTTAATAAAATTACTGAACAGCTGTTTCTTTCCCTGGGCGGTGGGACTCCTTTATCCAGGATATCAGTACTATATTCTATAGGATCCTCTGTTCTTTAGGCACAGATAGCAGTACATATCTTCAGCCTATCCACTTTTTAGAGTAGAACCCCAGTTTGAATCATGTTTATGGTTTTCCTTCATGTACTCTCTAGGTCAGTGATCCCCAACTCCAGCCCTCAAGAGCCGCCAACAGGGCATGTTCTCAGGATTTCTTTATTATTGCACAGGTGATAATGTAATCACCTTCTGTCACGGCAGGGGATTAGAGGACCCCGGTGAGTGACGCAACACAAAGAGAACATCAAGGAAAAAATACAAGGGATGGCTCTGGTGCTAGGGAAAGCGAAGTCACCTCCTAACACTCAACTGAGGCTGATCCCAGCATTGTCTAACATCCCTAAACAGGTACTTCCCCCTGTGCGTCGTTATGTACCTAGGCCTTTGCTGGCCCTGAGCATACTCTGACTAATGCCAAGGCCAGCGAGATGTTAGTCTCACCACTAGAATAACACAACACGAGGAAGGTAAGCTAAACAGGGTAAAGACACAACAAATAGTCATCCACAGTTACTTCTCAGTTGCACCTTAGATGCTCCAGAACCAGGCTCCTTCAAAGTGGTCAGTTATAGAATGAGATATAGCTGATGTAGGAGAGAGTGAGGAGTGAAATTATATAGCAAAAGGGCATGCCTGCAGCTGTGATTAAACAGGTACAAGTTAATCTCAACAGGATAGAAAAGAGACCTTAACCCCTTCAGCACCAAATGGAATTAAATACTCTCCTACTCCGCATAGGTGATGAGCGAATTCTAAAATGGATCTGCTATTAAACAAATGCAGTGATCTTCTGATCACCAATCCTCAAAAAGTCTCAGCGGGGTGCGACACACTCATGACACCCGCATAGGTGATGATTCCACAACCTGTGCAATGGTAAGGAAACTCTGAAAACATGCACTTGTTGCTGGCTCTTCAGGTCTGCAGTTGGGGAATAGAGTTGAGCGCGGTTCGCGGTTCGAGGTTCTCCAGTTCTAAGCTCGAGTGATTTTGGGGGCTGTTCGAGATCGAACTAGAACTCGAGCTTTTTGCAAAAGCTCGATAGTTCTAGATACGTTCGAGAACGGTTCTAGCAGCAAAAAGCAGGGCTTTTTACAGCTACAGTGTGCAGGAGCCATCGCTGGCAGCCTGCCAGAAGCTGGTAACCAAGATAAACATCGGGTATCCAACCAAAGCGCTTTGGTTAGTAACCCGATGTTTATCCTAGTTACGTGCAGGAAGCCCACACTTCCCCGCTCAGCTCGCTCCGCCCCCTCCTGCCCGCGGCATGCATTGTACACACGTACACATACACACACACACACACACACACACACTCTCTGCACACATGGCCCCGCTCGGCTTACCTGCGGTGATGAAGTCCCGCCATCCCGACCTCAGCGCTGTCACTGTCCTCCATGGCCGCCGCTTGTCACATCACCTCTCGCTTCCGACCCGAGACTGACTAGCGGTGATGTCGCGGGCGGGGAGGAGGGTGTCAGCACACTACGCTCGCCCCCTTCTGCTCGGGTCCGGCGGCCGCTGCTCAGTGGTGGCTCGAGCTGTAGGCCGGATCCCGGGGGTTTCTCGAGCGGCACTCCTCGCCCGTGAGTGAAAGGGGTTGTTGGGTGTGGGGTTTGTTTATAGTCCGTGACGCCACCCACGGTTGTGGTGATTTCACCACCGCTGCTCAATACGGGGATCCCGGGGATGGTGATGCGGAGCAGCCAGGTGTTGTGTTGCCCCTCCGTGGTCAGGGGTTGGTGATCCCGGGGCCCGGTGATGGTTTGGGAGGTGCAGGGCCTGGTGGGCGCAGGGACGCGGGGGCAGCGCTGTGCCTTGCGGCACTGTGGTACTCACTCAGCCTGAGACGTGAACACAGTTTTACGGTAAACCAAACGGCTGGTAGGACGGTCCCACGGACGGCTGCACCTGCACTCCCGGTAGGTGACGGTGATGTCCCTCTTCCTTGCACCTTTGGTTGATTTGTGGTAGCGGTGGATTCCCTCCGGTTACCCGCTCCCCGGCTTCAATCTGGGCCGGAGGAGCCCTACGCTTTGCCCGCAGGCGCTGGCCCTGAGAAACTGGTGCCGTGGCGGTGGCGGTGTCTCTCCTACTCTGGTTGGGCTGTTGCCTTCAATCGGGACTTGGTTGTTGGGGGATCTACGTCCCCTTCACTGACGGATTTGGCAATTTTCGGCGACTCCTAGCCTTGCCGTGGTCCGAGAGGCCCCTGCCCTGGTGCTGACTGTCCTTCGGAACACTGCTCCGGACTGCCGGGCACACAGCCAACGGGGTCCTTCCGGGAACTTCCAAACGGTCCCCCTCCAGACAGTCACCGCCGTTGCTGACCTTGCTGACCTGCCCTGCACTTAGCTGGACTCTTCAGGCTTTGCACACTCCTTCTGTTCTGTCACCACTCTTGCTTTCCTCCTTTTCCACTTTACTTCCTTCACTTTCACTTAGCTGTTGTTTACTCAAGCCCTGCCTGGGCTACTCCTCCACTCCTCTCTCAAGCTCTTCCCTGAGCTGACTGCCTGGTTTCTCCCGCCTCCAGAGCTGTGATCTCCTCGGTGGGCGGAGCCAACCGCCTGGCCCACCCCCTGGTGTGAATCATCAGTCTCTGGAGGAAGGCAACAAGGATTTGTAGTTTAGCTGTGATGTGCCTACCTGGGGTGTGGGGTGTGGTGGTGTTGTGACCTGTGACCCCTGGCTTGCCCAGGGCGTCACATTCCCCCTTAGCAAAATGCAGACCGTCCGCGGGCTGCCGTCCTACACCGGTTTTATTTTTCTGAAAAAGATAACATATGGGAATTAACATATATACATTTTTAATAATAACTTCCCAAGACGGGAGGCACATTTACTTTTAACGTTGCCAACGGTTTACGGTTACGGTTTCCGCTCTCTCCCTCTCCGCGATCTCCAGGCCCAGCAATGTCGGCTCCCTATCCCAATACGGCGCTGCTGCCAGCGCCGGCGCACGGGTTGGGCCCCGCGGGACATCCAGAACGTTACCCACTGTCAGGAAGGTGGGCGGCGTATCCCGCGGTGTCTTGGCCTTGGGCACTGCCTTGCAGCAACAACCCGGCGCTACCTCAGCCGAGGTGTGGGGGATGGGCACAGGGGCTTTCCGCAGCTGGGCCTTCGGCTCGGAGCGGGTCATCGGCTCCGGCTCGGGAAACTGCTCGGGGACTGTCTCTAGTACAATCTTCGGAGCCTTCCATGGCAACACCTCCGGTTTGCTACGGGCTCCGGCTACATGTCGGTCCGCTGGGGCGGACGGGCTGGGTATCGCTACCGGTTGCGGTGGTAGCGGGCCTAGTGGCGAGGTCACGGCCCCCGAGACGGGTGGCGAGGGAGGCAACGGGGGGAGAGGGCTTGGACCGGGTCCCTCAGCCGCAGCGACCGGTCCCTCCGGGACATAGGGGCGTGGGTCACTCACCCTTCCTTCCTCCGCTTCCTCCTCGCGTCTCCGCACGGTGGCTATAACGTCCGCCATGTCGGTCTCCCACTCCTCCAAGAGGAGCTGCATCTTGACCTGCACCCTTAGATGGAGCTGCGCGGTCCGGATTTCCACCCACGCTGCGGTTCCCGGCGCGGGGGCCACGGTGTTTCGGGACGGCATCCACATGGTGACTTTCTCTCTTCCTTCCAGGAACGGTATGCTTGCAGGGTCCTGGCGTCCCTGCTTTTATAGCTGCGACTACATGCCGCCGGCCGCCATCGCGTCCCCCTTAGCTCTTTTCGGCCCCTCCTCTCTCGGGGCGGGGTTTTGGCCTTCGCGCCTCTGCTACTCGAGAAGACGCTCGAGCGGGAACTTTTCGCGCCAAAGATGGCGGCTTCTGAAATTTTTCTGCCGGATACCTCCGGCGGTAACAAGGCGCACCTCTACCAGACGGCAGAGCGGTAAGATCCTGTTCGTGACGCCAAGTTGTCGCGGGCGGGGAGGAGGGTGTCAGCACACTACGCTCGCCCCCTTCTGCTCGGGTCCGGCGGCCGCTGCTCAGTGGTGGCTCGAGCTGTAGGCCGGATCCCGGGGGTTTCTCGAGCGGCACTCCTCGCCCGTGAGTGAAAGGGGTTGTTGGGTGTGGGGATTGTTTATAGTCCGTGACGCCACCCACGGTTGTGGTGATTTCACCACCGCTGCTCAATACGGGGATCCCGGGGATGGTGATGCGGAGCAGCCAGGTGTTGTGTTGCCCCTCCGTGGGCAGGGGTTGGTGATCCCGGGGCCCGGTGATGGTTTGGGAGGTGCAGGGCCTGGTGGGCGCAGGGACGCGGGGGCAGCGCTGTGCCTTGCGGCACTGTGGTACTCACTCAGCCTGAGACGTGAACACAGTTTTACGGTAAACCAAACGGCTGGTAGGACGGTCCCACGGACGGCTGCACCTGCACTACCGGTAGGTGACGGTGATGTCCCTCTTCCTTGCACCTTTGGTTGATTTGTGGTAGCGGTGGATTCCCTCCGGTTACCCGCTCCCCGGCTTCAATCTGGGCCGGAGGAGCCCTACGCTTTGCCCGCAGGCGCTGGCCCTGAGAAACTGGTGCCGTGGCGGTGGCGGTGTCTCTCCTACTCTGGTTGGGCTGTTGCCTTCAATCGGGACTTGGTTGTTGGGGGATCTACGTCCCCTTCACTGACGGATTTGGCAATTTTCGGCGACTCCTAGCCTTGCCGGGGTCCGAGAGGCCCCTGCCCTGGTGCTGACTGTCCTTCGGAACACTGCTCCGGACCGCCGGGCACACAGCCAACGGGGTCCTTCCAGGAACTTCCAAACGGTCCCCCTCCAGACAGTCACCGCCGTTGCTGACCTTGCTGACCTGCCCTGCACTTAGCTGGACTCTTCAGGCTTTGCACACTCCTTCTGTTCTGTCACCACTCTTGCTTTCCTCCTTTTCCACTTTACTTCCTTCACTTTCACTTAGCTGTTGTTTACTCAAGCCCTGCCTGGGCTACTCCTCCACTCCTCTCTCAAGCTCTTCCCTGAGCTGACTGCCTGGTTTCTCCCGCCTCCAGAGCTGTGATCTCCTCGGTGGGCGGAGCCAACCGCCTGGCCCACCCCCTGGTGTGAATCATCAGTCTCTGGAGGAAGGCAACAAGGATTTGTAGTTTAGCTGTGATGTGCCTACCTGGGGTGTGGGGTGTGGTGGTGTTGTGACCTGTGACCCCTGGCTTGCCCAGGGCATCACAGTGACGTCACGGGCCTCTCGCGATACTTGATGTGAAGGCGCCGGTCATTGAACTCAGTGACAGGGGCTGTCAGTGTGCTGGAGATCAGCGCAGGTAATGTACCTCGCTGACAGCAGCACTTGTCATGCCCTGCAGTGACCTGGGGCTAACCCATTGATGTTAGCTCAGGTCACTGCACTGCTCTCCCAGCCAATGGGGAACATCCTGCTCTTCATTGACTGGGACAGTGTGGATCGTCATGGCAACCCCTTGGATTACACCAGACCTGGATTTGTTTTTCATTCTAATAAATTGGTTAAAGAGGGAATGTTTTGGGGAGTGTTTTTTCAAATAAAAATGTGTTTGTCGTCTATTTTTTTTTATTACTGACTGGGTTGGTGATGTCGGGTATCTGATAGACGCCTGACCTCACCAACCCCAGGGCTTGATGCCAGGTGGCATTACACATCTGGTATTAACCCCATATATTACCCCGTTTGCCACCGCACCAGGGCGCGGGATGAGCTGGGGCGAAGCACCAGGATTGGCGCATCTAATGGATGCGCCACTTCTGGGGCGGCTGCGGCCTGCTATTTTTAGGCTGGGGAGAGTCCAATAACCATGGACCTCCCTAGTCTGAGAATATCAGGCCCCAGCTGTCTGCTTTACCTTGGCTGGTGATCCAATTTTGGGGGACCCCTACATGTTTTTTTTTTTTAATTATTTATTTAATTTAAAATAACAGCGTGGGGTGCCCTCAGTTTTGGATTACCAGCCAAGGTGAGGTTGCCAGCTGTGGTCTGCAGGCTGCAGCCGTCTGCTTTACCCTAGCTGGCTACAAAACTAGGGGGAACCCTACGTCATTTTTTATTTTATTTTTTGGCTAAATACAAAGCTAAGCACCCCTTAGTGCCACATGAAAGGCACCAAAGGGTGCTCCACTTTTTCTCCACTTTTTCTACATTTTTTCTCCAATTTTTCTACATTTTTTCTCCACTTTTTCTACATTTTTTTCTCCATTTTTTCTCCACTTTTTCTCCACTTTTTCTCCATTTTTTTCTCCTTTTTTTCTCCACTTATTCTCCATTTTTTCTCCACTTATTCTCCACTTTTTCTCCACTTTTACTCCACTTATTCTCCACTTTTTCTCCACTTTTTCTCCACTTTTACTCCACTTATTCTCCACTTATTCTCCACTTTTTCTCCACTTTTTCTCCACTTTTTCTCCACTTTTTCTCCATTTTTTTCTCCACTTTTTCTCCACTTTTTCTACATTTTTTCTCCACTTTTTCTCCATTTTTTTCTCCATTTTTTCTCCACTTTTTCTCCATTTTTTTCTCCTTTTTTTCTCCACTTATTCTCCATTTTTTTCTCCACTTATTCTCCACTTTTTCTCCATTTTTTTTCTCCATTTTTTCTCCACTTATTCTCCATTTTTTCTCCACTTATTCTCCACTTTTTCTCCACTTTTTCTCCACTTTTTCTCCATTTTTTTCTCCACTTTTTCTCCACTTTTTCTCCACTTTTTCTCCACTTTTTCTCCACTTTTTTCTCCACTTTTTCTCCACTTTTTCTCCATTTATTTCTCCATTTTTTCTCCACTTTTTCTCCATTTTTTTCTCCACTTTTTCTCCACTTTTTCTCCACTTTTTCTCCATTTTTTTCTCCACTTTTTCTCCATTTTTTTCTCCACTTATTCTCCATTTTTTCTCCACTTATTCTCCACTTTTTCTCCACTTTTACTCCACTTTTTCTCCACTTTTTCTCCATTTTTTCTCCACTTTTTCTCCACTTTTTCTCCACTTTTTCTACATTTTTTCTCCACTTTTTCTCCATTTTTTTCTCCATTTTTTCTCCACTTTTTCTCCACTTTTTCTCCATTTTTTTCTCCTTTTTTTCTCCACTTATTCTCCATTTTTTCTCCACTTTTTCTCCACTTTTTCTCCATTTTTTTCTCCACTTTTTCTCCATTTTTTTCTCCACTTTTTCTCCACTTTTTCTACATTTTTTCTCCACTTTTTCTCCATTTTTTTCTCCACTTTTTCTCCATTTTTTTCTCCATTTTTTCTCCACTTTTTCTCCACTTTTTCTCCGTTCTTTTTCTATGGTCGGTCTACCCATTAGCTCTGCCATGCATACTGTAGCTCTACACCTACTGCACATGTTACTTTATGATTGACATCTCTTTCGTACCAGAGCTGTCTAAGCCTACTCTGACCCCATATTTGTCATTACTATATTGTCCTTGTACTGTATTATGACATTTGTATCATGTGTTTCATTTCTTGCTGTGTTGCAATTTTTTTGCTGCATCCCAATTGTACCTCTACATTGTTCGAGTTTATGTTATTGTTCTCTCACTCTTATGTGATACTGATTATTGTCATTTTTCATGATTACATGCAGATAAGTCCAATCTGACGAAGGCTCAGGCCGAAACGTCATTTGTAACTTGTTTTGGACAAAAACATATATGCTTATGAAAAAATTTTTTTTTCTTAATACGGACCAATAAAGAGTGATTTTGCATTACTATCCGTTGTGACTTACTGACTTAGTCTGGGAGATTTAGAGTGCCGAGGTTACTCACTAATTTTATCTATTATTACCTCTGAGCACCTATATACCAGTGAGCAGAGCTTCCTCTACAGTAGTTCTCCTGATTAGGCATGCCCTTACCTCATGAGCAGGGCATTGCAGCTTTGGTAGCAACCATTACGACATGGACTCTGCTGCTGTGGACCCGAGAAGAGTGAGTGCAGATTCATTGCACCCACACTCCTCACATGAAGGGTCCGCACTCCTAGAAAATGGGGGATATGTTCCCTGAGTGTCTCCCCCCCATATTCTAGACGGTCCAGAGTCGTCGTGGGACCCCTTTATTTTTTTTCTTACAATAAATTGGTGAAAGAGGAAATGTTTTGGGGACTGTTTTTTCAAATAAATTTCTTTTGTCGATTTTTTTTTTTTTTGTTAGTACTGACAGTTTATGATGTTGGGTATCTAATAGACGCCATGACATCACAAACTGCTGGGCTTGATCTCAGGTTACTTTACAGCTAGTATCAACCCGATTTATTACCCCGTTTGCCACTGCACCAGGGCACGGGATGAGCTGGGGTGAAGCGCCAGGATTGGCGCATCTAGTGGATGCGCCACGTCTGGGGTACCTGCGGCCTGCTATTTTTAGGCTGTGAAGGCCCAATAACTATGGACCTTCCCACCCTGAGAATACCAGACCACAGCTGTCCGCTTTACCTTGGCTGGTGATCCAATTTGGGGGGGACCCTACTTTTATTGTGTAATTATTAATATTTATAAAATAATTATAAAAAAGAGCCTGAGGGGACCTCCATATTGGATCCCCAACCACGGTAAAGCTGCCAGCTGTGGTTTTCAGGCTACAGCCGTCTGCTTTACCCTAGCTGGCTATCAAAAATGGGGGGACCCAACGTCATTTTTTTTTTAACTATTTTTTAAATAGAAAAAATTAATGGGCTTCCCTGTATTTTGATTGCCAACCAAGGTAACGGCAGGCAGATGGGGGTGGCAACCCATAGCTGTCTGCTTTATCTGCGCTGAGAATCAAAAATACCGCGGAGCGCTACGTCATTTTTTTAAAGATTTATTTTTACAGCACTGTGATGTCCAGCAATCAAAATACAGGGAAGCCCATTTTATTTTTAGTTATTTAAATAAATAATTAAAAAAAATATATATGGGCTCCCGCTGCATTTTTTGTATTGCTAGCTAAGGGTAATCCAAGCAGCTACTGGCTGCTAACCCCCACTGCTTGGTGTTACCTTCACTGGCAATGGAAAATCCAGGGAAGCATTTTTTATTTTTTTTGCCAAAAAACTACAAAAAAAGGACGTGAGCTTCGCCATTTTTTTGTATGCTAGCCAGGTATAGCAGGCAGGTGCTGGAAGAGTTGGATACAGCGCCAGAAGATGGCGCTTCTATGAAAATGCCATTTTCTGAGGCGGCTGCAGACTGCAATTCGCAGCAGTGGGGCCCAGAAAGCTCAGGCCAACCTGTGCTGCGGATTCTAATCTCCAGCTGCCTAGTTGTACCTGGCTGGACACAAAAATGGGGCGAAGCCTACGTCATTTGTTTTCTAATTATTTCATGAAATTCATGAAATAATAAAAAAAGGGCTTCCCTTTATTTTTGGTTCCCAGCCGGGTACAAATAGGCAACTGGGGGTTGGGGGCAGCCGTACCTGCCTGCTGTACCTGGCTAGCATACAAAAATATGGCGAAGCCCACATAATGTTTTCAGGGGGCAAAAAACTTCTGCATACAGTCCTGGATAGAGTATGCTGAGCCTTGTAGTTCTGCAGCTGTTGTCTGTCTGTATGGAGAAGAGGAGACAGCAGCTGCAGAACTACAAGGCTCAGCATACTCCATCCAGGACTGTATGCAGAATTTTTTAGCCCACCAAAAAAATGACGTGGGCTTCGCCATATTTTTTTATGCTAGCCAGGTACAGCAGGCAGCCACGGGCTGCCTCCAACCCCCAGTTGCCTATTTGTACCCGGCTGGGAACCAAAAATATAGGGAAGCTCGTTTTTTTTTAATTATTTCACTTATTTCATGAAATAATTAAAAAACAAATGACGTGGGCTTCGCCCCATTTTTGTGTCCAGCCGGGTACAACTAGGCAGCTGGGGATTGGAATCCGCAGCACAGGTTAGCCCGAGGTTTCTGGGCGCCACTGCTGCGGATTTCAGTCCGCAGCCGTCCCAGAAAATGGCGCTCTCATAGAAGCGCCATCATCTGGCGCTGTATCCAACTCTTCCAACAGCCCTGGAGCCGGGTGGCTTGTTGGGTAATCATGAGTTAATACTGGCTTTGTTTTACTAGCCAGTATTAAGCCAGAGATTCTTAATGTCAGGCACGTTTGACCCGGCCATTAAGAATCTCCAATAAAGGGTTAAAAAAAACACCACACAGAGAAAAAGTACTTTAATAGAAATAAATACACAGACACATTAGAGACTCCATCTTTATTACCCCCTGTCAGCCCTCCACGATCCTGCTCTTCTGTCTTCTTTCTTTCTAGTGTAGTAGTAGTGACGATTGTAGTGAGGATGAGGTTCACCAGCCCATCACTTGGGGCTGGGAAACCTCATCCTCAGTACAATCCTCACTACAATCGGGAAGCAGCGTGCAGCCTTCACTCCGTGAGTGATCAGTGCTGGCTGTCAGCTCTAACAGTGGTAACGCTGACAGACGCGTTACCATAGCAACGGTGCTCTCGGAGCCGCGGTTAGCGGTGACGTCACCGCTAACTGCATTGCTATGGCAACGGTGATCTCCGTTAATGACCGGCTGTGTCAGCCGGTCCCTAACGGAACGGGGAGTCGACCGTGTGCTAGAGCATGTCGCCGGTACACGGCGATACACATATGTGCACCGTGTACCGGAGAGATGCACTCGCAGGTCCTACATGACGTGTCATAGTCATGTGACCAGTCTGTAGCCAATGAGATAATAGCCACGTGACTGGTCACATGGCTATTTTGACGTCACGATAGGTCCTGCATCTCTGCTGGCAGTGCCGTCACCGGGAGGATTCAGCGATCATCGGATGGAATAGTGGCAGGAGACAGAGTGCAGAAGGGATCGCGAGGACCGGTAAGTGTTATGGCAATGTTTATTAACTGTTTGTGTACATTTATAATGCATTTTTATGTGTTTGTGATTGCCTCCCATTATAGCCTATTGGCTCGAGTTCGGTTCGTCGAACGTTCGACGAACCGAACTCGAACGGGACACCCGTTCGGCGAACCGACCTCGAGCCGAACCGCGACCGGTTCGCTCATCTCTATTGGGGAACACTGCTCTAGGCTATCACCCCAATGGACCTCATAACTTCACCACTGCTCTGCTGTGTTCCACTTTGTAGGCTATCTATCCTCATAATGGAAGGATGAGAAAACTGCTCTCAAATACTGGAATTAATCCTTTTTATAAAGTCAAGAAGAGGATTATTACATAAGGAGGAGAAACCACCAGTACAGAAATGGTGCAAAAATAATAAAGTATTTTTAATTGAAGAAGTGCCCCTTGTATAATTAACAACAGATACTCCCGGACTGGTGTCATTAAAGCAATGTGTTATACCACATGGGCCCTGCTATTGGGCTGCCACTTCTTTAGGATGAACTTTGGACACGTGGAAGTGAGAGCGCAGCAACGCAATGGCAGCCGCTGATCGACTGCAGGGCTTAAGCTACTTTCACACATCCGGTTTGAGCACTGCGGCTCAATCCGGCTGTGAAAACTATGCAACGGATGCGGCGAAAACACCGCATCCTTTGCATAAGATTTTACATGCGGCCCGTCCGTTTTTTTCCGGTTGCGGCATGCTACTGAGCATGCGCAGTGGAAAAAACCGCATGCGGTGACCGGATGCGTTTTTTTCCGCATCGCGCCACATCCGCCGTCCATAGGCATGCATTGAAAAATGCGCCGCAGCGGCCGGATGCGGCGCGATGTGGGTTTTTTTGCCGGAGCAAAAAACGTTGCAGGGAACGTTCTATCCGGCCGCGGCATCGGCTAAATCTGCCGCATGCGGCAAAAACCGGACCGAACGCAAGCCCCTGCGCACAATACGGCACTAATGTAAGTCTATGCAAAAAAAACCGCAACCGGCGTAAAAAAAAAAACGGTTGCGGTTTTTCTGCAGAACGCCGTATTGTGCCGCAGAGCAAAAAACCGGATGTGTGAAAGTAGCCTAACGTAGTATAACAATGTCATGCACTGGCAACATTAGAACGGCACCAGTGTAAAAGATCAGAATATGTTTTTTTTATTTTACAAAGGGAACTATGTAACCTAAAAAGGAATTGTCCAAGTAGTGGACAACCCCTTTATAGCAAATAACGGGCCTTTCTAAACAGTGATGTATTTCCCAATCCTGTATTAATGAGTAATTAGATATAATACAAATGAAGACTCCAGAGCTGTCAGCTGTCATCTGTAATATTAGTTGTCACCAATCTTTCCCAGACACGGATATAAAGAAGAATAACAATGCTTTTTTAATTAACAACATTTTTAGGTTTCCTTAGCTAGTCTATCTCTTCCTTAAAACAAAAAGAGAGAAATAATAACACAGATAATAAAGTAGGAATTTATTATAAAAAAAGAAAAAATACAATTTGTTAACTGTTCTGACAGGTTCAAGGCAACTTTCACATCTCCTCCGTATAAACAGTTTCTGTCAGATTTCTCCACTTAAATTGAGTTTCATTTAATATACAATATTCTCATACATATGGTTATGATTACTTCGGTATTTACCTAGCACAACCTCCAGGTTAAAGCGCAGCTTATAAATTACTTCTATAAATTTTCTCGGCAGGGATTGCTTACATTCGCTTATTCATTACAAAAAATCCCTCCAATATAAGATCTGTACAAATGTGACCAGATGCAGGTATATATATATATATATATATATATATATATATATTTATATATGTATATATATATATACCTATATATATATATATATATATATATATATATGTATATATATATATATGTATATATATATATATATATTTATATACAGAACAGGCACGTGACATACACTAGGAACACAACCGGATTCTTAAGTCACCTCACATTGCTGCCTTTTTATTTGGATCACCTGTATATTCCTTATGAGTAAAGGATAACTTTAGACTATGGGCTGATTATAATTGCTTTACTACATGATAAATAGTCTTATAATAAATATTCTGTGCTAATAATCTTTTATATGTGTTAAATTGTCTATAACAAACTATAATAAACTATTTTTTAATAATGGGAACATTTTTAAAAGTTACTTAAACTGAATAGGTCCTCCAATTGTTGCTGCTTCACTGATTCTGGAACAGTTTTTCTTTTTCTTCTGTGCTCCGCCATTACAAAGTTATGCCCCTGATAATAAAGATGGAGGTTTTACCTTCTACCAACTGGGCGTATACCCCGAACATCTTTGTAGGCATTTGCTTTTTCACCTCTGATGCTGGGCAATCAAAACATGGCCATGCCCAAGAAGTTCTTTGGTATGTGCCCAGTTGGCTAAAGGTAAAATTTCCATCTTAATTAATAGGAGGCATAATTTTGGAATGAGGGGGTATAGAAAGAAAAAGAAAAAGTGTTCCAGACTCTGTAGAGTCACCCCAATCAGAGGAGGTTCATGTCCTCTTTAAAGAGGTTGAGCACTTTGCCTTTATTTTAATAGTTGTGTGGCCTTTACCAATATATACTGTATAAGTATTACAGATTCTTCCCCATTTTGTAAAAAAGGAGAGCTGTGGGGATGGCTGCATTCATAATTAAAGGAGAAAATTAAGTGCTACTTATAAATCAATGTATACATATTTGAGCTGCTGATTTTGTTTTTCAGTCCTACTAGGCAAACATAACTTCGGTCTGTGAGCTATAAATGCATGATGGACTGTACAAGCCAATGTAAGTGAAGGGCCAACTCTCATGAGTAATTCATGTCATGGGGTGACGAGGTTACTTGGAATAGGGGCAGCTACACTGTCCCTACAGCTAGGGAGGCCCTAGCTGTCTCTGTTCCCAAAGATATATCTAATGGTTATGATGTTTGGGCCGCCTTCCTACTCTTAGCTCCTGAATAGCCCTGGTTCTTTACCCCCTCTTTCCCACCTCTGGGGAGGGCCGGAACAGGAGTGGTTTTGTCCCACACACATAGACAGGCAAAAAACAAAACTCAAACTCACTGCACACACTTGGAGGTATAGACAATAGGAGAAAATAAACAAAACAGGAACCTGGTCAATCCATAGTATAAGAGAAAGGGTGCTTTATAGATGCGTTTCGAAGTGATTCTCCACTTCTTCTTCAGAATAAGCACCAAATTCTGTGATAGGTCTCCTAGTGACCTGTGACCCTTGTAGCAATGCACAGGCCAGCTAAAATGAACTCCTGCCAGACTGATCACAATTAAGCACATAACGGGTCAACGCCCGAGTCTGACTGTGCAACTGAAAAGCCCTGGGTGGCATGTTAGACTCTGCAGTGTGAACAGGGTTAGAAGTCACCATGATATCAGGTGAGTTTAGAGCTGAACAACGTGTGACAATTCTACACTAGTATCGGCCAAAATGAATTGTACGTAGAAGTGCTGGTGTCAGTGGTGCAGGATGGCATATATCACACCTGTCCACACACAGGTGCACATAGACGCAGTCATTTCCGCTATTTGTGAACTTGATATCGCTAGCCCAAGAATGTATATGTTTGTATGAACTTGGCTTTCTTTATTGCCCTCTAAACTACTAGCATTGATCAGGCTGCCATAAAATAGCTCTTCTAATTTATTCACACAGCTACAGAATGTAAAGACTCTTGTGCATTTTCTAATAATGCCTACAGCTAAACCTAATAAAGCCTACATTTAGACCTAATAAGACCTAACAACCTAGACAATCACCTTGTAGAGCAGAAAAATATGATAAGATCCAGTACTCCAGCTTTGGTATTCTTTGTTTCAAGCTAAGTACATAAGTTGGTACCTTTCAATCAGTAAACTGAAGATGACTCATAGACCTTCACTTGATCCCATCTTCAGTCCCGCAGGAGAGCAGCACTTGGCTTAGCTCTTTTGCCTCTTCATTTTAGCACCCGGACTGACACTTTCCATGATTATAATTAACTACCTCCTGGGATGCTTTTCCTACTTTTAGACCAGTGAAGTTATAGTAACATTGTGAAAATCTTACATTTTGGATATATAGAGGAAACTGTTGTTCTGCCAAAGTTTGTCTCACCCTAATAGGGAGCAAATATTTGTTCAGTTGTCAACATTCTTGATACCATTCTCCCTAGACAAGTATATAATGAAAGATAATGACTTAAAAATCTTTATTCTATTTTAAGGAATGTGCAAATGTGGAAAGTTTTTCGTTAAAGGAGTTGTCCACAACTAGGACAACTCCTTCTCATTCCCCATGTTTGGTCCCATTAAAATAAAAAAGCTCATACTTATCTCTGTTGCCAGCACCGCTTCAGTCTAGTGATGTCGGCATTTGCTCTCCTAAGGGCTGACGTGAGGTTGTTACATCAGCGAGACCTGCAACCCATCACCTCCTGCTTCCCTCTCATACAGGGGCAGCGGTTCCAGGTGTTTTACTCACAGTTCATGTGCTGCGCCCGCAGAGCAATCTTTCATCGCCGTGATGGGCCCCAGCCGATCCCGGATGAATCAGAGTTCACCACCGGTGTTGTGATGTGTTTGAGACCTTCCTCCATTGTGCTCTGTAGTGTAGATCCCCGTGGCGTGAAGCTACTTGGGGACCCCAGTGTCCTTGGCTTTAGTTGCCGTCCCGTATGCAGGCAACGCGAATCTTGTTATGGACCCGAGTGTGGCCGTGGCTCCTTTCTCTATATGCTGCTGGTGCCCCGGGACTTTTGGTGGTGGGCAATGGGATGTGAAATCCCCCTTGCCTGCAGATTCTGGTAGTCCAACGTGAAGTTTGTTCTACCCCAGAGCTCTGCACCCTGTGTGGCACCTGTCCTGAAGGGGCTGTTGGGGCTCACCCTCCAGCTACCGAGATGCTCCTCTGTCTCAGAGCTCCACCCGGTCATCTCCTGCTTCTCTCTCAGTCTGCCCGGTACCCGGACGGCCCCTCTGGATCCTTACTTTTCTCTGTCTCAAGCTGTGCTCTCCTGAAACTGTTATGAAGTGAAATTGTGTGTGCTCGCTCACTTTCCCAGACAGCCCCCACCTTTCTGATCACTCACCGGTGCTGGGGAAAACCCATTGCTATGGTGCCCACCTGTGTTGTGTAACTCCTGGCTGGATGTGTTGTGTAAGCCATGAGCACAGGATGTTGTGCAAGCTATGAACACCAGTAGTTAACTCCTTCTTACCCGGGATGAGCATTGCATCTTAAGTCAAATGCAATACCCTGTGGAAACTGAAGCCTCATGGGCACCACCTAACCATATTATACCCATGAATTGATCATGTTGGTTCAGTTGGATAGAAGCATAACAACCTAAAAAACATAGAGGCTGGAGAATAGAAAAAACAATATAAACCTTCCTATTAAATAATGAAGCCTAAAAACGTTGGATATAAACAAAATGCTAAACATTCATTGGGAGGAACATTTTAGGAACATTTGCTGTGCACATACACTAGCCTCCCATGTTTAGTAACCTATTAATTACAAAGGAGCATGCTTCCCCCTACAAACAATGAATGTTACATGACGACTTAGTTCCTGAAGCCCTCATCTTGAGTCCGCGTTCTCTTATTCTTTTAGCACGCTGCGCTCCACATCTGGATTCAGCTCTGTACAATTTATGCATTTGATTCTTCAGATATTCATTGTTTTCCTAAATAAGAAGTGATGCCAATATTAGCTATGGTTGTCTGCTCTAGGAGTATACATCATCCACATATGTGCCTCCAGACTTTTATCACAAATGTCAGAGTCCATGGGAAATAGTCTAAACATGCCAGGGCACGCATAAATATGTTTAGTGTTGTGCCGCGGTGTCGTTTCTCTTTGTTATTGTGATTTATAAGGCAATTTCACGTTCAGCTGTTACCTTGACAATAGCGCAATTTACAAAATATTAAACTGTTAATAAAACATATGCAATTTCGCAGCATAAGTATTGTTTTGGGTTTTTTTTACCTCTAGGGTATTTTATTGGTACCCTTTGTTTATTAGTTCCATGTATTTTGCTTTGCTCCTCTACTGCTTCTGGTATTATATCTGTGTTTGGTGCATTGTGTTTATAAATATTGAATATGTAAGTCGCGGTGAATACTAATACTTATCATACCCATACACAATGCAGCTTTCTTTATAATTCATAGCTCCCTCTGTAGGATTTAAGGCAATCTTCATCAGAATCCAGGCCTTTAGTTGTTGTGACCGGAAACGTTTATAATATGGATTCTGTATTTCAATTCCACTTCAAACATCATAAAACTAATATTCTATAAATGTGTTAGACTGTACACATGCTACAAATAACACTATTTCTTGTTTCATTTGTAGCTGTAACCTGTCGTGTCCAGCCGGCCAGTTTGGAGTTAATTGTGAGCAGTTTTGCAATTGTCATGATGATAAGTGTGACCCTTTCACTGGCGCCTGTCATATGGGTAAGTTCTGCTTATGCCACTTACATGGATTTATGCGTAATACTGTAATGGCTGTGTAGTTATGGATTAGTCATGTATGTAGAAATATAGAAATTAGTCATGTACAGTGCCTTGCGAAAGTATTCAGCCCCCTTGAATTTTCTAACCTTTTCCCACATTTCAGGCTTCATAAAGATAAAAATGTTAATGTTATGGTGAAGAATCAACAACAAGTGGGACACAATTGTGAAGTTGAACGAAATTTATTGCTTATTTTAAACGTTTAAAAAAAATAAATAACTGAAAAGTGTGTGCAATATTGTGTGTGTGCAGGGTGTGCAATATTATTCATCCCCTTTACTTTCAGTGCAGCAAACTCACTCCAGTTCATTGAGGATCTCTGAATGATCCAATGTTGTCCTAAATGACTGATGATGATAAATATAAGCCACATGTGTGAAGTCTCCGTATAAATGCACCTGCTCTGTGATAGTCTCAGTGTCCTGTTTAAGGCCCCCTTCACATGTCAGTGATTCTGGTACGTTTGTGCTTTTTTTTAAACGTACCAGAATCACTGACATACGCAGACCCATTATAATGAATGGGTCTGCTCACATGTCAGTGATTTTTCACTGCACGTGTCTCCGTGCAGCGTACCCGCGTGTGCGTGATTGCTGCACGGAGACATGTCCATTTTTTTCTGGCATCACTGATGTTCCACGGACCACGCAGTGGTGTGATCCGTGAAACACGTGCCAGAAAAAAACGTGCATTTAAAATAATAAACATTTTAACTCACCCGGCGTCCAGCGATGTCCTCTGCAGCCCGTCCTTCCTGCTCCTTCTAAGCCGGCTGATTACTGTCGCGCATATTCATTATGCGCGACACAGCCGACCCGGAAGCAGCTGCTGCGGGGGTCAGCGCCGGCCGGATGCTGCGTCGCGGGAGCGATTAGCACCATGGACAGTGGGAGCGGGCGCAGGTGAGTTGATTTCTAAGTGCAATCACGGGTCACGGATAACGGAGCCCGGATTGCACTTAGACAACCCACGTGTGCCGTGATTCACGGCACACGCAGGGACATGTGCGTGTTTTACACGCCAGTGAAAAACGTCACTGTTTTTCACTGACGTGTGAAACGGGCCATAGTCTCAGTGTTCTGTTTAAGGCCCCCTTCACATGTCAGTGATTCTGGTACGTTTGTGCTTTTTTTTATACGTACCAGAATCACTGACATACGCAGACCCATTATAATCAATGGATCTGCTCACACATCAGTGATTTTTCACTGAATGTGTCTCCGTGCAGCGTACACGCGTGTCCGTGATTCTGCACGGAGACAAGTCCGTTTTTTCTGGCATCACTGATGACCCACGGACCACACTATGGGGTGATCCGTGTGTGATCCGTGAAACACGTACCAGAAAAACACTGACATATAAAATAATAAACATTTTCAACTCACCTTTCCAGCGACGCTCTGTGCAACCTCCGCTCTCTGCAGCTCCTGCCCGGCTCATGAATATTCATAAAAGCAGGAACAGCCGACCCGGAAGTAGCTGCAGAGAGCGGTGGGCGGACTCTGCAGAGCCGAGGAGTTCAGCAACATGGACAGCAGGAGCGAAGGCAGGTGAGTAATGTCCATTTGCAATCACTGATCACGGATTGCACATCGACAAACCACGTGTGCCGTGAATCACGGAACACGGAGGGACATGTGCGTGTTTTACACGTCAGTGAAGCATGTTAGTGTTTTTCACTGACGTGTGAAGGGGGCCTAAAACACAGAGAGCATCATGAAGACCAAGGAACACAACAGGCAGGTCCGTGATACTGTTGTGGAGAAGTTTAAAGCCGGATTTGGTTACAAAAAGATTTCCCAAACTTTAAACATCTCACGGAGCACTGTGAAAGCGATCACATTGAAATCGAATGAGTATCATATCACTGCAAATCTACCAAGACCCGGCCGTCCATCCAAACTTTCATGTCAGACAAGGAAAAGACTGATCAGAGATGCAGCCAAGAGGTCCATGATCACTCAGGATGAACTGCAGAGGTCTACAGCTGAGGTGGGAGAGTCTGTCCATAGGACAACAATCAGTCGTACACTACACAAATCTGGCCTTTGTGGAGGAGTGGCAAGAAGACAGCCATTTCTCAAAGATATTCATAAAAAAATGTTGTTTTAAGTTTGCCACAAGCCACCTGGGAGACACACCAAACATCTGGAAGAAGGTGCTCTGGTCAGATGAAACCAAAATCAAACTATTTGGGCACAATGCCAAACGATATGTTTGGCGTAAAAGCAACACAACTCATCACCCTGAACACACCATCCCCACTGTCAAACATGGTGGCAGCATCATAGTTTGGGCCTGCTTTTCTTCAGCAAGGACAGGGAAGATGGTTAAAATTGATGGGAAGATGGATGAAGTCAAATACAGGACCATTCTTGAAGAAAACCTGTTGGAATCTGCAAAAGACCTGAGACTGGGACGGAGATTTGTCTTCCAACAAGACAATGATCCCAAGCATTAAGCAAAATCTACAATTGAATGGTTCACAAATAAACGTATCCAGGTGTTAGAATGGCCAAGTCAAAGTCCAGACCTTAATCCAATCGAGAATCTGTGGAAAGAGCTGAAAACTGCTGTTCACAAACGCTCTCAATCCAACCTCACTCAGCTCGAGCTGTTTACAAAGGAAGAATGGGCAAGAATTTCAGTCTCTCGATGTGAAAAATTGATAGACACATATCCCAAGCGACTTGTGCTGTAATCAAAGCAAAAAGTGGCGCTACAAAGTATTAACTTAAAGGGGACAAATAATATTGCACGCCCCACTTTTCAGTTATTTATTTTTTCAAAAAGTTTAAAATAAGCAATAAATTTTGTTCAACTTCACAATTGTGTCCCACTTGTTGTTATTGATTCTTCACCATAACATTAAAATTTTTATCTTTATGTTTGAAGCCTGAAATGTGGGAAAAGGTTATAAAATTCAAGGGAGCCGAATACGTTCGCAAGGCACTGTATGTAGAAATAATACTTGCACTGGTTAAATATGAAGTTCACTAGTTATATCAGCCCCATGCAAAATGCACTTTTAGGGATGTTGTACTTAAAGGGAATTTATCATGCCAGAAATACTAACTAAACCTCTTATACAGATATGTAAGGGACTTAGCCCCTATTAAAATCATACCTATAATATAATTTGTAGTGATTTAGTAATTCCAAAACAATTTTTTTGGTTCAGAAATGAGGGTGCAAAAATCTACCCTACAGTTTGTAGTTTCACACTCACAGGTAGGCATTAGGCAGTGTTCACATAGGCAATGCAGTTTTATTACTTTCATTAAACCTCAAGGTATTCAAAAGAAAACAGCCTCCTCTGGGCAAAAGGTATAATAGGAAATAAACGGTTAATTCATCAGACACATAAAGTATATGTCAATGTGGATTCACCCAAACAGTTTACAGCCCTTGAGCAAACGTTCCACAAAATAGGGGTATGGTCCTACCAGGCTCTGTGTCACCTTCAGCCTAAGTTCCTGTAACCTCCAGCACCAATAGAAGTGTTCAGGTCCATGCACAGCTCACATTAGACAGCCTGCACACTATACAGTTTCCACACACTGCACTCTGCTAAATCCCAAGCAGACTCAGAGCCCCCAGGTGAACACACAGCCTGGCTCTCTAGACATAGCTAGCTAGGCGTACCTAAATAAGACTTGCAGTGTCAAGAGTTAACCCAGTCCTACCTGGATTTGCAACATACCCATCCAGAAGTCTATTCTATAGGCTTTTAAATTGACCCAAGCAGGTTTATGCTTGATGACACGAGGAGGACCTAGTAACCCACAAAAACCTGCCTCTATTTTTGGTTACCATTTTCCAGCCATGATGTTTTTGGGAATGTGATACAATTTCTGCACCTTCTGACTGGGCAAATAAGCAAGAAGTTTTCAGCAGGTCCCTATCCTTCCAGGGTTTTAGTAGGTTGCCATAACATATGGCAAGGTACCTGTTATCCCATGTGGACACTAACACAAGTACTCAGTCTCCAGTCTTAAATTGTCTACTCGAGCCAACTGATTATACCCCCTGAATTGTGCCCCTGGTACATTGAGGAGGCACTCTTTTACCTGACCCCTTGCTTTCATCTCTCATCCAACAGTCCCTTATACCAGGCCAGTTACATATTCCAGGGTACCTCTTACCATGAAGTCTTTGAGCTGAGCAGTCCAACAAGTGGCCATTGAAACACCTTACCCTCACCCCCTCCCAGGAACTAGCACATGTAGAAGTGTGGCCCTTAATGGGGTCACAAAACAGGAGTTTAGATACAGTAACACCGTTCACCGTCACGTCGCAAGGCTAAAGTTCCTCACCAGGGTGCAGTATGGCACTGCCCGCAGGATGTGCTAAGTGTGAGTAGTGCGGGTCTATAGAGTAGTTAGAGGTGAATGGACAAACTGCTGATATATTACCTGGGGCACGACACCTCCAACAGATATTGGTATAAAATGTGCGCCCTGAACATGACTCTGACCCCTCCTGGGTCTTTATGCTTCATTCAGACTGTGACTTAGACGCCTTCCTTTGCATATTCCCAAAGAGTGACTGCAAACTCCCTTGAGGGAGTTCTTAGCAGCCAAGTTTCTTTTCCACAAGGCTCAAAAGGTGGTCTTCATTCTCGGGATCTCCCTGGGCAACACAGCTTTGCACAGTTTTTGGTAGTACATGGATAATTTGGTCCTCTACTATTCTCTCCACCATGTGTGCCAGATAGCAGGTCTCGGGCTGCAGTCATTTTTGCATCAGGTATAAAAGGTTGAACATCTGGGACCGGGAAGGCTTGTCATTTTGTTAGTACCTGAGGTATACCTGTTGGGCCCTAACTGCCAGAGTTACATTCAACTGTGCCATAATCTCCACTTTAAGCTTGTCGTACTCTTTGACATTCTGCAGGGCAAGGTCATAGTACTCTTTCTGTTGTTCCCCAGTAAGGTATGCAGTTAGGGCATCTGCCCATTGTTCCAGAGGTAGTTTCTAACTGCCTGCTACCCTCTCACAGACAGTAAGGAAAGCCTCAACGTTGTCATCCAGAGACGTTTTCTGCAAGGCTTCCCGCACTGTTGGCTTTACACGGGTACCCCCACTTTGGCTGTAGTTTCTCTGGCCTGGACAGTTTCAGTCAAAAGATACATCTGCCGCTGATGTTGTAATTGATGCTGCAACTGCTTTTGTGACTACTGCTGTTATAACTGCTTCTGTAACTAATGCTGCTGTAACTGCTGTGTCCATAGTTTGTAGGTTTCTTGTTGGGCCTGCTGCTGCTGAACCAGTTGCTTAATAAACTCCTTCATGCTTGGACTGTGTTTCCAATATTGTAGCTGCCTTTAACCATTACATTCAGTGCTTAATGTGTAATTACCTGTACTCTTTGGGGCGTCTGACTGCATTCTCCACCAATTGTAGAGATTCACACTCTTAGGTAGGTATGAAGCAGTGTTCATAAAATAAAACTTCAAAGGATTAAAAAAAATATATATATTTGCCAAAATTCGCTCACCGCTTGAACGACCCATATTAGCTTCCAGGTTTTCCACCACCTGTTGGCTGGGTGAATGAAGTAAAATCCAATAAAAAAAAAAATTTGAATGGAATCTTGGAATTGGTAAAATTTTTCTTGCTTTATTTCCAAAATATTAAAACAACATGGTTTTATGCGTTGCTTTGACGCATTTCGACTCTATGTGAGTCTTAGTCCTAAGACTCGCAGAGTCGAAATGCGTCAACACATCGCATCAAACCATGACCCACTGATGTATTAATGTATTGGAAATAAAGGAAGAAAAATTTTACCAGTTGCAAGACTCCATTCTCATATCTTTTATTGAGATTAAACAGCCTTTTTTGAGTATAAGGTATGACAGCAAATAAACAGTTCAATCAGCAGGCACATATATGTTCAAGTCTATGTACAGCTCACATTAAACAGCCTGGACACTCAGCAGTTTCTATTCACTGCACTCTGGTCAATCCCTAGCAGGCTCAGAGCCCCCAAGGTGAACCCACAGCTTGGCTCTAAAGAAATAGCTAGTCAGGTGCACCTAATAAAGACTTGCAGTGCTAGGAATTAACCCAGGCTTGCCTGGCTTTACTACAACTGTGACATACACACTTCCCAAAAAGATATTACTCTCAAGCTTCCATGACACTTGCATAGAACATGCCACACATGCTTTTTTATACCTTATGTAAATGCCGCTGTTCTTCAAAACATGAGTTTATTTTCTTTTCTTTTGCGCCTGTGCCTCTCCATTCCTGAACAATGCCCCCACCCCCTCATTTTGTGTAAATCTAATCTTGTCTTCTTGAGGACTATGACCATTTTGCTAACAAGACTAGATTCATCTGCCGATAATAGAGGGTTATACTTCAGGAACAGAGCATCACAGGAACAAAAGAAAATACCAGAAAACAGTGACATTTGCACCAGGTAAAAAATTACATATTCATAAGTGACTGGCACTCTTGAAAGAGGATCTTTTATTTTCTCAAAACAATTCAGTTATATACATTGTAAAAATTCTATGCTCCTATGTTTCTACCTTTTTTCCACTTTGTGGGTATTGCTCCATTGTAGAGGAGATATTCACATTCTGTCTCGTAATGTGAAATCTCTGTAGCTCAACTGGGCGTTTCTTCATCCTCCTCTCCCCCAGATGCTGCTATTCAGAGCTTTGCAGTCTCTAAGACTAATAGGCTGCTAGATTATATGCTGAGCAGCATCTGTTAGGGAGAGGTAAAAGCGCACGCCCCCAAGGAAGACTTTGAAGAAATGCTGAATTGGACTTTAAGTAGAGATTTCACATATTGTGCCTCAGAAGAAGCAAATATGAATATTTCTGCAATGGAACCATGCAACGCAACATGTAAAGCAGCGACGTATTTAGGGTAGCTTAGGGATTATTACAATATATTTAGCTCTCATTTTTTTGAGCCTGTGACCGGTCATTTTTAAAGAATACAGCTGATTTTTTTATGGGTTTTTGTGCCCTCATTCATTTGAGTGCAGATCTCTACATATTTCAATTGATTCTCTGTTTGTCTTCTTATCGATAAATCCATATGTCGCAGTCATAGAGGAATGACATACATGATTGCAGTCTCTTCTAATTAAACCATTCTTCCAATCTCATTTAAAGTGTAATTACAGAAGAAATAAAAAATGCATGCAGGTAAAGGAAAGCTATTCCTTTGTGGTTTATATTGTGGAGACGTAAATTAGTTGTCCTGAGGCTACCACAGGCTCTCTTGCTTATAAATGAAAGACACTCTTGCTGAAGTTTGATAAACCACATAATGAATTAAAGACACTTATAGGAATTAATGGCACTTGTAGTATAGTACATTAGGACATATTTGTTAAAGCTCTTGCTAATTTACCAGATATAGCTGCCATGTTTTTGAACCTCGGTGGTCTAAATTAGGTATACCGACAACAAAGGGAATAGAATGTGTCGTAGAAGCAAATGATTGCATCTCTGCAACATACAGGCAAAATTGTACAAATGCTCATTAAATGATGGAGGATCATAAGAATTTAAAAGAAAAGACATCCTTTTTATATTATTGATGCAGCAACAAAATCAAAATTAATACTCTGTTGCTTGCAATGGGTTAAAGCAGGATTCTTTTCCATACATATGTCATACTTCCCACATGTAAGCTTAAAATTGGGATGAAAATTCACAATATGAATGGAAGAAAAGTAGAAGCACAGCTGATTTTCATGGACAGGCTGATATACAAACATGGAAGTATTATCAATGATAAAATAGAGAAGTATAGTTCTTCATCTTGTGCATCCAGCAGAGCATGTAAGGCAAGAACTAATGTTTCTTCTCGTAAAGATCTAAGGAGTAATGTTTCTCCTTGTGGAAAGTGACATGGCTGCCAAGCCAGGGTGAGGAGGCTTATAAACCATGCAATGCTCCTCTGGGATATAAAATATGCAAATTGCCTCTTCTGAGAAGAAGAGTATTTGTATTCTATAGCCACCTATTGGAAGTAGCAATCCTAAAAGTCAATATCAACCCTTTAACGAGCCTTGCCATATGACAGTATAAAATCCAAACCAAAATCTCAAATAGATCCCAGACAAGTCAGATCTCATTGTTTGCACTGACAATGGACATTACCTTGAAACAATGTCTCTGCAAACTTAAGGCCCAGTCACACACGACTTACCAGCGATCCCGAAAACGATGCGACCTGATAGGGATCGCTGGTAAGTCGCTGGAAGGTCGCAGGTGAGATGTCACACAGTCAGATCTTACCAGCGATGCAGGAACGATACAGGTCACAGTAACGACCTGTATAACGATCTCAGCAGTCACTGTGACCCTGTCACACAGTGTCAAACACAGCGATGTGTCCTGCCCAGCAGGACATCGCCTTTGAAGAAAATGACCTGGACCATTCAGCAACGACTAGCGATCTCACAGCAGGGGCCTGATCGGTGGTAGGTGTCACACATAATGAGATCACTAACGGGATCGCTATTGCGTCACAGAAACCGTGACTCAGCAGCGATCTCGCTAGCGATCTCGTTATCTGTGACGGTACCTTTAGATTCTGGTTTGGTTTTTATCCTATGTCATATAGCAAGGCTCGTTAAAGAGTCGATATTGACTTTTAGGATTCTTGCTTCTAATAGGTGGTGCTAAAGTTCAATTCCTTTCCTCTCTAAAGAGTCAATTTACATATGTTTGTAGAGACTGATATTTGGAATTGGGAGTCTTATAGATTTGCAATTCTCTCTGGGAAAAGGGTATTCAAATTAGCTCTTCTCCGGAAGGACAACAGCTGTCCAATTAGTGCTACCAATTGGAGAACATGAGCCTATAAGTCAATGTCTGACCCTTTACCAACTTTCACCACCAAGGATGGAAGTCAAGCCAGGGCCAAAGCCTTTAAAGTTACTAATTGCATGTGGTTATTCTAGCACCTCCATTTTTCACCCATTTACAGAGATATTCTCTCCAAGACTCAATGCGGTCAGAATATTAGTTTGGTTGTAGTTAGTGATATTTTAATATAACTTGCTGGTTACTTCTACAATTATTGTTAGTTTTCAGATATATTTCAAAAGTATCTGTCTGAAAATGTATTCAGCTCTGTTCTAAACTTACCGCTCAGTTGACTTTTTTATAGCTAAGGAATACGTTGGGAATATTTTGTGTAGTCCACCTAAATTGTGATTTTTTTTTTTGTCCAATTTTGTTATCCAGAATATGAGTGACCATAACACTAGTCATGTGTGTCAGTAAGAAATTGTGGATAACGTATCTCAGGGTGATGCACATTTAGCTTATCAAGTAAAACAGATGTAAAAGGACAGTGCATTACATACACCGGATGTATGGAGCGTCTCATCCGTGTACACAACAGTGACCACATATGCACAGAAGGTTATTTTATACCTTGCAGAATCATTCCAGCATTAGAGGGAGGAAGTGTTTTATCCAGCAGGCAACATAACAAGCATTTTATTTGTTCCTCCTGGGACGTTGCTTCTTGGCTCGATTTGCTTGGCTGAAATCGTAAGTTTGATATTTGAAAGGCTGTGGAAAAGAGTAAGATTTGCCAATTGAAAGGCTGATTTATTGGACATTAGAAATACTTGTTACCGTAATCCTTAGTACAGTACATTTTGGTAGGTCTTAAAATATGCAGAAAGTCATTTTTTATTTGATTACGGGGTAAACACTTTCTGCCATTGACTTGTTAATGTTTTAAGGGTGTTTTTTAACGGTATAATAGTTCAGCGAGGAAAAAGTGTTTTTGGGAAAGAGCCTGGATGTTGATGTCATACTTGGGGAACAATTGTTAAACTAATTTATTTGGACGTTTAGACGCAAGACTGAATTGTTCAATTTTAGTTGTGTAGCAGGGTCATTTTGAAGTGTCTTTTCAGCTATTAGAACTGTTTTGCATTCCTTTTTACAGTTTTTCTTCCAATGAGCAGACATTGGACTCCTACAGTGGTAAAGCCTATTCAGCACACATTTTTCAAAGTTAGTAGAAGCATGCAACTTCAAATAATTTGTGATTAGTGATGAATGAGCCTTAAAATGCTCGAGTGCTTGTTACCTGAATCGAGCAAGTCGAACGCGTGGATGGGCTCTACTCGAGTAACGAGTATAATAGAAGTCAATTGGAAACTTGAGCGTTTTTCTGTTACTTCCTTGGGGGGCAGTAAAATTGCCAACGTGGGTGGAATCAGTGCTCAAATGGAATGGGAACAGCATGGGGAAGATGCCTGTATGTATCTTTGTCTCCCAGGTCATTACTGAGAATAATGTTGTCAGAGTATTACACTACTTTTACAGAGTGACAATAAAATATACAATACCAAAGATAAAATGGATTTTACAGGAAAAAAATGTTAGGAAATAATCTCCACCCCTTAGGCTATATTCACACTTACCTTTTTTGCTGCTTTTTTGCACGTTCACATTGTTTTCAATGCTGCAAAAATGCTGAAAGAATTTACATGCTACATCTTTCAAAAGTGCAGCAGTTTTCCATTTCAGTCAGGAGAAAAAAAACAATTGGGTGCATTAGATTTTTTAAGTCTCCTAGCTTTCGCTGGTACTGTAAAAATCAGCTTATAATTTGCATAAAACTCATGAAAAAATGCTGCAAAAAAACTGCAGCAAAAATGTAACATGTGAACATAGTCTTAATAGCCGGGTTTTCTCTCACTATTTTTCCCCGTATTTATTTAATTGAGGGATTGCAATACCCCCTGGAACACACATAGAGGAGGGCCACACAATGGATTTTTTAAAATTTTAGAAAGAGTGGGACTCGTACAGTTGTAAATCATATGCACTAAGTTAAAGACTTAACAAAAATGTAAAATATCAATTGCAACATACCCTGGAAGACACGTAGAGGAGGGCCTCAGAATATTTTTTTTTTGTCAATTTTAGAAAGAGTGTAATTCTTAAACTAATAAAGTTTATGGTCTAGGTGCAAGTGTTTAGTGTTTAGGCCCATGGGTGGATGGCTGTGTATTTCCGCAGTATTAATAGGGGCTAGAATAAAATAGATGTAGGATTGAAAAGGACTTTTGGTTTTATGTTGCAGCAGCAAGGACTGTAAGGCAATAATCACTGCCTATGTGCATTTAATGCAAAACTAATATACTATCCTTTCTCCAACAATTCTTCCTACACTAAACACAGCTAAGAGCTGTATTAAGAGGAACTACAATAGAATAAATATAGGACTGAAATGGACTTTCGATTTTACGTTAGAGCAGCAAGGACTTCAAGGCAAAAATCACTGCCTATATGCCTTTAATGCCAAACTGAAACACTATCCCTTTTCCAGCAATTCTACCTACACTAAATGCAACTAAGAGTGGTACTAACCCCTTAACGACCACAGGCAGTAATCTTACATCCTAGTGGTCATAGTGTTATCCCCACTGGCTGCTGCGGGCAGTTGGGGGGATGTGCGCACATTAGCTGATTTATATAGCTGACATGTGTGCCTACCAGGTACGAGCAGATAAGCGAGTACCTGTTAATCCCTTAAATACCGCTGTGAAACTGTCACAGCGGCATTATAATAGTGGTAGCGGTGTTCCGTTTACTCACCACCTGACACCGGAAGTCACGTGACATGATCACAAGGATCCGGTAGTTGTCAGGGTAGCACAGGGTCATGTCATGACTTTTGTAGCTTACATGACTCACTTACTGTTTCACCCAGCCGAGAGCTGTTTGAGACAGGAGATAGGCATATCTGGTGTTCACAGTGGTGTAGCTGTGATCAGTAGATATGGAAAAGCGATCTGATTGCTGATTCTTATAGTCCCCTATGAGGACTAATAAAATAAAAAAAGTAAAAAAAAGTTTTGAAAAAAAAAATAAAAAAACCTAAAAGTTTAAATAACCACCCTTTCCCCCATTGAAAATTAAAGGGTTAAAAATAAAAAAAAAAATACACATATATGGTATTGCCACGTTCAGAAATGTCTGATCTATTGGGAAAAGTTTAATCTGCCAAATTTCTAGAGTAAGCTAATCTTCTCTGATGAGTCTGATTTTCAGCTTTGCCCAGCACCTGGTCATCAAATGGTTAGATGGAGACCTGGAGAGGCGTACAAGCCACAGTGTCTTACACCCACTGTGAAATTTGGTGGAGGATCGGTGATGATCTGGGGATGCTTCAGCAAGGCTGGAATTGGGCAGATTAAACTTTGCGAAGAACGTATGAATCAAGCTGCATACAAGGTTATCTTGGAAACGCAGTTGCTTCCTTCTGCTCAGGCAATGTTCCCCAATTCTGAGGACTGGTTTTTCCAGCAGGACAATGTGCCTTGCCACACAGTTAGGTCAATCAATGTGTGGATGAAGGACCACCACATCAAAAACCTGTCATGGCCAGCCCAATCTCCAGACTTAAACCCCATTGAAAACCTCTGGAATGTAATTAAGAGGAAGATGGATAGTCACAAGCCATGAAACGAAGAACTGCTTAAATTTTTGCATCAGGAGTGATAAAAGGTCAACCAAAAGCAGTGTGAAAGACTGGTGGAAAGCATGCCAAGACGCATGAAAGCTGTGATTAAAAACCATGGTTTTTCCCAAAATATTGATTTCTGAACTCTTCCTAAGTTAAAACATTATTTCAATACAACAGTATTGTTATTTCTAAATTATAATGAACTTGTTTTCTTTGCATTATTGGAGGTCTGAAAGCAATGCATTTTTTTGTTATTTTGACCATTTCTTATTTTCAGAAAATAAATACAAAATGTATTGCTTGGAAATTCGGCGACATGTCAGTATTTTACAAAATCAAAAAAAATTACATTTTACTCAAAAATATACCTATAAAGAGAAAAATCAGTGAAACTGACAATTTTGCATTGTTCTCTTAATTGTTGCCAGCGCTGTATATATATATATATATATATATATATATATATATATATATACTCTCCAGGAAAAGATTCCTTGTAACTTGAATTTTATTTAGTGATATCTTTGCTTGTTCTCTGCTCAGGAGTCCAGTGTGTTGTCTTGATAAGTGATTTACAGCCTTACATGTATAAGGGTACCGTCACACTGAGCGATGATCCAGCGATCCCACCAGCAACCTGACCTGGCAGGGATCGCTGGAGCATCGCTACATGGGTTGCTGGTGAGCTGTCAAACAGGCAGATCTCACCAGCAACCAGTGACCAGCCCCCAGCGACGCGTGGAAGCGATGCTGCGCTTGGTAACTAAGGTAAATATCGGGTAACCAACCCGATATTTACCTTGGTTACCAGCGCACACCGCTTAGCGCTGGCTCCCTGCACTCCTAGCCAGAGTACACATCGGGTAAATTACCCAATGTGTAGTCTGGCTATGTGTGCAGGAAGCAGGGAGCCGGCACTGACAGCGTGACAGCGGCGGACGCTGGTAACGAAGGTAAATATCGGGTAACCAAGGAAAGGGCTTCTTGGTTGCCCGATATTTACATTGGTTAACAGCGTCCGCAGAAGCCGGCTCCCTGCACATTCAGTTGTTGCTCTGTCGCTGTCACACACAGCGATCTGTGCTTCACAGTGGGAGAGCAACAACTAAAAAATGGTCCAGGACATTCAGCAACAACCAGTGACCTCACAGCAGGGGCCAGGTTGTTGCTGGATGTCACACACAGCAACATCGCTAGCAACATCGCTGTTGCGTCACAAAAGTCGTGCCTCAGCAGCGATATTGCTAGCGATGTTGTTTAGTGAGACGTGGCCTTTAGTGTACATACAGAGATAGCTGTCAGTCACTAACTAGGACCGCCCACTGGACACTGAAGCACAGAATGGGCAGGGAATAAATGATGACTTATACTGAATCTTTCCCAGAAAATGATATATCAATCTGCTCAGCTCTTCGTGCTCTATGACCATGCTGCCTGCCCTCATCATGTTCCAGGTGTTAGCTTCCCTTTAAATCGTTCTGACCAAAATTCATGAAATCATTCATGGAAGTGAAATAAACACGTTGTGAAACATTCACCAGAATGAAACCATTAGGAACTCCCCTTCCCCCCATGCGTAAGCAGCCAATTTCCCACGTTTCACAAGACAAGTACATACAGCTAAGAATAGAACTGTGGGCCTCTTCACAAATGACATAGTTTATGCTGAGCATTCTGCTCATATTTCCCCATGTTGTAATTCGGGCAGTGAGATCTTACTTTGCTCCTTTGACATTGTACAGAATTAAAAGTTTATTACAAAAAAATAACTTTAAAGAATTTATAATGCTTATTCAGATGAGTAATCAGAATACTTGTTGTATTTCCCAGAGGTTAAACACCCACACAGCATAATAAAATTTAACATTATACAAAGCAGACAACATCTGAATAGAATTTCCAGTTGTTTTGAGACATTTTAATTTTCTTAGTTTGCTTATTGTGAAACATTGACTACTGAGAAACAGAAAGAAGTGTGTAGTTCCACTTAAGGCAGAATTTGATGCCGCAGATTCCAAACCCTTCCCATAGTCGGGGTGCCCATGCAGTCAGGTCACGTTCCTTCTCTACCTCCATCTACATTGATGTCGTTTGACACAAGGTAAGGTTTTAAAATTAAGGGTTAGAGACTGTCCCGATTAGGGAACACCTTTATTTGGTGAGATGGCTTTTTTTTTTAAAGGGAACCTGTCACCAGATTTTTCCATATGCAACTAAAACTACCACCTTCTGCAGCTCCTTGGCTGCATTCTATGAAGGTGTGCCTTGTATCTGGCCCCCTTTTTAGACCGCAAAAACAACTTTATAAATATTACCTTTTTGTATGTAAATTTTTTAGTAGGCCCTAAAGGGCGGGCTCTCTTTCTCCTTCGTTCCCCCCTCCTGCCGCTGTACGCCATCCCGTGTGTTGATTTGAATTGATGACGACGGTCCCGTCATACTCCACACTGTGCCGAAGTCTCGCGCATGCGCCGTTTTTGTAGGCCACTATCGCGGGCCTGTGCACAAACTATCCCTCGCTCACGCCCGGGATGTATTTGCTCAGGCATGGAGAGTATTTGCTCCACTGGGTGGACAATAGAGCTGGAGTGACAGAGGCTTCAGATTTTCAGCCAAATTTGCATATCAATTCAAAGGCTGATATCTCAAAAATGGAGGAAAGGACTGGCCATGTAAAGTCGGGTCTTTGAAGGCGCTACATGTGCATATTAAAGTTTTGGGAAGGTGAAACTCTAAATGAAACTCTATCTGTGCTAACATTACCTTTTAAATTTTTTCTAAATGTTTATTTCCAATGTGATGGAGTTACTCTCTCAGCTTGCTTCTCAAAGTAATATCAGGAACACTTTCACTTTACGAGCCCAACAAGTTTATTTCACACACGGGTTTATTTCAGCTTGCTCTCCAGCAACATAAAATAAGCTCTTTTCCGGCTTCACGGTACATAACATGGTATACAGTCCATTTCCCTTTCGGTACATCTTCACAGGTCCAGATACCACTTCTTCCCAGAAGTATCCAAGTGGAGATCTCAGCAGTGTTCACACACTGCCCTGGTCAGAATAAGCGAGTCCTCTCTCTCTCTCTCTCTCTCTCTCTCTCTCTCTCACTCTCAGAAGTTCTTTCCTGGAGGTGAAACAACCTCCACACACTGACCATTTGTCAAACAAACAGACACCATTTTAAGATATGAGCCACACCTATGGGTTGAAGTATGTGGATAGCCAGACCCACCCGTTTCTCCAGCTATCTGTAAAACCTGCCCTTGGAAATCCCAAATAAGTCTGTTGGCACTACAGGTACCAGAGCAGATATACAGGTTTACACCACCTCTGTAAAGAAAAAAAAGTCTGCTGAATGTGGATGAAATACTGCAGGACAATCTTCACTTTTGTAGATTTAAATTGGTTGTCGATTTTAAACAAGGGACAATGGTAGACAATTTTCAATAACACTGGATAGATGGATTATATTATTCATTTTCAGCAATTTTGCCTTTTTTATATTCTATCTCTAATTTTCAGTCATCTTTGAGTTAGTCAATGGAGATTAGCTGCTTTGGGGAATGTCTCATATACTGTAGACACAGACATTATGGATTCTAGCTCTCCTGTCACTATGTAGCATATGTTGAGAAGTAACAGCAGCAAGGAGAACATTACACAATACTGAGCAGGATAGCTGTGAATCTAGCTCTGGGGTGAGATAAAACATTTACTAGAAAGCAAGAACACCATTGTAACTCTGCGATGTGTCTCTACTCACTCAATCCATCCCCTCACCAGAGATGCAATAGGCAGCTGTGATCTAATCTCTCACGGAGCCGGCAAAGCTTCTTGTTTTGACAGATTTTAGCTATACTTCGGCGCTAATGATGAGGTGGGGAGGAGGAGATGTGTCTGACTAGTGGAGAAAGAGGCAACATTCTTTGATAAGATATATTACAAAGTATCTTATACATATTTGTTTTGGGCTATTAATTTTTGCTGAAATGACATTAACTATGTAAACATAACAAACCAAGTATTACGTATTCTTTGATGCCCCTATTTCCCTGGTGCCATCTACGTCGGCATAATGACTGAGGCCATTGATTAGCTGCAACGATCACATGACAGGTAGCTGCAGCCCTGCAGAGAAAACACTTTGGGGGGAAGCAGCAGCAAAGATAGGCTGCCGGAGCAGCAGGAGAGTCACTATCCGTGTTCTCTCACTGCACATGTAATTAGGATGTGACTATAAAAGAGGACTCCACATCTAACACTTATTCGTCCACTCACCTAATGCAATAGCTTGACAATGAACTAGACGCATCCCACAGCCAGTTCACACATCCACACAACACTTCTTGCTGCCACCACTTTCCGTTTTCTTAGGCCAGTGAGACGACTACACTGGGTAGCACATTGCTACACACATACCCCACACAGGTAAACTGCTCAAACTCTGGCATATACAAGGAAACACAACCAGGCTTGATATTTTTAAGCATTTATTACCAATACTCCATTTTGAACATGCAGGAGCCGTAATTAACGGGTGCGGTACATGCGCAGTTACTTTTAAATGATGTCATTAAAGAGATAACTCATTCTGCGCATGCTCTGCCCCTGTCAATGACAGTGCCTGGGCAAGATTTTAGCCACAGTAGTCAGGTCACTGAATAAGTAGAACTATCAGTCAAAAACTGGAAGTAGGCAGGGAATGGATCATAGAAAAGCAGGAGAAGACAAACTGCAATGTCCAGCCTTGCTACATTGTGCCTCATTAGCATATATAACATATATACAGAATGACCTCACAAATAAGAGAATCTTTATTAATTATATATAAAAGAAAACAAGAAAATACGTTCCAAAATTAAATGGGACCTAGTGGCTCACAATGGCCATTCACTTTTGAATATAAGTATATTCAATAAGTATAGGGCTGGGGTTTAGAAGGGTAGGGAAAAGAGGAATCCTTTTCCCTGATATTCCCTGAAGGTGGCCCTACTAGGCCAGGAGTGATGAATCATGCTAGGTACAGGGGAGTACAAAGCAAATGGTGAAAGGGAAGGTAAGAGAAACCCTGTGTCTAGGGAAGGTGAAGATGGTGACCCCTGACCAAACATACCACTGGCCCCTGGGGTCCCTCACCACCCTAGATATGTTCTGCATCTATGTGCCGAGCACGTTAGCCTTACCCTAGGAGGACCCTAGAGGCAGGCCTTAGATAGGGAACTGGTGGGATGAGCTCTTCGTGAACCCCACTAAACACTAAAGAAGACACAGGGAGCACACATGGGAAGAGCGCATGAACAACTTATCTCTAGATGCCTTAGGAACAAGTTCAGCAAAGAGCAACAACGATCCTACAACTGAGTGCAAGCTACCTGCTTACATCCAAAGCTTGTGAAGGAATTGAATATCACCAGCACAAGTCCAGGGAAAATGAGAGTATTAAAAATCAAAGGGAAATACAGATGACTAGCACCTGAAGCGAAGAGGAGCTCCTCCATAGGGTCCTATAGGGAGAAGGATGAAAACCCAGCAGAGGAGATATCTAGTCCATAGAATACTAATAACAGGAATAATGGAAAGTCATGTAACAATTTGCATAGCCAAACACTGTGACCTTTTATTGCCAGACACTACAGCCGTGACACACTCATGACAGGTTGGCAAACTAATTAACCAAGAGATGGCACTGCCGCTCACCATAAAAGCCTCTATACATAGGAAAATGATCAGACCTCTTATATGAGAAAAGGACCTAATGTTGGGCAATAGGCATAGTAATCATACAGCCATGTAGTCAAAATAACCTAGAGAGCAATACAAATGAAGAACACTATCGACAATGTAACAGATTCACTTGCTAATAAAGTACAAATAGTACTTGTGCAAACAAGGTCTGTATATGTGACGGACCCCCAAAACAAATTAAACAGCAGAAAATGTAAACATACCCAGAGTGGTTTCCATGGGCGAGTGCTGTATATTCGGCCCCCAACATGCTACAGAAAATTGGGGTTTGTGGCACAAAATTTGCACACAGAATACAGCAGACCGTGCACTTCATGAAGCCTTCTGTATAATACAGAGGCACAATCATTGTGGTTTTTAGCGACGGCTCTTTACTTGTGAGCAGTCTTTTAGTCAGGAAAGTTAAATAAGCCCTTTTTCTCTATGACACCGTAACCCATGGGTCAGTATCCCTTTTTAGGGCTGCTCTTAGCATCACTCTTCCTTGTGTTCTCAGCTGGGCAGCACCATCATTTTACAGGGTCCCCCAATATTGGCATACACTAGACTCACTACGTTCTTGGCTTCTTTGGTCTTTGCTCTTTGGTCTCCTCCAACTTGCCAGCCAATGTGACATCTGTCGTTACAACAGGTTTCTTTTAATGGTTTCTTGCTGTTTCTGTGCTATTTGTGTCACACAACACCAGCTTCACTAGAACAACCCATTCCTCCACCAGTATTCTTAACACACTAACTCCTGAACGAGGAACTTCCTTTCCTCTTCTGCTTTCCACCCTTTCCCCTCTGCAAGCCGACCCTAAAATTAACCCTGTCATGCCTGAACACAAGATCTTGCAGCCCACAGGGAAATGTAAACATATCTACAGAGAGACAATGACCTCTTGTGGCCAGTATAAGTACTGCGGCCCACATAACATTCATCTTATGCACTATACATTGTACCTTGCATTATACTATCTTATACTCTAGCTTCTACAGCTTATATGACACAATTGCATTAAAACCATTGATGTCTTCAAGGGGAAACATGAACACAGGTCCACCTCCATACAAAAACACTTAGGCATATACACAATGTACCAAATTAATTTGCATATCAAGTGCTGTTAGTGCTTGTGCAACAGCTCAGTTTGGGTAAATGACAAACAAGTATATGAGTATAAAAATGTATAAAAGGGTATCAGTGATACAAAAGGCCTTATTCTGATGCTTCACCATAAGCAAGATACCTAATGATAATGGGATATTTGCAACATACTGTAGGTCCTCATATAGCTGTTAGCTCATCGCAACCTTGATGCGTTTCCCCATTCATAGGTTCAGGAGGTACTGAATGAGAGATCCATCATCTGGAGGATGTTTGGCTAAAGACACATGGATAGCAGCATGTCTATCTGCAAGATGGATACCTGTAAATAGACCTTCATTGGTGAAACAAGTGTCATGGGAGCAAAAGAGGGGGTGAAGAGATAGATAAATAATGTCTGAATTAGTGATGAAACCTATAAAGATATACCATTGGAACATATATACATCCCTGGCATCCCTGGCGTGGAGACCATGTCTCCCTATTATGTTTATGTATTATTTTCTGAGGCACTGCAAAAATGGGCATTGGCAAGCAATCATAAGTAACAGAGTATGGGCACATGCATGACAAATTCACTGTATGACGTCATGTTGTCCCCATTTAAAATATATACATACAGAGTGGTACAGTCAGTTTGATCATATGCATATCAATAAGGTTTCAGGTTTCATGATGTTGAATAATGGCACCTAGTGCAAAATCTCCACTGGATGTCCCCATTGTAATTTCATGGGGCATAGCACGAATAGCTACTCAAAGATAGCTGCTTGTGCATGTGCAAAGCCCGTAACTGGCATTACAGCTCGATGTCCAAAGTGCGTGCATGCGTCCAGCGCAATTCAGCGTCACACCCTAAAGTCAAAGTACAGGACATAGGTAGAATATCCAATGTTGTTTTTAAAGCACCACTCCAGTATTTTTTTTATTGCACATCTAGAGTGGTGGTTTACATCGAAGTCCCTTGCCTCCCGTCTTATACTCTCCTTCCGACAGCTTTATTGTCAGTTGATGCTGCTCCGGTTTGTCTCCGGCAATTTGTCACCTGACGGCAGCTCCAGTGTTTCATGGAGTGTGCCGGAGATCACAACTCAATACAACTCGTCTCATTCAGGCCTCGTTCTGACTGTCATATAGATGCATTGGGAGCTTGTGACATAACTTCTAACTTCTAGACAATCAGATGTTACAATTATAAGATGGCATCGGGTGACCGGAACGGTGCCAAATATTGATGAAGCTGCCTAGTATTTCAGCGCTGCTAAAAATTTTCTACCATCATAGTATCCTGCACTTCTTAGTTCAATAGCACATGAACTCAACATCTAGCTACTGAACAATGTGAACACGGTTTTGTTCAGGAAAGGTATCAATGTAATCTTCTGACAGTATCCAGTTCTGGCCAGTGGTACACTGATGCCTCTCATCGGGGCTGTCAGTCAAGTAGGAGAGCACCTAGAAAGAAAAGACGAAACAGAGAGAATAGAAATATATGGTAACAACATAGGGCAATGTGACGGTATGAGAAATAGAACTTTGTATAGATGGATTGTATGTTATTTATGAAATGAACCTACATGGTCTCTCCTGAGCTTGTTGTCAGTAATACCTGGTATGGGAGTGATTTCAGGTCCATTTATATACTATCTCCTATAGACAGCCCAGAAGGTTCAGAAGTTTATAATTAGGGGTAAACGAAAGGAGCTGCACAATAAATAACTATGGCAGTATGGTGCCGCAGGAATATTGTGGGCTTCCATACAGAACATCAAATGTGCAAAACATTTACAAGAATCTCAACAATTGTGAAAACCCATATATAAAATGTAGTGATAAGTAAGATTGAAAAATAACAAATCTGACAACACAATAATAAAATATTCTCATCACCGAGTGATTCTTTTGCACATATTACGTAAAGTTTTTCTACAGGGGGCAGGTGTTTTTTCATTTCATGCAGGTATATAAAGTATGCAGATTTACATTTAGTGCACATGTTCCCAAACAGCATGACCCTAATGTCTTCTTGCCATATGCTGCTGGCTTACATTTCTGTCCATCTATATCTCATTCACTTTGTTTACTTGACTCTGTTTTTTTCTTGGCGGGATCTATACTGAGAATCAACAAAAAAGAGAAAAATGCATCTGGGAGTGAAAACTGGACGGCATTCAACTAAAGTAGAGGTTTGGTTTCGCGGATGGCTTATGTGTGACATAAAGGGGAGGGAGGGGGAGCTGACGCCAATGGCCTTACAGAGTCTGCAGGTCACACTTTAGGAAACTTTAAATCTACAGAAGGAACTTATGATTTTTCCTTTTAAAACAAATGATTCTTGAGCTGCTCTTTATTTGTCACATTACCGCTGGGTTTTACATTTTACCTGTAGAAATCTTCAGCAAGATAATATATTGTGCTAAAACCTATCTCGGAATTACAGACACTAGAACTACAAGGCAAAGATTAATAATCTGAACATGTTTTGGGGATTTATATGGGCCGACAGAGCCACAAAACTTTATTTACTGATCTAAGACATTGTAGTGTGTGCTAGGGCATAGACATGGCAAGAACCTGTCCATGATGTCAATAGCTATATTAAGCCAAAGCATTCTTCGCGTTTAGCCAAAACTTCACCCTTCGTGGTGCCATGGTATCTGCTCTTACTTCAGACTACTGCACCCCTGCAATGCCAATAGTTGCATACTGTAAAGGCCATTTTACACACAGTCACATCGCTAGCGATGTCGCTGGTGAAAGCACCCGCCCCCGTCGATTGTGCATCACGGGCAAATTGCTGCCCGTGGCGCACAACATCGTTAGTCCCCATCACACATACTTACCTGCCTAGTGATGTTGCTATGGCCGGCGAACTGCCTCCTTTCTAAGGGGGAGGTTCATTTGGCGTCACAGCGGCGTCACTAAGCGGCCGCCCAATAGAATCGGAGGGGCGGAGATGAGCGTCCGGAACATCCCACCCACCTCCTTCCTTCCTCATTGCTGGCGGCCGCAGGTACAATGTTGTTCCTCGTTCCTGCGGTGTCACACATAGCGAACGACAAACAACCTGCGTCCTGCAACAGCAACGATATTTGAGATTAGAACAACGTGTCAACGATCAACGATATGGTGAGTAATTTTGATCGTTAGCGGTCGCTTGTACGTTTCACATGCAATGACGTCGCTAACAAGGCCGGATGTGCGTCACAAATTCCGTGACCCCAATGACATCTCGTTAGCGATGTCGTTGCATGTAAAGCCCCCTTTAGTCTTAGAAGGATTTTTTTTTCTTAAGTGCATGCAATTTTGGCTAATAATCATTGTTGTAGTTGGTTTTCATTAAAGGTTTTGCTCCAGTTGTCTTCTATAGCCACTATATTGCACTGACTATTGCTGGCTACAGAATGAGTTATCTATAAATCTGTGAGTGAGCTGAGTTTGATAGTCGAATAAGGGTATGTGCACACGATCAGAACTCACTGCATCCTGGATGCGGCAGGTCCTGACCTACGGGGCCCTGAGTTTCCTCCACAGTAGATCGCAACTGCCTGTGCCCACGATCCTGGCTCGGGCAGCTTCGGTCTCTCTCTTCTGTTCTCCCTGCGGAGAACACTTGCGGTTCTGCGGCTATAAATTGATATGCTTGTGGCTTGGAAAGCTGTAACACAGGTCAGTTTACGCTGCGGGCAGTACGTGCACAGTGGGCATTGGATTTCTAGAAATTCCATCCACTTTGCTTGTACTGTACAACGCAGCATTTTGGAAGCAGGAAACACACACTGCATCCAAAACGCTGTGAACCCTGATCGTGGGCTCCACGCTAAGAAAGTTTCTAACTGTTATTATTATTTATTATTATATCGCCATTTACTTAATGGCGCTTTACAAGTGAAAGAGGGTATACGTACAACAATCATTAACAGTACAAAACAGACTGGTATAGGTGGAGAGAGGACCCTGCCCGCGAGGGCTCATAGTCTACTGGGAATGGGTGATGGTACAATAGGTGAGGACAGAGCTGGTTGCGCAGTGGTGTACTGGATTGAGGGTTATTGTAGGTTGTAGGCTTGTTGGAAGAGATGGGTCTTGAGGTTCCTCTTGAAGCTTTCCACAGTAGGGGAGAGTCTGATATGCTGAGGTAGGGCATTCCAGAGTATGGGGGAGGCACGGGAGAAATCTTGTACGCGATTGTGGGAAGATGAGATAAGAGAGGAGTAGAGAAGGAGATCTTGTAACTCTTACATGTCTTTATTTGGGCTCCTGATAGCTGATTGATGACTGTAGACTAATATTCCATTCATGGTTTTTGGGTACAATTATGAATTTCATTGTGCAATGTACCATCAGCTTATCTAGTTGTAATCCATGGCATTGTTCATCTTGAGCTAATAAGTTTAGCTCTCCCATTTGGACAGGCAGTGAAGGGCAGTCCAGCAGAGCTGACAGCCTTACTAGAGGAGGAGAGCTGATAGAGGGGTTTGCAATGCAACATAGCCACATATAGACCTGTTTTAAAAGATGTGATTCATCTGTAGTCTATACCAAGCACTTTCTAATTATGCGGGAGGTAAGCCCAGGAGATCAGGGCTGTATCCTCAGACTAAAGCGGGCTTTACACGCTACGATATCGTTAATTAATTATTGTCGGGGTCACGGTGTTTGTGACGCACATCCGGCGTCATTAACGATATCGCAGTGTGTGAAACTTATGAGCGACGTTAAACGATCGCAAAAGTGGTCAAAATCGTTTGCCGCGGAGAGGTCGCCCTGAAACAAAAAATCGTTTTCTGCTTATTAGTGATGTTGTTCGTCGTTCCTGCGGCATCACACATCGCTATGTGTGACACCGCAGGAGTGACGAACATGTCCTTACCTGCGTCCACCGGCAATGCGGAAGAAAGGAAGTTGGCGGGATATTACGTCACGCTCATCTCCGCCCCTCTGCTTCTATTGGACGCCTGCCGTGTGACGTCGCTGTGACGCCACACGAACCGCCCCCTTAGAAAGGAGGTGGATCGCCGGCCAGAGTGACGTCGCAGGGCAGGTAAGTGCGTGTGACGGGGTTAAGCGAGGTTGTGCGCCACGGGCAGCGACTTGCCCATGTCTCACAACCGACGGGGGCGGGTACGATCGCTTGCGATCTCGCTAGCGAGATCGCAGCATGTAAAGCCCGCTATAGAATCTTAAGCTATGGTGGTTCTCATGGTAGTATGTTTCTGCCTGCTGCGATTGGACAACTCACTGAGGCGTAAGATATACATTTGAAAGTAACTAATAATACCACTTGTACTTAAAATAGTTAACTCATTATGTGCCCATATTTTACTTACTTCTTGAAGTAAAGATGAAAGAGTCTCTTTAACCTGCTGAACCCTCTGCAAATCCAGTGCTGCCTTTCCACTGCTCCACTATATTTGTTTACAGGGCTGCCGCAGCGATAGTCTGTCTACAACTGCAGTCAGTCACGGATCTAAGTGGTGATGCTGAGTTAGACAGCACAAGACCGTTAACGCTTCAGCGGGTAGCAGAGGAGAGGTAGCATTGGGGTAGCAGGGGAATCAAGAGGTATTTAATGCTAATTTTGTTATTTTACAGAATTGCCTGCCTTTACCCTAATTTTGTCTAATTTTGGACAACACCTTTAAGGCTGCTTTCACACCTCCGGTTTTAGCAGAGCCGGCCAATCCGGCTTTAAAACCTATGCAACGGATGTGGCGACAATACCGCATCCTTTGCATAAGTTTTTTACATGCGGCCCGTCCGGTTTTTGCCGCTTGCGGCAGGCTACTGAGCATGCGCAGTGGAAAAAACTGCATGCGGCGTCCGTAGGCATGCACTGCAAATCGCAACGCATCAGCCGGATGCGGCGCAATGCGTTTTTTTTTGCCGGACAAAAAAACGTGACAGGCAACGTTCCATCCAGCCGCCACATCGCCTAAATCTGCTGCATGCTGCAAAAACCGGACGGAACACAAGCCCATGCGGCACAATACGGCACTAATGTAAGTCTATGCAAAAAAAACGCAACCGGCGACAAAAAAAAACTGTTGCGATTTTTCTGCAAAGCGCCGGATTGTGCCGCACAGGAAAAAACGAATGTGTGAAAGCAGCCTAAGAAGCTGAAAATCTTGAGTTAATCTTGCATAAGATAAAAAATAAGCGTTAAAATATAAGAGCTCACTAGTATAGAATTGTATTATTTTATTCAGGATTTTATATAATTTTGAAATATACCTGTGTGCACAAAGCCTTCAGAAAAACAAGGGCTAACGGAGGCTAAGTAAACTGATGGACTTCTCAGTAGAGATGGGATCCAATGATTAATCATTTGCACTTTTTTAAGTCACTTTCCTTTTTGACTTGTGGCGTACGTTTTTTTTTTGTTTTTTGCAACGCATTCTTCAAAAAGGCTCACGGTATTCATAGATTTTGTGCAAAGCCCAAAATTGTGTTGTTTTCCGTCTGATTTTAACTGTTTTTGCAACTGTTTGTAGAAAAACGTTGTACATTTTGAGAAATGTCTCAAAATATGGGACTTGTTGGCTGACATACATTAAATCAGTCCAGAGGGGACTGGAGTAGAGTTGCACCAAATGTTATGACTTTTTTTCGAAACATCGCAATTCATAAATCTGTGTAAAGCATCTGGAAAAACCACATCAATCTTAAATCAGAACACTACAGTAACCGAACCATATAAGACGAGTTGAAAAATGGGGTTAACCATTTCATGAATTTGTCTTAAATCATATAATCGCTAATTGAAAGGTATTCCAGACCAAAAAATAAGGGGGTAAATTCAATGAAGAATCGGGCCTATAGTTTTTAAAAAGAACATGGCACATCTAGAAATGGTGTTTACTTAGAAATGTAGTGGTAATCTGCAGGTAAATAGAATTTAAATACCACTTATCCGGCTTAGGGAGAAAATAAAGGTATATTCTTGCTGCAGCCGATGTTTTGTACTCATGGGCGGTGCAGGGAGCAGTTAGTTACTACTCACTATACAGTGAGTGGCTGTGATAACTCCCCTAGCACTTTGACTGATAGCCTGTGTGCAGCGTATGTGTGCAGCGTATGTGTGCAGAGCAAGATGTCGGGGAATGAGAATAGCACTTAGCTGCTGGGACTTTGTTGTCTCCATTTAAGGCCTCTTTCACACGTCCGTGAAAATTATGCACGTTTTTCATGGACGTGTCAAAGGTGCGTATTGTCCTCCATGTGCCGTTGTTATGGGACACGTGTGTTCTCCGTGATAACAGACGGAGAACGGGAACTTTCTGATCACCTGTCCCTGGCGTCGCTGTCTGTGGTGCTGATCGTCGGTCTCCGGTCCTGCCGACTCCCCGCTGCTGCTGCTTCCGGCCGCAGTGAAGTGAATATGCAATGAGCAGCGGTCAGAAGCAAGTGACAGCAATGGCAGAGACAGCAGTGCTGGAGTAAAGTTTTGTTATTTTTTTTACAGACACGTAAAACACCTCCGTGTGGTCCGTTTGCATTCCATGTGACACCCGTGATGCCGGAGAAAAACGGACATGTCTACGTGTGGAGCACACGGGCACACGTATGCTCCACACGTACACACGGTCCATGACAGAATACGCATGTGTGCGCAGACCCATTGATTTTAATGGGTCTATGTGTGCTCGTGTCTCCGGTATGTGAGGAAACGGACCAAGCACGTACCATAGACACGGACGTGTGAAAGAGGCCTAACCATGATTCCGGTAAGCCGACTCAATAGGATTTAAGCACAATTTACTGTATGTTACCCTTACATCCAGAGATGAATAGTGTTTTGGGATATGACATGTACAGTACTAGTCCTCTAGTGATAATCATTTGCTGATAAAACAGTGATTTTATCAAAATTACAGCAAACACCCCATTAAGAGACATATCCTTGAAAATAGGGTCTCTGCCTCTTTATTATATTACTCTTAGATTAAGTAGCAACAATTGGTGACAGATACTCCCTAAGACAAAGAGGGCAGCATTAAGCTAGGTTTAGAGATGAGAGATTTACACTTGCCAGAACTGGTACTGCCCTTATAGTTCTTGCCAGTTACTTTTACGTATAACTACAGAGTATATTTTCTCAATGTGTTACAATTGATCTACTGTTATACAAATATGATTTAAAGTCCCCCACCCTGAACTGTAGATGATTCACTGGCCATCAACCCACATGTTACCTATAAACATTGAGTGACTTTTATTTACTACATATGCGAGACATCTTGTGTAATTTACACAAAAAACTGTTCTACTTGCCTTGCACCTCTTTATTTTAGTTATTTAGTTTTAAACATTTTTGCACCTTGCTTGCAAAAGGGTATAATCTTGTGGAAAAGGGGCAGAGCTTAGTGCGGGCAAGGTTTCTCAGTGGTTAGTACTGTGGCTTTGCAGTGCTGGTGTTCTGGGTTCAACTCCCATTAAAGACAACATCTGCATGGAGTTTGTATGTTCTCTCCGTGTTTATGTGTTTTTTTCTGGGTTCTCCACTTTCCTCCCACACTCCAAAGACAAACTAATGATCACGTCTGTAAAGTGCTGAGGAATTAATGGTGCTAAAAAAGTCAGTTTCCTTTTCAGTGATCTACTGTCATGCGATGTTCAGTTCTGCACAAACCTGCTGGCACGGCGTCATCAGACACTGTTCACACCACAGAGTCTGACAATCAACCTGAGGCTTCTGGATTGTTCAGCCAGACCCGGGCTTCGGCTGGTTCAGGTTCACTGGTCTTCTGCTCTGTTGGTGTTAATTCCTGCAGACTTGTGAGTAGAACCTAGAGCTCAGGTTGCTAATTGCTACGTGCAGCTGTCTACTCCCGATTAAAGGCATAGCTTCCTTCCAGTATACGCCGATGATAGCTTCAGCAATCCCGGTCTTGGTGGTTATCCTGTTTATGGTGAGCCTTGTTGCGCTTTTGAGTGGTATTAGTGTTCTCCTGTTGTGCGTTATGTCCTTCTCTTTTTTGTTGCTCCTCGGTACACTTATTATCTCTCCTGTGTGTTTTGAGTGCGGTGTTTACATTCTCCCTTGTCTATGCCTTTTTGTGTGGGTTTATCATTTTGTGTGGGGAGTGGGAAAGAGGGAGTAAGATCAGGGATCAGACAACAGTCAGGGTCAGGGCTCGGACCTGGCTACCATCAAGCCTTCCTCCCAAATAAGGGACAGTACACGGTTTTAAGTCTGAGGGACAGCCTAGGGGCCCCTGCCTTGTCATTATATAATGTGCAATGCTGCTCTGATGCACAGGCAATTGGACTAAGCAGGCATAAAGTCCCCTAGATGGACAAGTAAAATAAATTAAAAATGTAAACAAAAAGGTTTTTTAAAATATGAAAAAATATAAAAAAAGTTAACATCACCCCCTTTCGCCCCATTAAAAATAAAACAGTTAAAAAAAAGAAATGCCTGATCCATGAAAATATAAAATCAAATAATCTAATCGGTACACGGCATGGCAAGAAAACAATTTCAGACTCCAAAATTATGTTTTTTGGTATCTGCAAAAAATGTATTAAAATGCATTAACAGGCGACTAAAATATAGCATTTGCACAAAAATGGTATAATTAAAAACATCAGCTCAAGATGCAAAAAATAAGGCATCACTGAGCTCCAGATTCCGAAAAGTGAGACCGCTATGGGTCTTGAAAAATGGCAAGAAAAGCCCAAAGGCAACATCACACGCTACGATTTATCTGACAATATGTTGTCGGGGTCACGGATTCCGTGACGCACATCCGGCACCGTTAGCAACGTCGTTGCATGCGACACCTATGTGCAACTCTGGACGATCGCAAATAAGTTGAAAATCGTTGATCGTTGACACGTCGTTCAGTTTCAAAATATTGTTTATCGTTTGGAACGCAGCAGACATATTGGTACGCTTGACACCCTGCAAACGACGAACAACATCCACATGACCGTCTTGGTCAAGCAATATATCGCTGAACAATATTGCGTCGCTTGTGAGATCGTTACGTGTGACCGCTACTAAACGACCTATGTGCAATCTCTGCAAAATCGTAACTACGATCTGGGCGTCTCACATCGCTACTGAGATCGGCAGATAAATTGTAGCGTGTAAAGCGGCCTCTACTCTTTTTTTTACAAACGTCTGAATTTTTTTCACCCCTTAGATAAAAGTAAAAGTATACATGTTTGGTGTCTACGAACTCGTACCAATGTGAGGCATCACAATTACACATCAATTTTACCATATAGTGAACACGGTGAATTAAAGACTCCCAAAACAATCATGCAATTGCACTTTTTTGCAATTTCACCGCGTTGGAATTTTTTTCCTGTTTTCCTGTATACTATATGGTAAAACTAATGGTTTCATTCAAACGTACAACTTGTCTTTCAAAAAAATAAGCCCTCATATAGCAAGATTGACAGAAAAATAAAAAAAAGCTGTTATGGCTCTCGGAAAAAGGGGAGGAAAAATGGAAAATCGTCTGGGGGTAAAGGGGTTAAAGAGGTTGAGGAGTCTATAGCCATACTTGTTAGCAATCACAAAGATGATTCCACAAGATCTATCATTAAATGGGAGGCATTGAAATGTGTCTTGAGAGGTATTATCGTAGCTCATGGAACCAGAATTAAAAAACAAAATCTGAAGCTTGCCTCACTTTCCCAGTTGGAAAATACTAATGAATCCAGATCTTCTGATACTGTTAAGGCAGACATTTCTGATGTACAGATACAAATCCTCCAAATATTATACTGTAAATCTCATTGCCTACTTGACAAAATTCTTAATGGATATTTTGAGTATGGCAACAGATATGGCAGGTGACTTTCTTGAGATCTCTACCGTTATTTATCTACTTCGCATATCATGAACATTAACTCTCCTTCGAAGAGTCAGATTTACTCTCCCTTGTACATTTTCGGAATTTAGATCATATTACTCTCCCTTATACAACAATGGAGGATGCGCTTTGGGGCAGGAAGATAAAACCAAGGATATGCTGCACAGGATCTATGAAGAGACTTTCAGATGAACGAGCTTTTGGGGGTGATTAAGAAATTTAAATTATGCAAGAGTCCAGGTTCGGACGGCTAATTACATAGGTTTTTTAAGCTATTTAAGGAACATTAGGCGCCATTCTTTTTTGCAGTGTTTTAATTCTATTAGGTGGGAAATGTCCCATGTAATCATGGTTAGCTCATATTAAGGCGAGAAAAGATCACAGACATTGCAATAACGTCCGGACAATGTCGTTAATTAACATAAATCTAAAAATATTGCAACCTTTAATCACAGCTATTATACATAAGGAACAGGTGAGTTTTTTTCTTGGCACAGAGGCCAGAGACAACTTAATTAAGAAGACCATATCCATTATTGAAAGGGTGCGCTCCCGGGGAATTCCTTCCTGCCTAAAGTCTATAGATGCTGAGAAAGATTTTGATAGAGTGGAGTGGGATTTCCTACAGGCAACACTGAAAAACATTGGTTTGGGCAGCAATATGATATTACACATTATGGCCCTTTATTCTTCTTCTATGGCTCAGGTTAGTGTAGCGTTTCTAGATCTTTCAACATACATACACGTGTCAGGGTTGTCCTTTGTCTCCTATTCTTCATATCTTGGTTATGGAGGCCCTTGCTAACACAATTAGTGCTAATCCTTCTAACTTGGGAATTTCAATATGTAATAAAATATATAAGATGTCAATTGTCACGGATGAACTTCAGTTATACCACACTTCTCCTAGGATTTCCATTCCAGTGATTTTAGCAAAATGTAAACATTTTTCATTTTTATCTAACCTTAAAGTGAATATTTCTAAATTGGAGATCCTTAAAATAAATATACCGTGCTTGAAGCCTTGCACCTTTGTTCTACATTTACCTTTAAAAAGTGGAATGATTGCATTAAATATTTAGGGACCACTATCCCAGTTGATTCCAATCAGTTATAATCTTTTAATTTCTTATCTCTTCTCCAAAATATCGAGAGGGATTTATTAAACTGGGAAAGGCTCTCATACAGTTAGGTCCAGAAATATTTGGACAGTGACACAAGTTTTGTTATTTTAGCTGTTTACAAAAACATGTTCAGAAATACAATTATATATATAATATGGGCTGAAAGTGCACACTCCCAGCTGCAATATGAGAGTTTTCACATCCAAATCGGAGAAAGGGTTTAGGAATCATAGCTCTGTAATGCATAGCCTCCTCTTTTTCAAGGGACCAAAAGTAATTGGACAAGGGACTCTAAGGGCTGCAATTAACTCTGAAGGCGTCTCCCTCGTTAACCTGTAATCAATGAAGTAGTTAAAAGGTCTGGGGTTGATTACAGGTGTGTGGTTTTGCATTTGGAAGCTGTTGCTGTGACCAGACAACATGCGATCTAAGGAACTCTCAATTGAGGTGAAGCAGAACATCCTGAGGCTGAAAAAAAAGAAAAAATCCATCAGAGAGATAGCAGACATGCTTGGAGTAGCAAAATCAACAGTCGGGTACATTCTGAGAAAAAAGGAATTGACTGATGAGCTTGGGAACTCAAAAAGGTCTGGGCGTCCACGGATGACAACAGTGGTGGATGATCGCCGCATACTTTCTTTGGTGAAGAAGAACCCGTTCACAACATCAACTGAAGTCCAGAACACTCTCAGTGAAGTAGGTGTATCTGTCTCTAAGTCAACAGTAAAGAGAAGACTCCATGAAAGTAAATACAAAGGGTTCACATCTAGATGCAAACCATTCATCAATTCCAAAAATAGACAGGCCAGAGTTAAATTTGCTGAAAAACACCTCATGAAGCCAGCTCAGTTCTGGAAAATTATTCTATGGACAGATGAGACCAAGATCAACCTGTACCAGAATGATGGGAAGAAAAAAGTTTGGAGAAGAAAGGGAACGGCACATGATCCAAGGCACACCACATCCTCTGTAAAACATGGTGGAGGCAACGTGATGGCATGGGCATGCATGGCTTTCAATGGCACTGGGTCACTTGTGTTTATTGATGACATAACAGCAGACAAGAGTAGCCGGATGAATTCTGAAGTGTACCGGGATATACTTTCAGCCCAGATTCAGCCAAATGCCGCAAAGTTGATCGGACGGCGCTTCATAGTACAGATGGACAATGACCCCAAGCATACAGCCAAAGCTACCCAGGAGTTCATGAGTGCAAAAAAGTGGAACATTCTGCAATGGCCAAGTCAATCACCAGATCTTAACCCAATTGAGCATGCATTTCACTTGCTCAAATCCAGACTTAAGACGGAAAGACCCACAAACAAGCAAGAACTGAAGGCTGCGGCTGTAAAGGCCTGGCAAAGCATTAAGAAGGAGGAAACACAGCGTTTGGTGATGTCCATGGGTTCCAGACTTAAGGCAGTGATTGCCTCCAAAGGATTCGCAACAAAATATTGAAAATAAAAATATTTTTTTTTGGGTTTGGTTTATTTGTCCAATTACTTTTGACCTCCTAAAATGTGGAGTGTTTGTAAAGAAATGTGTACAATTCCTACAATTTCTATCAGATATTTTTGTTCAAGCCTTCAAATTAAACGTTACAATCTGCACTTGAATTCTGTTGTAGAGGTTTCATTTCAAATCCAATGTGGTGGCATGCAGAGCCCAACTCGCGAAAATTGTGTCACTGTCCAAATATTTCTGGACCTAACTGTAGTTTGGTAAAGTTAAAGTTTTGAAGACGGACATTTTACCAAGGTTCCTTTACCTCTTCCAGACTATCCCCTTCAACCTTCCCACATCTTTATTTCTAACACTTAAATCTTTATTTCACAGGTTTATTTAGGGCACCTCGAAGTCCAGGATATCAAATTCAGTATTGGTGCACTCTAGGGCATGAGGAGGGGCAGGTGTTCTAGAATTTTTGGTATATCATAAACCTTCCATGCATAATTATATTTTGAATATAATGATAAATTCCTCCCACAAAATATGGACTGAGCTGGAGGATTCAATGACTTTTAACCCGTTAGTTAGACTCTGGGGGAGACGGGCTCTGCACTCTAGAGTGTCATTCTTGTCACCCTTATATCACACCCTCATATCTATTTGGGATCAGGTAATCCATAAGTATAATATCTCTTCTATACCTTGCCCTATGTCTCTGCTCATAAGGGATTTCAAGGACTATAATAATTTTAGATTCCTGGGACCTGTTGAAAATCCAATCTCCCAGATGAGAAATATTACCTTGGCATTAGGCATACAACCAATTGAAAACCTAATTTTACCTGGTTGCTCTTACAGTCAGGCCTGGATGGAGTATAGTCACATATCTAGTGTCTTCCATTTAATCCCTCGTCTAGAGGTTTGGCTGAGACGCTTACTAGGAACAGGAGTACAACAGTTCATTTTCTCCTGCCGAATGGGATAAGATCTTTACTCTTACTCATAAGATATCTATATCTTGTTACATCAAAGAGATGAGCTATAAAAACTTGTCCAGGTGGAATAGGACCCCCGAGTGCATTTATCACATGTTCCTTGGTACATCAGATTAGTGTTGGAGATATGATTCAGCTACGGGTAATATGATTCATATTTGGTGGTCCTGTTTAAGTATTAACCTATTTTGGGACTCAATATTTGACCTCTTTAATAAACTCTTTGTTACAACATGAACTCTCCAGGAGCAGCATTACTTTCGGAACTTCCACTGTCAATTTTATCTATCAAGACAGAACTCTTTAGAATTTTTTTTTTTTTTTTAAAGGATTGACACAAGTCATTCCTAAACACTGGAGATCATCTACACCCTCCTGTAAGCTGGAATGGGTGGGCTTTTTAATAGGGATGGAAGATCTAACAATTTCAGATGATTGGCTCTGTATGAATAATTGAGGACTTGGTTACCCTGGTCTTCCTTTAGTAGCTCTCCTGACTATAGAACTTGGTTAACCAATCCACGTAGTAGTAATATAAGCCATTTTTTACTTGAACTGGTACTTTTCTTCCTCTATTGCGTTCCCTAATGTGTTTCCCTATTCTATGTTTTATGGTATTTATTCTTCTTCCCAACCCCAATCCCTTTTTCTATTACATTGTTCTGTTTTTCTATTTAAGTATATGATTGTATTAAGTATTTGATAATTATTGAATAACTAAATAAAAACTTATTGAACCATAAAAAATGTTCCATAAGCACGCATCATTTTAAACCTTTAAAAAAATAAGAAAAATTAGACTATGATTAAGTTTTTACCATTAAAATAATTTTTACTATACATATTCTTACACATTGTAAACTACTGTATCCAACTTTGCATGTTCTGTAGCTTTGTTCTGTTTCCATTAAGCTGCAATCTCTTATGTTTATGATTTGGTACTTGTATTTAATGGATGTCTTTTCACATTTCGCTAATTATAAAGCCATATAAAAGGATGATACTGGGTCATTGGCATTATCCATAATACTTTGTATCATTTTTTCTTTATTACAGAAGCCAATCAGCGAATGGGAGTAATAGGAGCCGGGGTACTTGTTATAGTTCTGCTAATTCTCCTGCTATCATTGTTATGTTGCTGTTGCGTCTGCCGGAAGAAAGAAGCAGCTGAGTAAGTTTATATTTTAAGTATTTAGTACTAATGACCGTGACTTTTCTTTTTTAAAGAAGTACATTGTATACCATTGCACAAACCCAGACAGTCTATTGATCATTATCATGCTGGATTTGGGTCTGTATAAAGAACTCGTGCACATTTAATTTAAATTGTATTTTAAACTTCGTTGTTATCATTAAGATAGCATCAAGGTTTAGATAGGTTATATGTGAATCAAATGATAAGAATTAGACCCTATAGATTCTAATAGTCTCCAAATGTCATTGCAGAGGATAGAGATTCTACTAGCCGAATAGGACAACACAACGGAAGGGGGAAGAAATGCTTTAGCTAGGGCAAGGGGGAAGAGGTAACGCCTGACAGCAACCTGCAGCTCACCCTCACTGCCCCCACCGACCCTATACAGGTCCCGCACCTGTTGCTGTGCTGGATACCTGGAGCCGTCTTCCCCTGGCAAATGGGCCCTAGATAATTATGGAGGGTATAAGCGCTAAGTTAAAACCTAACGCTAAAGGAAGACATAAGGAAATAGTACAGGAGAAACATGAATGCTGTCAGATGAGCCCAGGTAGATAGCAAAAGTTAAACACTTATCTGAGATATAGGCAGCCAGCACAGAAGTCTATGGAGCAACAGGAGATGACTACTGAAGACCACAGCTAGGAACAAACTATAAACCGCACCCAAATCACCCCAGGGCGAGGTTAATAAAGGAAGTCAGATGTTAGCAACTGAGCGGAGAAAGTGACAGTTCACCAGGTCCTAGAGTCCGCTGACTGCAGAAACAGAAAACTGTCAGAAAACATGTGCCGCCAATCTCTGTGATATTTTAGCACTCGCTGCCGCTGGATTGTCAGGTGGCCGTGATACCTCCATGGCAGGCCGTGACACATCCGTGACACCAATCAGATCCACATGGGGTTGTCTACTGCTAATGAACCATTACCACATTAAAAATAATCTATCAACAGGTTTTTGCTACCTGATCTGAGAACCACTTGATGTATGCAAAGAAATTTAACGATAGATTACTGGGTGCAGCCATTCTGACACAATCAGTATTTTTTTATTTAGCCATGTAGCATGAGTTGAGAGAGCTCTCCTGCCGAAACCAGGTTCTTAATAGAGATTGTTCATTGACAGTGAGGTGTCAATCAGAGGAGGAGGTGTGCCAGACTGACGTTTGTGTGACATTGTAGCCTGAAAAATGATAAGTCCTGCTGCTTAAACAACCATAGCAAATGAACAAAAGATCAGACCTTGACAAGACAGGTATAGTGCCTTGCGAAAGTATTCGGCTCCCTTGAATTTTTCAACCTTTCTCCACATTTCAGGCTTCAAACATAAAGATTAAAAATGTAATGTTAATGGTGAAGAATCAACAACAAGTGGGACACAATTGTGAAGTTGAACAAAATGTATTGCTTATATTAATTTTTTTAAAAAAATAAATAACTGAAAAGTGGGGCGTGCAATATTATTCTTCCCTTTCTTTGTCGCTCTATTGGGAGACCCAGACAATTGGGTGTATAGCTACTGCCTCCGGAGGCCACACAAAGTATTACACTTAAAAGTGTAAGGCCCCTCCCCTACTGCCTATACACCCCCCGTGGGATCAAGGGCTCCTCAGTTTTCATGCTTTGTGCGAAGGAGGCTAACATCCACGCATAGCTCCACTGTTTAGTCAGCAGCAGCTGCTGACTTTGTCGGATGGAAGAAAAGAGGGCCCATACTAGGGCCCCCAGCATGCTCCCTTCTCACCCCACTTTTGTCGGAGGTGTTTGTTAAGGTTGAGGTACCCATTGCGGGTACGGAGGCTGGAGCCCACATGCTGCTTTCTTTCCCCATCCCCTTAGGGCTCTGGGTGAAGTGGGATCCTATCGGTCTCCAGGCACAGGAGACCGTGCTCCGTCCACAGCCATGGGAATCTGCTGGAGATGGAGCTGAGTATCGTCAGGGACAGGGCCCTGCTACATTAAGGTACTCTGTGTCCCCGTGCAAATCGCGCACACACACACCAGCATTGCTGGGTGTGTTAGTGCGCCGGGGGCAGCAGCGCGGCGCGCTTGTGCTATACTCACTGCAGCTTGCTGAGTGAGTTTTATGTGTTAGGAACTACCGCGCCGGCCGCTGATGGCGGTTTTTACGGCGACAGCGCTGCGGCGCGGCTGGGACTTGTGGTGCGCCGGGGACTTCCGCGCTGGCCGCGCTTATACGGCGGCCGCGCTTATAAATCGAGTCCCCGGCTTTTGCGGCCTAGTTCCGTTTCGTTCCCGCCCCCAGGCCTGCCAGTCAGGGGAAGGGCGGGACGCTGTTCAGAACGTCAGCGCCGAGGGCTGGAGTCTGCTTAGCATACTCCAACCCCCCTCACTGGGCACAGTGGGACGCCAGTTTCCCGCACTTTGTCTGGGGCACGCCCACGGCCCGCCCCTCTTCACAGGACGCCGGCAGCCATTCCTGTTTGCATGTCTCAGTGGAGAAGGGAGACAAGCTCTGGGAGTCCCAGACACGGGATTCTGGCGACCACACACCCGCTTGGAGCGGGCGGTAAGCGGCACCTCGGGTGCTGACCCCACTTGTGCCGAAGTGTTCATTTGTACTTTATGCTTGTATTTTATACATTGCACTGTACGGTCGCTATTCTTGGCTATATACCCTCCTAGATTGCTAGACAACAGCATGTCGTCCGCAAAAAGCAAGGGGGCCAAGGCACAGGCTTTCTATGCTACATGTACCGCATGTGAGGCTGTTCTACCGGCTGGTGCCACTGACCCCCATTGTGTGCAATGTTCGGCCCCTGTAGCACTTGCTCAGCCGGGGTCTCTGCTAGAGGTGGCCCAAGGAGAACCACCTGTGAACACTGTCCAGGTGACAGGGACGGAGTTTGCAGTTTTTGCTGATAGATTGTCTGTGACTATGACTAAAATCCTTGAGACTTTGCAGTCCAGACCGGTACCTCAGACCATGGGCACTGTTGATTCAATGCTCCCTGGCCCCCCTCATTTGGAACAAATCCGTGCTCCGGGGGGGTCCCATGCATCCCGGGGTGATGGCTCTGACACGGACGACAGTCCCAGACAGCCTAAGCGAGCTCGCTATGAGCGACCCTCGACTTCATCACACTGGTCAGGGTCCCAGCAAGAGGACTCTCTATATGATGAGGCAGAGATAGCTGATCAGGATTCTGATCCTGAGACCGCTCTCAATCTGGATACACCTGAGGGGGACGCAATAGTGAATGATCTCATAGCGTCCATCAATAAAATGTTGGATATTTCTCCCCTAGCTCCTCCAGTGGAGGAGTCAGCTTCACAGCAGGAGAAATTCCATTTCAGGTATCCCAAGCGTAAATTGAGTACTTTTCTGGACCACTCTGACTTTAGAGAATCAGTCCAGAAACACCACGCTTATCCGGATAAGCGTTTCTCCAAACGTCTTAAGGATACACGTTATCCCTTTCCCCCTGATGTGGTCAAGAGCTGGACCCAGTGTCCAAAGGTGGATCCCCCAATCTCCAGGCTTGCGGCTAGATCCATAGTTGCAGTGGAAGATGGGGCTTCACTTAAAGATGCCACTGACAGACAGATGGAACTCTGGTTGAAATCCATCTATGAAGCTATCGGCGCGTCGTTTGCTCCAGCATTCGCAGCTGTATGGGCACTCCAAGCTATTTCAGCTGGTCTTGCGCAGGTTGACACTGTCACACGTACATCTGTTCCGCAAGTAGCGTCCTTAACCTCTCAAATGTCGGCATTTGCGTCTTACGCTATTAATGCTGTCCTGGACTCTACGAGCCGTACGGCAGTGGCGTCCGCCAACTCCGTGGTTTTACGCAGAGCCTTGTGGTTAAGGGAATGGAAGGCAGATTCTGCTTCCAAGAAGTGCTTAACCAGTTTGCCATTTTCTGGTGACAGACTGTTTGGTGAGAGATTGGATGAAATCATTAAACAGTCCAAGGGTAAGGATTCATCCTTACCTCAGCCCAGACCAAATAAACCCCAACAGAGGAGGGGACAGTCGAGGTTCCGGTCCTTTTGAGGCTCGGGCAGGTCCCAATTCTCCTCGTCCAAAAGGACTCAGAAGGATCAGAGGAGCTCAGATTCTTGGCGGGCTCAGTCACGCCCGAAGAAAGCAGCCGGAGGAACCGCTACCAAAGCGGCTTCCTCATGACTTTCAGCCTCCTCTCTCCGCATCCTCGGTCGGTGGCAGGCTCTCCCGCTTTGGCGACATTTGGCTGCCACAGGTCAAAGACCGTTGGGTGAGAGACATTCTGTCTCACGGGTACAGGATAGAGTTCAGTTCTCGTCCTCCAACGCGATTCTTCAGAACTTCTCCGCCTCCCGACCGAGCCGATGCTCTTCTGCAGGCGGTGTGCTCTTTAAAGGCAGAAGGAGTGGTGATCCCTGTTCCTCTTCAGGAGCAAGGTCACGGTTTTTACTCCAATTTGTTTGTGGTGCCAAAAAAGGACGGGTCTTTCCGTCCTGTTCTGGACCTAAAACTGCTCAACAAGCATGTGATAACCAGGCGGTTCCGAATGGAATCCCTCCGTTCCGTCATCGCCTCAATGTCTCAAGGAGATTTCCTAGCATCAATAGACATCAAAGATGCTTATCTCCACGTGCCGATTGCTCCAGAGCACCAGTGTTTTCTACGCTTCGTTATAGGAGACGAACACCTTCAGTTCGTAGCCCTGCCTTTCGGTCTGGCGACAGCCCCAAGGGTCTTCACCAAGGTCATGGCAGCAGTAGTAGCAGTCCTGCACTCTCAGGGTCACTCCGTGATCCCTTACTTGGACGATCTACTTGTCAAGGCACCCTCTCAAGAGGCATGCCAACACAGCCTGAACGTGGCGCTGGAGACACTCCAGAGTTTCGGGTGGATCATCAACTTTTCAAAGTCAAATCTCACCCCGACCCAATCGATAACATACCTTGGCATGGAGTTTCATACTCGCTCAGCGATAGTGATGCTTCCGCTGGACAAACAGCGTTCAATACAGATAGGGGTGCAATCTCTCCTTCAGGGCCAGTCGCACCCCTTGAGACGCCTCATGCACTTCTTGGGGAAGATGGTAGCAGCAATGGAGGCAGTCCCTTTCGCGCAGTTTCATCTGCGTCCACTACAATGGGATATTCTCCGCCAATGGGACGGGAAGTCGACGTCCCTAGACAGGAACGTCTCCCTTTCTCAGACGGCCAAGGATTCTCTTCAGTGGTGGCTTCTTCCCAGCTCATTGTCAATAGGAAAATCTTTCCTACCCCCATCCTGGGCGGTGGTCACAACGGACGCGAGTCTATCAGGGTGGGGAGCAGTTTTTCTCCACCACAGGGCTCAAGAGTCCACCCTTCAGATCAATGTTCTGGAAATCAGAGCAGTGTATCTTGCCCTACAAGCCTTCCAGCAGTGGCTGGAAGGCAAGCAGATCCGAATTCAGTCGGACAACTCCACAGCGGTGGCATACATCAACCACCAAGGAGGGACACGCAGTCGACAAGCCTTCCAGGAAGTCCGGCGGATTCTGACGTGGGTGGAAGACACGGCATCCACCATATCCGCAGTTCACATCCCGGGCGTAGAAAACTGGGAAGCAGACTTCCTCAGTCGCCAGGGTATGGACGCAGGGGAATGGTCTCTTCACCCGGACGTGTTTCAGGAAATCTGTCGCCGCTGGGGGATGCCGGACGTCGACCTAATGGCGTCCCGGCACAACAACAAGGTCCCGGCCTTCATGGCACGGTCTCACGATCTCAGAGCTCTGGCGGCGGACGCCTTAGTTCAAGATTGGTCGCAGTTCCGGCTGCCTTATGTGTTCCCACCTCTGGCGCTGTTGCCCAGAGTGCTACGCAAGATCAGGTCCGACTGCCGCCGCGCCATCCTCGTCGCTCCAGACTGGCCAAGGAGGTCGTGGTACCCGGATCTGTGGCATCTCACGGTAGGACAACTGTGGGCACTACCAGACCGGCCAGACTTGCTGTCTCAAGGGCCGTTTTTCCATCAGAATTCTACGGCCCTGAGCCTGACTGTGTGGCCATTGAGTCCTGGATCCTAGCGTCTTCAGGTTTTTCTCATGAGGTCATTGCCACCATGAGACAGGCTAGGAAACCAACCTCTGCCAAGATCTACCACAGGACGTGGAAGATATTCTTAGCTTGGTGTTCTGCTCAGGAAGTTTCCCCCTGGCCATTTGCATTGCCTACTTTTCTTTCCTTCCTGCAATCCGGGTTGGAAAAAGGTCTGTCGCTCGGCTCCCTTAAGGGACAAGTTTCGGCGCTTTCTGTATTTTTTCAGAAGCGCCTAGCACGACTTCCTCAGGTACGCACGTTCCTGCAAGGAGTTTGTCATATCGTCCCTCCTTACAAGCGACCGTTAGAGCCCTGGGATCTGAACAGGGTTCTAATTGCTCTTCAGATGCCGCCTTTCGAGCCTATGAGGGATGTTTCCCTTTCTCGCCTTTCTCAGAAAGTGGCTTTTCTAGTAGCGGTCACGTCTCTTTGGAGAGTGTCCGAGCTAGCAGCGCTGTCATGCAAATCTCCCTTCCTGGTGTTTCACCAGGATAAGGTGGTTCTGCGCCCGATTCCGGAGTTTCTCCCTAAGGTGGTATCCCCCTTTCATCTCAATCAGGATATCTCCTTATCTTCTTTGTGTCCTCGTCCAGTTCATCAATGTGAAAAAGATTTGCATATGTTGGATCTGGTGAGAGCACTCAGAATCTACATTTCCCGCACGGCTCCTCTGCGCCGCTCGGATGCACTCTTTGTCCTTGTCGCTGGCCAGCGTAAAGGGTCGCAAGCTTCCAAATCCACCCTGGCTCGGTGGATCAAGGAACCAATTCTTGAAGCCTACCGTTCTGCGGGGCTTCCGGTTCCCTCAGGGCTGAGAGCCCATTCTACCAGAGCCGTGGGTGCGTCCTGGGCATTACGGCACCAGGCCACGGCTCAGCAGGTGTGCCAGGCGGCTACCTGGTCGAGTCTGCACACTTTTACCAAGCATTATCAGGTGCATACCTATGCTTCGGCGGACGCCAGCCTAGGTAGACAAGTCCTTCAGGCGGCGATTGCCCACCTGTAGAAAAGGGTCGTTTTTACGGCCCTATCATGAGGTATTATTTTACCCACCCAGGGATTGCTTTTGGACATCCCAATTGTCTGGGTCTCCCAATAGAGCGACAAAGAAGAAGGGAATTTTGTTTACTTACCGTAAATTCCTTTTCTTCTAGCTCTAATTGGGAGACCCAGCACCCGCCCCTGTTTTTTTTTGTATACACATGTTGTTCAGGTTGAATGGTTTCAGTTCTCCGATATTCCTTCGGATTGAATTTACTTAAACCAGTTTATTGGCTTTCCTCCTTCTTGCTTTTGCACTAAAACTGAGGAGCCCGTGATCCCACGGGGGGTGTATAGGCAGTAGGGGAGGGGCCTTACACTTTTAAGTGTAATACTTTGTGTGGCCTCCGGAGGCAGTAGCTATACACCCAATTGTCTGGGTCTCCCAATTAGAGCTAGAAGAAAAGGAATTTACGGTAAGTAAACAAAATTCCCTTCTTTACTTTCAGTACAGCAAACTCACTGCAGAAGTTAATTGAGGATCTCTGAATGATCCAATGTTGTCCTAAATGACTGATGATGATGATAAATATAAGCCACCTTTGTATAATCAAGTCTCCGTATAAATGAACCTGCTCTGTGATAGTCTCAGTGTTCTGTTTAAAGCACAGATAGCATCATGAAGACCAAGGGACACAACAGGCAGGTCTCTGATACTGTTGTGGAGAAGTTTAAAGTCGGATTTGGTTACAAAAGGATTTCCAAAACTTTAAACATCTCAAGGAGCACTGTGCAAGTGATCATATTGAAATAGAAGGAGTATCATACCACTGCAAATCTACCAAGACTCGGCCGTCACTCAAAACTTTCATCTAAAACAAGGAGAAAACTTATCAGAGATGCAGCCAAGAGGCCCATGATCACTCTGGATGAACTGAAGAGATCTACAGCTGAGGTAGGAGAGTCTATCCATAGGACAACAATCAGTCGTACACTGCACAAATCTGGTCTTTATGGAAGAGTGGCAAGGAGAAAGCCATTTCTCAAAGATATCCATAAAAAGTGTTGTTTAAAGTTTTCCACAAGCCCCCTGGGAGACAAACCAAACATGTGGAAGAAGGTGCTCTGGTCACATGAAACCAAAATCGAACTATTTGGCCACAATGCCAAATAATATATTTGGCGTAAAAGCAACACAGCTCATCCCCCTGAACACACCGTCCCCACTGTCAAACATGGTGGTAGCAGCATCATAGTTTGGACCTGCTTTTCTTCAGCAGGGACAGGGAAGATGGTTAAAATTGATGGGAAGATAGATGGAGCTAACTACAGAACCATTCTTGAATAACACCTGTTGGAGTCTGCAAAAGACCTGAGACTGGGACGGAGATTTGTCTTCCAACAAGACAATGATCCAAAACATAAAGCAAAATTTACAATGGAATGGTTCACAAATAAACGTATCCAGGTGTCAAAGTCCAGACCTGAATCCAATCGAGAATCTGTGGAAAGAGCTGAAAGCTGCTGTTCACAAACGCTCTCCATCCAACATCCAACCTCACTCAGCTCGAGCTATTTGCAAAGGAAGAATGGGCAAGAATTTCAGTCTCTCGATGTGCAAAACTGATAGACACATACCCCAAGCGACTTGCATCTGTAATCGCAGCAAAAGGTGGCGCTACAAAGTATTAACTTAAACGGGACGAATAATATTGCATGCCCCAATTTTCAGTTATTTATTTTTTTAAAAGTTTAAAATAAGCAATAAATGTCGTTCAACTTCACAATTGTGTCACACTTGTTGTTGATTCCTCACCATAACATTAATATTTTTATTTTTATCTTTGAAGCCTGAAATGTGGGAAAAGGTTGAAAAATTCAAGGGGGCCGAATACTTTCACAAGGCACTGTATGTACCAGGAGGATGTGGAGGCTATATACCATGAGGATGAGGAGCTATATACCAGGAGGATGAGGAGGCTATATACCAGGAGGATGTATACCAGGATGGAGGGCTATATATCAGGATGAGGACATGCTTGGGACATATACCAGGATGGGGTTATATACAAGGATGGGACATGATAGAGCCATATAAATCAGGATGGGGACTTGATGGGAGCATGTATACCAGGATGGGGCCATATATACCAGGATGGGGCCATGATGGGCTATATATATCAGGTTGGGGCCATATATACCAGGATAGGGCCGTGATGGGTCACATATACCAGAATAGGGCCACATATACCAGGCTATATCCACGATCAGGGATATGATATGTGGTCTGATCATAGTGTTGCGGTATTTCTCCCTTGTATGTGGTAATATTCGGTTACTACATGGTCTAATTATGCTGAGGTGGTATTATTCTCTTATATGTGGTTGTATTTGATCACTATGTGTTGGTAAAATGTTATCTGGTCATAGTGTTGCGGTATTTCTCCCTTGTATGTGGTTGTATTCGGTCACTAAGTGGTGGTAATATGTTGTCTGGTCATGGTGTGGTGGTATTTCACCCTTGTATGTGGTATTATTGGTCTTGGTATAGTGGATTGTGTTGTGTATGGAGGTCACTTTTTCTCTCTGATATCAATATAGGGAAGAGTCTTTATTTCCAATTGTTGCTTCCTCTTTTCTACTGCTAAATTGGCTTCGACTATGCCTTCATCTCTACAATGTGGCTCTCTACCAACTTTCAAAGTTGACTGTGTCTCTCAAGGTAAAAAAGGTTGGGGACCCCTGGCATAGCCCTTACGACTCCTTTCGTTGACTTGCCACTTTCCACAAGGAGAAAAAAATCCCTCTTAGATACAGCCATAATTCACACATATTCTAGTACTCCATTTCTAGAAATGTAATTTTAGTGAGTTTTGTACTTCTAATTTTGTAGGCCTATAAAAATGGTTTGCCAAGTTTGGTGTGACCTACACATAGTACTGATCAGAATGCCAAGTAAAGGTGATGAACTGAAACTATGGTTGTAAGCCAGTGTCTTGACAGATCCCAAAAACTAATGGAATTACATCATATTAACAAGTGGTGTACCAACTACACATGTATGTTCTTGATTTTATAGCGAGATGCTCAAAAAGCACATACAGATCTAATATTATCCTGTAACTTAACAAATCCTGTCTCTTGACCAGTCTTCAATAAATTGTATTTGATGCTAAGGTATAGAACAAATGGCATGTTGTAGTATGCACAGTGCTTTGATGTGCAATCAGGGGCATATCTAAAGTGGGTGCAGAGGATGGGATCTTTGCAAGGTCCTAAAGACTCCCCTCCCACATAAGAAAAAATTAGTATTATATCTGATGAGCGCTCCTACAAACCTGGGGCTCAGGATCATCAATTAAGACAATATATTCTTCAGTTTTAGCTTATTAGTAATGAAGAGCATGTCCTAGACATAATGATTATTCTCTGCAGAAAAGTATGTTTCATAAAAAAAAAATCCCCAAATAATCCTTGTCATTAGTTCCTGCAGTTTGTAATACCGGTAATAGCTGACTACTTTTTTGCTTTACAGTGGAAATCAGGAGCAGGTAACAAACAAGAAACCCCCTCGACGCTTCTGTGGGCGTTTTAGTCGAATCAGCATGAAGCTACCCCGAATTCCCTTGCGCAGACAGAAACTGCCAAAAGTTGTGGGTAAGATTATTTTTAATGATTTCTCAAGCTGTTATGCCAGTGGAAATGCGGAATTTAGCATTTATCTAATAACATGGAGAATATATTCTTATGAAGATGTTAAATACAGTAGGATTGTATTGAAAGGACATTTTGGAATTAATAAGACTGACGACAGAGGTTAGGTCAGCAGAGCAAACCAAGGAGGACCTGGATCTGTCACTGCAGTGGAGCTGTGATCATTTCTACTTTGTTATTTGTCATTTCATATAGGTAAAACCTATGAGCAGGGAAAAAAAATATAAATTATGTAGTTCTGCTACATTCAGAAAAAAGTTTGGTTTAAAAATGATAAATTATGTAAAAGGGAAAATAGGGTTATGCCAGTACCTTCTTGCTTTAAGTTCACTGCTCACAATGATTCTCTCTTCCGAGAGAATCGGATCGAATATGGAATGACACTATAGCATGGCTCAAGGCTGTAGCCGTGGGCATGGTCTAGGTTTCTTGTGCCCCGGCGCATTATATGAAAAGGGGTTCTGGCTGGGTGTGTCGACTTGTGATGATATGCCATTGCAGGCTGCATGATGGCGATGGCTTCGGCTGGCCAGGACCACCAGTTCTATATAAATTGTGTTTTACTTAACAGCCATTTTATGACAACTATGTACATTAGATAGTGGGTACACATCTTCTCTCGAATATTCCTTCATCGACACAGTGTATTCCTACACGTAGTCTCTTTACTCCTTCTTCAGATGTTTCTTCCTCCGGTAGTCTCACTTGCTTCACCACCACCCAGCTTTATACAACAGTACAGTCCATTAAAGTCATCTTTTCCACCCCTGGTTGTGCGTCTTATTTGCCTCTTAGAGGACTGATTTGCCAATATGGCTGGACTTAGTGTCAAGCTTCCTGATGCTCAAGGAACTCCTGGCTAGCACTCACCTCGTCTTACGTTTTCATACCATCCTGGTCGGTTACCTTTGAGAGTTGTAAACTCATGGCCATACTGCTGGGTGTCCTGTCCCAGGACCTGTCTCCAGTCAATCACTTTGTATCCTCGGTTAATCCTCTAACCTATCTCCAATAGGTCACTCGGTACCTCGGTCACCCCTTTATCTCCAGGACTTTGCTATCCTCTGACTTGGTCTCCTCTCACTCTAGGGGCACCCACATTAAGTGGCTCTGCTAAGCACTCAGACCAAAGGTCTGCTCTAGCTGCAAGCTGAGTGCTCTCTGCCCTCCTGACAGAAAACCGTCACTGTCCCTTGAGTGTAGCTCCTCCCACTCTGAGCTAATCTCAAACATTAACTCTTTCTTGTCCTACTGTTTAGCACAACACAATCTCAACACCACTAACACATAACACAATTCACATTACACATCATGAACACATTACATATCATAACAATAACACTGGTGTCTTCAAGGGGGAATGGTGGCAGTATGTCCATTTCCTTACAACACTTGGCTCAAAACTATTCAGAGTTGTGCCAGTATACTGTGATTAGATTCTCTTGCATAAGAGAATTGTATCAAAGCTGCAGAGAAGACAGAGAACTTAAATTCTCCATTTTCTCTTCTCCATTGTTTTTGCATAAATTGGAGTGCAGTCCGAGGTCTTACATGCACCCATAACTTTGAATAACTGTGTCTGCCACTTGCAGCATGTTGTGATTTTTTTACATGCCGGATTTGCAAAGAAATTGCAGATCTGCACTGCCCCATAGTAAAACATTGCACTGACTGCTATCCAATGAAGCATTGGATAGCATTCATCCGATGTATATGCTTGTGTGAATGCAGCCTAAAAGGAACAGTGTCTAAGCTGGTGGCAAGATGCAATAAGGGTATGTACACACTGAGTCTTTTAGACTCCGGCATGCCCACACCACTTTTGAAGCAGAAGAAACTTCGGGAAAAAGCCTCCAAAAGGGTCTTCTTTGCCGCTTCAGGAAGAAAGCCAGCAACTTGTCTACTGTTGTGGCTCCGCCAGTGGTTTTGTATTTGTTTTCTCGCATCTTTTTAGGAATAAACATGGTGCTTCTTTTAACACTCCAAGATTTCCAAACCTTGAAGCAGTTAATATAAGTGACATAAGTCGGACCATGTGTAAAGCTAGTTGTTTTGACATTGTTTGTGCATTATATCCATTTTTTGCTGAGGTTTTGAGATGCTTTTTCAGGCGGATTCCCGGCAGTTGTGTGCACATACTCTTAGGGGTACTTTGCACGTTGCGACATCGCTAGCCGATGATAGCGATGCCGAGCGCGATAGTACCCGCCCCCGTCGCACATACGATATCTTGTGATAGCTGCCGTAGCGAACATTATCGCTACGGCAGCTTGACACGCACTTACCTGCCCTGCGACGTTGCTCTGGCCGGCGACCCGCCTCCTTCCTAAGGGGGTGGGTCGTGCGGCATCACAGCGACGTCACACGGCAGGCGGCAAATAGAAGCGGAGGGGCGGAGATGAGCGGGACGTAAACATCCCACCCACCTCCTTCCTTCCGCATAGCCGGTGGAGGCAGGTAAGGAGAAGTTCCTCGCTCCTGCGGCTTCATACACAGCGATGTGTGCTGCCGCAGGAACGAGAAACAACATCGTACCTGTCGCTGCAGCGAAATTATGAAAATGACCGACACTACATAGATCACCAATTTACGACGCTTTTGCAATCGTTTATCGGTGCATCTAGGCTTTACATGTTGCGACATCATTACTGGCGCCGGATGTGCGTCACTTTCGATTTGACCCCGACGACATCGCAGTAGCGATGTCGCAACGTGCAAAGTACCCCTTAGGTTAAGCTCCTACGATGAGTTAGTAGCGAGTTTTTGATGCTGCACTAGAGTTGCAGAAAAGTGGGTGTTCTTTATAGGAATCTGATGCCGTGTGCTTGTATTTCTTGCTGTGGAACGTGACGTGCGGGGCATGTTTGAAATCCGCAACATGGTAATTTCTCTTGCAGTTTAGTGGAGTTTTGAATGGAGATTTTCCAAATAGAATTGCAATAGACATAGAAAATGCATGTGTGTTTTGCTGAGGACCACACTAAAAATGCATGTAATCCGCACATGACTGTGTCAATAAAGTTTTATCAAAGCCAAATATCAGGAGCAATCAAAAACAAGGTAACTTTATTTAAAATATACATCAAAGAGGAGATAAAAACTCATGTAAAAAAATGCATGCAAAAACACAATGAAGAATGACAAGCTACTAATTTAGCTAATAGGTGCAGAAAATGTGCAACATCAAAAACTCCCCAGATATTAATCATTGGAACATAGCCTTAAAATTGTAAAGAACAAACCAGAGCACATCAGGACTCATGAGGGTGGTGTTCCAGCGCTGAAGAGTCATAGTGCCTCGGCTCTTAGTTCACCCAATCATTTACATTCACCTTCCCTCCTGCTTGTTTTCCATCTATCTCCTCCCTTCTCTGGCTCTATGAAGCCTGTGCTGTCAATCATAGAAGAGAGGAGGGTAGAAATTGAGGGAAAATGAGCAGATGCAGGGGCGGAGATATCATTGGTGCAACCTGTGTGGCTGCACAGAGGCCCAAGAGGTTGAGGGGCCCATTTCCACCTCCAAAGCAGGTGCAATGTTGTGTTTTTATGCGCTCTTAGACTGCAAAGGGCCAATATATTCTCCTTGCACAGGGGCCCTTTTCTGTCTGTATCCACCAGTGAGCAGGTGGGAAGGAGTATATAAATTTTTGGCTCCGCCATGATGCACGAGCGCCTGTACTTGGTGTGAACAATCATCCTGTGCTGATAGAGTCCCTTTAATATCGAATTTGGTGATATCAGGTGTCCAATACGATGACAATGAAGGAAAAATGGGTGGCCATGCTAGGAAACAGGACACTGCTGCTCTTTATTGTTCCAGAATTTCCACCCTAAATCCTGGTATACTGTTTTCGCAGCTGATCTAAAATTAATTTTTTGCAGCACGAAAAATAGAGGATTTTAACAACGGTATATTGAGGATGCTGTTAACAAGAACTACAACACTATACTGCAGGATTAGTCACTAAACATGTTGTAACCGCTTAATAAAGGAGGGGTCTGGTCAGAAATGCCAGATCGGTGGGCCACCTGATAGCTGGGACCCAGCATTTGACTTGCTACGATGGTGAATTGGAGAAAGGGTCCCATTAAATATCCCATTAAATTAGCAGTGAGCTTGCCAGATGATGCTTATGGAGACAGCCCAACCAAGCAACCGCAAGGTGCCATCACTAATCCACTACACTCTCTAAAGTCACCTTCAAAGTAGTGTCATCTGCAGACACAACCTCCACGCTCTGGTGCCGTCTCATTACATGATTTATTAGTATATTCTCTGCATCTAACTTAGGGGTACTTTGCACGCTACGACATCGCAGGTGCGATGTCGGTGGGGTCAAATCAAAAGTGACGCACATCCGGCGTCGCTGTCGACATCGCAGTATGTGAATCCTTTTAGATACGATTAACGAGCGCAAAAGCGTCATTATCGTATGATCGGTGTAGGGTCCGACATTTCCATAATTTCGCAGCAGCGACGGTACGATGTTGTTCCTCGTTCCAAGCAGGCAGCACACATCGCTGTGTGTGAAGCCGTAGGAGCGAGGAACATCACCTTACCTGCGTCCCGGCTACAATGCGGAAGGAAGAAGGTGGCCGGGATGTTTACATCCCATTCATCTCCGCCCCTCCGCTCCTATTCGCCGCCTGCCGTGTGACGTCGCTGTGACGCCGCATGACCGCCGGACAGAGCGACGTCGCAGGGCAGGTAAGTGCATGTGAAGCTGCCGTAGCAATAATGTTCGCTACGGCAGCTATCACAAGATATCGCTGCTGCGACGGGGGCGGGGACTTTCGCGCTCGGCATCGCAGCATCGGCTTGCAATGTCGTAGTGTGCAAAGTACCCCTTACACTTCACATTGTAGCAGATATCCCAACTAGATAATCCTATTTCAGAATACATTCATCCCAATTAACTGATTACTATGGATGTGGAAACCCCAGGCAGTCACAGTATTACATAACATCGATACAAAACATTGGATGACATCCATGTAATTAATACACAAATATGCTAAATTCTACCAAATCATTCTGGAAGATTTCCACTCCAAATGGAACAACCCCTTTAAATCCATTCTAGATTAGGTTTGTTTGAAAAACACTTGTTACACAGTTCTTTCTATATCAGACATGCCATATGTACACATTGTCTCTGAGTCAGATTTGTAATATGATGAGAAGACATTACTCTCCCTGATTAGAACACATGCGGCAGAGCAGAGTAGTCATCTAGGGGGAAGTCGAGAGAGATCGCTGTAGGTCCAAATTGCTTTTATCCCACAGTTATCTGCATTCTCTTTATATTCATCCATTTTAACCTGCAAACCAGAACAAGGGTACAAGAGCCACTTTACTATATACAGTAAATATGTATACATTATTAGTGCTACAAACGCCATCTTACAAGGAAAACAAGGAAGAAAGAGGCAGGATTATATATATTTTTCAGAAAATATTGCACCCCCTCCCAATCAATCCCAAGAAGGCACTACAGATATATTATCTTTTTATCTGTCCTCACTTTTCACTATGTAATCTGAGAGCAGCATAATGTAGCAAAGACCTTGATTGCAACGATATATCACTTAGGCTACTTTAACACATCAGTTTTTTGTCATTACGCACAATCCGGTGTGTGACGGATGCGACGGATGCGTCGCAGATTGTGGCAAAACTGATGGGACGGATCAGTTAAAAAACCTGATCCGCTGTAGCAGTTTGTACCAGAATCCAGTTGGGACCTCGGTTAACCTGAGTGACGTCAGCGCTGACAGCACGACCCACTTCAGTTGCTGCGTGGAGCTCACAGAGAGCGGCGGTGTTCTACAGCCGCTCCTGTCAGCTTCCGATGTGGCAGAGCTGAAAGCATCGTGGGACCTTGTGTGGATTACGCCAGACCTGGAGGGCTGTATGGGGAGGTTAATAAAGTGGTGCAAGAGGGTGTTTTTTTGTCTTTTATATAAAGGTTTTTTCAGTGTTTGTGTTTATTTACTTTCATTTCAGTTTAGTGATGGGGGGGTTCTCATAGACACCTGCTGTCACTAAGCTAGGACTTAGTGGCAGCTATGGGCTGCCATTAACTCCTTAGTACCCCAATAGCCTCCGACATGGAATAATAAGCGGCCGGCATTTTCAAAAACAGGAGAAGCCGCCGGAGCTTTGTGACAGCTGTGCAACGCCGCGTCGGTGATCGGTAAGTATGAGAGAGGGGGAAGAGGGAGAGACCAAATGATAGAGAGAGAGAGACTGACCGACAGAGAGAGAGAGAAAGAGACCGACTGACAGAGAGAGACCGACAGAGAGAGAGAGAGAGACTGACAGACAGAGAGAGAGCTTTGTTTTTTTGACCAGAAGTTAAATTACACAATGACTGGGCATGCCCAGAAACAAAAAGACGGATCCGTTGCCTGATTCTGTCAATGGACGGAAGACAACGGATCCGGCGCCCAGTCTTCCATTGTAAAAAAAAGACAGACGCCTTCCGTTTTTTTCGCCGGTCCCAAAAAACGTTCCTTTGGACGTTGCTTCCGGAGGCCACACAGACAATTTTTGCCGGGTCTGGCACACGCTGGATGAAACGCGAGGCCATGCGGCACACTCCGGCGCTATTACAAGTCTATGAGGAAAAAAGAATCAGACGTCGGTTCTGTTTTATCCATAATTCTCCAGATTGTGCCAGATGGCAAAAAAATGATGTGCGAAAGAGGCCTTACTGGGCTGCTTTCTGCAGCTTTGATGCTATCACTGTTTTATCTGTTGCAGATCTCCCAGTTCTCTGAACGCTGAGCTCTGTATAGCCCCAGCCACATCACTGATTGACCGCATTCTGTGTACGCTGCATAGGCAGAAAACTAACAATAAGTTGTGGGGGTGGGTTATACAGTGTTCATGAATATGCTTTGACTGCCTAGAAGCAGGTTTACTAGTCCACTAATGAATCTGCTGCAATAATACTGTGATTTTCTTAAAACTACAGCAAGCAGCCCACTAAGAAATACATCTCTGAAATTGGGGTCTCTGTCTCTACATTATGTTGTTCTAAGATTAGGTCTTAAAAACATGATGACATATTTCTATTAACTATATAATTGGCAGAGATGTATATGCATCTGTACTGATATCTTGATGCTTTATGTAAGATGGGGGTATGCAGAATGTTGTGTACATGTTATTAGGACTTTAAAATGAAATATGAAGTGTTTTAATAAACCCACTATTGCACCCTTTTTTGGTGCTAGTAGATAACCCCTTCTGAAATATTGAACTACCCCAGATAAAGTGAATAAAAATCCACCTCCGACACCAGCACCATTCCAGTGATGTCAATGCTGTGTCACCTGGCGATCATGTGACGTTGTGAAGTCACAAGAGCGCTGCAGCAGTGTTTGCTGATGGGCTGCAGCATTCACAGTGATGGAATAGTCCTATCTTATGGATATGTGAATGCTGCAGCTGATCAGTGGCGCCTTTCCGGACATTCAAGAAGGGCTTATCCAGTAGAGGAGAAGTCTGTTTAAATCAAAATACTGTGGAAGAGAAATACAAAATATTAGATTGTCTGTTTTTCTTATAGTTGTATAGTCTTATTTAGAACACTTTCCTTATTGTACTGTAGATTTTGCTGTGCCATCTGCTTTCACATTTTACAATTGAAGATTTATTTTAATTTCAAGTCCCATATGTTCCAGAAATTAAAACATATATATCTTCTATAACTTACACAAGATTTTCATAAAGAGCATCTGTCATTTTTTTATGTGATGCGAAGAATGTTATCTTATAATATACTCTTTTTTAAAGGAGAGCTTTCACTGAAATTTTTAATGTAAACTGAGGAGCTCATTAAATTGCGTTTCCATGTCATAGATGGTAAAAAGCAAACACCCACAGGAAAGGTCGCAGTGAGCCTGCAGTCTGGCTCCGCAAGTTCTCCTGAGATGAGATTTGTCTCAAGTGAAGACAACGAGACGCAGTCCCTTCCAGCTCTTGGATCACTGGTGCAGCAGACCTGGAGAGCTGGAGCACAGGAGAAAAGCAGCACAGTGCATCATCCGCAACAAAAATTGCGTCTGGTGTTCTGACTCTCCAGCTTTGCTGCTCTCCTGTTATCCAGTGCATCAGCTCTGTTGCTCTCTTGTGTGCTAATGGTCCAGCTCTGCTGCCCTCCTGTGCTCCGGCTCTCCAGCTTTGTTGCTCTCTTGTACTCCATTTCTCCAGCTCTGCTTCTCTCCTGTACTCCAGTTCTGCCGCTCTGTTGCTCTCTTGTGCACCAGCTCTGCTGCTTTCCTGTGACCTGGCACTCCAGCTCTGTTGCTCTCGAATACAACATTTCTCCAGCTCTGCTTCTCTCCTGGGCTACAGATCTCCAGCTCTGGTGTTCTAATGTGATCCGGTGTTCCAGCTGTGCTTTTCTCCTGTGCTACAGCTCTCTAGCTCTCTAGCTCTCCTGTGTTCCAGTGCTCCAGCTCTGCTTCTCTTGTGCTCCAGCTCTTTAGCTCTGTTACTGTTCACTACTCCAGTGCTCCTGCTCTTCTTCTCTCCTGTGTTCCGTTGCTCCAAATCTAATTTTCTCCTGTGCTCCAGCTCTCTAGCTCTGTTGCTCTCCTGTGCTCCAGTATTTCAGGTCTGCTTCTCTCCTGTACTCCAGCTCTGTTGTTCGCCTATACTTTAGTGCTCCAACTCTGCCTCTCTCCTGTGTTCCGTTGCTCCAACTTTTCGTCTCTTGTGCTCTAGCTCTCTAGCTCTGTTACTGTTCTCTACGCCAGTGCTTCAGCTCTGCTTCTCTCTTGTTCTCCAGATCTGCTTCTCTCTTGTGCTCCAGCTCTTCAGCTCTGTTGTACTCTGAGGCTCCAGCTCTGTTGCATTCCTGTACTCTGATGCTCCAGCTCTGCTGCTCTCCTGTACTCTGATGCTCCAGCTCTGTTGCATTCTTGTACTCTGGTGCTCCAGCTCTGCTGCTCTCCTGTGCTCCACTTCTCCAGCTCTGCTGCTCTCCCGTGCACCGGTGCTCCAGCTCTGTTGCTCTCCTCTGTTCCGATGCTCCAGCTCTGCTCCTCTCCTGTGCTTCAGCTCTCCACTTCTGCCTCTCAAAAGTACTCAGGTGCTCCAGCTCTGCTGCTCTTTTAATTGGTCACAAACAATATAATGGTGGTTGTTGTATCAGTATGTAAACGCCGAAGGGGTTTATTTAACAAGGCTTTGGTGTGGGGTTTGTTGACTTGTTCATGGAGGTTTTTTATGTTTCAAGGTTGCTGTAGCTCACAAGTGAATGTCAGATGGATCTAACAGGTTAGTCAGATATCAGCATTTTATGGAGGCAGAAAAACTTTATATTACACCAGGGTAGATCACATGGTAGATCAACGTGTCAGTTAGATGAAAAGACATAAATGACTTTAAGAAGGATCACAGTCTAATGATATTTTCTGGGCTAGACTCATGTACCTTCACCATATCTGAAAAATACTTGCCATAGTAGCAACGTTCCAGAGATCTACCACCGGGGAAGTACTGCCTATTTATTCATTATTAGTGTTATTTATGATACTGTCAAACTACGTGCATCATGAATCAGAGCATTGCTGCATGATTGCAGCTAAGTACATTTTTCTCTGAAACACACTGGTATTTCAAAAAGAATATAGTTACAAAATTCTGTTGGGGGCTATACCAGTCCACCACCACCCCCATCATCTTCCAATGCCACTGCAGGTGAATTATAGACCTCTCACACAGTGAGAGACCAGTCAGTCACCTCTAGCAGCACTGTGAAAAGCCAGACAGATCTTATAACTAAATCTCTTAAATAGTTTCTCCACTACTTTTACATTGATGGCCTATTCTTAGGATATGTCATTAGTGTTTGATCGGCAGGGGTCCGACATCCAGCCGCCCCACTGATCAGCTGTTTCTTGTGCCAGTGGCAGCAGCAGGCAGCCAGAAATGCTCAATTTCAGAGCTGCACTGTCTTCTATAGTGGCTATGACCGGATACTGTGCATCTGCCTCTTATTAATTTGAATGGGAGGCTGATGTGCAGTACCCGGCCACAGCCACAATCAGTTGACAGGGCAGCTCTAGAACTGAGCATTTCCTGCTGCCTGCTACCGGCAGCGGCACTGAGAACAGCTGATCAGTGGGGGAACAGGGTGTTGGACCCCGGCCGATCAGACATTAATGACCTATTTTAAAGATAGGCCATCAATGTAAAGTAGTGAACAACCTCTAAAATGCTGGAGGTGTTTCATAGTAGGCCAAGCATGCAAACAATGCAGTGATTCAGTTTTACTTCAGTTTAGACAGCAAAAATTAGGTGACAGAATCACATTAACGATAGTCATACTACATTTTCAGAATTGCAAATTAAAAAGGCCCGTGGAGCCTTTGTTAGGAGTCTCAACACAGAAAATAGCCAGATATCCCTCCAGGAAGGACCTAGCTAAGGAGTGGCTCTTTTTAGGAGACCACCATATTAAGTGGCCCTTTTAGTCAATATCCAGCTCTTGACGAGTTTAAAGATATGACAAGGGAAAAACCAAGGCCAGGTATCCATCCACAGACAGCTGTTTCAGGGTATTGCCCCTCATCAGTGTGGAGTAGGATCCTGGCTAGGTGGGAGCAATACCTAGTAGACCAACAAGACAAAACAATCACTGATCTCGTGGAGACCAGCCAGAGAAAACACTGCCAGCAGCCAGCGAGGGCGCTCAACACAGTGAAATCCTAGGTGGATTTCAGAATTGAGCGGACCAATTCCACAATATTACATGTTGCAGTTCTCCAAATCCCAAAATCATCATCTTCACTCCTGTCAGTGCACAAAAGGTGTGATGGTAAAGAAACCAGAGTTGGAAAAGAAGGATCCAGCAGCAGGCAGGTGCATAGCAAATTAAAGGAGCTGTAACCTTTTTTATTGTTAGTACCATAATGAATTAAGCACTAAATTTTCCCTTAACCTGGCTTGCTTTTTTCAGCAGCATATTCGTGCTGCATGGAAGGATATGATGAGGTGAGAGGAAGTAGTAAAATACCGCTCATTTGCCATATCCTGTTTGTGCTGTATTTATTTACTTCCCTGCAAGGTCAGGCGGTGCCATACTTTTCTCATGAAACTGTCCCTATTTTATTACATTTCACCCTGCAAAAGTAATAAAGAAGGAAATGGAGCGCATTCGGCAGGTGACTTGTTTCAGCTAACATTATTTACTTTGTCATATCCAGCCTTCAGAAGCCAGCTCTCAGACTAAACACTGGTAGATGTGCTGGATTTCCGGCTTTCAGCACAAAATTAATCATTAAAATGCAATCTAAAAACATTAATCTCTGTGTGATGATTTTTGTATCAAAGGAAAATAATTAATTGGTTTAGTTGTATGGAATGGCTTTGCCTGGAGATAAATTGCTGTAATCTCTGTAAGAATATTGTTTACAGATTATATGTGGCAATTACAAAGTGGAATATCACAGTCACAATACTATATTGTTCCCGTTCCCCTAATCTCCTGTAAGGCACGACTATAATAACTATAGAAGCAGGAGAGCACATGCCGTAAGCTCTATGTATTCGCACTTCATGCCCTACAGTGTTAATAGCTTTCTTCTTCTCTGATACCATGTAGCACTGTATTCTTTATACTGTCATAACATGGACTAAGGGGTTGTCTAAGGATTACGGATCAGGTCCATATTCCATTTTTAGGGCAAAGCAACGTCTCTTGCTCAGGACCTTCCTCTAAATGCCAGAACAAAGAATGTAAGAATGTCTCCCGTTAGGTGGACCCATTACAGCCTTTTATTTAATTGGTTCTAAATTCTTGTTTTTCCATTCTTGTTCTTTTTGCTTCATGACCATCTTCATGCATTGACTGGAGTGAAAGGCTGATTTGGGGTGTTGGTGAAGTGCTATCTTTTTTTGTGTGTTTTCCAATGCAATATTCCGAGATGAGGAGGCTTGGAATTCTAATGCTGCTTATTGGAAAAAGGAATCCTAAAAGTCAATATTGATTTTTTTAAAGAGTCTTATCATATGACTTAAGATACAAAGTCATACCAGAAAATCCATTTGCAGATACGTGTTTCAGGGTGGGTGCCCCTCATTAGTGCAAGACAGGAGAACTGGTTTAGCTGCATGAGAATTCTCCGACAGGTGGTCTAAGGGATGAAATTTCTCCTTGCAGAGTGTAAAAAAACGTATAGACCATGGACGGCCTCCACAACCCCCCCAACCCTGAGATTGAATATGCTTGTAACTTCTACAGATCAGAAAAGGACTGGAAATCAAATGCCACTTATTGGATGTAAAATTCCTAAAAGTCAATATCAGCTCCTTAAAAAGCTTTGACACATGACTTATGATGTGAATACTGTAGGGAACATGTATTTTTCCTTCTCCATTGGTGTTTATAAAAGTTAAAGGGAACCTGTCACCAGATTTGGCGACTATAAGCTGCTGTCACCACCAGCAGGTTCTAATATACAGCACTCTAGAATACTGTATATAAGAGCACAAGCTGCTCTGTAGAACATGAAAAAGACATTTATTGTACTCACCTAGAGGGCAGTCCGGTCCGATGGGTGTCGCTGCTCTCCGCTCCGGCACCACCTCTCTGCTGCTCTCTGATGGCCGTCCTCCTTCACAGGCCCTTGTGGAGGACGTGTCCTACGTCATCCACACAGACTGGCATTGCATCATGCACATTGGGCTGGGTAGAAGGAGGATGGCTATCGCCGCAGATAGGAGGCGCCGAACCGGAGTGAAGTGACACCCATTGGATCGGACCACCCCCCTAGCAGAGTATAATAAAAGGGTTTTTTAAGTTACACAGCGCGGCCTGGGCTCTTTTATATAGTATTCTAGAATGCTGTACATCAGAGCTCAGCTTATGGTCATCAAATCTGGCGACAGGATCCCTTTAAGGGAAGAAGCAATTAAATGGCTACCATTTCACTGCAGAGAGTATGGGGAAGGCAACAAACGGTCTTTAGTGGACTCCTCTTCTCTCAACAGAGATGGGACCAGCCCCTGCAGTATCCAGCATTTCTAAATAAATACAAAAATGTCTCATGTGGGAATACCCTTTTAAAGGGGTTGTCTTATTAAATTGAGGCCAACCTGTATATTGTTTATAATATTAAAATGTGTAAATATGATACCAAGTTTAAAGTAATTATGGTATTTAAAATGCTTTAATAAGCCAGAAAAGCTGGTAGGCAAGGCTGCCAATTTGATGAGTAACAGCTCAGTATTCCAGGGCGGCAGCATTTGATAACACATTCAGAACGTCTACATTTGTTACAAAATTACAAATTGGAAAGGCCTTTAAAGGATTTAACTTGTCTGGCCTTTCAATTACACAGGACCAATAAATTGCTTCCTTTACCTCTTGACTGCTTGGGAAAACTTCACCAGGATATATTTTGTTCTCAGTTGGTAACAGGGCCATGTATTATGTTTGCACAGCCACCGCTCACATGATGATTAATTAGTTGTGGCCATAAAAAAGCAGATGTTCTGAAACCTTTCTCCCCTGTCAGCCCCACAGAAGGGCTATTGACCAGGCCGAATTGATAACAGGAAAAACTACTTATTAGAAGAAACAACAATAGTCGGGTTATCAGTGTAAGTGGGAATTAAGAACCACTCAAGTTACAACATAAACTGATAAGGAACCTAATGTGTTCTAAATACTGTTTTCTTCTCTTATTTTTAGGTGTTAAATAGATTGGTTCGGTCTAATTTTAGATATATATATATATATATATATATATATATATATATATATATATATACCTTATGTGCTTTTTTCATATTTTGTCATGTTACGCCTACAAAGTTAAATGTGTTTTATAAGGATAATAGATGATATACCAACAGAAAGTAGCAAGTATTTGTAAAGTGTAAAGAAATGATACATGGATTTCTAAATATTTGAAAAATATAAATCTGAAAATTGTGATTTGCTTTTGTGTTCAGCCCCCTGTTGTCTGACACCCCTAGATAAAATCCTGAGTAGAGATGAGTGAACTTGTGGAAGTTCAGTTCAGTGGGTTCAGCCAGACTAAAGTGGGCTTTACACGCTACAATATATCTAACGATGTGTCGGCGGGGTCACGTCGTAAGTGACGCACATCTGGCATCGTTAGTGATATTGTAGTGTGTGAAACCTACGTGCGATTGCGATTGAACGAATAAACGTTGATCGCATACACGCCGTTCAAAACCTACAAATTGAACGTCGGGTTGTTCAATGTTCCCGAGGCAGCACACATCGCAGTGTGTGACACCCCGGGAACGATGAACTGCAGCTTACCTGCGTCCCACAGCTCCCACCGGATATGCGGAAGGAAGGAGGTGGGCGGGATGTTTACGTACCGCTCATCTCTGCCCCTCCGTTTCTATTGGCCGGCTGCCGTGTGACGTCACTGTGACGCCGAACGTCCCTCCCACTCCAGGAAATGGATGTTCGCAGCCCACATCGTGGTCGTATGGTAGGTAAGTACGTGTGACGGCAATTAATCATTTGTGCGACACGGTCAACAAATTGAACGTGCCGCACATACGATGGGGGTGTGTCACATCGCATACGATATCGTATGCTTAATTGTAAGGTGTAAAGCAGGCTTTTGATAAAGTTCGGTTTGAGACCTGGACTTGACCTGGAGCCCAATTGAAGTCACTGATTTGGCAGTTCGGGTCTCTGTCCACATGCAGCCAGCCATAAACAGAAAACTTCCGGGGGTGGGAGGCTGGGCGATGTTTTTCAATTTTTTTGGGGTGCACAATACCTCCAATTTTGCTGTTGTTACCCCCAGTGAGAGCCGTTCAAACACTGCAAGTGGCTCCCACTGGGCTGAGGACCAAGCATACCAGAGCACAGCAATGCTCGCATGAGTGCATACATAAAGCACCCAAACTCCGAACACGAACTCTATTTTTGGGAAGAGTCTGTGTTTGGTATGAACACCAAACCTCTGGTTTGCTCATCTCTAATCCGAGTCACCAGTTACCTCCAGGAATCACTTAATTAGTAAATTGAGTTTACCTGTGTGTAACGTATTCCCAGTATAAGGGCTCACATGGGTGTCTAACACAAATGCTATCCATAGTTTTACCGGATAGCACTCAAATCTCTTATACTTTGGGAAAGTGCCGATCAGTGTTTTTTTTTTCTCATGCTGATTGGAATGGAATTATAAACCACCGGTGAGAGCAGAGCCTTCTCTGGTGCTTTATATTGAGTACATTAGTGACCCTATATAGAGTAATGGCTCATCTCAATTACAAAACCATTTATTCAAACTCATACAGCTGTTTCAGATGTGAAAAACAGCATCAATGCAAGAAGTACAAACCATGACCTTAGTATTTTGGGGTTTGGGAAGTATCTTCACAATGTAATATGAAATGCTGGAGTCTAGTGGGATTCATTGAAAGAAATATTGACATAACAATCATACCACGCAAGGAGCTTGTATGTTCTCCCTGTGTTTGTGTGGGTTTCCTCCAGGTGCTCTGGTTTCTTGCCACACGCAAAAGACATATTGATAGGGAATATACATTGTGAGGTCCAGTGGGGACAATGATTATGATGTCTGGACAGCACCTTGGACTATGATAGTGTGTCGCCCAGGGCTATGGGGTACTCGGTCCTGGGCGGTGTACTGCTGGGGAAATGTCACTTTGTGGCCTTTGCCCGGTTCCGTGACCCTGGGGACGCTTTTTAAAAGGGGTATATTTACAGGGGAGATTAAATGAAAGTTTATAACGTGGAGCTGCCGCTGCACAGTTCTCACTACTGGGGCTGGTGTTGGTGGCAGCCTGGATGTTAGGCCCTTCGCAAGCAGGGCTGGGCCCCAGAGGATAGGTGATGTGGATGGGTGCAGAAAGAAGGTAGGCCACACAAGGGGTTGCAGTGTAACTGGTTCCTTTCCTCACAGTGAGCTGGAGACTGGTCACCCGATGAAGGCTGGTCTTGACCGCTGGGTCCCCTTAGTCCCAGTGCCGGTTTAGTGACCTGGTGACTTCTTTCCCCTGCACCTGTCTCTGTTTGGTGGGTCCCCGTCGCTTGGAGAGTCTGGGGGTCCCCTCCTATTTGTCTCTCATTGGTAGTCTGTATGACGGTAGCGTGAACCCTGTGGGGTCGTAGTCTCTCGTCCAGTTCCCCGGTTCTCCCGTTGCTACTATGTCCCGAACTTCAAGGTCAGTGAGGTCCTTGATGGTCCTCTCACTGTGCAGATTTTATCAGGTCTGCCTGGAGCGTTTGCCTGACCTAGGAGTCTGTACCCTGTTGGTGCTATGGTTGCAGAAGCACTCCACCGTACGCCACCGTCAACCACACGCCCGGGCCCTCAGGTCACCGTCACACTCCTGTCAGTGCTTCCACTCGCTCTCTCTCTATCACCGACTCACTACAGACTGACTGTCCAATGTCTTCCCCTCCCACCTGGTCGTCTAGTAGACTGGATCGGCTTCACCTCTAGGTGGCCATCCATTAGGTCCAACCCTAGACTGGCACCAATCTTTGGGGAAATTGGTGAAAAACAGGGATTAACTTGAATGTTTTTGTTGTTACCAGCACTGGTCTTCTGGGTCCCTGGGGGTAGGCCCTGCATCCTGGTGGTGATGCAGTACCTTGTATCTCCCTGATGGCTTCAGGGGCACTACAATAGTGCTATATAAGCAAAGCATAATAAATAAATAAGAAGGATTTGCGGGGCACTACTTTCACTGAGGACTGTCCACATCAAACAATCAGCAGTTAGTTGTGGAAAGCACACATGGTGCTATTGATCTCTGCTGCGACCAGAGGAGACTTCCCGGTCGGACTATACTGAATACAGCTGCGGGGTGCTTGTTCCAAAAGCATCAGAGCATAGAACATTAAGCAAAGGAAGAAAAAAGGAACGGCACTCACCGGTAATTGCTGTGAAGTGTTCAGATTTATTTCATGGTCAGAGGATACATGCTTCGGCGTTCAACCCCACCTACAGGAGCGAAACGGCCGTAGTCTTTTTGTGCTAACAATCCTCATTCCCTCCCTGTAACGCCGAAGCATGTATCCTCTGACCATGAAATAAATCTGAACACTTCACAGCAATTACCGGTGAGTGCCGTTCCTTTTTTCTTCCTTTGCTTAATAAATAAATAATGGGTGTTTTTTTTTTACTTTTGGCACACTACATCCAAAAACATTGTTTTAACCCAAGTGAGCGCCATTCAAAGACTGCGAATGGCTCTCCTTGGGGTGCCTGCTCACATCATACAGTGCAGCGAGCCTGTGTGTTGTGTTTCATGGACGACATATCTGAGCACTTGCGATACTTGGCCAAGTACCTCTATGCTCAATTGAGTACCGAGCAGTGGCGAGCATGCTCGCTCAACATTGGAAACAATCCCTTTAATGAAAATAAAAAAAATAAATTAAGCCTTCAATAAAATTATTTTCTCCTGACCATTAGTTGTTTCATATTGCAGTCATACATTTGAGAAATCACTGAATTCAGGTCTTTCATTCAGTCCTATTGTCACCGGTGTATAAAAACCAGCCCCTCGCCATGCAGTCTGCCTTTACAAACACTTGTGAAAGAATAGGCCACTCTGAAGAACTCATTGAATTATACTGCAGTAGTGTAAGTACATGCCATCATTGTAACAAGTCAAAGACATTTCATCCCTCATAAATAATTCACAGTCATCTGTGAGTGGTATTATTGAAAAGTAGAAGGGTTTAGGAATCATTGCCACTCAAAATGGATGAGTAAGTAAAGTTACGGAGCAGAGTCGCCAATGGTGAGGTTCTTAATGCATAAAAGTCACCAACACTATGGCCGCTCAGCAATCGCAGAGATTCAAACCTCCTCTAGCATTAACATAAGCACAAAATTGTCCACCATGAGCCTCTTAGGCGGGCTTTGCACACTACAACATCGCAGGCCGATGCTGCGATGCCGAGTGCGATAGTCCCCGCCCCCGTCGCAGCAGCGATATGTGGTGATAGCTGGCGTAGCGAAAGTTATCACTACGCCAGCTTCACACACACACTCACCTGCCGTGCGACGTCCCTGTGGCCGGCGACCCGCCTCCTTGTTAAGGGGGCGGGTCGTGCGGCGTCACTGCGACGTCACGCGGCAGGCGGCCAATCGGAGCGGAGGGGCGGAGATGAGCAGGATGTAAACATCCTGCCCACCTCCTTCCTTCCGCATATCCTGCGGAAGCCGCAGTGACGCCGGTAGGAGATGTTCCTTGCTCCTGCGGCTTCACACACAGCGATGTGTGCTGCCGCAGGAGCGAGGAACAATATCGGACCATCGCGTCGGCGTAATTATGAATTACGCCGACGCTGTACCGATGATACGATTACGACGCTTTTGCGCTCGTTAATCGTATCATCCAGGCTTTACACACTGCGATGTCGCATGCGATGCCGGATGTGTGTCACTTTCAATTTGACCCCACCGACATCGCACCTGCGATGTCGCAGTGTGCAAAGTGCCCCTTAGTATTTGTTTACATGGCCAAGCAGCTACTTGCACTGGACATATTCAATGGAGAATACCAGGAGAACGTTACTTGCCTGACTCCAATGTGTCAACCCTAATGTCTGGTGGAGGAGTGATAATGCTATGGGGTTGTTTGTCAGCAGTTGGCTTAGATCCCTTAAATCTATTAAAAGAAAATCTTAAAGGCATTGTCCACTACTAGGACAAGCCATTTTGATTCTACATGTTTCCTCCAGCTAAATAGTACAGCCTATACTCACCTCCTGTACTGTCGCCCTTCCGTCGATGGAGATCTCACTATTGGATCCCTATTAGTTTGAGAATGGGGCTCTGAAATGCCTATTCAGAATATCACAAACACACCACACCATTCCAATCATTCTCTATGGGATTAGTGGGGATACCCAAGTAGTGTAATATCTACAGCATCTGCATAGAGAATAAATGGACCAGAGGCACATGTTATTCACAATCAGGTGTAAATGTGCCCTTAGATTACCATGTAATATAAAGAGGCGAAAAGTGTTAGTGCTAACATCGCCTGCTATTGTTTAGTACCTGACAAGACTGGTGTAAATTTACTTACACAACACCACTGCAATTACAGTAAGATTTATGATCCCACAAGAGCGAGGATAAGATTGGTTTGCACTTAGTATGCAGTTAAAGAAACCAATGACAAGGATATGCTGCAGGAATTTAAATACTGAGGTCTCTAATGATTTTCTTCACAAATGGCTCCAAGATCAGAGACATTGTACTAAATCTGAAGCTAGTTCAGAATATTTTACTTAGTAGAGGGAATTTTTATGATCTTGTGTACAGATGGCTGTTCAATCTATCCAAACCTCTCTTCTATTTTCCTGTAATATTTCCTATTTGTTGGCAAAACAGTCGATATTTTATTTTTGCTTATCTAGAAGGAATGTCAAAAATTAAACCTCTTTGGATGAGCGACTCTGCTTTATTCACACAGATTACTGACTTGGAATGTGCCCAGAACCCATTGGTTCCTTACGTGATTGTTCCAGTAATGGATGGGAACTCACTAAAACATTCTGTGCATATTTTAAATACAAACAGATGCTCAGAAGTTGGAAGTAAGGAGCAAGCTTTGCATTCAGTGCACCGTGCATTTCAGTACTTTCTGTCTTACCATTCTAAGATGTGCATTTGGAAATGATTCATATGTAGAAATTGATTTTTTTTTTATTATAAATGCTTTATTAATCATTAAAAAAAGCAGAAAAAGTACATAGATATCAAATACATACATCAATACATACTCCCCCCTCAAAAAAAAATAAAAAATAAAATTAAAAAATCAATCCCTCCCACCTTTCTTTGTTGAGGCAGGAAAAGAAATAATCCCTAAAAGACTACCAAACTCTTGGTTATCATACCTTTTAAACACCCTCGACCTCATCATTAGAGATGAGCGGTTTAGTTGAGGCTCAGTTCGTAGGCAGCCAAGGAGCTGAGCCTCCACTGGCTCGAGCTTGACCTACACCCCGAAGAAAGTAACTGATTGGCAGTTTGATTCTCCGCCCACAAACTGCCAGCCATAAGCAGATCACTTCTTGGGGGGGTGGGCGGACTTATTAAAACTATTTTTTGGGTTGCATACTACATGTAATCGTGCTGTTGTTACCCCCAGTGCGAGCCATTCAAACACTGCAAGTGGCTCACACATGGCTGTGGACTAAGCGTACCTGAGCAATGCGATGCTTGTGCAAAGTGAAGTTTACACGTAAAGCATCCAAACCCCAAACCTGAACCTTGATTTTTTAAGTTGGTGTTCTGTTCTAAAATCGAAAAACAGGTTCACTCATCTCTACTCATCGTCTCTCTCTTAAATTTCAGTGTAGAGTCAATTTATCTCTTTCTTTCATATTCTTTCATAGACTTAATCCAGGGACTCGATGCCTCTCAGAATTTCCTAATGTTTTGGACTCTTAGCTGATTTGGTTTTTAATTCATTTATTTTCATAAAATGTAAGGTTAAAATAAATTGAAGAATGTTGAGCACTTATTATTATTTATTCATTTAAATAGCGCTATTAAATCCACAGCGCTTTACATACATTTGCAACACTGTCCCCATTGAGGCTCACAATCTAAATTCTCTATCAGCATGTTTTTTGGAGTGTGGGAGGAAACTGGAGAACCTGGAGGAAACCCACGGAGAACATACAAGCTCCTTACAGATGGCATCCTTAGGGGGACTTGAGCCCAAGGCCCCAGTGCTGCAAGGCTGCAGTGCTAACCACTGAGCCACCGTGCCACCCGTTGCACTTTTCTCTTACACGTAATGTTCCTCCAAGCACTGTTTCTAATCATGCACCCCAAATCTAAATAAAATACCCTGAGGGTCAGTATCTTCAGCATTTCAAATCAACCTGCCAGGTAAACTTTGTTTGGCTTAACATTTTAGATAGCTAGAGCCTTTACATGAGCTGTATCTAGGCTTTCCCTACGTTTACCTGACCAAGGCAGGATTATAGTTAACCCCTTGAGCAGATAGTTTCCAACAGCCTTGATATGCCACTGGCGTTGACATTAGGTATTAACTAAGTGCGGTCTTTTTAATGCTCAGCTATTGACACTTAATCTTTTATTTTATGAGACAAGAAAAATCTACCGTATTTGCACTTTTTCCCCCAAAAAATGGAGGCAAAATGGAGGTGCATCTTGCTATGCAGATATGACTTACTGGGACAGCGGGGGTGGTGGAGCGAGGTCATAGGAGGCAGGGTCGGCGATACTGAGGGTTTCACTGCAGTGTCGCGGCAGGCGCCGAATCTTACCGTGGGCTGTATTGAAGCACTTGTTGTGATGAACTTCAAGAAAGTGGCTGCGAAGGTGGCCACAGTATTGCCGGCCCCCCGTCGACTGACCCTCCTGAGATGCAACACCCTCTCCTCTGAGCCTGCAGCATCGCTGACCCTGCCTCATGTTACCTTCCTGAGCTGCTCCACCACCGCCGCTACCCCCTGGTGAGCATTAGGATTAAGACACACTAGGAATATAAGACAGACTTTCATTTTAGCATTAAAAATTATTTTTTCCGCCTCTAAATTTGGGGTGCGTATTATAATCCGGGGCATCTTATAGAGCAAAAAATACAGTACTTCTTGTCAGCCGTCTGTGGATCTTCTTCCTCTGTCACATGGTCAACTAGATCAGTGCTCCCCAACTCCAGTTTGCAAAAGCCACCAACAGTGCATGTTTTCAGGATTTCCTTAGTATTACACAGATGATAATATAATAACTGCACAGATGATGATTCCCACACGTGTGCAATACTAAGGAAATCCTGTAGACACACACTGTTGGTGGCTCTAGAGGACTGGAGTTAGGGAACACTGACCTAGAAAATCCTTACCTACTTTTTTTTGCTCTCTAATATATTCACAATGAGAGAACCTTTTCTCCCCTATAAAATAGTATGAATGATTTTATATCAGTAACCAAAGCCTTCTCACATTGCCTATCCAGTTACAAGGAGAATTGTTTAACATTATCAAGTAAACCTGGCAATATACTTATTACATAAATATCAGATGAACTGCAGTAGTCAATATGGTTGGACCATCTGCCTAATGTGCTTGGCAGTCTTCCGAATTTAACTGTATATGATTGGAGATTTCAAAGGGAATGATGGAAGAGATTTTCTGCTTAGCATGCAAGTTATTGGTAGATTTTACCCCAACCTAAAAACTATATATAGGACAGCCAAAATGATTTTGGAAGCCATCTAATGTGTATGGGCCTCCTGACTACCCTGATGTTAGGAGATACAGGGATCAGGCTGTTTGAATTGAATGTCTATATTTTTCTGTTCTGTAGGTAGATAAGTTGGTAACCAGCTGCCAGAGCAACCATTTCACCCCACTCCATCCTTAGAGGATAGCTGAGTATTTAAACATATGGTGGAGTCAGGAGAGATGTTTGCTAAATGAACATTGAGGTGTAATGGACACCTTTACAGCTTATCAAAGCAGAAAGGGCAATGCTAATTGATAAAATCAGTAATAGGGGAAAAGATATTTGGGAGATTTAAAAAGCATTAAAAAGATTATCTAGGGCTTTTATTATTTTTGTGTATAGGTCTAAGAACTAACAAGCAGATAGTTGGTAACTACCTGCTTGTTCTGGATTGGATTATCTTTGTTGGCTCAGCTGGCAGTTCCCTTGCTTCTTTTCACCTTTCATCATCAGGGAAGAACTTCCTCTTCCTGTCTGTTCCGTCAATGGGTCGTCACTGCAGACTTCATACTGATTAACAGTTGGCTCCCTGCAGTTAGGCAGCCGGCAGCCAGATGTTGGTCTACATGTCATTGGCAAAGATGCCCTGTGAACAGAGCAAAGTGGAGGACCAGAGTTAACAACTACTTGCGTGCCAGTTCTTTGCCACATACGCAAAAATAATTAGTCCTGGATACCCACTTTAAATCAGGCTTTAAATGTCTAACATTAACTTATAAACCTTCTGGCTAGAAGCTAGAAAACTGTTTATATTATTATCGGTAAGTCTGACAACTAGACATTGGGTCACAAAAGTTTAACCAGGATAGTGTTCGGTATCTTATTAGTGATTGGTATGAATTTTGTTCATTTTTAGCCAGCAAAGTTCTACAATCCATAGTGAAAAAGCATTATTTCTCTCAATATATAACTAACTGACGATTAAGTAATAGGGAATTGTGAGGGTTTTCTTGAAGATCTCTTTCGTCATGTTGTACTGAATGTGAGGTATTCTAAAGCAATAAAATGCCTTTTTTTAACACCATGAATTATTTCAAGCATTCTAACATATCTTTCCATCTAATGACATCTCCGTTGGATGGATCATCTTGTCTTGATATGTAACACGTAACTGTTTTTCATTAGCGATACTTAGAAGTCAAGTAAACCACAGTTTTTGTGGTTTTCTCAAAAGAGACATTTCATGAGGTACTTAACATTTTTTTTCATCGCAGTCATTTTGTTTCACACAACACAAAGGGAGAGAGGGGGAAATGTTATCCTCAATGTCTGTTTTTATTGCCAGAGGCAAAGTGTTATTTCAGTGGAATAAAATGTTTGGTCAGAGGCCCTGTTTTCCTTGGCAGCCGGACTGTGCCATGTGTTTGTGTTATTATTCAATGTGCATCAAAAAACAAATCTAAATATCAGTGGTAAAAAATAAATTTAACAAAAAGATAATGTGTAGGAAACACAAGCTCATACATGCAGAGATTGGGTATACGTGCTTTAAAATCTGATAAATTAGCCACGTGCAAAAAGAATATACATTTCTTACTAGGCCTTTCTTAAGGACTACCATCGAATAACATGTAGTGCACAGTTCTGAGATGACCTGAATAAAAGAGCTAAGCAGATGGTAGATGGCCAACATTTAGTTACCAGAAGGATATCAATGTCTTTATGAGCACCATACTATGTCTATAAAAGCATACCAGGCAACCAGTTTTGATTAATTTTTAATCTTAAAAGGGCTCAGCCAGTAGTATCAACCGTCCTAAGCCATTTATATCGGCATTTAGGTCATAGAGTTGAATTAAAGGATACCTTGATATCTATGATCAGATTTATTGGTCTAGAGAAATTCCCATTTTTGTTATATATGTAAATGAGCTGTTAAAGTCTATGGGCTGGACACAGATCTCCCTGAGAATCTGCCTCTAGATTTTATGAAAACAAAATGTTCCAAATGTTAACTTTCATATTTAAAGTTAATATGTCAGTATTATCAATACTATGTCTATAAAAGCATACCAGGCAACCAGTTTTGATTGATTTTTAATCTTAAAAGGTTATCACCCAGTAGTATCAACCATCCTAAGCCATTTATATCGACATGTAGGTCATAGAAAGTTGAATAAAATGATACCTTGATTTTAACAATCTAATGTCTTATGCCATAACAGTCCACATTTTCTTATGAAAATGAGCTGTTAAGATCTTTGGGCCAACACAGATCTTCCTGAGAGTCTGCCTCCCGAGTTTATTTTAAATGAAATGGGACGTTACCAGTGTGAGAGATAGCAAAAGTTTTAGGAGTAGCCAAATCAAGTTTGGTACATTCTGCAAAAAAAGAGTGCACTAGTGAGCATAGGAACTCAAAAAAGCCTGGCCCTCCACAGAAAACAAAAGTGGAGGATGATCTCAGAATCTTTTTCACAGTTGGGAAAAAAACCTTAAATCATCGCGGCATGGTGGCTCAGTGGTTAGCACTGCAGTCTTGCAGTGCTGGGGTCCTGGGTTCAAATCCCACCAAGGACAACATCTGCAAGGAGTTTGTATGTTTTCCCTGTGTGTGAGAAAAACATGCAGATGTGTCTTTATAGATAGTGTACAATATGTAAACTTCTGGTTTCAACTGTAGTCTACAATAACGACAAGAATTCATGAGAGAAAATAAAGATGATCCACTACAATTTTCAAATTAGGAAGACCAGATTACAAGTAAAATATATCAATGAAGACCAGATTAGAAATTTAAAGAAAAATAATTATAATAATAATTTTATTCATTTACATAGCGCTATTAATTCCACAGCGCTTTACATACATTGGCAACACTGTCCCCATTGGGGCTCACAATCTAGAGTCCCTATCTGTATGTTTTTGGAGTGTGGGAGGAAACACACACAAACACAGGGAGAACATACAAACTCCTTGCAGATGTTGTCCTTGGTGGGATTTGAACCCAGGACCCCAGCGCTGCAAGACTGCAGTGCTAACCACTGAGCCACCGTGCCACCCGAAAAGCATTCTTTGAACAGATGAAGCTAAGATCAATCTGTACTAGAATGATGGGAAGAAGAAAGTATGGAGAAAGCCTGGAACGGCACATGATCCAAAGCACACCACATCCTCTCTAAAACATGGTTGAGGCAGTGTGATGGCATGAGCATGCATGGCTTCCAATGGCACTGGGTCACTAGGGATTATTGATGATGGGACTGAAGACAGAAGCAGCTAAAGCAGAAGCAGATAAATTCTTAAGTGTACGGGTATTCATACTTTTTGCTTCAATTCAACCAAATACTACATCCTCTGTTAAACATGGTGGAGGCAGTGTGGTGGCATGAGCATGCATGGCTTCCAATGGCACTGGGTCATTAGGGGTTATTGATGATGTGACTGACGACAGAAGCAGCTAAAGCAGAAGCAGATAAATTCTGAAGTGTACAGGTATTCATACTTTCTGCTTCAATTCAACCAAATGCAGCAAGGTTGATTGGACAGCGCTTCACAATACAGCTGGAAAAAACGTACTGCGAAGGCAACCCTGTGGCTTTTTAAGGCAAAAATGTGGAATATTCTGCAATGACAAAGTCAGTCACCAGATTTCAACCCATTCAAGCATGTATTTCACATTGCTAAACCTTAGAGAAACAAGCAACAACTGAAGTCAGCTGCAGTAAAGGCCTGACAAAGCATAACAAAGAAGGAAACCAGTGTTTAGTGACGTCCATGGCTTCCAGACTTCAGGCAGTCATTACTGCAAATGATTCTCAACAAAGCAATAAAAATGAAAATTTTATTTCTGGTAAAGTTAATTTGTCCAATTACTTTTGAGCCCCTGAAATGAGGAGGCTTTGTAGTAAAGTAGTTGCAATTCTTTAACGTTTCATATCATATTTTTGTTTATCCACTTTAATTAAACCTGAAAGTCTCCACTTCAATTATACCTCAGTTGTTTCATGTTAAATCAAAAATCGTGGTATGCAGATCCCTAATCACGACAGTTCAGTCACTGTCCAAATAGTTCTGGACTTAACTGTAGGATCGATACCGACCTATATGTAATGACATTCTGGAACAGATACTTTATTTAGCCGTCATTCAATAAAACTGAGTAGAAGAAATTAGAATGGATTTGGCACTGGATTGTACTGTAGAGTTCTTCATGAGAAAATAACTGTCTGGATTGTCTTTTTGTTCTTATTTTCCAACTATTGAGATAACCCCGGCCTTAAAAATGTTTTGATTTCAGCTGTCTCTACCCAGCTGCTAGAAATATTTATTACTCTGGTAGCAAGTATATAAAAATTCACTCCTGGCTGCTTTCTTGTATTTTCTGGAAATGTGTATATTGGTAATTTTTTTACATCATTTTTTAGTACAATCTTGCATATTGATGACTTGAAATGTTTGCAACAAGAACTGAAAAAAGAATAATACAAATGCTGAACACAAAAATATGAAAACTGGTAGCAAAAAAATGATTGCACCATGCAAAGAATTTCTATTTATGGCCCAGTGTAGACCTCAATCTAATTGAGAAATTGTGGCTAAAATAGAAGGGGCAATATTGCACTAGACAATATTGGAATGTATATAGCAACAAAAGTAATATATATCTTATACATACAGATTAGCGGAACTCATCAGGCTTCGCAGCCAGACTATAGATGTAGGGAGAGGTCCAGACTACACAGCCAGACTGCTGATATAAATTCAGGACCTGAAGACACAGTTAACCTAGTGTTCCAGGGGACACATCAGCTTCAAAGCCAGATTGCTTTCATAGGGGGTGATCCAGAGTAAACAACTAGACTACTGTTAAAGGGACTGTCCGAGTCTGTTGTTTTAGCGGGTTATACAGACTACACAGCTACACTACTGTTATAGGGGGTGAATCAGGCATAGCTAGATTACTGGTACAAAGAAGATAGTAGACTGAAAAGCTGGGCTTCTATTATTAGAAGTGCCACAAACTACAAAGCAAGTCTGCTGGTATAGTGGATGCAACAGACTACACAGCTAGACTAGAATTATAGGAGTTGCTCAATAATAGTCAGACTGCAGTTCTCGCTCTAGACTAGAGTTGTTGTAAGTGTTGCAGCTATTTAGCTTGCCACTACATCATTATTGTGACAGAAGGAACTGCTTTAATGGAACATACAGTGCACTATTACCTGCATAATCACAACATGGGGTATTACAGGAAGGGAACTGTGACATGCACACAAATTTGGGCTTTAATACAGTGCATTATAAGGTGAATTCCATATTGCCCACATTCCCCCTAGAAGACACAAGTACTGTTATGTGTATTGTGTCATGTGTTATTAGTGATAAATTGTGTTTTGACTGATAGTAGGGACAGCTAGGGTTATCCTAAAGTCTGAGGAACTAAAATGAAGGGACAGAGACAGTTTCCTCTTAGGAGGTTAGATAGGGCCCAGCATGCAGTGAAAGCAGACCTAAGGTCTGAATAGTGAGCAGAGCAGCATGAAATGAGTGTCTTTGTCATGAGTGGAGACTGAAATAGTGGCTAGCATGATACTGAGTAAAGTGGAAGGAAAACAGAAGGAAAGGCAGAGTGTTCAACCAAAGACAGGTCCTGGGAGAGGACACTAACAGTACGGTCCCAAGTTTATAACTCAGAGAGGTAACGGGACAGGATGGGACAGAGAATATGCGATGAAGAGACTGCCCGGGCAGGATTTCCAAGGCATCAGAAGTAGAGAAGCTATGTACCAGTCATATTGGCAAACTAGTTCATTTAAAAGACAAGAAGACGCTAAACCACGGGTTCAGAATATTATTCTCACTAACTGAACTGTAGTACTGAGCTGGATTGTGTTGAAGGCAAGCAAACCAGTGGAGTTCAAGTGAGTTAAGAGAAAGTAATTGAGACTGTGTGTGGAAATGGTTCACATTGTAAATTAAACATTTTTTAACCTGGGTATCCGCTAACGCCTGTACATAATCCTCACGAAGTTATCGTTTAGTAAAAAGCATATTTTGGAGTGGTGGTCTCTCTCATTGAATTGTTCAACATTTAGCCCTGGCCAGCCAAAGTCACCGGCATCATGGGGCATGCAAGAGCATAGCACCCTTTTATACAAAGCCCACACACCCGGCTAGGACACCCACCTTCATGTAACGTGCCGGACTATGAGAGACGAGTACCTCACTTAAGGCTACCACCCTGTGCCACATTACACTGTTTCAACAAAAAACAATTAACACAGCACTATCTAATGTCTTCACAACACAGTCCCCCTAATGTCAGCCTGCAGCTGTTGTAAACTTCAGCACCCTTTCCCATTAGTTTAGGCTTAACTTAGGTCTAGATGCTTCATCTGTCAGGAAATTCTCTCTCTATGATTAGTGGTTTTGTAAAAATATCCATAGTCATGTCGTCAGTTGGCCATTACTTCAAGTCTAAAAGTCCTTTGTCTTGAAGATCCCCCAGAAAATGGAACTTCAAATCAAATATCTGTACAAATATAAGTAATCGTTGACTGCCATTCATATATTTCCTTTCTTCCTCTGCAGCTTTTAGCAATTTATTTACTTCCTCTTCTGAGAACTGAGACATATGAGTCCCAGGATATAGACTCACATACACTGATTTGTTTTGTATGAAAGGCATACAGGGGATTGATCTTTGTTTGAACACTGCTCACTTGTAGTGTTTGGGTTTGCACTGGCTTCATCTATTTGTCCAGAGGTAGTCTGATCATTGTTAGTTTTCTCCCGTTTTCTCTTCTGGTCTTATTGCAAGAGATGTTGTATTGTTTTTCAGTTCCACAGGGAAAATAATACTGTTAATTGGTGCATCTAATGGATATGCAACTTTTGGTGCAAATGCTGGCTGCTGTTTTTAGGCTGGGAAGGGCCAAATAACCATGGGTCTTCTTAACCTGATAATACCAACCCCAAGCTGTCTGCTTTGCCTTGGCTTGCTAGCAAAAATAGGGGGACCACAACATTTTTTTTTAAAATTATTTAAATAAATAGGTTAAAAAAAAAACAGTGTCGGGTCTGCTCTATTTTTGATAATCAGCCAAGGTAAAGTAGACTGCTGAGAGCTACAACCCGCAGTTGTCTGCTTTACCTGCACTGGTTATCAAAAAATAGCAGGGATTCCACGTAATTTTTTTCTTCTTCCTTATCCACATTTGTTTGCAGTGTAATTTTCCTACTCTTCCACCCATATATCTTCCTTTTGCAATCCCCTATCCCTTACTACAACCATTTTACAGACATTTTACTGCACCAAAGTTTGGGTCTCTAGTGACTTATCCCTAGTGACTTATATGAGGTTTCGAGAATTCTACTTCTTTCACCGTTTATGAGCCATTTTTCTCCTCTGCCTCTTGAACTTATTATCCATTTTGAAAAGCACACAGCTCTATCGTGCTCAAAACAAGACCAACTGCTACCTCAGTGAGGTATCAAATTATACCTCTTGGCATTCTTTATTGAGAAGTAAAAAGAGGGAAGGAGTGAGTAGTGTGGAAAAACAAGTAGCCGAGGTCACAAATTGTGCTGAGCTTTTACCTCACCCCAGAGCTGGATTAACATCTACACTGCTTAGTCCTGCTGTATAATTTTTTTTCCATGTCTCTCTTGCTTCTGTCTGTGTGCTAGCTAAAGAATGAAGATAAGGAATTACACTTTTTGTGTGCTGTACTGACCATGGGAGACATCACAATAGCTAATTTTACATAATGGCCAGATATAGATTGTTCCTCATGGACACCAATTTGACTGCTTATTCTAAAAAATACTTTACAGTATAGCTATCCTTAATGCACGGGGCTGTTGACCATTTGGCTATATTGAATATCTTTTCTTACTTGTACAAATGAGATAAAAATCTCTAAAAGATTCCTTGTGTTAGGCTATGTGCACACGCTGCGTTTTTTTGCCGCTGCGTTTTTGTGCGTCTTTGGCCGCTAAAAACGCACAAAAACGCACCCGCGGCAAAAAACGCAGCAAAAAATGCATGCGTTTTTACCGCGATTTGGTGCATTTTTGGCAGCGTTTTGCTGCGTTTTTGATCTCTGCGTTTTTCTGCGTTTTTCCAATGCATTGCATGGGGGGAAAACGCAGAAAAACGCAGGAAAGAATTGACATGTCCATTTTTTATAAGCTCAAAAACGCAGCTTAACCCCTTCACGACCATGGATGGATATATCCGTCATGGAGCGTGTCCCGTTAAGCCCCGCCCCCTGCCGCGGGCAGGTGGCAGCGGTCGGCACACATATCAGCTATTTTCAACAGCTGACATGTGTGCCTGCTAGCCGCGGGTGGAATCGCGGCCATTAACCCCTTAAATCTTGCTGCCAAAGTCTGGCAGCAAGATCTAAATGCGCGCGGCCATGTTTTTTACTTACCGCCGCCCCCACCGGAAGTCACGTGCGTGATTACGTGACTATCGGTGGTTGCCATCGTAGCACAGGGTCATGTGATGACGCCTGCAGCTACGAAGTTTCACTTTCGTTTTCCCTCGGCCGAGAGCAGAGGGAAAAAGGAAAGTGACTGTATCTGCTGTTTACAGCTGTATAGCTGTGATCAGCAGATAGATAATAGCGATCGGATTGCTGATCCCTATAGCCCCCTAGGGGGACTAGTAAAATAAAAAAAAAAGTTAAAAAAAGTTTAAAAAAAAACAAAAAACCTAAAAGTTCAAATCACCCCCATTTCCCCCCATTGAAAATTAAAGGGTTAAAAAAGTAAATAAATATACACATATTTGGTATCGCCGCGTTCAGAAATGCCCGATCTATCAAAATATAAAATCAATTAATCTGATTGGTAAATGGCGTAGTGGCAAATAAATTCCAAACGCCAAAATTACGTTTTTTGGTCGCCGCAAGTTTTACGCAAAATGCGATAACAGGCGATCAAAACATAGCATCTGCGCAAAAATGTTACCATTAGAAACGTCAGCTCGAGACGCAAAAAATAACCCATCACTGAGCCATTGATCCCAAAAAATAAGAACGCTACGTGTTTCGGAAAATGGCGCAAAACGTGCGCCACTTTTATTGGACAAACTTGTGAATTTTTTTTAACCCCTTAGATACAAGTAAACCTATACATGTTTGGTGTCTACAAACTCGCACCGACCTCAGGCATCATACCCACACATCGGTTTTACCATATAGTGAACACCGTGAATAAAACATCCCAAAAACTATTGTGCCATCACACTATTTTAACAATTTTTCCGCTTTTGGAATTTTTTTGCTGTTTTCCAGTACACCATATGGTAAAACTTATGGTTTCATTTAAAAGTGCAACTTGTCCCGCAAAAAACAAGCCCTGATATGGCAAGATTGACGGAAAAATAAAAAAGTTACGGCTCTCGGAAGAAGGGGAGCAAAAAGCAAAAACGGAAAGTGCCCCGGGGCTGAAGGGGTTAAAAAAAAAGTTGTGTGCCGACAGCAAAAATGAAAACTCATAGACTTTGCTGGGGAAGCAGTCATGCAGTTTTAAGGCCAAAAACACACCCGAAAAACGCGCAAAAACGCCGTGAAAAATGCACTGTGTGCACATAGCTTTAGTCTGTTCCACCAAGCCAAACTACTGTTCTAATAGGCTTCCAGAATAAGAAGCCAAGCTACTTTCATAGGCGGTACTGCAGACTTTAAAGCCAGACTACTGTCAGGCGGGCTTTGCACACTACGACATCGCAGGTGCGATGTCGGTGGGGTCAAATTGAAAGTGACGCACATCCGGCATCGCATGCGACATCGTACTATGTAAAGCCTAGATGATACGATTAACGAGCGCAAAATCGTCGTAATCGTATCATCGGTGCAGTGTCGGCGTAATCCATAATTACGCTGACGCGACGGTCCGATGTTGTTCCTCATTCCTGCGGCAGCACACATCGCTGTGTGTGAAGCCGCAGGAGCAAGGAACATCTCCTACCGGCGTCACTGCGGCTTCCGTAGGATATGCGGAAGGAAGGAGGTGGGCGGGATGTTTACATCCTGCTCATCTCCTCCCCTCCGCCGCTATTGGCTGTCTGCCGTGTGACGTCGCTATGACGCCGCACGACCCGCCCCCTTAGGAAGGAAGCGGGTCGCCGGCCAGAGCGACGGTCGCAGGGCGGGTGAGTGCATGTGAAGCTGGCGTAGCGATAATTTTCTCTACGCCAGCTATCACACGATATCGCACCTGCGACGGGGGGCGGGGACTATCGCGTGCAACATCGCAGCATCGGCTTGCGATGTCGCAACGTGCAAAGCCCGCCTTACAGTAGATACTCTAGAATACATAGCTAGACTATTGTTATAGAAGGTGTGCCACAGAACAAAATCAGACTATTGTTAAAAGAGATGCTCTAAACTACACAGACTACTGTTATAAGGGTTCCCCAAACTACAAAATCCAACTACCATTATAGGAGGCCCTCCAAACTACATAGCAAGTCAAATTTCATGGGAGGTGCCTCAGACTTCAAAGCCAGACTACTGTTATGATGTGCTCCAGAATACATCGCTAGACTACTGTTATAGGATGTGCTCCAGAATACATAGCTAGATTACTGTTATAAGATGTGCCCCAAACAAAAATTCAGATTGCTGTTATAGGAAATGCTCCAAGCTACACAGCTACAGTAAAGTTATAGGAGATCTTCAAGACTGTAATGCAAGATCACTTTTATGGGAGGTGCTCCAGAATGCACAGCTAGACTACTCTTATAAAACATTCTGCAGACAACAAAGCCAAACTACTGTTATAGAAAATGCTCTAGACTACACAGATAGACTACTGTTATAGGAAATGCTCCAGACTACACAGCTATATTTGAGTAATAAAACTCTTTTCTTTATTTTCACAGGTCTACGCGTTTCAAGGACATATCCATCCTTTTCCTCAGGACAAATGTGCAGAGAATACGATAGTATTCTCTGCACATTTGTCCTGAGGAAGAGGACGGATATGTCCTTGAAACGCGTAGACCTGTGAAAATAAAGAAAAGAGTTTTACTATCTTCACCTGGACTCTTGTGGTTTGGCGCGGTATTCTAATCCTGCTTTTCTACTGCTGATTTAAACTACTCCTTGCTGCAGGACCGCTGCCGTCCACGTTATCTACATGCTTTCAAAGGGGTTGTGACTGACACAACCTCACCAGGTGAGTGTTCCTTTTGACATTCACCACCCTTTGTCATACCAGATAAGACCCTATTGCGCCTTATCTCTCCACAGCTTTGCCGTGCCATATTTGAGTAATAGGAGGTTCTCAAGAATATAATGCTAGATTACGTTTATGGGAGGTGCTCCAGAATACACAGATGGACTATTGGTATAAAGGTGCACTAGACAACAAAGCCAAACTATTGTTATAGGAAATGCTCCAGACTACACAGATAGATTACTGTTATAGTATGTCCTCCAGACTGCAAAGCCAAAATACTGTTATAGGAGGTGCTCCAGAATACACGGCTAGACTACTGTTATAGGAAATGCTCCAGAATACACGGCTAGACTACTGTCATAGGAAATGCTCCAGAATACACGGCTAGAATACTGTTATAGGAAATGCACCAGAATACACAGTTAGGCTACTGTTATAGGAAATGCTCCAGAATACACAGCTAGACTATTCTTAGAAGTACTCCAGATTACAGTAAAGTAAATTGCTGTGCAGGGGACAATGTTTTAAATTTGCTCTAAAGATTGATCAGAAAATAAGATCAACAAGTTTATCAACACATATTACAAATTAAGTTAATAAACCTACGCTTTAAGCTTGGAAACAGGTTTAATTATACATTGCAGCATCACAACTTGTAGGATAGGGATGAATAAAAGGTGCTGTATACCTGCTGTGATCAAAGCTCAAATGAGTAATGAAGGTTTTATCCTGAATACCAGAACCCAATATAAGGACTTTTTTTATAGTGTCCCAGGAGCCATTTTTGAATATGACAACGCCAAGCTATATGTTACTCATGCTAAAGTGAGCAGCCTGCTTTGCGTAAACCTGCTACCATTACCTGCAGTATCTCCGAACTTGTCTCCCATCGAGAACATCTGGCACATCATTGGTTGTCAATTACAAAAAGAGCTGCTAGCAGTGGATATTGATGATTTACTTGACCAAGTGCATTTAGAGGGGCAAAACATTCCTTAGACAAAAATAAATAATTTCATTGATAGCATTCCAAGAAGCCTAAGTGCGTGTGTTTCTGTGTGTGGCATTCATACTTGATACTCATTAAATGATGAGGTTTTGAAAATTTCAATTTTTCTGTCATATGCATTTCTTTATCGTTCCTTATGGGAGACCCAAACCATAGGTGTATAGCTTCTGCCTCCGGAGGACACACAAAGTACTACACTCAAACGTGTAGCTCCTCCCTCCGGGCTATATACACCCCCTGGATGACAATCTACCCAGTTCAATGCTTTGTGTTTCAGGAGGATACACACACTTGCATTCTCTGATATTTTTTCATTTTTATTTTGATTTTCAAGATTTGGAAGAAAAGCGGGTCCAGTCTGGACTCCCGGCATGTCCCTTCACACCCCACTCTGTCGGCGGTGATGTTAAGGTTGACTTTACAAGGCTGGAGCCTTCACATGCCGTGCTCCTTCACATCCTCTGAGAGGCTCTGGTTTGAAGTGGGAGCCGTCACGGTCCTCTCTGCTTGCAGGAGACCGGTCTCCATCCGCAGCCCTGTCTGGTTCCTGCTGGAAGGAGTGTTCACCCCCCCTCAGGGACTGGCCCTGCGTCTCAAAAGCTAAGTATTGAGACGTTTTTCAGGGGTCCCGGGTACTTTTATTAGGGGGACAGTATGTGTTTTATCGTTACTGTAAATTCCGGCCGGTCGGTTCTGGGGGTTTCCCCTGAGAACCGCGCCGAGGGGGCCTGCTCGTCGGCCGCATTTTAAAATCTAGGCCCCGGCTTCAGTTTGGGCCTAGTTTCGGTTTCGGCTTCTCTGCATGTCATGCATACAGGAGGCATAGCGTGGCGCCGCCCACCGCTCGGCCAGCAGAGGGGAGGGCACTCCTCTCTGGGGAGATGTTCCCTCCCCTGTATCTCTCCCTGCATCTCTCCCTGGCCCTCCGTTTTCCCGCTCTTGGCCTAATACCCGCCCCCCTCCTCCTTCCAGCGCCATTTTCTCAGCGTTCTTACACTGGACGGCGCTGGATGCTGCAGCTGCTGCTGTTTAGGAGGGCTGACGCTTCACTTGGGCTTTGAGCTGTGGAATCCGGAGGGCACACAGAGAGCGGTCTGGTAAGCCACAACCTCTGGTTGTGGGCTTTTTATTACACTCTCAGGACATTCTACGGTAGTGTTTTCTTGCTGCAGAGCTTCCACCTCAGCAGCATGTCTGTCACCCGGAGCAAGGCTGCAAACATGTACGCTATATGCACTGCATGTAAGCTCATTCTGCCAGAGCCAAGCACATACCCACATTGTGATGCCTGTGCTAATATGGTTGTGTCTCAGCCTGGAGCCTCCTCAGGGGTCCCTCCGGCTGCTCCGGCCCCGGTGGCTGAACCCCCGGCTTGGGTAGCATCCTTTTCACAAGCTATTTCCCAGTCTTTTGCCGACTCCATGGGGCAGCTGTCCCGGACACTGCTGACCATGCATCAGCCCCCTTCTCAGGGTGCTTCTGCTGCTCCTAGCTCTGCAGAGCTCTCAGAGCATGTCCTAGGACCCCGTCCCCCTAAACGGAGACGCAGGGACCCTTCTCCTTCCTCTTCCCACGGCTCTGATTCACGTGCCGAGGTACAGGGCGAGGAGGATTCGTTTACTGTGGGCTCAGACGCTACCTCTATGTACCCCATTGACTTGTCTGAGGGTGATGCGGATGTTAGTGACTTGATTGCGTCCATTAACTCCGTACTGAACCTCAACCCACCAGAGTCAGAGGAACAAGCCTCTCTGGTAGAGATGCACCAGTTTACCTCACCTAAGAAAGCTAGGAGTATGTTTTTTAACCATTCCAGCTTTCAGACCACTGTTACCAAGCCCAGGGCCTGTCCTGACAAACGTTTTCCGAAGCGTAGTTCAGATGACCGTTTTCCTTTTCCACCAGAGGTGGTTAAAGAATGGGCCCAGTCCCCAAAGGTAGACCCTCCGGTGTCCAGAATCTCAGCCCGCACAGTCGTAGCTGTGGCTGATGGCACTTCTCTTAAGGATCCCACTGACCGCCAGGTTGACCTTTTGGCCAAGTCTGTATATGAGGCGGCAGGAGCCTCGTTCTCCCCGTCTTTTGCGGCAGTGTGGGCTCTTAAGGCAGTCTCTGCCTCTCTGGAGGAGATACATTCCCTTACCAGGGACTCTATTCCTGAGATGGATGCCTTAACTTCTCAAGCTTCGGCTTTTGCATCCTACGCCATGTCTGCCATCCTGGAGGCTTCTCACCGCACGGATCTTGTGGCTTCGAGAGTGGAAAGCAGACGCTTCCTCTAAGAAGTACCTTGCGAGTCTCCCTTTTGCTGGGTCCCGGCTGTTTGGGGAACAGCTGGATGACATAATTAAGGAAGCTACTGGCGGGAAGAGTACTTCCTTGCCACAAACTAAAGCCAGCAAACCTGTCCAGGGCAGGATCCAATCGAGGTTTCGTTCCTTTCGTTCCTCTAACTGGTCATCCTCTAAGCCCTCGACCTCGTCCACTACCGCAGCCAAGGATCGTAAATCAAACTGGCGCGCAAAGCCGCGTCCTCAAAAGACCGGAGGAGCCGCTGCCACTAAGGCAGCCTCCTCTTGACTATCTGGCTGCGCCAGCAACATCCTTGGTCGATGGCAGGCTCTCCCACTTTGGAGACGTGTGGTTTCAACACGTCGCCGATCAGTGGGTGTGGGATATCATCTCCCACGGCTACAGGATAGAATTTTCTTCCAGCCCGCCAAACAGATTTTTTCTGTCCACACCCCCCTGCTCCAAAGCCGCCGCCTTCTCTCAGGCCGTGGCATCCCTGCAGGCCAACGGGGTAATTGTTCCGGTTCCCGCCCGGGAACGGTTCAGCGGTTTCTACTCAAACCTCTTTCTAGTCCCCAAGAAGGACGGTTCCTTCCGGCCCATCCTGGATCTCAAGCTTCTCAACAAGCATGTTCAGGTGCGGCACTTTCGCATGGAATCTCTGAGATCGGTCATTGCCTCAATGACCCAAGGAGATTTTCTGGCATCCATCGACATCAGAGATGCCTATCTGCATGTGCCTATTGCGGTCTCACACCAGCGTTGGCTACGCTTTGCAATCGGAGAGGAACATTTCCAATTCGTGGCTCTCCCCTTTGGCTTAGCCACGGCCCCTCGAGTGTTCACCAAGGTCATGGCAGCAGTGGTTGCGGTCCTGCACCTCCAGGGGTTGGCAGTGATTCCTTACCTGGACGACCTTCTAGTCAAGGCCTCATCCAGTGTAGACTGCCAGCGGAGTGTCTCTCCCCCTCTCGCCACGCTAGTTCAGTTCGGGTGGCTTGTCAACCTGCCCAAGTCCACTCTGACCCCGACCCAGGTACTTATGTACCTAGGGATGCAATTCGAGACTCTGCCGGCACTTTTCAAGTTGCCCTTAGTCAAACAGCAGTCCCTTCGTCTGGCGGTGCGCTCTCTGCTGAGGCACCGCCGTCATTCCATCAGACACCTCATGCAGGTGCTGGGTCAGATGGTGGCGTCAATGGAAGCGGTTCCCTTTGCCCAGTTCCATCTGCGTCCCCTGCAGCTGGACATTCTCCGCTGTTGGGACAAGCGGATCTCTTCCTTGCACAGGCTGGTGGCTCTGTCATCACAGGCCAGGAGCTCCCTTCAGTGGTGGCTTCGGCCCCTCTCTCTGTCACAGGGACGCTCCTTCCTGACTCCGTCCTGGGTGATCCTCACCACGGATGCCAGCCTCTCCGGTTGGGGAGCAGTATTTCTCCATCACCGAGCACAGGGCACTTGGACTCCGTCCGAATCAGCCCTCTCGATCAATGGGCTGGAGATCAGAGCTGTGTTTCTAGCTCTCCTAGCCTTTCACCACCTGTTGGCGGGCAGGCACATTCGGGTTCAGTCGGACAACGCGACAGCGGTTGCCTACATCAATCACCAGGGCGGGACTCACAGCCGTCTGGCGATGTTGGAGGTTCAACGAATCCTCCAGTGGACGGAGGACTCCAAGTCCACCATATCTGCAGTCCACATCCCAGGCGTGGAAAACTGGGAGGCCGATTATCTCAGCCGTCAAACCGTGGACAGCGGCGAGTGGGCCCTGCATCCGGCAGTGTTCAGATCAATCTGCCGCAAGTGGGGCACTCCGGAAGTGGATCTAATGGCATCCCGGCACAACAACAAGGTTCCGGTTTACGTGGATCGCTCCCACGATCCTCAAGCCTTCGCAGCAGACGCACTGGTTCAAGATTGGTCTCAGTTCCGTCTGGCCTATGTGTTTCCCCCTCTAGCGCTCTTGCCCAGGGTTCTGCGCAAGATCAGAATGGAGGGCCGTCGAGTCATACTCATTGCTCCGGACTGGCCCAGGCGAGCTTGGTACCCAGACCTGCTCCGTCTGTCCGTAGAGGTGCCGTGGCATCTCCCGGACCGCCCAGACCTTCTCTCTCAAGGTCCGTTCTTCCGCCAGAATTCTGCGGCTCTCAGATTGACGGCGTGGCTCTTGTATATATATATACAGTGGGTACGGAAAGTATTCAGACCCCTTTACATTTTTCATTCTTTGTTTCTTTGCAGCCATTTGGTAAATTCAAAAAATTCATTTTTTTTCTCATTACTGTACACTCTGCACCCCATCTTGACAGAAAAAAAGCAGAAATGTAGAAATTTTTGCAAACTTTATAAAAACTGAAATGTCACGTGGTCATAAGTATTCAGACCCTTTGCTCAGTATTGAGTAGAAGCACCCGTTTGAGCTAGTACAGCCATGAGTCTTCCTAGGAATGATGCAACAAGTTTTTCACATGTGGATTTGGGGATTCTCTGCCATTCTTCCTTGCAGATCCTCTCCAGTTCCATCAGGTTGGATGGTGAATGTTGGTGGACAGCTATTTTCAGGTCTCTCCAGAGATGATCAATTGGGTTTAGGTCAGGGCTCTGGCTGGGCAGGTCAAAAATGATCACAGAGTTGTTCTGAAGCCATTCCTTTGTTATTTTAGCTGTGTGCTTAGGGTCATTGTCTTGTTGGAAGGTGAAGTTTCAGCCAAGTCTGAGGTCCAGAGCACTCTGTAAGACGTTTTCTTCCAGGATATCTCTGTACGTGGCCACATTAATCTTTCCTTCAATTGCAACCAGTTGTCCTGTCCCTGTAGCTAAAAAATATCCCCTTGGCATGATGCTGCCACCATATTTCACTGTGAGGAGGTACCTGGTTTTCTTCAAACATACCACTTAGAATTATCACCAAAACGTTCTACCTTTGTCTCAACAGACCAGAGAATCTTATTTCCCATAGTCTGGGAGTCCTTTATGTGTTTTTTTGCAAACTCTATGCGGGCTTTAATATGTCTTGCACTGAGGAGAGGCTGCCGTTGGCCACTCTACTATAAAGGCACAACTGATGGAGGGCTGCAGTGATAGTTGACTTTGTGCAACTTTATCCCATCCCCTCGTGAGTTTTATCAAAAAGAGAACATGGTAAATAAAAAAAAGAACGCAATTGAGAAATTGCACTTTTTTTGCAATTTCACTGCACTTGGAATTGTTTTCCAGTACAATATGGGGCAGAATGAATAATGTCATTCGAAAGTACAACTCGACCAGGAAAAAACAAGTCTGGCTATGTTGATGGAAAAATAAAAAAGTTATGGCTTTTGAAAGAAAGGGACGAAAAAATGAAAATGAAAAATGGGAAATCACTGGGTGTTGAAGGGGTTAATATTTGGACACCCTTTGGAATAAATAACTGCATTCAATACCTTCCTATATCCATCAACAAGCTTCTTACATCTCTCAACTGGAACCACTCTTCTTTGGCAAACTGCTCTAGGCCTCTCATATTTGAAGGGTGCCTTCCCCGAAAAGCAATTTTAATATCTCTCCACAGGTGTTCAATGGGATTTATATTTGTACTCAATGCTGCCACTTGAGAACCCTCCAGCACTTTATTTCCAGCCATTTCTGGGGTCTTCTTGAAGTATGTTTGTGGTCATTGTCTTGTTAAAAGACCCATGACCTAGATACAAACCCAGCTTTCTGACACTGGGCACTACATTGCGACACAAAATCCTTTGTAATCTTCAGATTTCATGATGCCTTGCACACAGTCAAGGAACCCAGTGCCAGAGGCAGCAACACAACCCCAAAACATCATAGAACCTCCACCATATTTCACTGTACGTACTGTGTTCTTTTCTTTGTATGCTTCATTCTGTTTTTGGTTAACAGTAGAATGATGTGCTTTACTATAAAGTTCGATTATCTGTCCACAATATGCTTTCACAGAAGGATTTTGGCTTACTTACATACATTTTTACAAACTGTAGTCTAGCTTTTATATGTCTCTGTGTCAGCAGTGGGGTCCTCCTGGGTCTCCTGCCAAAGCATTTCATTTCATTCAAAAGTCGATGGATAATTCACACTGAAACTGATGCACACTGAGTCTGCACCATGAATAAGGGAACATCAAGATCTCTGCAGATGTACTTGTTAACTTAAAATTGTTAATAATTTGGTTCTGAAGTAATCAAACAGTTGTCTTCTCTTTGTGTTTTTCTTGCTTAGTGTAGCGCACACACAGGTACACAACGGAAAGATTGAGTCAACTTCTCCCTTTTTTATTTGGTTTCAGGTGTGATTTTCATATTACTCACACCTGTTACTTGCAATAGGTGAATTTGAATGAGCATCACATACTTGAAACAAAGTTCAGTTCAGATAGGATATCCAGCAGTCACGTTCCAGTCATATTTAAAATCCAAACGTTTATTCAAAGTTTAAAAATTCCATCCACTTTTAAAGTTCATGTTAGGATCCAATGAATAATTACAACAACAAGAACTAGTTTCGGACTATGTGTCCTTACTCTCTCTTGGTCAGTTACTTGAAATTCAATGAGACTAAGCAAAACAAATAAGTTTCAAGAGAACTCTGGACAAACAAAATCGTTTAACACACGTGCCCTACCACAGGAAATACATTGCTGCCAATTTTGTTTAACATTGACTTATTCCACTTTTGCCAATGAAAGGAATGCACAATTGTGACATATTTAAATGGAAATGGAGAGAGACACCATGATCTGGATGAGTAGTGTGGTGTTATAAACCATTGGCTACTAGTAATGATTAAATGTCTATAAAAAGGTTGGAGGACTCTTCAATGAAAAAATGGCAATATTCCTGAGCTCCTGTTTTCCAGTTATATTTGTTGATATTTACCAAAAACCTTTAACTGCATTTTTCCTTGCTGTCATAAGACAACTCAGTGTTAAGCAGCAGCTGCAAAAGCAAACAAGATTGTAGGGTGCATAAAAAGAGATCAGAGCCCGAGATCCCAACGTATTGTTACCCCTATTTACATCACTTGTTGTTAGGCCACATCTGGAATATGGGATCCAGTTTTGGGCTCCACATTTTAAAAAGGACATTTATAAATTAGAGTCAGTTCAAAGGCGAGTAACTAAACTACTTCAAGGAATGGAAGGCCTCCCATATAATGAAAGGTTGGAAAAGTTAGATTTGTTTAGCTTACAGTGCCTCGCGAAAGTTATTCAGCCTTTTTGAATTTTTCAACCTTTTCCCACATTTCAGGCTTCAAACGTAAAGATAAAAATTTTAATGTTATGGTGGAGAATCAACAACAAGTGGGACACAATTGTGAAGTTGAGCAAAATGTATTGCTTATTTTAAACTTTTGTTAAAAAGAATAAAATGAAAATTGGGGCGTGCAATATTATTCGTCCCCTTTACTTTCAGTGCAGCAAACTCACTTCAGAAGTTCATTGAGGATCTATGAATGATCCAATGTTATCCTAAATGACTGATGATGATAAATATAAGCCACCTGTGTGTAATCAAGTCTCCGTATAAATGCACCTGCTCTGTGATAGTCTCAGTGTTCTGTTTAAAGCGCAGATAGCATCATGAAGACCAAGGAACACAACAGGCAGGTCTGTGATACTGTTGTGGAGAAGTTTAAAGCCGGATTTGGTTACAAAAAGATTTCCACAACTTTAAACATCCCAAGATGCATTACTCAAGCGATCATATTGAAATGGAAGGAGTATCATACCACTGCAAATCTATCAAGACCCGGCCGTCCCTCAAAAATTTCAACTCAAACAAGGAGAAGACTGATCAGAGATGCAGCCAAGAGGCCCATGATCACTCTGGATGAACTGCAGAGATCTACAGCTGAGGTGGGAGAGTCTGTCCATAGGACAATAATCAGTCATACACTGCACAAATCTGGCCTTTGTGGAAGAGTGGCAAGAAGAAAGCCATTTCTCAGAGATATCCATAAAAAGTGTCGTTTAAAATTTGCCACAAGCCACCTGGGAGACACACCAAACATGTGGAACAAGGTGCTCTGGTCAGATGAAACCAAAATCAAACTTTTTGGGCACAATGCCAAACGATATGTTTGGTGTAAAAGCAACACAGCTCATCACCATGAACACACCATCCCCACTGTCAAACATGGTGGTGGCAGCTTCGTGGCTTGGTCCTGATTTTCTTCAGCAGAGACAGGGAAGATGGTTAAAATCAATGGGAAGATGGATGGAGCCAAATACAGGACCATTCTTTAAGAAAACCTGTTGGAGTCTGCAAAAGACCCGAGACTGGGACGGAGATTTGTCTTTTAACGTCTTCCAAAACATAAACAAAATCTACAATGGAATGGTTCACAAATAAACGTATCCAGGTGTTGGAATGGCCAAGTCAAAGTCCAGACCTGAATCCAATCGAGAATCTGTGGAAAGAGCTGACAGCTGCTGTTCACAAACGCTCTCCATTCAACCTCACTGAGCTCAAGCTATTTGCAAAGGAAGAATGGGCAAGAATTTCAGTCTCTCGATGTGCAAAACTGATAGAGACACACCCCAAGCGACTTGCAGCTGTAATCGCAGCAAAAGGTGGCGCTACAAAGTATTAACTTAAAGGAGCCGAATAATATTGCACTCCCCAATTTTCAGTTTATTATTTTTTATAAAAGTTTAAAAAAAAGAAATACATTTCGTTCAACTTCACAATTGTGTCCCACTTGTTGATTCTTCACCATAAAATTTAAATTTTTTTATCTTTATGTTTGAAGCCTGAAATGTGGGAAAAGGTTGAAAAATTCAAAGGGGCCGAATATTTTCACAAGGCACTGTATCTCATTACCTGATCTCATTTATTTGTATAAATCCATGTGTGGTTAATATAAAGGACTGGCACATGACTTATGCCTTCCAAAGACAATACTAAGGACCAGGGGGCATTCACTGTGAGTGGAAGAAAAGTGATTCCGGAAGCTAAATTGAAAGAGGTAGTAATGGCAGATACTATAACAGCTTTAAAAAAGGGCTGGATGATTTCCTCAGTACACACATTATCGGTTAAAACTGACAAAGACAAAATGTATAATTGGTGGAGGAAGGTTTACATTTTTTCAATCTATATTACTATGTAACTATGCAACTATGACCCAGATGAATTATTAAACCGTAGGGAGATGAAATGTGGCTTTGGGGGGGTGATAATTTTATAGTCCATTTTTTGAAGATAACAGATAGTGGCATCAAGAAGAATATAATGCAAAGTGCAAAGTCTAAGAATATGCCGTTACATTGGCTGAGGACAAAATACATTGGTCACTTGCGATGAGTAGTCCATCCATGGACGAGGGCATGAAACTCTGCTTCCTACTATAGGAAGAGGAATCAATGGTGGAGATCGCCGCCCAATATGTCTCCACTTGTCATAAGCTGAGGGGAACATAAGGCCCCTAAATGGACTTTCAGAGCCCAAATTGTGCCCCCCAACTCCCCATAACCCTGATCCCCTCCCACCACACTTACTGTATTTCTCTTGCTTTGGCAACACTAATTGTATTTTGGTCCTGCCAATAAAGCATATTTGAATTTGAATAGTACTGCTTTCCTGTCTCTAGCTGAATGGTGAGTCATGCTGCAGTCACTCTATACCCTACATAAGTTATTACATATCTAGAGAAGGTTGCCAACTAGATTAGTAATTTCATGTGTCCATAGTAACACAATGAAAAGAATTAGATTACTGCCATTGTTTTACAGCCGGGAAATATTTGTGAGCAGACTTTGTCACAGCCATGTCCGGTGCTCGGCTTTTACAATAAGGGATTCCTGCCCGTACTTTAAATCATACTCCCAAAGCATGACACGTTGTATTCAGATGGAGCTTTGCTTCCAATCACTTTGGCTTTGTGTATTTCAGATTTAAAATCTGGGATCCTGCCAGCATTTTCTCCGTATTCCCTGTGCATTGAGATCATATGACCTGCATATGATTAAGCAAAGAGTTGTGGCTGAAAATGGAAATTGTGTAAGCTAGCTAATATAAGTCATCTGCTGCTAGAACGTTGCTTTGTTCCGCTACTTTGTATAGAGGAAAGCATGTGATGGAGGAAAACATATGATGGCATATGGTGTTCCGCTATTAGGGGTGACATTTCAATAAACAAAAAAAATGTAAAAAAAAAACCCTAACAACTCCAAAACAGCGAACAGCAACACATATAATGCAAATAATAGCAACTCTATTTATCGGGATTAATATTAAAAGCAGCATTCAGTTTATGTGCTTCTATTGATATACACCAGGAAAAGGGCTCCTGAGAGTTGGGAGATCTAACAACTACAGAATTTATTAAAGATTATCAGATTTAGGCTCTGTGCAAACGTTGTTGGGTTTTTTTTTTGCAGCTTTTTTTTTGCTGCTTTTTTTTGGTGCTTTTTTTTAGGCTTTTATCCTTGCAGATTTTAATCAATATTGCAAGGAAAAAGGCATGCCAGCAAACAGCAAAGTCTATGAGAATCCTGAGTTGCTGTGCACATGCGGCTTCTTTTTTCTTTGCAGATTTTGATGCAAAAAATAGAAGCAGCATGTCAATTATTTTGGCTTTTTTCCTGCGTTTCTATAATCCACTGCAGGGCTTTATCACTACAGTGGATTATATGTCAGTGCTGCACTCACAGCACTGACACTTTGCCTCACACACCATGCATACAGCACAGCTTGCAAGGCGGTCCATAACTCAGTAACCCGGTATCGTCATGGTGATGACTCAGAGTTGCCATGGCAGTGATCGGGTCCGTGTGATTGCATTGCAGGGACCCGATCACCAGGGATAGGTAAGCAATTCCTCTCCCTGCCTTCTGAATGCAGCGATCGATTTGATTGCAGCATTCAGGTGGTTAAACTGCCGAGAGCAGTGCGGTGATCACGGAGGTACAGTGCCTGAACCCGCGTAATCGCTATGACTAAAAAAAAAGTGTGAGCAAACACAATAAAACATGTGCATTTTTTTCTGCCAAAACATGCTTTTTTATGTGCAGAAAATGTGCACACAAAAAAGCAACGTGTGAACATAGCCTCATGTCATAACTAAGGTCATTTTGTTCCCTAGTGTATAGAAAACTTGACCAATATGGTGTTGATGTACATAGTATCACCTTCTGCAGAGTTGATTTCTTTTAGTCTGGATTTACAGATTCAATTTTGATGCAATTGTTTATGCCTTGGAAAAGAATCGATAAAAAGAGTAATAAGAGAGAAGTAGAGCTTAGAGTTATACTTAGAACCTCTCATCGAAAACAAAAGCAGTGGGCATAAGTACTCTGCTTAAATTGGCAGTGGTGGTTGAGCATGTGCATAGTAGTTCTATTAAAAACCTACGGGATTGACTAAGAAAGCTAAATACAGGATTTAGTTATCTTTGTCACTTTCAATAGACTTTTAATGAAGCCTGCACCATTATTGTATAGATGTCTCAATTGTAAGTAAGAAGGGTTTATCAATCACCTATAGCTATGTGCTAATGGCACTGATAATGTGGCGCGTGCACAGTTAGTAGTCACATGGCAGCACCAAAATGGCTACCGCGAACAGGCTTGGCGCAAGCTACCCCATTTCCCAGAACCCAGGGGTTCCCCAGCCTTCACCCTTTAACCCCGTACAGCGATATGGACTTAAACAGAGGTCCCTGGGTAAGGGCTACACAGTCAGTTTCTGTTCGGTGGCCAAAGCTGGCAAGAAGGATAGTCAGGAAGCTGGTCAGATCCAGGAGGTCACGTCAGGAACAGAATCAACAACAAGCGAGTAGTCAAATGTGAAGGCAAAGTCAACAAACAGGAAAATCAGGTCAACATACTGGAGCTCAAGACAGAGGCACAAACCAGGATAGAATCTCTAATGACTGGCAGTGGGAGCTGGCTCTATAGGGTTTATATAGAAGAGTCCCACCCATGCTGACAGGTGACACATCAAGACAAGATTAACTCCATAGCTTCCAGACTGGACAGAACCCCAAGTCACAGAAATAAAATAGGATTGTTACATCATACATCACCCGCAACAACAGTGGGGCGCCGCTTAGCGATCCAAGCAGAAATAGGCACAGATGTTACAATAGTGATGTCTGATAACTGTCTCATTTGTACCATATAAAGAAACAGAATTTTGCTACCTTGTAGATTACAGTCATTTTCGATGCTTTCGGATAAACATTCTGTATAGGAAGTCCCATTTTACTCATCTATCATATGAAGTTTTAAATTGAATAAAGACCCTTTAGCGAGTAAAGATAGAAATTCATCATGTACTTTAATTTAGTGCATGGATAAGTCCCATCAATTGTACACTTGAAAATGTCTGAGATTTGTGAAACCTCTGTACTTTGAACAATTATTTATGAAGACCTTAAGTGTTTATTTGCTGAAGGGTGTCACAACCTCGCACAAATCATCCTGCCTACAGGGACAATATCTTTACTAGGATGTTGTAAATGTACAGGGAGCTCTAATAATGCAAAACCTCACAGTAGAAAGCAATAAAATATTTTACAAATAATGTATATTTACCTGCTAAGTTAACTTTATTTATGTTTGTCACTAATTATTTATTTCTCAATTGTTCCAAATCGTCAACATACTCAACAGAATTGTATGGACAGAGATTGTCACAAGCTTCACAAGTTCCTGCTCCAGTTGGGTTGACAGACCAAATTTCTTATATTAAGGCCACGTCACACTAAGCAACATCGCTAGAAACATCGCTGCTAAGGAACAACTTTTGTGACGTTGCTAGCGATGTTGCTGTGTGTGACATCCAGCAACAACCTGGCCCCTGCTGTGAGGTCGTTGGTTGTTGCTGAATGTCCTGGGCCATTTTTTAGTTGTTGCTCTCCCGCTGTGAAGCACACATCGTTGTGTGTGACAGCAACAGAGCAACAACTAAATGTGCAGGCAGCAGGAGCCGGCTTCTGCGGACGCTGGTAACCACGATAAACATCGGGTAACCAAGAAGCCCTTACCTTGGTTACCCGATATTTACCTTCGTTACCAGCGTCCGCCGCTCTCACTGTCAGTGCCGGCTCCTGTTTTCTGCACACATAGCTGGAGTACACATGGGGTAATTAACCCGATGTGTACTGTGGCTAGGAGTGCAGAGAACAGGAGCCGGCACTGACAGTTGAGAGCGGCGGACGCTGGTAACGAAGGTAAACATCGGGTAACCAAGGAAAGGGCTTCTTGGTTACCCGATGTTTACCGGGGTTACCAGCGTCCGCAGAAGCCGGCTCCTGCTGCCTGCACAAGTAGCAGAGTACACATCGGGTAATTAACCCGATGTGTACTGTGTACTGTGGCTAGGTGTGCAGGGAGCCAGCGCTAAGCGGTGTGCGCTGGTAACCAAGGTAAATATCGGGTTGGTTACCCGATATTTACCTTAGTTACCAAGCGCAGCATCGCTTCCACGCGGCGCTGGGGGCTGGTCACGGGTTGCTGGTGAGATCTGCCTGTGTGACAAGCTCACCAGCAACCCGTGTAGCGACGCTCCAGCGATACCTGCCAGGTCAGGTTGCTGGTGGGATCGCTGGAGCGTCGCTTAGTGTGACATCTCACCAGCGACCTCCTAGCAACTTACCAGCGATCCCTATCAGATTGTATCGTTGTTGGGATTGCTGGTAAGTTGTTTAGTGTGACTGGGCCTTAAGAGTGTCATAATAGAGCCAGTTTCTTAGGAAATCTCTTCTATGAGAAGGTTTTTGGATTTGAGTGAAAACAGAGATATATGGAGGACACCCACACAAAAACAGAGGACATGGAATCTCTATGGAGATGTTATCTAGGGACACATTCAAACCAAGGACTACAGTGCTTATGTCTGTGCCTCCGAGTATGTTTGGACGCTTACAGATAAAATTACCCTACCGACTTTGAGCTTTTTTGTTTTTCTTAATGGAATATGTCAGCAGGTATTTGCTACATCATCTGAGAGGAACATAATGTAGGCAAGGAGATTCTGAATCCAATGATGTGTCATTTAGATTAGTAGATGCAGCTGTTCTGACACAATCTGAATTGAAGGGAGCTGTCTTGCCCACACCAGGCTCTCTATAGAGATTGTACATTGATTGTGAGGTGTCAATCAGAAGAGGGGGCATGCCGACTGCCAAACAGGAGAGTTTGTGTCCAAGCAATGATAAGGGTCCTGCTGCTAAAACAAACATAGCAAATAAACAAAAGATCAGACTGTGACAAGACAGGCATGCCTGAACTCTCTGTTTAACCCTTGCAGCATGCTAACTTCAGCTTACATAGTAACAACCTGCTTACAAATTCCCTTTAAGACTAGGTTCGCACACTGCGTCTTTTTGACGCTGCGTTTTTGTGCGTTTTTTGCCGGTAAAAACGCACCTGCATCGAAAAAACGCATCAAAAAACGCATGCGTTTTTGCCGCGATTTGGTGCGTTTTTGGCTGCGTTTTGCTGCATTTTTGATCTCTGCGTTTTGCTGTGTTTTTCCAATGCATTGCATGGGGGGAAAACACAGAAAAACGCAGGAAAGAACTGACATGTCCATTTTTTTTTTTTAACTCAAAAACGCAGGTAAAAAAAACAGATGTGTGCGGACAGCAAAAATGAAAACTCATAGACTTTGCTGGGGAAACAAAGTCCTGCAGTTTTGAGGCCAAAAACGCACCCGAAAAACGCGCAAAAACGCCGCGAAAAACGCAGTGTGCGCACATAGCCTAAGCCTAGGTGGTCTAATTTTTCTTCCTTATTTAATATTTAGCCTAAAACGCGAGGTCAAAATTTAAATGACTGAATATGAAGGCTGGGAAATTAGCACTCATTACATACAAAAGCAAAAACAAAAAAAATGATTAAAAATAATAAAATAAATAATATTGTCCATATCGATCACCTGTGGTCGTGTCCTCTACTGGTCCTTGCAGATGATACAAATCATTGTCTGCAGCAGTCATAAATTAGTCACCGGTTTGGCCTGTGATTTGGTGCAGCAGTCACATGCCTGTTTCAACCAAATAGAAAGTACTGAGGCCAGCTTGAGACCTAGGCGGCATTGAAAGGTGGACAGTGGGGAATCACTGGGGTTAATATTATTTATTTTATTACTTTACAGCATTTGAATTGTTATATGTTGTCAGTGACAGCACAAACCCTTTTATTTTGTTATTTGAAGCGATCACCACTAAGTTTCGTTTCCTTTAAGTTAGAACTTATTAAGTTTCTCGAGGCTATGTGAACTTATTTTAACCTTACGAAAAATAGATGCTTTTCTAAGCTAGACTATTTCGCACTTAGGAAATAGAATAACTTTTTGACACCTGTACCACTTAAGAGTCATGTATTGTACATTTTGCCCTTGAGATATACTACAGAATTATAAAAAGTCCATGTTCTTATTTCTCCACCAATATTACAGTGTAATATACCATATGTAATCTTATTCCAGACCATACCTACAAAGGTGCTTTCTATGATAGGACATTGTGCTTTCCATTTGACAATTCTTGTCTGGATTACTTAAAATTTTTTTTGGTTATGGCCTAAGACCTTAAATTAAGGTTGAATTGTTGGCTCATAACTTCAAAGAGGCTTACATTTCTATTAATGTGATGATGTTCTGGCTGCATGTCGTCAGAAGTTGGGGAGTGCTGTAGGTACGTGTCGTGCTGCTATGGAGAGAAAAAAAGATCTTCATTGACTACACTTGCTACTAAGCACACTTATTATATTCTATTAGAGAAGAATATTGCTTTAAGAAATAATTGTGCAAGAAAAGCAACTTTTTATGAAACAGAACAACATACAATGGGATCAGTTGCATTAAGTTAAATGCTTTATCTCGCTTATAACACACCCATATAGGCGGGTCTGATTAATAAACTGGGTGGAGGAAAAGATGAGGAATGACTTCTTCTCTCTGCTCAATGTATGCCCATTGTACTAGTAACCAGCAAACATGAGTAACAGCGCTCCTAGACTAGTTCAGGTACACACTAATCAATGTGTTTATGAACCAAGGACCGAGGAACCTCCGCGGTGCAGAGTAAGTACGGTACCAGACGAGTTTACAGATATAACCAGAGTGGGTTTTTATTATAATAAATAATAAGTCTAATAAGCTGCACACTAACTACTATCAAAATATAAACATGAAAAATGGTAAAGCATTACTGCTATAGGGATACTATGAACAATTAAAAATACATTTAGCTATCTGGAAACAATGAAATAAATGACAAATGGTATTGCAAAACTGCTATGAATATTTGAAAGTAATAGAGATGTTTAGCAAATGTATTGATCAATGCAAATGAGCCCGAAAACTAACGACAAGGTAATCTCTAATTTTTCTGGAACCTAACCTTAATGCCTCTATGTCCTAAAAAAAAGTAGAGGCAGACAGTCTCCTGGCTATATAGGATCATGAATAGAGTCTGGTAATAGGGCGGGGTTCTGGGTCTCAGTCAGAAGAAACTGCATGCTATTCAGAAAAAAGACTGACTGGAACACCTATATGTGTGAATTAGGTGCTAGCCTAAAAATACATGACTATAATGATAAGAATAATACAAAGTTCAATGGCGGAGACAATCCCACCAGGAAATCCGTTGTAGTATCACCGTCTAGGGAACTGGTGTTTTCAGCAGATAGGCAGATTAACACAGGTATTGCGGTGCTCTTTCAAAGTTGCCACTCATTCAAATTAAAAAAGTATAGAGATGGAAAGGCACTCACCGGTAACACTGCAAAAAAGTCCTTTATTGGAATAACAGGTTACGGATCAGGGCATCAGGGGAGGGAGAACACAAACAACATGCCGGACCACGGCCGTTTCGCGCCCGCTCATGGCGCTTCCACAGGTCCACACTATAATGAGGATAATAACCTGCACACTAACCACTATCAAAATATAAACATGAAAAATGGCAAAGCATTACTGCTATAAACAATGAAAAATACATTTAGCTATCTGGAAAAAAATGTATCCTTATTATAGTCATGTATTTTTAGGCTAGCACCTAATTCACAAATATAGGTGTTCCAGTCAGTCTTTTTTCTGTATAGCATGCAGTTTCTTCTGACTGAGAGCCCAGAACCCTACCCTATTACCAGACTCTATTCATAATGCTATATAGCCAGGAGCCTGTCTGCCCCTACTTGCAGATTTTTAATAGCACATAGAGGCATTAAGGTTAGGTTCCCGAAAATTAGAGATGACCTTGTCATTGGTTTCGAGCTCATTTGCATTGATCACTACATTTGCTAAACATATCTATTACTTTCAAATATTCATAGCAGTTTTGCAGTACCATTTTTCATTTATTTCATTTTTTCCAGATAGCTAAATGTATTTTTCATTGTTCATAGTATCCCTATAGCAGTAATACTTTACCATTTTTCATGTTTATATTTTGATAGTGCCTAGTGTGCAGCTTATTATCCTTATTATAGTCATGTATTTTTAGGCTAGCACCTAATTCACACATATAGGTGTTCCAGAGTCAGTCTTTTTTCTGAATAGCATTTATTATAAGGAGAGGACATAAACAAGCTGCCAAGCAGCAGGGCAAGAAGAGTGCTGTGACGGTGAGTAAAACACGCAATCATCTGCAATTGAACAGTTTAGCTGAGGCAAAACACTCTGTTGCCTCAGCTATTACAATACTCAATGATATGGAAACAGCAAGTTAACAATCTGTATAAAACAGATTCTTCTACTCTAACCGTTATGCTATCTGGTCTTCCTAAAGGGACTGTGCGGGCACTCCTTCAGAGGCCTAAGCTATTCCTTAACCGCTTAACTCAAAACACTGTCTGAAGGATCGGTCCCCTCTTAGAACACTCAATATGTTGGAGCGCACTTCTCTTGAGATGATCAGCAGAGTCTTTTCTTCTTTTGGGTTACGGAAGAGCTGGGCTCATCCAGGCAACCTCTTCTACTGGGTCGGGTGCCAACTTTGTCGGGCTTCTTCTCAGTGAGTGTCCTGGAACTCCCACACCTTTCACTTCCTTTTTCATCCCACACTTTTTCAGGACAAAACCAAACAACACACACAGAACGGGAGGCGTGGGCCAGTCCATTGGGCTAAGCAGGGGAGCCCGTTTCCTTAAAGTAACAGCAGAACAAAGTCCTTCGTAGGGGTTATACCCCCTACATTTACATCAGTAAACTATCATAAAACACTTTGAAAAGTTACAAAAAATTGCACGTTGCTGAGTTGCTAACATTTTTATGTTCACGTGCCAGTTTTTGGCCTTCTACATGATTGATTGGACTGGGGAGGATCTATCAGGGGGCACGGCTATGTCGACCCATCTAATTCATCAATAGTAGCGGCATTGCACAGAGGCACACACCCGTGATAAGACGCGCCAAAGTCATTCTAATCTTATTCCTACACTCCCCTCATCAAGACTGGCTTACGAAATGACAGTCTTAATGTATACTTACCTTAGTTGTAATAAAGGCATTATTGCAACCATTATTATAAGGATGATAAAGAACTCCTTACACAGATAGATAAATTCCCTTGACATGTTTCCAGTTACTTTATGTTGTTGTTTCGCTTCATTCAACCTCAACATATGATTCATCTTTGACAGTCAAGCCAAGTGGTCCAATATGGAAGTGCTCCTTGCTCTTTATACTATGTACAGACTGCCTTTGTCTGGGGCAGCTTGCGGATTCCTGTGAACACACTGCTGCAGAACTCATTTCTTAGGTACAGGTGCTCAGGATTATTTTACTACTCTCTTGGCACTTTATCAAGTTTGAAAGCTGCAAGAACGGGCTCAGGGTGGGCAGTTATGTCTTTGCTAAACTTTTTTGTCACAATTTAAGCAGAGTAACACTCCGTGCTGCATAGTTTAGAGAGGATCAAGTAAAGGGAAGACACCGACACGCTCATTATTATGGTATCATTACAACGTGTAGGTGTTTTCATTATTTCGCTTACTTTGCAAAACTGAATTTTTTTCTGCATGGGGTCAGTGCTTTGATTACCTTTCCTTGGTCTCTAAGTCAGACAAATATTAAACAGTATTCGCTTCAAGAGCCAGAAGAAATATGTTGGAAAGCTCCTTGCATCCATTAGAAAGGTTAATCGTCAGAACACAACCATAGAAAGCTAGTGTTAAACATACAGTACAAGCTCTTATTTCAGTGCTGGATGGAAATGGTGTCTTTTTACAGTTTTCCAGTGTTGGGCTTAACCCTTTCATGACCTGGCCATTTTTCACCTTTAAACTTTCGTTTGTTTCCTCTACTCCTTTTAAAATTATTCTTGTATCATCTAAGCAAAGTGCCAAAGGGCTGAAAACAGTGGACCACGGGCAGCACCATGCTTGCGCGTCTGCCGCCTCCCACTTTTCAGTATCACTGCTATTTGCATTTACACAATCTGGACTGAGGTAAACACATTGGTCATGGAGGGTCCGCTGGCTCTGTCTTCTACGAATCAGTGTGAGGTACGTCAGCCACAATGATGTCACATCATCATGTGCACTATGCAGAGGGTCAGTGCCCCAGAGATCAGAGCTGAGTGCCTGAGAAACAGGAGCAAGGTGAGTATGTGTTTTTTTTTTTTCCATGAGTGTGGGATGTTTGTATGTATGTAGGAGGCGGTGTGGGGGCTCATACTGTACATAGGATGCTATATGGGGGTTCAGAAATGTATATAGAAGGCTACATGGGGTATCATAACGTATATAAGAGGCTATGTGAGGGCTCAAGCTGTATATATGAAACTAAATGGGGCTCATAATGTATTTAGGAGGCTATGTGAAGCTCATAATGTATATAGAATGACATGTGGGACTCATAATGTATGTAGGAGTCTATGAGAGGGCTTATGCTGTATTTAAGAGGCTATGTGGGACTCTGAAATGTATATAGGTGGCTATGTTGGGGCTCAGGCTGTACATAAGAGGCTAACTGGGGCTCATAATGTATTTAAAAGGCTATATGAGGATCATAATATATTTACTCAAAAATAGGAAGGGGGGAAAGATATGTGAAGAAATTAAAATGTAACTTTTAATAGTTTAAATTAAAATATAATATTATTTATTTATCATAAAATTGTAATTTATAATATTTTAATTTCAACTATTACAAGTTAAAGGGAACCAATCACCAGGATTTTCACATATAGCCTAAAGTCAGTGCTATACAGGCACTATCAGGCTGATTCTCTACATACCTGTAGTAGTCAGCTCGGCTGTTTAGGTTTTGAAATCCAAAAAAGTAAACTTTATAAAATTAGCTGCTTGTTGAGTGACAGCAGCAATGGAGCAGATAAAATGTTCATACTTATCCTCTCCCCCTGTTAGAATTAGCATAAGTATTATACAAACAATTCACTTTGTCTCTTGCAGGACCTGTGTGAGGTCATACCCATGTGACCAGAAGGGGCGGGGCCTCAGCCAACAAAGGTGGATACCAGGTCACATGGGTGTGACCTCACACAGGTCCTGCAGCAGACAAAGTGAATTGTTTGTATAATACTTATGCTAATTCTAACAAAGGGGATAACTATGACTACCCCCCAGATATTATCTGCTTCTCAGCCGCTGTCACTCAACACGCAGCTAATTTTATAAAAGTTACTTTTTTGGATTTCAAAACCTAAACATCCGAGCTGACCACTACAGGTATGTAGAGAATCAGCCTGATAGTGCCAGTATAGCTCTGGCTTTAGGTTATATATGAAAATCCTGGTGATTGCTTCCCTTTAAATTGTAATACTCTACATACAGTTGAAACCAGAAAAAAAACCACATGCATGTTTTTCTCACTACCTGACATGAAATCAGAATAAACCTTTCCCATTTTAGGTCAATTAGGATTACCAAAATTATTTTTATTTGTCAAATGCAAGAATAATGAGAGAGAAAAAATGTTTTAAGGCATTTTTATTACTTCCTGAAAAGTCAAAAGTTTTCATACTCTAAGAGTACTATGCCTTTAAAGAATATGGAACAGCCCATATGATGATGTCCTGTCTTTGGAGGCTTCTGATACGTTTATTGGCAACATATGAGTTAATTAGAGACACATATGTGGATTTATTTTAATGCACACCTGAAACACATTGCTTCTTTCTGTAGCATCATGGGAAAGTCTAAAGAAATCAGCCAAGATCTCAGGAAGAGAATTGTGGACTTGCACAATTCTGGTTCATTCTTGCGTGCAATTGTGCAATTTCCAGATACCTGAAGGTGCCTCGTTCATCTGTATAAAAAATGATACACAAGTACAAACAAAATGGGAATTTTCAGCCATCATACCACTCAGGAAGGAGATGGGTTTTGTGTACCAGAGATTAACGTGCTTTGGTCAGACATGGGCATATCAACCCAAGAACAATAGCGAAAGACCTTGTGAAGATGCTGGCGGAAGCTAGTAAGATTGTGTCATTATCCACAGTGACACGAGTACTTTATCAACATGGGCTGAAAGGCAAAACTGCCAGGAAAAAGCTAATACTCCAAAAGAAACATAAAAAAAGCCAGGTTAATGTTTGCAAATGCACACAGGAATATAGATCTTAATTTTTGGAGACATGTCCTATGGTCTGTGACGAAACTAAAATTGAACTGTTTGGCCATATTGACCATCATTACGTTTGGAGGAAAAAGGGAGGAGCTTTGAAACCAAAGATCACCATTCCAACTGTGAAACACGGTGGTGGCAGCGTCATGTTGTGGGGTTGTTTTGCTGCAGGAGGGACAGGTGCACTTCACAAAATAGATACAAAGAAAAGAAAAAGTGTCCTTTATTCCCATTATTATTACTTATAACCAATAAAATATTTTCGTCAGCCTCATTGTCACTGCCTATCTTTTTTGATCAGCAGCGCACCACACACCGCAAATTTTTTTCCATTTCCACCTTCACAAAATAGATGGCATCATAAAGAAATAAAATTGTTTGGCGTCGCCATCACAAAGCCCTGATCTCAATCCAAGGCGTGCAAGGCAACCTACAAACATGGCTCAGTTAAACCAATTCTGTCAGGAGTAGTGTTGAGCGGACCAGGACTGTAAAAGTCAAGATCCGCGCGGTGTCAAAGGGGCCCGGGTACTGGTCTGGGCCCGGGATTCCTCGTGTTTGATCTGGAATCAGCACTTGAGAAATTAAGAAAAAAAATAAGGAAAACTAAAGAAAATAAGAATAAAGCGAGTGCTTCATACTTATCAAGGCTCCATTGCAGCTGTACACTGCTCCTGCAAAGCTGTACACTGCTCTCGCACGCTCCTGCGGCCTCTCCTTCACTTCCTGAGCCACTCATCATTGCTCATCCATATGCACTGCTTTCCCTGCCCACCGGCCGCCTGGTTTCTGTGATTGGTAGCAGTCAGATATGCTCCCAGCCTGTGTAACATCATCTGCCTGCAACCAATCACAGGCGGTTACATGTGGCCGCATTGCACTCGGCCACCTGTAAGACAGTGCTGCAGCTCACATCTGTGAGTATTTCCTCAGAACCAATCAGACTGAAGAAAAAAATCGCATGTTGCGATTGTCTGCAAGTCTCCTATCACTCGCACCCATACAACTCTATGTGTCTATGTGTGTGAGAGAAACATCGGACTGCACTCAGATGACACCCAAGTGCAGTGCGATATACGCACAGGTTGATAATGGAGGAGATGGGGAGATTAATCCCTCTCACATGTCACATGACACATGGCTCACACTCAAAGCAGAGCGTGAGGTGAGGGTCATTAGCATATCACATCTGATGCTCTCGCATCGGATGCCATACACAAGTGGGACCCCGGCCTATGATATAGACGAGCATAGTGCCTGTGATTGGAAGCAGTCAGCAGTCAGTGTGGAGGCATGTTTGACTGCAACAAATCACAGGCACCGGTGGGTGGGGAAAACAGTGCATATTCAATGAAAGTTAATTAGCTGCTCCTGAAGTGAGTCGCAAGCTGGAAGCAGCGTACCGCCATGACAGATCCTCGGTAAGTAGAGCGCACATGCTCCTATTTCCGCATCCCTTCTACCAACATTTTTAATCTCCTGATTCTGATCCCCATAGACTTATATGGGGACCAGATTCCGGACCGGAACCGGATTTTTAAAAAATGATAACGGGGACCCACCAGACTGTCATCACCAGTCAGGAGGAATGGGTCCAAATTCCTACCAACTATTGTGAGAAGCTTATGGAAGGAGATCCAAAACGTTTGACCCAAGTCATGCAGGTAAAGGGCAATGGTACCAAATACTAATGAAGTGTATTTAAACTTTTGACTTAAAACATGCCTTAAAACATTCTCTCTCTTATTATTCTGGCATTTGTCCAATAAAAATAATTTTGGAAATCCTACTTGACCAAAAACGAGAAAGGTTTATTCTGATTTCATGTCCGAGTCTGAAAAACATGCATATACTGTATATCTTTTTAGACAGTGTATGTAAACTTCTGGTTTCAACTGTATACCCCAAAATAATATCAATAAAAACACTAGCTCAGGTTGCAAAAATCAGCCTTTGCAAAGCCCCAGATCCCAAAAATTGAGAATGTTACCGCTCTCGGAAAGTTGTGACACAAGGAAGGATTGGTTTGTTTTTTGTTTTTTTCCAAATTTCAGAATTTATTTTCACCACATAAATAAAACAAAAACTGTACATGCTTGATATCTACGTAATCATACTCACCTAGGAAATCATATTGCCAGGCTAGTTGAAGGAAAAATGAGCACTGTAAATAAAAAAGCCGAAAACATTTGCATAACTTAAAGCCCGCTGTTCCCCTCGCCTGACCCCCGTCTCCATGACCTCTGGGATCTGGTGACGTCACGTCAAATTCGGGATCACGGGAAATCACCGCGGTCGGCCACAGTCTTCCTAACTCACTGGGCTGTGGGCGGTGTTTCATCGCTCATCACAGCCCAGAGTGTCTCCTGCTTGCAGCGCTCTGCTGTGAGGGAGCAGGGAACAGATGGGCTGTGACGAGCGGTGAAACACCGCCCACAGCCCATCACTCATGGACACCGCGGCCGGACCCAGTCTTCCTGAGTCACTGGGCTGTGGGAAGTGTTTCACCGCTTGTCACAGCCCAGTGTGTCTCCTGCTTGCAGCGCTCTGCTGTGCCCCCAGTCTTCCTGAGTCACTGGGCTGTGGGAAGTGTTTCACCGCTTGTCACAGCCCAGTGTGTCTCCTGCTTGCAGCGCTCTGCTGTGCCCCCAGTCTTCCTGAGTCACTGGGCTGTGGGAAGTGTTTCACCGCTTGTCACAGCCCAGTGTGTCTCCTGCTTGCAGCGCTCTGCTGTGCCCCCAGTCTTCCTGAGTCACTGGGCTGTGGGAAGTGTTTCACCGCTTGTCACAGTCCAGTGTGTCTCCTGCTTGCAGCGCTCTGCTGTGAGGGAGGAGAGAGCAGATGTGATGTGACGAGCAGTGAAACACCGCCCACAGCCCATCACTCATGGACACTGCGGCTGGCCACAGTGTCAGGAACTTGACGTGACGTCACCGGATCCCCGAGGTCACGGAGGGAACAGCGGTCTGCAATAGCGCCTCTCACAGGCACTATTGCCAACATAAGGTATTTGAGAGAAACTTTGTTTCTCAATATAATAATGATCTAGAAAATAAAAAATATGGGTGAACCACCCCTTTAACTTTTTTTTTGCTATTTCACAGCACTTGGAATCTTTTATCCATCTTACCATTGCATCATATTATAAAATGAATGGTGTTATTCAAGATTACAACTCATCCTACAAAACACAAGGCCTTGTACTGCTATATAGATGGAAAAATAAATGCTATGGCTCTTTGAATAAGTTGAGTAAAAAATGAAAGCGGAAAAATGAAAACTCGACAGGTCATTAAGGGATTAACAAACACTCCCTGACTCTTTCCCTGGTTTACCAATTTATTTAATTGTCCTCCGGTGCTGTCTTGCTGGTAACTGACCTCAACATGTAAAAGACGCAGTGCATGATGTCACTGCCATGCGTGCCCACTTACACCCCTGTTGGTTACCGACATATTTGCTGCTCCCCACGCTTGGGATTATGGGCATGGGGAGCAGGGAATATCCATTGCAGCCCAGCTGCTGCAGGAAGCTGGCTGCTAGGCGTTCACGTGTGCTGCTATTAAAGAACATGAATATTCACTGGTCCCCACACGCATAATCCCATACATCTCTCAGCACCATCTTCAGTGCGAAGAGTTGGGGCGGGAGTATGGATGTAGGGAGCAGTGAAAATTGATATTCTTATTCATTCTTATTCGGTGGCTGGCACATTGCAGGGCAGCGACCTTACAGGTCTGTGTGCTGCAATGCATTTCAGCTGAATGCATGCTCTAGGCTGCACATCCAGCTGAAACAGGTGCTTGGGTCCACGGGCCCCCTGGGCCACCAGCCCGGTCGCGATCCCTGCGACCGTGATCGTTACACCCTTGGTTGTGACATTATATAGCTTCAGGATATCAATCTCTTTATCTATCCATCTATCTATCTACTGGCTTCTTTTCAGCTATTAAAAGATTCAGCTGCCTTTCAGTCTTCTATGGACAGTTGATGTTGGGATGTGCCTGCTACTTGGGATGTGTGTGCTACTTGATGTCTGTGCACTTGAGGGCTGTTCTAAGATGCTATCAGTTTGCATTATTTGACTCTGATAAATGATGATTCTCTGCAGCAAAGATGATACTTAGTTTTCGTTTCCTGAAGCGATCCTCATAAAAACCAGTTTTATCATAGCCATGGATGATATTCATGACTGCACTTGAGGATACATTCTAGGTTCTAGAAATTTTCTGTATTAACTGACTTTCATGTCTTAAAGAAATGATGAACTGTTTTTCACTTTTCTTTGCTTAGTTGAGTGGTTCTTGCCATTTTCTGGCTTAGAACAGCTCTGCAATAGAGCTCAGCACTGTATGGGACCATATACCAACATTGCTTCTGCAAGACACAACTGATGGTCACAAATATTATCTGAAAGCCATTGATTTCATAAATACATTTTTCATGAAGCACACCTGATCATTGGAGGCTATTCCAGCAGGCTACCTGATGTTGTTTGAGAGAATGTCAGGGTGGTGTAAAGCTATCATCAGAGAAAAATGGTGTACTTGGAGGAAAATAAGGTTTAATACATAGTGTGGATTCTTTCACATGTACAGTATTTCATTACTCTTTGCATCCTTGTGTGTTCATTTGTGCTTTTACTGCCTTTAGTGTGTACACACTTTTGACCAGTACTGTATAGTGACTAATCTCAGGTGTGCACTGACTTATAAAGTGCTTGTATTCTTGTGATGAGTGGGATTTATCATTTATTATCCTTCCCTAGCAGTCACTATCTCACTCTGTGTCTTTTTCTTAATTATTAATGGTATACATGCTGTACTCATATCAACAGTTGATATTGGCTTCATTTTCTGTTGGTTGATTGAGCTTGGCGCTACCCCCTGGTGCTCAGTAGTATATGCAGGATACAATAACTGAAGAATTGTGATTGCTGTTGCCATGTTGGTCTTTTGAAATCATTCCAGCCACATAATCAGTTTGCTTTATGTTTTATTTCAGTGGCTCACCATGACATGGAGAATACGTTTAATTGCAGCTTCATTGAACCACCATCTGTTGCAGAGCAGCCATCTCCTTCCTGGTCATCGCGAGGTTCTTTCTCATCCTTTGATACCACAGATGATGGCCCCGTGTACTGTGTGCCTCATGAGGGTGAGCGAGATTACAAATTCTGCGGTATAATAATTCTAATATATAAAATATAAATGTATGCACGTGTGACATTATAACATGTGATTGTGGCATCGTAAATGTTTTCATCTACAAGATGATCATCTAGAAAATGCTATTAGAGAATCTATCACCAGGTTTATTCTTTCCAACTTTGAGGATAGCCATAAAATGGGATCACTGACCCTAATTATACGAGTATGACATTTACAAGCTTTGCTTGCTGTAGTTTGATAAAATACTTTTTCTTCTACTAGTCCTTTCAATAATCAGCTGTTTAACTCTGTCAGCACCATTGATTGATAACGTTCAGCCTGCAATGTGCATAGGCAGAAATCTGCCAATCAATGGTGGAGGGTAATGATAGCTGGAGTTCCTAATAAATATCAAGAATCATATTGCTGAAGATTATCTCTACAAGAATAACAAGAGCTGCAGCAGATAGCACAGTGTTTTACCAAAGCTACAGCATGAAACTCTGTACAGTGCCTACAAGTAGTATTCAACCTCCTGCAGATTTAGCAGGTTTACACATTCGGAATTAACTTGGCATTGTGACATTTGGACTGTGGATCAGCCTGGATGTGTGAAATGCACTGCAGCAAAAAAGAATGTTATTTCTTTTTTTTTTTTTTTTTTTTTAAATTGTGAAAAGTTTATTCAGAGGGTCATTTATTATTCAACCCCTCAAACCACAAGAATTCTGTTTGGTTCCCCTAAAGTATTAAGAAATATTTCAGGCACAAAGAACATACAAGATAAGGCAGAAAAGGGGTTAATGCTGCGCATCAGCCAAATGAAGACGTATAATGTTGATGAAGATGAGTATTCTTTTATTTCATAGGTAATTTCATTGACCTATGAAATAAAAGAATACTCATCTTCATCAACATTATACGTCTTCATTTGGCTGATGCGCAGCATTAACCCCTTTTCTGCCTTATCTTGTATGCTCATCCACGTGGGGCTGCAGCAGACGCCATTATCTCATGCGCACTAGTGGTTGTGACTGTCACAACTGATCCAGGTGAGTGTATATTTTCCAGGTATACCCCACTGATCACTTTGGTGTTACACTATCAGCGCTCCTTATTTTCAGATCTATAGGCACAAAGAACAATGAGCTTCACATGTTTGGATTAATTATCTCTTTTTCCAGCCTTTTCTGACTAATTAAGACCCTCCCTAAACTTGTGAACAGCACTCATACTTGGTCAACATGGGAAAGACAAAGGAGCATTCCAAGGCCATCAGAGACAAGACCGTGGAGGGTCACAAGGCTGGCAAGGGGTACAAAACCCTTTCCAAGGAGTTGGGCCTACCTGTCTCCATTGTTGGGAGCATCATACGGAAGTGGAAGGCTTATGGAACTACTGTTAGCCTTCCACGGCCTGGACAGCCTTTGAAAGTTTCCACCCGTGCCGAGGCCAGGCTTGTCCGAAGAGTCAAGGCTAACCCAAGGACAACAAGGAAGGAGCTCCGGGAAGATCTCATGGCAGTGGGGACATTGGTTTCAGTCAATACCATAAGTAACGTACTCCACCGCAATGGTCTCCGTTCCAGACGAGCCCGTAAGGTACCTTTACTTTCAAAGCGTCATTTCAAGGTTCATCTACAGTTTGCTCATGATCACTTTGAGGACTCTGAGACAGACTGGTTCAAGGTTCTCTGGTCTGATGAGACCAAGATCGAGATTTTGGTGCCAACCACACACGTGACGTTTGGAGACTGGATGGCACTGCATACGACCCCAAGAATACCATCCCTACAGTCAAGCATGGTGGTGGCAGCATCATGCTGTGGGGCTGTTTCTCAGCCAAGGGGCCGGGCCATCTGGTCCGCATCCATGGGAAGATGGATAGCACGGCCTACCTGGAGATTTTGGCCAAGAACCTCCACTCCTCCATCAAGGATCTTAAGATGGGTCGTCATTTCATCTTCCAACAAGACAACGACCCAAAGCACACAGCTAAGAAAACCAAGGCCTGGTTCAAGAGGGAAAAAATCAAGGTGTTGCAGTGGCCTAGTCAGTCTCCTGACCTTAACCCAATTGAAAACTTGTGGAAGGAGCTCAAGATTAAAGTCCACATGAGACACCCAAAGAACCTAGATAACTTGGAGAAGATCTGCATGGAGGAGTGGGCCAAGATAACTCCAGAGACCTGTGCCGGCCTGATCAGGTCTTATAAAAGACGATTATTAGCTGTAATTGCAAACAAGGGTTATTCCACAAAATATTAAACCTAGGGGTTGAATAATAATTGACCCACACTTTTATGTTGAAAATTTATTAAAATTTAACTGAGCAACATAACTTGTTGGTTTGTAAGGTTTATGCATCTGTTAATACATCCTGCTCTTGTTTGAAGTTTGCAGGCTCTAACTTATTTGCATCTTATCAAACCTGCTACAGTTAGGTCCAGAAATATTTGGACAGTGACACAATTTTCGCGAGTTGGGCTCTGCATGCCACCACATTGGATTTGAAATGAAACCTCTACAACAGAATTCAAGTGCAGATTGTAACGTTTAATTTGAAGGTTTGAACAAAAATATCTGATAGAAATTGTAGGAATTGTACACATTTCTTTACAAACACTCCACATTTTAGGAGGTCAAAAGTAATTGGACAAATAAACCAAACCCAAACAAAATATTTTTATTTTCAATATTTTGTTGCGAATCCTTTGGAGGCAATCACTGCCTTAAGTCTGGAACCCATGGACATCACCAAACGCTGGGTTTCTTCCTTCTTAATGCTTTGCCAGGCCTTTACAGCCGCAGCCTTCAGGTCTTGCTTGTTTGTGGGTCTTTCCGTCTTAAGTCTGGATTTGAGCAAGTGAAATGCATGCTCAATTAGGTTAAGATCTGGTGATTGACTTGGCCATTGCAGAATGTTCCACTTTTTTGCACTCATGAACTCCTGGGTAGCTTTGGCTGTATGCTTGGGGTCATTGTCCATCTGTACTATGAAGCGTCGTCCGATCAACTTTGCGGCATTTGGCTGAATCTGGGCTGCAAGTATATCCCGGTACACTTCAGAATTCATCCGGCTACTCTTGTCTGCTGTTATGTCATTAATAAACACAAGTGACCCAGTGCCATTAAAAGCCATGCATGTCCATGCCATCACGTTGCCTCCACCATGTTTTACAGAGGATGTGGTGTGCCTTGGATCATGTGCCGTTCCCTTTCTTCTCCAAACTTTTTTCTTCCCATCATTCTGGTACAGGTTGATCTTGGTCTCATCTGTCCATAGAATACTTTTCCAGAACTGAGCTGGCTTCATGAGGTGTTTTTCAGCAAATTTAACTCTGGCCTGTCTATTTTTGGAATTGATGAATGGTTTGCATCTAGATGTGAACCCTTTGTATTTACTTTCATGGAGTCTTCTCTTTACTGTAGACTTAGAGACAGATACACCTACTTCACTGAGAGTGTTCTGGACTTCAGTTGATGTTGTGAACGGGTTCTTCTTCACCAAAGAAAGTATGCGGCGATCATCCACCACTGTTGTCATCCGTGGACGCCCAGGCCTTTTTGAGTTCCCAAGCTCACCAGTCAATTCCTTTTTTCTCAGAATGTACCCGACTGTTGATTTTGCTACTCCAAGCATGTCTGCTATCTCTCTGATGGATTTTTTCTTTTTTTTCAACCTCAGGATGTTCTGCTTCACCTCAATTGAGAGTTCCTTAGACCGCATGTTGTCTGGTCACAGCAACAGCTTCCAAATGCAAAACCACACACCTGTAATCAACCCCAGACCTTTTAACTACTTCATTGATTACAGGTTAACGAGCGAGACGCCTTCAGAGTTAATTGCAGCCCTTAGAGTCCCTTGTCCAATTACTTTTGGTCCCTTGAAAAAGAGGAGGCTATGCATTACAGAGCTATGATTCCTAAACCCTTTCTCCGATTTGGATGTGAAAACTCTCATATTGCAGCTGGGAGTGTGCACTTTCAGCCCATATTATATATATAATTGTATTTCTGAACATGTTTTTGTAAACAGCTAAAATAACAAAACTTGTGTCACTGTCCAAATATTTCTGGACCTAACTGTAAATCTGCAGGGGGTTGAATACTACTTGTAGGCACTGTATATGACCCAGCCTTATAATCAGAGTGCCTGCCCTTAATTTTTGTTGAGGCTGCAAAAAACATGGAGACAAATTCTCTTTAGAACAATGTACCTAGAAATGCATTTCATGGGTGTTGTTTGATGCTTTCACTGTTCCATTGAAAAGAATGTATGAAAGGCACTTGCTGGAGAGATCTATTCATCCACCATCAGAGGTGCTTAGCATTTTGCTAAACTTTGTACCCACTGACTTAAGAAGAATCAGCCATTTTAGTCACCACCAGTCACTTGTACACGTGCTGTTGACAAGTACTCCCTGGGCATCAGAACTAAAGTAAGGTTTAATATTTATGACTTAAAGGGGTATTCCCATCACCAAGATCCTATCCCAAAATGTAGTAGATGTAGTAATAAGAATATTAGCAAATACCTCCAATTAGAAATGTAGTATATTTCTCGTCATATAGCCATTTCTCTTACCTCATGTGTTGGGCATTGCCGTTAGGTATCCATGGTTACAACCATGAGCAACTAATTAGCAGTATATGAGTGGACATACCCAAGCTCTAATGCCCTGCACATGAGGAAACAGACATGGCCATAAGAGGAGAACTATACTAGTGATACATCAGTTTTCGTTGATAATCCATCTGCATACAATCAATGAAAACCGAAGCAATTATTTCCATAGGAATCAATGTAAATCCAATTAATTTGTTTTAGACACTCTAAAATCTAAAATACATACAAAAAACACATTTTATAGAGAATAAGGATAGTGTTTAATACTGAAAACAATAAGAAATTAATATAACATGAATATTAAATTAATATAAAATAGTAATATAAAGAATAAATACATTTTATTTTACATTTGTTACATACATTTTGAAACTGATGAGTTGGGTGATACTCACATAATTACACACAGAGCATGTGTGTCTCAAAATTAGCGGTGTAGTCACGTAGGCATGCAGACAAAAACAAACGAAAACCGAGGCAATCAACGAAAACCAAGGCCATCAATGAAAGCTGAAGCAAATTTTAGTGCAAAAATCAACGAAAACCAAAACCAACGATAACCGATGTCAATGAAAACCGAGGTACCACTGTATTTCCAATTGGAGGTATTTGCTAATATTCTTATTATTAAGCCTACTACATATTGGGAAAGGATATTGGAGATGGGAATACCCCTTTACCCCTTTACACCTTACTGCACTGCGCATGCATGGGGAGTAGAAACAAAGAATATGCAGGAAGAGCCCAGTGATAACTACAGCGGCCTGGGGATGTCAATCAAGATTGGAGAGACATGGATGGACACTGTCTACATAACTTCCATACAATGTCCACACACACTTCACTCTTCACAGGTCACTAGCACACAAAAAAAGTCGATGTGAAAACTGACTTCAGTACTTTTGTGAACTCTGAAGAAAATACATCTTTTCCAACATGGCGGATGCTTTTATGAAACTTACAGATGTATTACTACTTACATATTACATTACACATGAATACAATAATCTAGTAGTTCTCTACTTCCTTCCGTGTATTACCAACATAACATTATTTTTTTGTATATGATATTGCCTCTTATATGTTACTGTCATGCTCTATCTTTCAGAATCAATGACTGACGGCAAAGAAAAAGGGCATGTTAATGTCTCAGAAAAAATGACACCTCCGGCTAATGAGGAGGAGGCTGGAGAATATACATACTTAAAAGATTCTGGATCTCCTAAATCATCTCAGGTTGATAACAGTGAGACTCCATTACTGAAATCATCTGACAGTGAAAGGTCATCATGCGGTTCGGGATCAACTGGTGGGGCTTTGTATGCTAAAGTTGCAAGGTTATCTAAACAGTCAAAAGATGAAGATGACACTGCCATGGATAATAGGAGTGCTACTATAGGTGCAAAACCCCCATCTCCAGAAAGAACAAAACCACCTCCACCTGATCCTTCAACAAAGCCTAAGGTTTCCTGGATCCATGGCAAGTTTAATGCAAACCAGTCCAATTCACTACCAGCATTTAATAAATCTCCAGATAAGTCATCCACTAGTACTGATCATTCAGAACAAAATTCAGGCATTAAAGATCACAGAAAGAGAACCCCCAGTGATACCTGCCCTGCTGGTCAAGGCAAAAATGAAGACAAAGTCATAATGAGGAATAAGGACAAGGGGCAAAAGCACTTGAAGGATGCGAGCACAACAGAGAGCAAACCTGATGAATATCTGTCGCCATCCAAGTCAAAGCACAGAAACAAAAGCCACGATCACATAGAAAGTATTAATGGGACAGTACAAAATGCCCTAAAAAGAATAGGAAACCTACATATTGACAAAAAGAGTGGTGATAATAAAGATGCTCCAAAAAGTCCAGATCACAGCAAGTCTCGGGCTGAGGTGCTTCATCCTCATTTATCATCCGAGGCAGCTTCCTTGCTGGCCGCCCAATTAAAAGAAAAAACACAAAGCCTTAACAGAATAGAGAGCAGCACCAATCAAAATGGTATTGGCCCACTAAAAACCCAAAAAGAGAAACCTACCCCTCCACAGAAAGCCAAGCGGTCTGCTGCAGCCATCAATCAGAAGTCCAGCAAAGCAATTCTGCCCACAACCACCAATCTGCAGAAAATGATCAGTCCAGTTACGGAGCCAGTACCAGCCACAGGAAATCAGCTTGAGAAACAAAACTCAAACAGCAGTCAAGAGCAACCGGCATCTGTAAAGCAAGAACCGGGAGAACCAGCCATAAAGAAAACTCCTATTAAGAAGCCTCCTAGGAAGAAAAGCAAGGATGCCACTTTGGACACTGATGGCAAAGTGCAACCAAAGATGGCCATAATGCCACCCCAGTCAGTAAAATAATGATGGCAGAAGTAGACACATTGTTATCACTCCAAAAGGGGCATTACAAGGAATTATCTGGACTTTTGCATCATACTTTCATGTATTTTGCTGTAGCCATATTTTGAGCCAAAGAAAGCCGAGACAGTGCCTTTGTGATGAGGACACGTACATGTGGAAACAAGGCTGTCGAATTCAGTTCAGAGACCAAGGAGTCACCTCAGTGGCCAAACCTCTTACGGAGCGAAATCTAGAATAAAATATATGTGCCGCTATATTCAAAGACCAAGGCATATTAATGGCAAAAGTGCCATATTTAAGAGGGAGTGGTGGTCTTAAAGAATGTTTAAGCAACACAAGGAGAATGTGGTATAAACGCACCAGTGACTATGATACCTTCATAGTATTGAGTTGACAAATGAGACTATATAGCAACTATTTACAGTTCTTATTGCCTAATTGCCTACTGCCAAACCGTGCCTTTAATATTTAGACGCTTTATCATACTTTATTGTTTGAAGCAACTAAGTTATTTAAAGAAATGCTTATTTTTGTATTTTAAAACTGAAAATTATGAAGGATCTTTTTGCAAGGGGGATCACAAAACGCTAACTGTCAATATGAGATGCCGATACCCAGCATAGCTGTTGACATTCCACCTTAGCATCTGTCTTGTAAAATGCATAAGCAGTGCTTATTTTAATATAAAATATTTTACAAATTTGTTATAGTTATGCAGTAATGGATAAGCTAGCCTATTTTAATTTTTTTTTTTTATTATTTTAAACCAGGGTCAGTATTACTATGGTTAGAATAGCCTGGCTTAAAACGCATCAGCATACAGTATATTAGGGCATGGTTGCTGCTTATGGATGGAACATCACAATAGATATGTGCATATCAATTTTTATCATTCTTTATACATAGTAAAGGTAGTTATATTACCCCAGATATCCCCAAAAAATACAGAATCACATAGAAGTGATTTTATATGCCTCATTATCTTAAAGAAGCATTCCCATGAAGATTGTTTTCCTTAAATTTGTGTATATGTGCATGTAATATAGTGAGTATACTAATATACTCACCTATCGCCACTTTTTCTAGCACCGTTTTGCTCCTTTTCTTAGTGACATCACCTCTCTGCAGACTCTGCGGATCAAGCTAAGTTCTACGTGATCCCCGAAGTGGCTTTTACATGGAGCATCAGAACAAAGCTTTAGAGGCTTACAATGTAAAAGATAATTCTGGCTCACACATAGCAGTGTGATCCAGAGTGTATGAAAAGCGGTATGGTCACAAAGGAGGAGCATAATGTCGCTGGATCCCAGAGAAGGTGGCGATAGGAGAGTATATTAACACATACACTACAATACATATACATAGACAGACTCAGCCACGGCCATGAAGGGATTAATACATACACTACACTGCATACACATATACACAGACACAGCCAAGAACGTATATATATGTTCTTGGTCGTGAAGGGGTTAACACATACACTACACTACATACACATATACACAGATTTAAGGCACAAAAATCTTCATTGGAGGTCTTTTTAAGTTTATTCCTCAAAATGAGGAAAAAAAAGGTTAGTTATAGCTGTTATCTGGTATTGCTTTTCCTGATATTGCTTCTCCATCCCATTTATTTAAATGAGTATGACCTGCAATTCAAGACACAGCATATAGTCCACATTGCCACTTTTTGTGCACTAAAAAATAGAGATGTTTATGCCATTATGGACAATCCCTTTAAAGGGAACCTGTCATCAGAAATTTAGCTATAAAGCTAAAAGTTACCCCCTCTGCAACTCCTGGGCTGCATTCTAGGAAGCTTCCTATAGTTTTTGTGGCCCCTTTTATTCCAAAATAAATACTTTACAAACTTGTACCTTTTCGTATGCAAATTTCTTAAATCTTCCATGGGGGCGGGCTGCCTGATGTACGTTGCTGTCCTCCTGCCGATCTACACCGCCCCCGAACGCTGAATTTCAAACCTCAGGACGCCGCCCCTGGGCGCCCGTGGTCCCGCGCATGCGCTGTGCTACTGTAGCGGTGCCGTGCACTGTGTGCACGTGTGACCGCTAGTGACACTTTGCGCGGGCACGAGGTTATGGGCGGCGCTGTGTGTGTCATCAGCAAGTGCTGCCCATAACCTCGTGACCGCACTTTCCCCTCTTCCTCCAGCGTTCTGCGCAAGCGCTCGCTGGCCAGATGACCGGACGTCACCTCCTTCCCATCCTGCTCAGCAGCAGGAAATAGATGGGAGGAGCGGACGGAGCAGTCGGTGCCCGCGCAAAAGCGTCACCAGCGGTCACACGTGCACGCAGTGCACGGCACCGCTACAGTAGCACAGCGCATGCGCGGGACCAGGGGCGGCGTCCTGAGGTTTTAAATTCAGCGTTCGGGGGCGGCGTAGATCGGCAGGAGGACAGCAACGTACATCAGGCAGCCCGCCCCCATGGAAGATTTAAGAAATTTGCATACGAAAAGGTACAAGTTTGTAAAGTATTTATTTTGGAATAAAAGGGGCCACAAAAACTATAGGAAGCTTCCTAGAATGCAGCCCAGGAGCTGCAGAGGGGGGAACCTTTAGCTTTATAGCTAAATTTCTGATGACAGGTTCACTTTAAGAATTGGTTCCCTGTACAATGTAAAATAATGAGTACAATTCATTAATGTCTCTTTAACACTAGAAGTCCCAGAAATTTCGAGCTGCCCCCTGAAGTCCCGAAAGAGGGTCAAATGACCCTTAGTCCAAACTGAATAGAACTAACTAGAAACTAAGTGGCTAAACTCAATGGAAAACAACAACCTCCTGTGGTGCGACAGTAATGGCCTTAATTACAGAACAAAAGACGGTGATTATAGGATCTTAGCTAAAATCCTTCAGGTCATTCGACACGTCTCTGGGTTCCAAAGGTAGAAATGTTAAATGACCCCTCTTTGGGACTTCTAGTGTTAAAGGGAACCTGTCACGTCATTTTTCTATATTATATAGTAAGAAGTTCACCGCACTCTCCAGAAAATTTTCATGCAAATTGTGAATTTATTGGTGGACAGTAGAGGGCAAGGGGATTAGCGACAACATTCTATATTAAACTACGGCAATGTATTTTTAGTTATGCAATGTGAATCATTAACATGATGTTCTAAAAAAAAAAGTTCCCCGTATTTATCTAAAAAAACACCTTTTATCACTAGGTGAATGCATCACAGACCTTCTGTTTCAGTCATAGGGGTGGCGCTTTGTAACATTTCAGTTATGGTCACTCATGGTCCTCTTCAAATTATGAATAACCATCACAGTCTGATTGATTGCTGTGACTAGCCCGAAATCATGGCATTCGCGTAGTAAAATTCCGCGTACTTACCATCGGCTCCCCAGGTTTTCCTGAATCTGGGTGTACGTCCCTAGCTTCATTTTATAAGTGCACATGCTCCACAGACAGTCACTGCAATTAATCAAACTGTAATGGGCTTGCATAAATTGAAGAGGACCGTGACTAAAACGCTACAAAACGCCTGAAAAAGAAGGTGTGGTAATGCTTTCACCTAATGAAAAAATTGTTTTTTTTTAAGATGAATATTGGGATTTTTTGTTTGAGAACCCAATTGTAGTAACTAACAAGGCATTGGGGCAGTTTAATATAGAAAAATGACATGACAAGTTCCCTTTAATTTTTTTCTAACATTTAAAGCTTTGTGCAATAATGAATGGCTAATATTTGGATGACATTGGCTTTGGGTTCTAAAATATCTTTCACCGAAAAGTATTCCAAGAGCAGTAGTGGTAGTATCTTAGTTTAAGAAACTTCCAAGGTCCTCCAAGTTTTGTTTAGCACTTATTGCGTTGTATACCAATGCATGACAACTCATGACAAGGTCTTTCAATCTACTCTTAACTTTCACTCAATCCATCAGAAAACAGGTGCAAATAGAATGAATGGAAAATGTATAAGACTGAGTTCTGCAGGATAATTGTACTTTGGTGACACTTAAAGGGAACCTGTCATGTTGTGCACATAGTCCAATCTCCTAGCAGAACAAAGGATCTGGAAAGATGAACATACCTGATAATTGATCTCCCAAAATTTAATGTGACACAAATATAGATATTGAGAGGACCAATACCCATTCAATTATCATCCTACCAATGGGAGATCAGTGGAATCTGTCAACATTAGCCTTTAGAACAAAGCAATACTACTTGTTATATTGTTTTGCTTTAAGGACCCCTTTTTGCTCATTCCGTATATTGTAAAATGGTGGTGGATTATTTAAAATTCATATTGCCACTGACTCGGACAGGCATACCATAAGTGCATAGTAATGCAGCCCATTGCTTACAAGATTACATGTATGAGACTGCCTCAATGGATCTCAAAGCTCCCAATTACTGTTAGATTAGTACATTAGGGAGAGATTTTTTTGGCACCACAGGGTAATACTATTGCCCTGTTTTGAGAAAGGTTCCCTCAATGTCTGTATATGTACTGTACATATATTAGCTGCAACTGCTTAGCAACTGACAGCAAAATGATGACTGAATAATTGATATTTGTGTTATATATCCTTGTAATGCTTTGTTTGTTACCTACCAGAATGGATATGGAGCAGTCTATTATGGATATGTTAGAATTAGTGATGGGCAAGCACTAAAATGCTTGGGTGCTCATTACTTGAGCCGAGCAGGTCAGATGATTAGATGGGCTCAACTCAACTAATGAGCATAATGGAAGTCAGTGATTGGGCAGTTCGGCTCTCTGCCCACATATAGCTAACCATAAACAGATCATTTCTGGAGGGAGGGCGGGGTTTTTTTGGGACACACTACATCCGAAAACATTTTTACCCCCAACGAGAGCCAATCAGAGACTGAAAGTAGCTCTCATTGGAAATCCTGCTGGCATCATGCAGTGAAGCAAACCTCTGCTTGGTGTTTGATGTTTCATGAACGACACATCTGAGGACCCACAATACTTGGCCGAGTACCCTGATGCTCAATCAAGTACCGAGAAATGCCAAACACGGTCGCCCATTATTAGTCAAAAGTCACATAACATAGAACACGACAGTTCCTGTAAAGTAACTAATCTTTACTTACAGAGTTCATGTGTTGATAGCTCACTGCTTTCACAACTTGTTCTCCCCTCCTTCAGAAGACTAATTCCAGCACTCTAATTCTAGAGTAAAAACATATGGATTAATTCAAAGAACATGGATAAACTGTATATATAAAATAGTGATTTCCAGCAATATACCCAATGCATTTTAACTTTGCGGTCTTATTTATAATGGCCAGTGTTTGGAGTCTGGAACCATAGTGCTGGATTGTGTCTTCTTCCATGGCCTTTACGTTGGTTTTACACCTGATAGGTAGATTTCTCAGACTTGAGGCCTATTTTTATGTAATGAATTTATTATATCAGCATATGTATAGCTACTTAAACTCGAAGTCCAACATTAATTCAACAGATTTAGAATTTCTGAATCTATTTCAGCCAATTTTCATGTTTATTTTTTTTTGCTAAACTTATAATATTATTTTTGGACAGATTCCCACACAAAGCATCCATTTCATAAATGTATATTTTTCATAAGTAACAGTAATCTTAAGTAGGCAGAAAATTCAAGATTCTTATTGAGCATTTCAGTTAGCATTACTAAAGTCAATGGATGTGTTGACTTTAAATCACTGAACTCTTTAATTGCTTAATCAATGGCTTACATGAACACCGAGTATTGGCATATAGGGAGAGCTTCATTCAGATAGGCCATAGGCATCATGTATCAGTGCTAAAGAAAGCCCCACTGGTCCTCTTGTCCTGAGCACCTAAAGCTTGCACACCCAATACCGCACTTTGTACCGTAACCTATGGTTAGGTAATATATCGGCACAATATAGTATTATTATTTGAGCAATACATGGTACATTGTATGGGAAGGGGGTGATGTTACTTCACAGGGCATGGGGTTAAATAGAAATATGTTGTGTCTTATAGTTGCCTATGATTGGAAGTCTAACTACTGTAATTGTTTATAACATCTTTTATTTTATAGACACTACCACACATTGGCTTATAAAAATGTTACCTATCTCCTGGTAATAACATTGGTCCTTTAAAAATAAAATGAGTTTGAGGCTAGTTCTTTAACTCCTGTCTCTTCCACCAGTGTTTCTTGCCATTATATCGTATATGACAAAAGTGAGTACACTCCTGACATATATATAAATATTTGATTATATCTTTTCATGGGACAACACTGAAGATATGACACTTTGATACAATGTGAAGTAGTCAGTGTACAGCTTGTATAACAGTGTAAATTTGGGGTGCTCTCTAAATAACTCAACACACAGCCATTGATGTCCCATGAAAAGATATAATAAAATATTTACAAAAATGTGGGAGGTGTACTCACTTTTGTTATATGCTGTATATACCATTGGGCCTGACTATAATGCTTCCATTTGTGGGTGTTGTTCCTTTCTATACTTCCACATACAGATTAGGGAAGCAAATACAACCTTCTAGGTGCTAAAGCTATAGAATTGTGGATTCAAGCATCTACATTTTGTCTTAATTAATTCATACCATCTTATATATTATTTGCCTGGCCATTGGCATAAATTATAGTTCAGTTTCATGTCACTTCAAACTGCCATAGTGAAAAGCAATAGGCATATTCAGATTGGTTAATATATCCTTATGGTTCCTTTTCTGTGCCACAAAAGCACCCAGAAGTGATTTCGATGTTTGTCAAATGTCAAAAGTACTCTAGAGAGGTTCCAATATTTTCATATTTTGTTTTTATCTGTCTCACCTCAATCTGTAAGTGTGAAGCTGTCTTCTGGGCTTTTTAAGTACTTTAACCCATTCTGCCTAAGCTTAAATAAGTATCAAGAGATCAATAAACATTAAAGGGAACCTGTTACAAGATTTGGCGGCTATAAGCCGCGGCCACCACCACTGAGCTCATATATACAGTATTCCAAAATGCTGTATATAAGAGCCCAGGCTGCTCTGTAGAACATAAAAAAACACCTTTATAATACTCACCTAAGGGGTCCTCTGGTCCGATGGGTATCGCTGCTCTCCAGTCCGGCACCACCTCTCTGTTGCGATCACCATACTCCTTCTTCTGAGGCCCATGTGCATGACGCGTGCTACGTCATCCACACTGGCCTGCTTTGAGGTCCTGAGCAGGCGCGTTTTGTTCTGCTCTGCTCAGAGTAGATCTAAATATTGTGGTGTGCATGCGCAGGCTTTCTTTAACCTTTCCTCGCGCCTGCACATTACAGCACTTTGATCTGCCCTCAGCAGACAGGTCAAGGTGCACCTGCGCAGGACCGCAATGCCATCCTGTGTGGATGACGTAGGACACGTCATCCACACAGGACTGAGAAGAAGGAAGACGGAGATCACAGCAGAGAAGAGGTGCTGGACTGAGAGCAGCGACACTCATCAGACCGGACTGCCCTTTAGGTATTATAAAAATGTGTTTTAAGTTCTACACAGCCGCCTGGGCTCTTATATACAGTTTTCTAGAATGCTGCGTATAAGAGCTCAGTGGTGGTGGCCACGGCTTATAGTCTCCAAATCTGTTGACAGGTTCCCTTTAAGTATATTTTATACCAAAAATAAAAAATAATAAGGCTATGTTCACACATTGCATTTTTGCTGTGTTTTTGGTGTGTCATTTGTCTACAGTAATGTTTAAATAACGTTAGTTTCATTCACCAAAAAAACTGCAAAAAATACAGCTGCATTTTTGCAATCTCATTGATTTCAATGGTGAAAAAAGCAGCAAAATTGCTTCTTTCAATAACGCAGCAAAAATGCAGCAGTTTTCCATTTCAGTCAGGGGAAAAAAAGCAAGTGTCTGTGTGTGCATGAGATTTCTGAAATTTCATGGCTTTTTCTGTAAAAGCGGTTTTTAATTTTTATAAAATGAGAAAAAAAAACGCCGCAAAAATGCAATGTGTGAACATAGCCTAAAATACTCCCATTAGATTTTAATCAGAAGCTCATAGTAGCAGTAAACCTTTTGCTACAGTGATAACTGCTTAATTTCTTATTACGTAGTAATTTCTCGGTGCCAAGATAGTTATGTCCACGCCAGAAAGAGTATGGGGTGCTTCACACACAGCGAGATCGCTGCTGAGATCGCTGCTGAGTCACGGTTTCTGTGACGCAGCAGTGACGTCATTAGCAATCTTGCTGTGTGGCCCCTGCTGTGAGATCGCTGCTCATTACACACAGCCCTGGTTCGTTTTTTTTATTGTTACTCTCCCGCTGTGACGCACAGATCGCTGTGTGTGACAGCGAGAGAGCGACGAAATGAAGCGAGCAGAGAGCAGGAGCCGGCATCTGGCAGCTGCGGTAAGCTGTAACCAGGGTAAACATCGGGTAACCAAGGTGGTTATCCGATATTTACCTTCGTTACCAGCCTCCGCAGCTCTCACGCTGCCAGTGCTGCCGGCTCCTGCTCTCTGCACATGTAGCTGCAGTACACATCGGGTTAATTAACCCGATGTGTACTGTAGCTAGGAGAGCAGGGAGCCAGCGCTAAGCAGTGTGCGCGGCTCCCTGCACATGTAGCGACGTTATGATCGCTGCTGCGTCGCTGTGTTTGACAGCTAAGCAGCGATCATAACAGCGACTTACAAGGTCGCTGTTGCGTCACAGAAAATGGTGACGTAACAGCGACGTCGCTGTCACTATGTGTGAACCCAGCCTATGTATCATCTATCCAGCGGATAGGTGATAAAAATATGATTGCTGCAGGTCCAATCACGAAAACTAGAGTCCCAAAGTCCACTGCATAAGGGAAGAAGCAGAGATCTTGTGTGACCATAAAAAGCTCCTTTCAGAACGGGACTTTGGGACCCTCGCTCAAGTGAAAGCTCCATTAACAACTTGGGGCTTTGGGACCATTGCTCAAGTGAAAGCTCAATTCACAACAAGGGGCTTTGGGACCCTCGCTCAAGTGGAAGCTCAATTCATAACAGGAGACTTTGGGACCCTCGCTACAGTGAAAGCTCAGTTCACAACAGGGAACTTTGGGACCCTTGCTACAGTGAAAGCTCAGTTCACAACAGGGTGCTTTGGGACCACAACAAGGGGCTTTAGGACCCTTGTTCCTGTGATCTCTGCTGATCCCAGTAATTAGACCACCAGCAATCACACATTTATCATTGTTATACCACAACAATACATTATGTGTCCCTGTTTCTCCTTATTTCCAAGATTTTATGATGGTACCACCGTCATGTGACTGAAACGTCCGGTCATCTATGTGTTTCTTCATTTCGACTTGGAAATAGGAAGAACTGGAGAATGAGGCAGGAGCAGACTTAGTAAAATTCATGTATTAGAATTTTATAGTCAAAAGATGCAGTTGTTATAACTAAATCCCCATTAGCTGGGGAAGCTTCCGGAAGAGGGGAGAAGGATGTCAAGAATTGTTTTAAAACAGCATGTAATACAAAATAATTTCATACAATGAGAAAGTCTTTCAAACGACACAACATGATATCTAAAGTTTGTAAATTTCATGTCTTAGCCTTATGGAGCCTTTTAATGTCATTATGTTCTTTTTCCTACTGTTATTACTTTTACCCTAAGGAGACAGATCTGAAATAACTCTATTTCTACTTCTTTGGAGATAAAAATGTCAGTGAAACATCTACTTCTTATTGTAGATGCAGGTGGATGGTGGATATGGTTATAAATATTTGCAACAAAAAGTATAATGAGGAACTGATTCGTTTTTGATTATTTGAGAATTTATCAAATAATGATTGAATTTACTTTCCATTATTCCCGAGTTGCATTAATCCATCAGCAATTTTGTCATCTGTTCTCAAACACTTTGCTGCTAATCATTAGCGTTCCATTATTGAAGTTATAAAATGTAGTGATATGTGCATTAGTATTGTATTCTGGCTACAGGTATAACAAAACCGGGTAAAAAAAGTAAAGTAATCATTACCAATTATGTTTAAAATATGTGTTAGAATGGCAGAATCCAGAATTCAGGAGCTTATTTCAGATACAGTCTATCCTTATTATCATTTGCACCATACCACTTTGTATACAACTCTTGAGTTTAGTACGCTTTTTTTTAATAAACAGTTTTATGTGGTTTTATGAAGTATATATTTTGCTGTCCTAATAGCTGGCTATATATTGCAATAATTGTATAGCATTGTGGATATTTAGGTGAAATGGCTTGAATATGTAATTTTGAATACAATTTTGCCTTTGTTAGTTTAGGTTTTATTTCATGTTTGTCATCTCGTGAATGTGTTATTGTGGGTCAAATCGGGGTTAGGGTAAAAAGGTCGAGCTGGTTTTGACTGATTCCCTTGTACCTGAAAATATAAAATACTTTCTAGTGGAACTGAAAGCTATACACAACCAATATTGGTATATTGGTGATGGAAAAGTCCTATTTATAACCTGACAACTGAACCAGTGTACAAACTGATTTTTGTAAAGTTGTTTGCTAGTAGGTTTAGCTACTTACTATTTTGTATTAAAAGACTGGTACTGCGCCTGATCTTGTTGCCCCAAGGAAAAGCTTTGTTAATAAAATTTCATTTTGTTTTCATTTTTGTCTGGCATGTTTTAATATAAGTATGTTTCTATGTCTTACATTATGATATTACACTATGTTAGAGCATCTGTATATAACATATTACACAAATAATAGATAGATCACGTCATGGCTCACTTCCTGAAGCTTATTTTATGGCACTGGAAGGACAGTAGTGGAGAGGTAGGTAGTTTGGTAAGTGACTACTTGTGACTTAGTCTACTGCAAACCAAGAACAGGGGCACATAACCATTGGACATTTGGAATTGGGACACAAAACCAGTTGGGTAAGTGACTATATGTGACCTAATCTACTGCAAACCAAGAAATGGAGCACATAACCATTGGACATTTGAAATTGGGACACAAAACCAGTTGGGTAAGTGACTACTTGTGACCTACTCTACTAGAAACCAAGAGCTTGAGCGCATACCCAACTGGTTTTGTGTCCCAAGTCCAAATGTCCAATAGTTAAGTGACTACTTGTGACCTACTCAACTGCTGACCAATAACTGGAGCACATAATCATTGTACATTGGAATTGGGAAACAAAAGCAGTTTGGTAAGTGACTACTTGTGACCTAGTCTACTGCAAACCAACGACATAACCATTAGACATTTAGAATTGGGACACAAAATCAGTGGACATCTCAATCTCAGAAACCTGGAGCCTTCAGACAACCAATGGACACTAATTGTTGAGTTCATTATTCAGTTAGAACCATCCCATGCCCATTTTTGAATGGGTAAATATCACTTGAAAAAAAAAAGTTTTAAACATTGTAGGGACAGTAACGTTCTGCTGATCGGTGGAAGTTCGGGTCCTGAGAAGCCATCTATAGGTCAAAACTCCACTCTATTACAAAAATGCATGCATAGACCAATGTAGCCCAACAGTAAGTCTATGGGTGACAGCTGAGTACATGATCTGCTCTGTTTGAACACTCCTGCAGTAACCAGCTGTAGAAATCCTAAATTGACCCATCAGATATTTCATGGGACTAATCACTCAATGTGGTTTTTGGACTAAATCAGTGTGAAAACTTTTCATTTATTGACGTTGTCTTCACAGCCATGGGTATATGACTGTAAACAATGTGAGGCATTTCCTTGGAGGCACAGAAAACATGCCAAAATCTCTGTGAATAAACTGTGGGACCATAATCTAATAATTAATTACTGAACTTGTCTTCCAATAAATGTACAAATCCGGGGTCATTAGAACTTACCGACTGCTCATGGGGTTGGCATTGTCCATTCTGCTTGGACTCCATTGTTATCCAAAAAGAAATATCATTTTCTGCTGGTTTCCAGTCCAACTTTGCTTAAGTTTGCAGATGTTATGTTACTATTATCTTTAAAACAAGCTAATTTGACCATTGTGTACCTTCTAAAGCTAACAATAACCCATTAGTTTAGAACTTAACATTAGACTATACTTGGATATTTAAGATTTATATCCATTGTAAATTAGATGTATATTTCTATAAGGAAATGCTTAACAGTGACTTAAGCACAAGCCAAACACATCAAAGGTTCCAGTTTTTAAAAGGGAAAAACAGGAAGACCAAACCAAATCAAATCACTTCAATGAAAACAGGCCAAATCACTTGTACAAATATAGGAAAAGTAGGCCAACAGATGTTTGCATTGCTTTGCACACAAGTAAATGTTTGTCCCAATGAAAAGAAGTCATTCATAACAAAAATGTGAACTGCCATTAGACAGTCCTCACCAGTTATTTTTTCAGATGAGTCAAACAATATTGCAAAGAAGTAAAAAACATTATGCCCCATTGTCTCATACTGACCTTTAAAAATACTTTTAAGAGGATTGGATCAGCAAGTTAAAAGAGGCCATTTGTTTTATTTTATTACATTATTATTATTGGATTTTTTTTATTTGTTTTTTTTTTTTTTTAAATCTACCTTATAGTTCCAAAGAGATATGTTCCTTTTTATTTACTATTTTTTATGCTTTTTTTTTTACCAATCTTTGTCTAGGGAAGGGGGAGATGATGACCCCTGACCAAACCTACCACTGGGCTTTGGGATCCCTCCCAGCCCTAGATAGGTTCCGCACCTATGCACTTAGCAGGATACCAGACCCTAGGCTGACCCTGAATCTGGGCCCTAGGTAGGGAGCGGATGGGATGAACTCTTCGTCAACCCAATTAAGCGCTGAAGGACACACAGGGATAACAAACAAGGGAAGGAAACAACAACAACTTATTGCCAGATGCTTTAGGAAGAGGAACTGCAAACAACAACCAGGTTACAACAGAAGAATGCGAGCCGACTGCTTGCACTGAAGATTTGTAAAGGGTAGAGGACGTCTCACCAACACTGAGTAAGGGAAAATAAGGGCATATATAGGCACTGAGTTTGGAAAAATGAGGGTATATATAGACACCAAGGAAGTGCTGATGAAAAGTAGCTACAAGGGTGAGGACCTCCACAGATTCCTAAAGGGAAAGGGATGAAAACATAGCAGAGGAGATACATAGCATACCAAATACATCAAGCAGGAATGATAGAAGGTCAAGGAGCAGATTGCGCAGCCAAACGCTTTGACCTATTACCGGACATCACATGACTGTGTCACCCGTTACACACCCATGACACTAGTTGTGCCAGATTTCTGGTCTAATTTTATACCAAAAAAACCTGTCTTTTATGACTTGCACTATGGTTTTTCTGTTTTAGGCACTTTTTACCACTTCTAGTAGACGTGGCCTCTCTGAATTGAGGTGAGGCTTACCAGAAAAGGGGCATGGTTTAAATGCAACACAATGGACCGCAAAAGATGCAAAACAAATTGTGGTACACATCTGAATGCTGATTAGCAGGAATTCAGGCAGAAGCTCTGTGGAAAGAGCAACGAACGCACTACAAAACAGAATGTTAAACCCACTAAGGGCCGTTTCACACATCCGGCATTTCGCCGAATTGATGGATCCGGCACACTCCAGTACAGTGTTAATACTGTAGAATGGCATCGTGGCAACCTCCGGTCATATGTTCCAGTCACATGACAGCATGTGACTGGAGTTTGTCGCAATGCCATTGTACTGTCCCAAACTATGCAGCAAAGATGGCTGCAGAAACAAGCACATTTCAATGCTGTTTGAAAATGAATTTACATGGATAGTCAGAAAAAGCTAAAAAAAAAACTAAAAACAGAAAAAAACAACAGCTAAAAAGAAAATGTGCATAATCTGGTTTAATATGTAATTTTCTGATGATACATTTCCTTTAAAAACTAGTAGGCCCTAGTAACTTTGATCGGGAACTGATCATCTAGCATTTATGCCCACATTATTGTATTCCCAAAATTATAATCACTGTTAATCTGAAAATACAAATAAGAATAATAAACTGTTATAAAAGTATTGAACACCTCTCCAGGTAAAAAATGACAGGTTAAATCACGTTAGTGTAGATATTAAAGTCAAAGACCTGCTGCTTTAAGTTGAAGACAAGAGGACCATTCATGGTCTAACAGCCAACGCTCTGTGTGCGGGTCATGTAGCTAATGTATCATATGCAGAATATTTGCACTCTCAAGGGGAAAAGCATGGCAGTAAAGAAAAGAAAATGCCGATCATGTGGCTCATAATTAGATCCAGATGCTGTCAAAGTGATGACATAGTGCTGTTCTTTCCACACGAAGGCAGACTAAACAAGAAAAGAAACTTTACAATTTAGTTCTTTTAGTCAAGTAATAAGAAAAAAAAAGGATACCAGCCACGTATTTATATTTTTCAGAATCCTGTGAAAGTATGACCTCGAATGCTGTCGGTAAAACCCAGCCAATGCCTATAAACATGTGCGCGTTGCCCCACATCAACACAAGCAGATTCCATTTTTGAATGAACCTTTGAGAGTCCTTTCAACCTAATCCGAACCTCCAGGGACAACACTGTGTTTTTCTTTTTAAGTTATGCATACATTCAGTCTGATGGCAAGATATTCTTTACTGGAAGGACACACGTAGTGATTGACATATATAATTGGACCACATAAGGTTACATCTGTCTCCATGGGAAATGCAGTCAATTCCAAATAATGCACACAATTCAGAGCAAAGAAGACACAGGAACATTTTTCATCTTTCTGGACCGGTTATGCCTATATTGCTGATAAAATAAAATCTTTCTGTCTAGTGGATTTAGAACACCTTCTATCTAACTAGACAAATTAGGAAATTATGTAAAAGTAGGGTATTATTATACAAGCATACCAAAAAGGGGACCAAAATGTATTAATAATTCTATTATAAATATATATATAGCTGCAATAACTATAGTCATACTGACCAAGTACAAATATATTCTGTGTATATATATATATATAGTGTATGTATGTATGCATGTATGTCCGCTAAAGGATTTCGCACCGTCGCATGTACAATCACATAATTGTGCACAGACACTCCATTTGACTCAGAGAACGTCATAGACTATGTTTTGAGGGGAAATTTTAACCCCGCACATTACAGTTATTCGCCAAAAAACCTGCCTCCATTAAAGTCAATGGAGCTGTTAGCTACAATGCTGCCAGAACTTCAGAAGAATGCAGCCCCGCCCTTAAATGGAATGTTGGCATGTCACAATGTAGCCAGGGAAAGAGACAGACAGACAGAGACAGAGAGACAGGGAAAGAGACAGACAGGGAAAGAGACAGAGACACAGACAGACAGAGACAGACTGACAGAGACAGACACACAGACAAAGAGACAGGGAAAGAGACAGACAGGGAAAGAGACAGACACAGATCGACACAGGGAAAGAGACAGACACAGATAGACACGGGCAAAGAGACAGACACAAAGAGACAGACACATGGAAAAAGACAGACAGAAAGAGACAGACAGGGAAAGAGACAGACAGACAAAAAGACAGACAAAGACAGACAGGGAAAGAGACAGACATATAAAGAGACAGATACAGATAGACACAGGGAAAGAGACAGACACAGATAGACACAGACATAGAGACAGACACAAAGAGACAGACACAGGGAAAGAGACAGACAGGCAGAGACAGACAGACAAAGAGACAGACAGACAAAGAAAAAGATAGACACAGACACAGACACAGACAAAGAGACAGACAGGGAAAGAGACAGACAGGGAAAGACAGGGAAAGAGACATACAGAGACAGACAGGGAAAGAGATAGAGAGATAGACAGACAGGAAAAGAGACAGACAGACAGAGAGAGAAAGACAGAGAGGAAGACAGACAGACTGGGGGAGAAAGACAAAGAGACAGCTACTATCCCAAGTAACGCTGGGTACTACAGCTAGTATCTATACATATCTACACACATATATATATATATATCTATATATATATATATATATATTCATAGCACAAATAGCAACAATCAGAACATGATCAAATATATGATAAATTAATTCATAGTATAATGATAGAGATATAATAAAAAATAAGTTCCTCATCCAAGAAAAGAAGAAAAGCAGAGTCCTTATTTGATCTGTGCAGTAGAGTTGGGTGAATTTATTCAAGTGGATTTAATTCTACTACAATTTTAAAACAATTTATATTCAAAAGAATGATGATTTTTTTTGTAGATCGCTCCATGCAAATTCGGCAAAATGGTGGCCAGCTAGCCACCATTTTCTGAACCATTAGGGCCCGGAAAAAGGTTAAACAAGTAAGTAATAATAATAATACTCACCTTCCGACCACCCCTGCTGCACGCTCTCTCTTGTACGGTGTTAGGCTATGTGCGCACTTTGCTTTTTACCTGCTTTTTTGCTGCTTTTTCAACTGCAGCGTTTAATGCCAAAGTGGATGTATTCTGCTTTTCAAGCAAAGTCTATGGGAATTTGGGTTTCTTGTCCGCACTATGCAGTTCAAACTGCAGCCTTTTTGTGGCAGAAATTTGGGCAAAAACTCTGCTTTGCAGTTCAAAACGCAAATGGCAAAAACAATTGACATGTCAATTGTTTTTGCCATTTGAGTTTTGCATTGCAAAGCAGAGTTTTTGCCCAAATTTCTGCCACAAAAAGGCTGCAGTTTGAACTGCATAGTGCGGACAAGAAACCCAAATTCCCATAGACTTTGCTTGAAAAGCAGAATACATCCACTTTGGCATTAAACGCTGCAGTTGAAAAAGCAGCAAAAAAGCAGGTAAAAAGTAAAGTGGGGTCTTAGCCTAAGGTCCGTTTCACACGTCAGTGAAAAACACTGACGTTCTTCACTGACGTGTAAAACACGCACATGTCCCTCCGTGTTCCATGATTCACGGCACACGTGGGTTGTCCATGTGCAATCCGTGATTGCACATGGACATTACTCACCTGCCTTCGCTCCTGCTGTCCACGGTGCTGAAGTCTCCTGCTCTGCAGCGTCTGCCCACCGCTGTGCAGCTGCTACTTCCTGGTCGGCAGTTCCTGCTCTCATGAATATTCATGAGCCAGGCAGAAGCTGCCGAGAGCGGAGCAGGCTCAGCGAATCGCAGGCAAGGTAAGTTGAAAATATTTAATATTTAATATGTCCGTGATTTTATGGTACGTGTTTCACTGATCACACACGGATCACACCATAGTGTGATCCGTGGGTCATCAGTGATGCCATAAAAAAACTGACTTGTCTCCATGCAGAATCATGGCCACGGGTGCACGCTGCACAGAGACACGTTCAGTGAAAAATCACTGATGTGTGAGCAGACCCATTGATTAAATGTGTCTGCTTATATCAGTGATTCTGGTACGTTTTAAAAAAAGCACAAACGTTCCAGAATCACTGACGTGTGAAAGGGGCCTAAATGTGTTTCCAGCCAAACACAGGGAATAGAAACAAACTCCTTGCAGATGGTGGCTTTGGTGGGATTTGAACCCAAAATCCCAGTGCTGCAAGACTGCAGTGCTAACCACTGAGCCACCGTGCCGCCATCACTGTTTTGCAAGTGAAGTTCAATACAGCAATATGTTTCTTCTACTGTACGACAAGTAACAAAACAGAGTAAAAGACTAAACTGCTATAATGCCATTTTTAGTCTTCATTGTCTACTGTTAAAAGAACTGATTAAATAATAATATTTTGTGTTTGTAGTGTAAAAAAATACCTTATCTTTATTTTGCTACCCTGTTTGATTTTTCTTTCTACCTTTGCGCTGCTGCTAGTCTGTCATGCTTGGGGCTGTCTCTGGACAGAATCAGTGTCCTTCCCCTTCTGGCAGCTGACAATATGACAATATGAATTTGTATTACATGTCCTGCAGCTAGGTAACATCCAGAGTTTTGAATATTTGTACAGTATGCCATCCATATTAAACACTCTATAAATCACTACTCTAGCATTTTTTTTTCTTTTCAGCTCTGGAGTGGTGCTTTTAATCTAAAGTCCCTGGTAATATACTCACTCTCCGGTGTCTTCACCTTCATCAACATCGTTCTGATCCAAGAGCCATCATGTGATCGCAACTTTTGACTGGTCAGAAGTCAGAAGTTACTTCACATGCTCTCAAGACGAGTCTATGAGAGTCAGAACGAGGCCAGAATGAGGCTCTCATAGACTTGTATTAAAGAGTGACCTCCAGCTCACTTCATGAAGCACTGGAGCAGCCAGCAGGTCACAAAGTGCCAGAGACAGACAGGAGCGGTGGTCATAACAGTTAAAGACACCGGAGGTTGAATATAAGAGTAGGGTCATGAAACTTAGATTTAAAGCGCTACTCCAGAGGGAAAAAAAAAAACCACTGGAGTGCTGGGTTAAGAAACTTCTACCTTTGAGACTCTGGTACATCTCCAAAAAGCAGAAATATTTTCCTATTGGCTGTTATAAAATCAATGGAGGATCACTATGCAGAGTACTGGCTGTTGGGAGAGTAACTATGTGTCCATTAATCCTTTGGTCTCTTAGGTGAAAATGCACATTGCTATGAATTTCATGCTTTATTTTTAGGATCTCTACAATGAATATTATAAATAATGGGAACACCCCCTTTAAATGTTTTTGTCAGAGGCGATCTAATAGTGCCTGCTGAATTAAAGGGAAACTGTGATCAGTTTTTTCACTATTAAACCAAAAGTTTCACCTTCTGCAGCTCCTGGGCTGCATTCTATGAAGATGCATCTTGTTGCTGCCCCCCCTTGCAGCCCCCAAAAAGAACTTTATAAAATCTCACCATTTCCTATGCAAATGATCTGTGTTGGCCAGATGGGCGGGCTCATTTTCGGCTCATGTCCTTCCTTCTGGCCTTGCTCACCATCCTCCTGTCATGATTGACATGGATGACACCGCCATCATCATCCACGCTGCTGGCGAAGTCTTGCGCAGGCGCAGTTCGCTGTTCCCCTATCGCGGTCCTGAGCAGAAAGTTTCCCTCGCTCGCGCCGGTGATGTATTTGCGCAGGCGCGAGATTATGTGCGGCACTGTGCATAACTTCACCAGCGTCATCCTCGTACCCGCCAATAATCTCGCGCCTGTGCAAATACATCACCGGCGCGGGAGAGGGAAACAGTATTCTGCTCAGGCCCATGATAAGGGCAAAGCGAACTGCGCCTGCACGAGACTTCAGCAGCGTGGATGATGACGGTGGTGGCGTCATCCATGTCAATCATGACAAGGGGACTGCGAGCAAGGCCAGAAGGAAGGACATGAGCCGAAAATGAGCCTGCCCATCTGGCCAACACAGATCATTTGCATAGGAAACAGGGAGATTTTATAAAGTTCTTTTTTGGGGTCTGCAAGGGGGGCCAGCAACAAGGTGCACCTTCATAGAATGCAGCACAGGAGCTGCAGAAGGTGACACTTTTGTTTTAAAAGTGAAAAAATTGGTGACAGGTTCCCTTTAATAAGGGCTGTCCAGTCCGACTCACAATTACCATATTATAAGATGAATGTATAAAACTTCTCATCTTGTCAGATTTACATGGGGAGCATAAATCATATTGCAGAATGCCATGTTGGATTTAGATCAGTTGACATTCTACATTGAGCGATTGGCAACAATAGTCACCTGGGTAGAGGCACATGATCAGCAGGAAGGGGAAGCAGACAGCGGGGAAATGATTTTCTATATATTTTTATTATACCAATCTAAGCGTTTATAAAAAAAAAACAAAAAAACACCTCCTATAACCTCACAACCTCTTTAATTTCTTTCAGGTTTTTTTCACAATTGATGAAATTAAAAGTTTAAAAATAATTATATTTGTCATAGTAAAAATGAAAAAAGAGCATGTGTATTAAGCATTGTGTATTTATATCATGTCATATATCATTTGTTTTCTCTATGTGAAATGTAAATCTAGTTGTCAAACTAATGGGAAAATCCCACAATACAAAGAGAACATTGAGAAAGTTTTCTTTCAGGAATTTTTTTTGGCCTTGCTGCCACAATCTTCCTAATTACAGTTCCTCCTGTCAATTGAATAGACTCCATTTTATGCCTTCCTCTCGTTTAGACTGCAATTAAACCATAAATTAACACCTGTCCATGAATTATAGGGTTAAATTTAATAGTGTTCCCAAAACACTATTTGGTAAATAAGGGAGGAACATGATAACGAGTTCCTTTCAATTAAAATTTCAATTAAAACTGAATCAATTTGCCACCGCTGAGCTGAAATTACAGACTTTTGATGAGACGCAGCACCAGTGTACTTTAACAATCAATTTTACTGCACTGATTACATTTCTCCGATAATTTGGAAAAAAACTTTTCAAAAACTGTCTCAAAGAAGTTTAATAAATCAACAATATTGGTGTCGATAAATCTCTAGTGCAGTAAAGATAATGAGAAAATCCTGTGGTGATTTTAAAGGTGTTTGTTGGACTGCTGTGCTTATTAGATGCCTTCAATCTCCAAAGAACAAAAACTACACAGGCCTTTAATTACGCTTATTTTTGTTTTTTTTTCTTTAAAGGAGCTATGGCTCTATTATAAGCCAAGTTTGAGTTTATAATTTTATATAAATAATTGTATTATGTAATATATGCGTAAAGATGTAGCTGAATTATAGAGGGGACAAAGTATTATCTGAATGGGTAAATTGCAGAGTCAAGAAGGTTCATTGAAATTGGAGTTATTTCATATGAGTGAATTCCTGCATGACCGGTAAGATTGATATATTAACCATTAAACATTCATCCATAGAAGTCTACCATAGAAATAAAGTAACCTAGCAGGCCTGCAAGACCCCAGGGATGTGTTCTAGGGTTAATATTACATCCCCCGACCTGTGACCATGATATTCAATCTATAGGAGAATAACGGTTTTGGTTGTAGTTTTATTTCCTACTAGCAGAAGTAAAGGAAGAACCGAATCTGCTATGTATGAGAATTAGGCAAACAGGCCAGTATAAAAGCCTGGATCAGCTTGTCTAAATGAGCCATTAAGGCCAGTTTCACACATCCGGCTTTTCACCGGTTTGACGGATGCGGCGCACGCCAGTACAGTATGATACAGTACAGTGGCAGTGCCACAACTTCCGGGTCACATGCTCCGGTCACATGACAGCATGTGACCGGCTCTTGTTGCGCTGCCAGTGTACTGTATACACTGTACTGGCGTTTGCCACATCCGTCAAACCTGCGAAAAGCCGGATATGTGAAACCGGCCTACGCCACTAACAACCAGTGCCCATGCCACCATGATGAATACCACTACCAGCATTATGAGAATGTCTTCCATAGCCATGAGCACATGACTACACTACATGACTTCATGGCTACAGTCAGATGGCAGGAGCCACATGTCTACACTTCAGTTCATGCACACAGCATAGTAACCATTGCCAGGGGCTCGGGCAGCATTGGCACAGGAGGATCGGTAAAAGCCACTGTTACTTATTGCGTGATTTTATACCATTAGCTGCCGCTGTAAATAAAAGCTGTAATTAAAAAACTTTAATATACACAAAAAAAAGCTAAAACTAAAGAAATCTGAGTTTAGAAAAAACTTATCATTATAAGTCCATTATTATAAGTCATTTATATTTTTGAGGCAAAATAAACATATTTTTCTTTTGTGAAGTCTTAATCACCTTGTCCTCACAGCGTTGATCCTAACCAATATGTTTTCCCATATAATTACTACTTGTTATCAATGTTAATAACAGGAGAGGTCACATGTGACATCATCTGATACAGGCGGCCATTGTTACCTCACAGCATGATGTCACAATGTCTGAGAATCTATAGAAGTTGGTGGACTCAGATGCTCAGGTCAAGAGGAGAAGACAAAGAGGACGGTGGATCCAGGATTGATGACGGTGAAGAAGAGGAGAGCAGAGGATCCCGGATCAAGGACACAGGTAAATGAGGAACTTCACATGGTTTTCAATCATATAAACTTGTGCCAACATGTACACTCAGGCTCTGTTCACACTGGGCGTTTTTGGTGCTTTTTTTTAGCAGCAAAACCTGATCTCTTGGCAGTAAAAAAGCTGTGATTTTGTGCTAAGTTTTTGCCAAATTTTTTACTGAGTTTTTGGTGCGTCATTTGTTTACAGTAGAAAGACGTATTTCCAGCGCACCACTCCTGATTCAAAGCTTAAAGGAGTAGACCACTTGATCCTGCACAGACATCCCAGGTGTGGAGATCCAAATTAGAAACAGCAAATTCCAGCGGATCACAGGTAATAGGTAGATTAAAATATCCTTTATTTTTACATTAACAATAGACAGACGGTATCCACAGAGATACAAAACTTCATCCAACGCATTTCGACATAACGCAGTGTCGTAGATTCTTATTCATGAATGAATAAGAATGTACAACACTGAATTTTGTCGAAATTCGTTTCATGAAGTTTTGTATCTCTGTGGATACCGTCTGTCTATTGTTAATGTGAAAATAAAGAGGATATTTTAATCTACCTATTGCCTGTGATCCGCTGGAATTTGCTGTTTCTAATTTGTTTACAGTATACATTACATAAAATTTCTTTCTTTCACCAAAAAAGCAGCAAAAACGCACCAAAATATGCACTGCTGCCCTTTTTTTCCACTTTCATGGCTTTCAATGGTGAAAAAAAGCAGCAAAAACAAATGCTGAAAGAATAGACACGCTGCTTCTTAAAAAAACGCAGCATTTTGCCTGTTCAGTAAGGAAAAAACAACTTGGTGTGTTTCTGTTTGTGGATGAGATTTCTGGAATCTTATAGGTTTTGCTATCATGGTAAAAAGCAGTTTTTTATTAACATGTGTTTGCATAAACCAATAAAAAATGCAAAAAAAAAACCCACACCAAAAACACCCTGTGTGAACATAGCCTGACCCTCCAAATGTCCTGATTGTGGCTGTAAAGTACTATATTGCTCAGTCTTTGCTATTGCAATCTGTAGACTTGGGGGATGAAGCTTCTATGTGAGGTGACAAGGAGGAATGTTGGGCACAGAGAGTCTATGCAGCAAACATGGAGACTCCACATGGAGATGTGAGGACAAAGATGGTGCCTGGGAGGGAGACGCCACATGGAGATGTAAGCACAAAGATGGCGCCTGGGAGGGAGACACCACATGGAGATGTAAGCACAAAGATGGCGCCTGGGAGGGAGACACCACATGGAGATGTAAGCACAAAGATGGCGCCTGGGAGGGAGACACCACATGGAGATGTGAGCACAAAGATGGTGCCTGGGAGGGAGACACCACATGGAGATGTGAGCACAAAGATGGTGCCTGGGAGGGAGACACCACATGGAGATGTGAGCACAAAGATGGCGCCTGGGAGGGAGACACCACATGGAGATGTGATCACAAAGATGGTGCCTGGGAGGGAGACACCACATGGAGATGTGAGCACAAAGATGGTGCCTGGGAGGGAGACACCACATGGAGATGTGAGCACAAAGATGGCGCCTGGGATGGAGATACCACATGGAGATGTGAGCACAAAGATGGCGCCTGGGAGGGAGACACCATAGTGGGGACTTCAGTCAGTGACTCTACCAGTGGTAACTGTGGGTGGCGCAGATTGTTGGTGATTCTGTTACTTAATTTCAGATTTTATGGGAGAAATACATTCTCATTATTCCATCATATAGAAGAGGGGTTTGAATTCATACATTTGGGAACATACTATATATATATATATAGGACCATTTGCTTCATTTTATTTATTTTGTTTGCAAATTGCAACATTTCATTGTTATAAATACTTAAGTGAAATTTTTCACTGCTTTCAGCCATTTATTACACCATTTTTAAACACCTATTCCAAAACTTAAAAATAAAAGGGGGGACATAGGGAACATATTGACAGGAAATATGACATTTTTAATACTGCACTTCTACATAAAGATAACACATAATGTAGACAGGTAAGAACTGTCCTAAAAATACATCAAATAAGTTTTTATTCCAACCTTTTTTAACAAGATTAAAAAATACCACTTTTTTAAATAATATTTTTTTTACTTGATTTGAAAAATGTGACATATTAATCTCCGCTAACATTGGGAACGGCATTACCACGTTAATAACCTGCACTGGCAGAATTTGCCCCATATTTATCATTAAGGTGCAAACTTGAAAAAATATGGATTGGCAGATATTGAAGTGATTGATACAGAAAAACGTGGAGCAAATGACGACATTTTTTATCACTGGGACCATTACATTTTGGAATGTTGGAATGTATCAATTGTAATATGTCATTATAATCTGAAAAACTGGTAGGTGGGGGATTGTTGTACATTATTTGTGGTCACATATGAGCACATATGGGGCATCTAGTCAGAATCTAATTAAAGTCCATCTTCCATTTCTACATTAAAATTCAGATTTCTAGGCCTTTGCCTGACACTTATTTTTTTTTTTCTTTCTAGGGAGTATATCTGAATCCAGAAAGGAAGACTGAAGAATTTAGAAAGGGCCATGATATTGATTAGTGTTAAGGCCACTTTACACACAGCGACTTCGCTAGCGATGTTGCTGGTGAAAGCACCCGCCCCCGTCGGTTGTGCATCACGGGCAAATCGCTGCCCGTGGCACACAACATCACTAGGACTAGTCACACATACTTACCTGCCTAGCAACGTCACTGTGGCCGGGGAACAGCCTCCTTTCTAAGGGGGCGGTTCGTTCAGCGTCACAGCAGCGTCACTAAGCGGCCGCCCAATAGAAGCGGAGGGGCGGAGATGAGCAGGCCGAACATCCCGCCCACCTCCTTCCTCCCTACGTACGGTGATGTTCTTCATTCCTACGGTGTCACACATAGCGATGTGTGCTGCCGCAGGGACGACGAACAAACTGCGTCCTGCAACAGCAACGACATTTGGGATTTGAATGACGTGTCAACGATTAACGATTAGGTGAGTAATTTTGATCGTTGACGGTTGTTCGTGCGTTTCACACGCAACGACGTCGCTGACAAGGCCGGATGTGCGTCACGAATTCCGTGACCCCAATGACATCCCATTAACGATGTCTTTGCGTGTAAAGCTCCCTTTAGATTATAGGACTATCGGTATATTACATTTGGTGCCTTATGTGTCATCATACATTGATTATACAGAACAAAATCTGGACTCTTTTATGGCATTCTGCTACAGCCATTTCTTTATTTTCCCTGTACAGAAAGTTGGCATGTGAGATGACACCACCTGTATACATAATCCCTATCCATCTGCTTGTTCTGCAGTATGTTGAATCTTGGTATCTGGGCATTGCATCTATAGAACCTAGACTTAGATTGCTTTACATACAAGTTGATGGTGTCTATTTTCTCTTAAGATTTGGTGGGATGCAGGTCTGGAGAGCTGTTGTCATCCTATTAGATAGATAAGAATGAATGAATGTATTATAGAAATGTCTTCTATCATGTTCCCTATTTTGTTATTATGTCACATCCTGGTCTCCATTTTGGACATCATAACAAACGGGCACTTTTTTGTTTCATTTCACATTGGAACTATAGGAAAAATGACACTACAGCTACAGAGGTGACCGTCTGATGGCCCAGCTCAACTACCCATCTCTCCTGAAGACCCTTTCAGCTTTTTGAGAGTTGGGTGGAGGACATCATCTCTGAAAATAGGGTCCCACAGCTGCACCCCAACAGATTGAAGAGTCAGTGCCCTAAAGCCACAGGGGGGTGTGTAGTCACTCACTACATCACTTAGGATGATTTCATTCTTCAGGGATAACACAGGAGTGGTCTTTGTAGTGGGATGACATAATATCTGTCCTAGTCTGGGGCAATAGCGAATGCTATTTCTGGTCTTCAAACAACAGGCCAAAACACTTCTTAGGCTTTGTGCGCACTAGAAATGTGAAGTTTCTCAAGAAAATTTCTTGAGAAACTTCTGGGAGTGGAAGATTTCCGGACCTACGGAAAAAATCCGCACCAAATCCGCGGTAAATCCGCATGCGGATTTGCCGCGGATTAGCCGCGAATTTGCCGCGATTTTCCCGCAGGTTCTTCCCTGCGGATTTTGCAGGCTGTACTGCAGAAATCCGCAGGTACCTGCGGAAAAGAAATTTTCTCAAGAAAATCTTCTCAAAGAAATTTCTTGAGAAAAATCCGCAGCGTGCGCACAGCTATTTTTTTTTCTCATAGGATTTGCTGGAAAATGTCTTCACAAAGATTGCAGACATTTCTCAAGAAATTTCCGCAGCAAATCTGCGGGTAAATCCGCGGGTAAAATGGCCTAGTGCGCACAGAGCCTTATACTGCCACTGGCTCAATTCCATTTCTTCTGTTAGAGTTTATGAATGCCACATAAGGGATCTGATGATATAACCGTCCTATATTTCAGTTAGTTAGTTGTAGTATAGCCTTGATCCAGGGTTCTTGAACTGATCGCCTTTTCTCGGGGTCAAGAAGGAATTTTTTCCCTGTGGCACAAATTGGCTGAAAGTGTCCAGGTTTTTTGCCTTCTTCTGGATCAATGGCTTTAGGTATAGGTAGAGACTGTATTTAATAAAGTGTTAAAAAATGAATGATCCGTCTCCTCATTTCTTTATTATGTCTAATGGATAGGTGGCCATGAATTTACAAGTGGTTCAGCTTCTTCTGTACCTTCCATACCTTTAAATAGAGAGTAAACTGGACAAGAGTGTCTCTACCTGATGGGTTTGGTGGTAGTCCTAAATATGGGAACTTCCATTACTTAGACATTTATTTCATACTCATAGATAGCCTTTCCCAGTACTGTGACTGTAGTATAAAATGCATCCACTTGAGGGCAGAGTTCTTGTCCCAGGACAACAACAGCAATCTATATATAAATATCCATGTTCCTGAACATAATCTATATATAAGTATCCACCATGTTCATGAACAATGGAATAATAGATTGTAATGCAAGGATGTTAAGGGTGTACCATGATGGAGAGTGATCTCTTTTTCAAGTGTCAGTAGATTGCAGCGCATGGTTGAAGCAATGGTGCCCAGAGTGGTATCCATGGGTGAGCGTGGAAAGTTCAGCACTCCGACACACTGATTTTAAATGAGAGTTCTGGGTCTGTGTGTGCTGATAGTGTTACTTGGAATACCTTCAGACCAGTGGCGTAACTAGAGTTTGATGGGCCCCGGTGCAAAGTTCAGACCTGGAACCCCCCCTCCACGTACACCGACACTTAGGGTACGGGATAATGACGCTGACATTCGGGGTACAGGATAATGATGCTGACACTTGGCTCTTACCCTCAGCACCCAGATTTCTCATGAGCTGAAATCCCTCTATCAGCACCCAGCTTTCCTATGTTCTGATATCCATCTTGCCCTTGGCACCCAGCTTCCCCATGCTCTGCTATACATCTTTCCCTCAGCACCCAGCTTCCCCATATCAGAGCATGGGAAAGCTGGGTGCTGAGAAATGATGTATAGCAGAGCATGGGAAAGCTGGGTGCTGAGAGATGTATAGCAGAGCATGGGAAAGCTGGGTGCTGAGGGAAAAGAGTCTTTTTCTCTCAGCACAAAACGTTCCCATCCCCTGCTTGTATCTTTGTCCCCCCTTGTATATAGTTCTCCAAATACAATAATTGCACCCACATAGCCTTCCAAATAGTATAAAGGGTCCCACATAACCCTTCATATATTAGAATACACTTCCATAGTCCTCCATGTATTATAATGCATTTCCCATAGTTCTCCATGTATTATAATTCACCCCATAGTACTCAATATATAACACTGCACCACATAGTCCTCCATATATTATAATGCATCCCCATAGTCCTCCATGTATAAAGTAGCCGTCCAATTATTATAATACATTTTTCATAGTTCTCCATGTATTATACTACACCACATAGTTCTCCATATATTATACTGCACCACATAGTCCCCAATGTTTTATAATGCACCCCCATAGTCCATGTATAAGGTAGCCTCCATAGTCCTCCATATATTATAATGTAGCCCCCATAGTCCTATATGTATTATAACGCAACCCCATAAAACTTCATATTGCATTATGTAGCCCCATACTCCTTCATGCATAATGCACCCCTATATTCCATGTATAAGGTGTCCTTCATTTTGTATTATGCAGCCCCCCAGACCTCCATATATAATAATGCAGCCAGCCCCCCCCAAGACCTCCATATATAATAATGCAGCCAGCCTCTCCAGGCCTCCATGTCTAATAATGCAGCCAGCCTCCTCAGGCCTCCAGGTATAATGTAGCAGCCAGCCTCTCCAGGCCTCCATGTATAACAATGCACCCAGCCTCCTCAGGCCTCCATGTATAATGCAGTATTTCCAGGCCTCCATGTATAATGCAGCATCTCCAGGCCTCCCTGTATAATGCAGCCTCCCCAGACCTCCACGTATAATAATGCAGCCTCCCCAGACCTCCATGTATAATAATGCAGCCTCCCCAGACCTCCATGTATAATACAGCCTCTCCAGGCCTCCATATATAATAATGCAGCTTCCCCAGACCTCCATGTATAAAGCAGCCTCTCCAAGCCTCCATGTATAATAATGCAGCCTCCACAGACCTCCATATATAATGCAGCCTCCTCAGACCTCCATGTATAAAGCAGCCTCTCCAGGCCTCTATGTATAAAGCAGCCTCTCCAGGCCTCCATGTATAAAGCAGCCTCTCCAGGCCTCCATGTATAAAGCAGCCTCTCCAGGCCTCCATGTATAATAATGCAGCCTCTCCAGACCTCCATGTATAAAGCAACCTCCTCAGACCTCCATGTATAAAGCAGCCTCTCCAGGTCTCCATATATAATGCAGCCTCCTCAGATCTCCATGTAGCCTCTCCAGGCCTCCATGTATAATAATGCAGCTTCCCCAGACCTCCATGTATAAAGCAGCCTCTCCAGGCTTCCATGTATAATAATGCAGCTTCCCCAGAACTGCCTTCCCAAGCCTCTGGCCATCGTTTACTCATTTATATTAAAAAAAAACAAAAAAGCAAAACAACAACAAGTACTCACCTTCTCTCTTCCTTCCACCGCTGCTGTCCTCCCCACTGCTCGTTCTCCCGGTGCTGCGGTCGGCGTCCTCCCGTCCTGCACTCTGTGCAATCAGCACAGCAGTCGCTCGGGAGTGACGTCACCGCACAGGGGGAGAATGGTGATGCATAGCGCGGCACTGGCCGCGCTATGCTTCATCATTATTGTGCGCGGTGACGGGGGAGGCGCCGCAGCCGCTGACACCAGGTAGGGGGCCCCGGTGCCGCCGCTGACACCAGGCAGGGGGGCCCGGTGTCGTCGGTGGCAGCGGGTCAAATAGTGGCCGTGTGGTCTGTGACAGATCAGCACGGCTCCTATCACACTGACAGGAGCTGGCTGCTGATCTGCCTGGCGGCCGCCGGGCCCCTAACCTCCCGGGCCCGGTCGCGATCGTGACCGCTGCGACCGCGGTAGTTACGCCACTGCTTCAGACAGATGGTGTTATGCTCTTCATCGGGATCGTGGGACTTCCAGATAAGGGAGACAAACATATTCATAATAACAAAGTAGTCTTTACTTGGCACAACACTTGTTTGCAGAATACAGCAGGCAGCACACGTCATGGTATCTTCTGTATAACACAGAAACACATTGCAATTTCCAACGATGACACTTTACTTGTAAACATTCTTTTAGCCAGGCAAGTTGAATAAGCCCTTTATCTCCATGGCCCTGGAATTCACGGGTCAATATGTTTGGCTGAGTATCCTGCACCCACAGTCACAGGCAGTGATCCGCTTCCCTCGTCCTTGTCTTCTCAGCTGGTCAGCACCCTCACTTCACCAGTGTGCTCACCACTGGTATCCAATGGATTCACTACATTCTTGGTTTCCTACATTTCTTTGGTTTGTTCCAGCTCGTCTGCCAATGTGACCACTGTCACTCCAACAGGTTCTTTTTAACGGTTTCTTGCTGTTTCTGTGCTATTTGTGTCACACCACAGAAGCTTCACTAGAACAACTCCGTGCTTCACCTGTACTCTAATTGTCTCTTCAGGGAGGAAGGTGACGAACTCTAGTACCACTTATTGGAAATAGCAATCCTAAAAGTCAAAAGTAGCCCTTTAACAAGCCTTTTCATATGACCTAGGATTTATGCCAGATCAGAACCTCAATTGCAGACACGGTATTTCAGGATGATTGTCCCTTGTCAGTGCTAAGTATATAAGACCTGATCTGGCTGTATGAGAAGCTAAAGAGGGGTTTACAAGGAAAACTTTTCTCCTTGCAGAGACTGACAAACCAATCTGAGTGTCAGTCTGAGTTCCCAGAGGAGCATTGCAGCTATAAGACTCTTCACCACTGACAGCCAGATTGGTTTGTCAGTCTCCACAAGGAGAAAAGGTTTCCCCTTAGACCTGTATTCTAAGCACACTGACCCCTAAACTAGGAACTTCCTCTCCTCCTGACCCTAATGCTCTTTCCTCTCCCTGGCTAGCTAGGTGTTAACCCTCATATGCCTGAACACAGGATCCTGCAGCCCACAGGAAAATATAACATATCAGGGAGACAATGATCTCTTGTGGCTGGTTTTAGAACTGTGCCCATGAGGAATAAAACATGGTGTAATCACTCAAAACCATATAAGACATAAACTAAATTTTGCACTAAAACAACTGATGTCTGCAGGGGCAGCTCTAAGGGGTAAGGGGGCGATTGCTAGCGATGTCGAGCGCGATAGCTCCCGCCTCCGTCGTTCTTGCAACATTTGGTGCTCGCTGCCATAGCGAACATTATCGCTATGGCAGCATCACACGCACATACCTGGTCAGTGACGTCGCTGTGACCTCCGAACAATCCCTCCCTCAAGGGGGAGGTGCGTTCGGCATCATAGCGACGGCACTGCGGCATCACTAAGCAGCCGGCCAATAGAAGCAGAGGGGCAGAGATGAGCAGGACGTAACATCCCGCCCATCTCCTTCCTTCCGCATTGCCGGTGAACGTAGGTAAGGAGATGTTCGTCGCTCCCGCGGTGTCACACATAGCGATGTGTGATGCCGCAGGAACGACGAACAACATCGTACCGGTGGCAGCAGTGATATTAAGGAAATAAACAACATGTCAACAATCACCGTTTTGGAACGATTTTGCGATCGTTGATCGTCACTCATTAGTGTTACACGCTGCGATGTCGCTACCGGCGCCGGATGTGTGTCACTAACGACTTGACCTCGATGATATATCGGTAGCGATATCGCAGCGTGTAAAGTACCCCTAACAGTTGTAGTCACAATATGACGGCAACTAACATACGATTTCTTGGCTGTCTGTGTAAGAAAAACTGAATCTGTGACAGTCAACTAATCAACATAAGGGTATGTGCACACAACATCTTTTTCTGTAACCTGCCTGAAAAAGTTCTACATAAATACTAAAAAGAATGAACATACGCATTGAAAAGTAAACATTTCTTACTGCTCATCTCTTTGGTCTTAAGAGCTTCTTTTAACCTCTTTAAGTTTTCAAAAACACAAAGTAGTTAAAAGAAGAGACCTGACTTTTCTTCAGGTGGCTTCTACTTGGAAGCTGTTCACTAGTTTTAAAGATGCCATAAAAGATGCTCCAGGAATTCAGCATGTCCTGTACATCTTCCTCACGAGTCTGACTTCGAGCCAAGACATCCACAGCTACAGTATTTTGTTCAGTCTACTAGTGAAATACAACTAAAGGATGTCCCTATATGTGTGCAGTCAGCAAAGATATTAATATTAATAATAATAATAATAATAATAATAATAATAATAATAAAAAAATAACAATATTATTTCTCTAAAGCCAACCTATATCATAGTTCTTTCCAAATCAGAAGGGATATGTGCAGACAATTTTTATGACATTACAGAGTAACACATCATTCAACAATTAGCAAAAGTAGTGAAGACCCTGCTCGTAATCTTACAGTCTATGAGGAAATAGGGTATGTGCACACAACATCTTTTGCAGGTGGATCTGCTCTATTACCTACCTGAAAAGCGCTAAATAGACTCTAAATTGTCAGGATATATGCCCTGCAGTGTAAAACTGACTTGCTGATCATATGTTCAGTATTTGAGCTTCTTTTAACCACTTCAGGTTTCCAAACATGTGAAGCAGTTGAACAAAGTGATCCGACCACTCCACAAGCAACTTCTGCTTGTAAGCCGCTCACTGGTTTATATACCGTAATACAACTAGCTGTAGTACCCAGCATTGCCGGGATAGTAACTGTCTCTCTATGTCTCTCCCAGTCTCTGTCTGTCTGGATCTGTCTGTCTGCCTCTTTCTGTCTGTCTGTCTCTGTCTGTCTGTGTGTCTATGTCAGTGTGTCTCTCTGTGTATCTGTCTCTGTGTGTCTGTCTCTCTTTGTATCTCTCTGTGTGTCTGTATCTCTGTCTGTCTCTTTCTCTGTCTGTCTCTGTAAGACAGTGTGTTTCTGTGTCTGTCTCTATCCATGTGTGTATCTGTCTCTATCCATGTCTGTCTGGCTGTGTCTATCTCTCTGTCTGTCTCTGTATCAGTCTCTCTGTCTGTCTCAGTGTCTGTCTCTCTCTACTCTGTGTCTGTCTGTCTCTTTCTATCCCTGTGTCTGTCTATGTCTGTCTGTCTCTATCTCTGTGTCTCTCTGTCAGTCTCTTTCCCCATCTGTCTCTTTCCTTGTCTGTCTCTTTCCCCATCTGTCTCTTTCCCTGCCTGTCTCTCTTTCCCTGTCTCTATCCCTGTCCTTGTCTCTTTCCCTGTCTTCCTGTCTCTTTCCCTGTCCCTGTCTCTTTCCCTGTCCCTGTCTCTTTCCCTGTCTCTGTCTCTTTCCTTGTCTCTGTCTCTTTCCCTGTCTCTGTCTCTTTCTCTGTCTCTTACCCTGTCTGTCTCTTTCCCTGTCTGTCTCTGTCTGGCTCTCTGTCTGTCTCGTTCTCTGTCTACCTGTCTCTTTCACTGTCTGTCTGTGCCTGTCTCTTTCCCTGTCTGTCTATGTCTGTCTGTCTGCCTCTGTCTGTCTCTCTGTCTCTTTCCCTGTCTGTCGTTTTCTCTGTCTGCCTCTTACTCTGTCTGTGCCTGTCTGTCTGTCTCTTTCTGTCTCTCTCTATCCGTCTCCCCACCGACATCTTATTACCTCACACATAAGCTTCTTATACTAACAATTTATTTCGTTGCTATAGCAATCACTCAGAGCTGCTATTGATAACCTGTAACTCCTAGCTACATTGACTTTACTGGAGGCAGTTTTTTTGGAGAGTAACTGTAAAGTGCAGGATTACATTTTCCCATCAAAACATAGTCTATGATGTTCCATGAATCACATGGGGTGTCTATGCAAAATTTCTTGATTGTACATGCGACGGTACAGATTCCTTTAGCGGACATACACACATACACACACACACACACACACACACACACACACACACACACACACACACACACACATACATACACTCAGCTTTACAGTATATATTAGATAAGGACATTAGGACTCTTTTATAGGGTGTAGTGGTGGTTATTTTCTATGAACTGATATCTACTCACAAACTGTGGGTTTCATTGTACAATACTGTAATACTTGGACAGTAATCATCTGAATGGTCATCATGTAATTGTCGCACCCCAGGGATCCGGACGGTCCATGGATCAAGGGGTTCCGGATATGGGGGCACCGTTGAACAGTTTTAAACAAAAAAAATAAAAATATAGTCTGACAACGCCACTTGTGGTGTGCGGCCAGGGATGGTAGGGCCAAAGCTGCGGGTTCCCGCTGGGGATGATGAATGGGGGCAGCGTGGATGGTGGAGCCCTCGGGGAGTAGGGCTTTTTCCCAGGGGTAGGTGAGGGTCAACATGGAGGCACAGGGCAATAAATCAGTCCAGACAGGGGAGTGCAGTTTTCTTGTCTTTACTTACCCCTGGGTTCGCACCCTGGAGATGTGCTGGATTCCAGGTGTGCCCGAGTCCTCTATAGCTGTGCCAGCCAACCTGGTGCCACTCTCCGATGGTGCCACTCACCGATGCACTTTGGTGTATTTGTCGGTCCTCCCTGGCGTGGAGCTCCTGGAGGTCCGTCTGGTGTCTGGGTCCTGCCGCAGGCAGCTTGGACTATTTAAGGGAGTATGTTCCAGTCCTCCCTTTGCTGCTGTTGCCTCGGACATTAGTGGTAGCAGATGATTCCTGAAAACCCACCCACTTGGTAGAGTTAATAGACAGCTTGAAGCCCTGGTCTGTTCTGGGATCTGCACCCCATGCGTGCAAAGTACTGGGAGCCGTGGATGTCCACCCCACAGGATCCCTCTGTCCTTGGAGCTTGCTCTCTCGCTCTCCAGCTACTTTCCTCCTCTAAGTGGCTGATCTTTCTACTCAGGTCTTTGTGGGGTCTTTGCTTCTTTCACTGTGTCTCAAGATTCCGTTGCTGTCTTGACACCTGTCCTTGTACTACCGCTCACTTCTCACTCCTCTGTTGTGAATGTCAGTTATGCTTTTGCTGCTGTGAGGCTCCCTCTTGTGGCCAGGAATGGTTTGGACAGAGACCAGGTGTGCTGGAGCAATGGGCATTTCCATTGCTAACTCTCTGCCTATTTAAACCTTGGTCTGCTGGCAGTCTGAGCCGGCTTTAGTTTACCAGCCTTCTCATCTTGCTCCAGACCACATCTACCCCAGATAAGTGCTTGGTTCTTTCTTAGTTGTTTTGTTCTTTTTGTTCTTATCTGGGTTTGTCATTTACTGTGGTTATTGTCAGTTAACTTGCATGCAGGAATCTTCCCTCTTTGTTGCTTAGCTGGGAAGCTCCCTGCAGCCATGTTTAGAGTTTTGCTCCTATAAGTCCATGTGTTTGTTGCTTCTTGAATTTGTAACTGTTCCTGTTTTCTGTTCATTGGTTTGACAAGAGCGCCTAATATAGGACGGAGTTCCAATCGTGCGATCTGAGGACTATTTGTACTATTAGGTATTTGGATTTTTGTAGGGTTTTTCTCTGGCCACCATCAGCCCTTTTCCTATCTTTTCCTATTTAGTCAATGGGGCCTTAACTTTGCTAATCCTATCATCCATCTGTGTATTGTGTTTTCCTATATCACCGTAGTCTTTTAATGTGGGGGGCTTGCTATACCTTTTGCGCTCTATTTCTGAGGCAGAGGGTTATTCATCCTTCCTTCCTTTAGAATAGCTAGTTCTCCGCCTGGGTTCGTGGTGCATAGGATGTTAGTTCACCCCTCAGCTACTTCTAGTGTTGATGGTTAGAAAGGGGATGGTGGCCAGATTAGTTGCCAATGCTATTGTCACCTTGTCTCTTGTTATTTGCCAATGATCTATTGTGATCTTCCATGGTTCCGGATCATAACAGTAGAACCGGCCAACAATATAAAGGGTACTCTTAAGTAGAGATGAGCGAACCGGTCGCGGTTCGGCTCGAGGTCGGTTCGCCGAACGGAGCTCCCGATCGAGTTCGGTTCGTCGAATGTTCGACGAACCGAACTCGAACTGCATAGGAAACAATGGCAGGCAATCACAAACACATAAAAACACCTAGAAAACACCCTCAAAGTTGTCCAAAAGGTGACAAACAACTCACAACACAACACAAACACATGGGAAAGTGACAAGGACAAATTCTCATGCGAAAACAAAACAGCGTTACGAGGAAAAAGAGGAGGAGACACAGATATAGGCATGGCATGCCCTTCTAAAATCATGTAAAACACCGCAAGGTGACTCCAAGCGGAGTCTCCCTTTTTTCCAAAAATTGGGCCACACAGACACCCCTTCAGTGGCAGCACTTGTACCCCAGTTGTACACTTCACAGGTAGATTTGCATCAAGCACATTCAAAAATACGCCATACTTAACCGTCCCCAGGATGACACCGGGGTAGGTAGCAAAGTCTTTGCTGAACCATGACTTGTTCATCTTGGCTCCTTTTAAAAAACACAGCAAGCAAGGGTTACTCCAAGCGGAGTCTCCCTTTTTTTCCAAAAATTGTGCCCCACACACACCCACCCATTCAGTGGCAGCACTTGTGCCCTAGTTGTACACTTCACAGCTAGATTTGCATCAAGCACATTCCAAATCCACAAGCATTTACTCTCCCCAGGATGACACAGGGGTAGTAAATTCCTGGTGGATCCATGACTTGTTCATTTTGATGAACGTTAGTCTGTCCACATTGTCACTGGACAGACGCGTGCGCTTATCTGTCAGCACACACCCAGCAGCACTGAAGACACGTTCAGAGACAACGCTGGCAGCTGGACACGACAAAATTTGACCAAGGTCTCCTCTGAGTCTTCCATGTCCATGGACAGTTCGTCCTCCATTTCTTCATATTCTCCTGCACCTCCCTCAACATTTCGCCTGCTACTATGCGCCCTTGTTGATCCCTGTCCCCCATGGTCCCATGCCTGCCGCGTTGGTGATGATGAACGTCTGGGCCTTGGTGATGTTGTTGTCCCTTGCGCATATGAATCCTCCTGTAGTTCCTCCCCTTCCTGTTGTCCCACCCCCTGACTCCAAATAGTGTTTAGCGTGTGCTCCAGCATGTAAATGACTGGAATTGTCATGCTGATAATGGCATTGTCAGCGCTAAACATATTCGTCGCCATGTCGAAACTGTGCAGAAGGGTGCATAGGTCCTTGATCTGAGACCACTCCATCAGGGTGATCTGCCCCACCTCTGCATCTCATTGGCCCAGGCTATACGTCATTACGTATTGCACCAGGGCTCGGCGGTGCTGCCACAGTCGCTGTAACATGTGGAGAGTCGAATTCCAGCGTGTCGCCACATCGCATTTCAGGCGATGAACCGGCAGGCCGAAAGACTTCTGGAGCGATGCAAGTCGCTCAGCTGCGGCGGTTGAACGGCGGAAGTGAGCAGACAGTTTTCGTGCCCTGGTCAGAAGGCCATCTAGGCCGGGATAGTGTGTTAAAAATTGCTGGACAACAAGGTTCAACACGTGACCATACAAGGCACGTGTGTCACCTTGCCCAGGCGAAGGGCCGCACCCAGGTTTGCAGCATTGTCGCACACGGCCTTACCAGGCTGCAGGTTGAGTAGAGATGCCGTTGTGCTCTGCTGCCAGCATAGTAATGAGGGGTGCGTGATTCCTTCTGCGCAGTGAGAATGCTGGTGGCCTGACCAGGCAGGCTTGGGGCGGAGGTGGAGGACACAGATGAGGTGGAGGAGGCAGAAGCAGTGGTGGAACTAGGACAGACAGAGGATTGACACACAAGTCGTGGGGACGGCAAGACTTGTGCAGCAGACCCTTCACCATCTATCACCATAGTTACCCAGTGCCCAGTCAGCGACATGTAAAGTTCCTGTCCATGCTTACTGCGGGCACACCTTTCTTAGAGAAGTAGTGGCGACTAGGCATCTGGTACTGGGGCACAGCGACAGACATAAGGTCTCTAAAATCCTGTGTGTCCACCAGGCGGAAAGGCAGCATTTCGGTAGCCAAGAGCTTACAGAGGGATAGAGTCAACCTCTTAGCTTTGTCATGGGTCGCAGGAAATGGCCTTTTATTTGACCACATCTGAGGGACAGAGATCTGGCTGCTGTGTGTAGACGGTGTTGAGTAGGGTGTCCCTGGAAAAATGCAGGTTTGTGAGGAAAGTGCAGGCGGAGACATGATGTTGCCTTCATCCAACGTTGGTGCTATCGATGTCTGAGAGAGCTGTACACACTCACTTGTTTCCCCTTCCAAACCAACTGACGACCTACCAAGCAAACTGCCTGTTGCAGTTACAGTGGTGGAAGTTGTGCATGGAAAACCAGGTGTGACAGCTGTCCCCACAGTCCTAGAAGATGAAGAGTGCGCGGATGCACTGGAAGGGGCAGGCCGTGGATGGTTCGCTCCGCTAGGCCGCATTGCAGCACGGTGAACTTCCCACTGGGACCTATGATATTTATTCATGTGACGATTCATGGAAGAAGTTGTCAAACTGCTGAGGTTTTGACCTCTACTAACAGAATCACGACAAATTTTACACATCACATAATTTGGGCGATCTTTTTCTATGTCAAAAAAGGACCAGGCTAGGCAAGGCTTAGAGGGCATGCGACCTGCTGAGCCCCCCCGACTAGTGCTCAGAGGCAGAGTGGTGGCTGATGATGCAGTTGTAGACGTGCTACCAGTGCTCCGACTCTGTCCAGGAAGGCGCAAGGTAACTTCGTCGTCGGTTGCATCCTCCTCCACCGCCTCTGTTGACCTCCTCGAGTGCCTGACTGGGGGTTGACAGTAGGTGGGATCTAGAACTTCATCATCAATTGTTGTGTTTGCACTCCCCTCCCCCTCAGACCGAGCCTCTTCTTGCCCTGACCGAATATTTAAGTTGTCATCCCAATCTGGTATCTGCGTCTCATCGTCATCAGTATGTTCCTTATTGTCTATAACCACAGGTGTTACAGTTTGTGACAAAGGGTCAATATTATGCTCAGAAACTTGGTCCTCACGGCCTGAATCAGAGTCACAAAGGTTCTGGGCATCACTGCAGACCATTTCCTGGTCTGTACTCACTGTAGCTTGGAAGCAGACCTCTGATTCCCAGGCTATAGTGTGACTGAACAGCTCTGCAGACTCAGCCATCTCAGTTCCACCATACTGTGCAGGGCTGATGGAGACTTCAGAGCTGGGAGAAAGCAAGTTTGATTGGGATGACAACTCAGAGGACTGGTGTTTTTTGGATGCGGTACTTGAAGTGGCTGAGAGGGCACTTGTTAGACCACTTGAGATCCATTCAAGCATTTATCTTTTTTGGCCATCATCTACCTTTGTTCCTGTTGTTTGTGTCCGTAAAAAATGGAGCACATCGGATTGTCCACGGTAAGTAGTAGACATCTTACGTTTGCTCGTAGATGGTCTATCTTCAGCAGATGATAATGGAGCTTTGCCACCTTCCCCACGGACAAACCCTTTTTTTCCTTTTCCACCACGCCTCTTCCCCTTTCCACCAGCATCTGTCATTTTGCCACTCATGTTGATTGCGACAAGATTGTGCACTGAAAATGTGGTAGTAAAAATTGAGAGGTGGTGTAGATTGCAGCGGTGGTCTAGCTTTATTAACAGCAGAATAATAAAGAATAAATATCCCTGACAATGCAACTACGGCCCTTAAACTGGCAGCATAAATTGCTAGTATAATGGCTTAGTAACAATGAGTTGGAGTGTGCAATGCAGGCAGACGTGCTGCAAATATCTTTGCCCTACTGGGACTATACAGAAGTCCAATAGCCACGTTTAGGATGCCACTAAGTTCACTCAGTGTTTGCTAGTATAATGGCTTAGTTATAATGAGTTTGAGTGTGCAATGCAGGCAGACGTGCTGCAAATATCTGTGCACTACTGGGACTATACAGAAGTCCAATAGCCACGTTTAGGATGCCACTAAGTTCACTCAGTGTTTGCTAGTATAATGGCTTAGTTATAATGAGTTTGAGTGTGCAATGCAGCCAGACGTGCGGCAAATATCTTTGCACTACTGGGACTATACAGAAGTCCAATAGCCACGTTTAGGATGCCACTAAGTTCACTCAGTGTTTGCTAGTATAATGGCTTAGTTATAATGAGTTTGAGTGTGCAATGCAGGCAGACGTGCTGCAAATATCTTTGCACTACTGGGACTATACAGAAGTCCAATAGCCACGTTTAGGATGCCACTAAGTTCACTCAGTGTTTGCTAGTATAATGGCTTAGTTATAATGAGTTTGAGTGTGCAATGCAGCCAGACGTGCTGCAAATATCTTTGCACTACTGGGACTATACAGAAGTCCAATAGCCACGTTTAGGATGCCACTAAGTTCACTCAGTGTTTGCTAGTATAATGGCTTAGTTATAATGAGTTTGAGTGTGCAATGCAGCCAGACGTGCTGCAAATATCTTTGCACTACTGGGACTATACAGAAGTCCAATAGCCACGTTTAGGATGCCACTAAGTTCACTGAGTGTTTGCTAGTATAATGGCTTAGTAACAATGAGTTGGAGTGTGCAAAGGGCAGGAGGGTACAGTGGCAGGGTTGTGGGTCTCTGGGTAGAGGAAAGGAAGCCTGCCTTTCTATCCCTCCTAATGGGGAAATGCAGCGAGGAAATCCCTGACCTTAGCTACACAGACGCTGTCATCTTGTGTAGCTGTTAAACTCTGTTTTCACGGACCTGTCACCTATGGCTCTGACCCTGCCGGTATGAGCCCTTAAAAGGACTGATAGAAAGTGCTATCCCTATGCTTTCCAGCGCTGTGTATGGAGCGTATACAGCTGTATCGGCGATAGGAGCTGCGCCAGTGATCCAAACAGCAGTGATCTGAATGCGCTGTTCCCGCACACTATACACTGAAATGTCATAATAGTGTGAGTCACAGAGTGACTTACACTATTACAGCGGAAAAGCCAGCTAGGAATTAGCTGAGTTTTTTGCTGCTAGAACCGTTCTCGAACATATCTAGAACTATCGAGCTTTTGCAAAAAAGCTCGAGTTCTAGTTCGATCTAGAACAGCCCCCAAAATCACTCAAGCCGCGAACTGGAGAACCACGAACCGCGAACCGCGCTCAACTCTACTCTTAAGAAGGAAAGAAAAAAAAAGTCTGCTGAAATTTTTTTTTTTTTGAGTATTTTTTCCTCTTTTTCTCTGGGTTCCGTGGAAGATTTTTTTTTTCTAGCTTGGATGAATTGGGTGAGCGTGTTGCTCATCTTGATGCTAAGGTTCGTCATATAGAGTCTTATCTTGCACGGATTCCCCTTGCAGAGACTAAGATTCCTGTTCCTGAATTTTTTTCGGGAGATAGGTCGAGATTTTTAAGCTTCAAAGATAATTGTAAATTATTTTTTGACCTGCGCCCTAAGTCCTCAGGGAATCCCGTACAGCAGGTCAAGATTGTCATCTCCTTACTGCATGGTGACCCTCAGTACTGGGCCTTCTCTTTGGCGTCTGATGATCCGATTCTCAGTGATGTGGACTCTTTTTTCAGGCATTGGGATTATTATATGACGAACCCAATATTGTGGACGAAGCAGAAAAGGCCTTGTTGTCCTTAAGTCAGGGTCTGGATTCTGCAGAAACTTTTTGTCAGAAATTTCGAAAGTGGGCGGTCCTTACCAAATGGAATGATGAAGCGTTTGCGGCTCTTTTTCGGAAGGGTATTGCTGATAATGTGAAGGATGTAATGGTGGGATTCCCCGTCCCTTCTGGTCTTGATGCCTCTATGACCTTAGCCATTCAGATCGATAGGCGGTTACGTGAGCGCAGGAATATACCTGCTGATTTTGTGCCTGTGGAACAGCCTTTGGAGCCTATGGAGTGTGATAGGGTCCTCTCTAATGCCGGTCGGCAGGGGTTCAGACGGAAGAATAGACGCTTCTCATAATATCTCTGTCTGCCCTAAACGTGAAAGGAGATTGGCTAGTTCTGCTACTGTGGGTTCTTTGCAACCAAAGTTTCTTTTGTCTGTCACACTGATTTGCTCATTGTCTTCATTTTCTGCACTGGCCTTTGTGGACTCAGGGGCAGCACTCAATTTGATGGATTTTGGGTTTGCTAGGGATTGTGGTTTCCCCATGGTTCCTTTGCGAACTCCTATTCCTTAAAGGGACATTGATGCAACCCCTTTGGCAGAAAATAAACCACAATTTTGGATCCAGGTGACTATGAGAGAAGCACCAGCGCATCAGGAAACTTGTAAATTTTTAGTATTGCATAATTTACATGATACTTTGGTACTAGGATTTCCGTGGTTGCAGACCCATAATCCAGTCCTTGACTGGAGACCCTTGTCGGTAGCTAGTTGAGGTTGTCAAGGTGTGCATCAGGACCTTTCCGTTTCGTCCACGTCTGCTCAGACAGTTGATGTTCCAGTTTTCTTGTCTGATTTCTGTGATGAATTTAATGACCAGGAATCTGATTCTCTACCCCCACACCGGGACTACGACTGTTCCATTGAGTTGGTGCCCGATTGTAAATTTCCCAAGGGGCGGATTTTCAACTTGTCTGTGCCCAAACATGATGCCATGCGGTCATACATCAGGGAATCATTGGAGAAGGGGCATATTCGGCCCTCATCTTCTCCTTTGGGTGCTGGCTTTTTCTTTGTTGCTAAGAAAGATGGGTCGTTGAGACCTTGTATTGATTACTGCCTTCTTAATAAAATCACGATCAAATATCAGTACCCTTTGCCTCTGATGACTGATCTTTTCTCTAGAGTGAAGAGTGCCAAATGGTTTACGAAACTGGATCTTAAGGGGGCGTACAATCTCATCCGTATTAAGGAGGGTGATGAATGGAAGACGGCTTTTAATACTCCTGAGGGGCATTTTGAGTACCTAGTGATGCATTTTGGGCTCACTAATGCCCCCTCCGTCTTCCAGGCCTTCATGAATGACATTTTCTGGGACCTTATTGGTAAATTTTTGATTGTCTATTTGGATGACATCTTGATTTTTTCTTATGATTGGGACTCTCAGGTTGAGCAAGTACGGGCTGTTTTTCAGATACTCAAGGATAATGCACTGTATGTTAAGGGGTCAAAATGCCTCTTTGGGGTGCAAAAGATTTCCTTTTTGGGGTTCATTTTGTCTCCCTCCGCTATCGAAATGGATCCAGTTAAGGTTCAAGCTATTTACGACTGGGTGCAACCGACTTCTCTAAAATCCCTGCAGCAGTTTTTGGGGTTTGCAAATTTTTACCGTAAATTTATAGCCAATTTTTCTGCCATTGTCAAACCTCTTACAGATTTGACCAAGAAGGGAGCTGATGCTGAGAATTGGACCCCAGAGGCAATTGTGGCCTTCCAGGAGCTTAAAAGGCGGTTCACATCTGCCCCAGTCCTGCAGCAACCTGATGTGTCTCGCCCACTTCAAGTTGAGATCGATGCCTCAGAGATCAGAGCAGGAGCTGTTCTGTCTCAACGAGACTCTATTTCGAGTAAACTATGTGCCTTTTTCTCTCAGAAGTTTGCCCCTTCTGAACGGAATTATGATGTGGGCAACCGGGAATTATTGGCTATGAAGTGGGCATTTGAAGAATGGAGACATTGGTTAGAAGGGGCTAGACATCAAGTTGTGGTGCTTATGGACCACAAGAATCTTACCTATCTGGAATCTGCTAAGAGGTTGAATCCTTGGCAGGCCAGGTGGGCTTTGTTTTTTACTCGTTTTAATTTTGTGGTCTCTTTTTTGCCAGGCACCAAGAATGTTAAGGCCGATGCCCTTTCCAGGAATTTCTGTGCTGAGTATTTGGAGGTTGCCGAGCCGTCTACTATCCTGAATCATGGTGTAGTTCTCTCGGCCATTTGATCTGCGGTTGGCACTGGCGGGATTTCAGGGGGATAAACCTGACAGATGTCCTGCGGGTAAACTGTTTTTCCCAGACCAATGGAGAAACCGAGTTGTCTCTGAGGTTCATTGCTCTGTTTTGGCGGGTCCTCCTGGCATTTTTGGTACTCGGGATCTTGTGAGAAGCTCTTTTTGGTGGCCTTCCCTGTCCCGGGATGTCCGTCGTATTGTGCAGTCGTGTGGAGTTTGTTCTAGGTCCAAGGCTCGTTGTTCACATTCTAGTGGGCTATTATTGCCTTTGCCGGTACCTAAGAGACCTTGGACACACATCTCTATGGATTTTATTTCAGAGCTTCACGTCTCTCAGAAAATGATTGTGATTTGGGTAATCTGTGATAGATTCTCCAAAATGGTCCACTTAGTTCGCTTATCTAAGTTGCCGTCTTCATCAGAGTTGGTGCCTTTGTTTTTCCAACATGTTGTTCGTTTGCATGGTATTTCCGAGGACATTGTTTCTGACAGAGGAGTGCAGTTCGTATCCAGATTGTGGAGGATTTTTTGTTCCAAATTAGGTGTTCAGCTGTCTTTCTCCTCGGCGTTTCATCCTCAGACCAACGGTCAGACTGAAAGGGCTAACCAGACCCCGGAGACCTTTTTACGGTGTTTTGTTTCTGCGGATGTATGATAGGATTAGCAAAGGTGACTAAATATGAAAGGATAGGAAAAGGGCTGATGGTGGCCAGAGAAAAACCCTACAAAAATCCAAATACCTGATAGTACAAAAAGTCCTCAGATCGCACAATCTGAACTCCGTCCTATATATGGCTCTCTTGTCAAACCAATGAACAGAAAACAGGAACAGTTACAAATTCAAGAAGCAACAAACACATGGACTTTTAGGAGCAAAACTCCAAACATGGCTGCAGGGAGCTTCCCAGCTAAGCAACAAAGAGGGAAGATTCCTGCATGCAAGTTAACTGACAATAACCACAGTAAATAACAAACCCAGATAAGAACAATCAAGAACAAAACAACTAAGAAAGAACCAAGCACTTATCTGGGGTAGATGTGGTCTGGAGCAAGATGAGAAGGCTGGTAAACTAAAGAACAAATGAGAACCGACTCAGACTGCCAGCAGACCAAGGTTTAAATAGGCAGAGAGTTAGCAGTGTTTTCCTATATCACCGTAGTCTTTTAATGTGGGGGGCTTGCTATACCTTTTGCGGTCTATTTCTGAGGCAGAGCGTTATTCATCCTTCCTTCCTTTAGGATAGCTAGTTCTCCGCCTGGGTTCGCGGTGTATAGGAGGTTAGTTCACCCCTCAGCTACTTCTAGTATTGATGGTTAGTAAGGGGATGGCGGCCAGATTAGTTGCCAATGCTCTTGTCACCTTTTTTGCCAATAATCTATTGTGATCTTCCATGGTTCCGGGTCATAACACTCCTCTCCTCAACTCCTTTCTCCTTCAACTCCTTTCTCTCTCTGTCTTCCGCTGACTAGCCACACTTCCCAGGCCACTCGCTCCTCCCCCAGGTCTAGTCCATTCCTTCCCAGTTGGCTGCCTGTTAGCTCACAGTGCCCAGCCCTGTCACCTGGTTCTAAGGGCGGTCTCCCACCCTGGTTTTGAAGTGTATCTGTCCTGGTGTGCTAGTGTGTGTACTGACTGGCACAGTCATGTAGGACCCGAGCTGTTACCATGATGTTACCTTATTTTTTGACACCTGGTTACTGCAGGGGCGTCACATTCCCCCTTGGTTAAATCCAGCACATCCGCGACCTGCAATTCAAACAGGTCATACTGCAGTTTTTACATGCATAACATTAACAGGTTAACATTTTAAACAGTTTCAAACATTTCTTCCCTTTCGGGAGGCACATTTCCTTAAACATTGCAACCTAGTTTCACCTTACTTACCACCCGCCACCCAGAGTCTCTGGCACCACTGCTCAATGGTTTCCCACCCAAAGTCCCTGGTGTACTTTTGTTCCTTGATAAACAAACAAGTGGTAAAATCCTGGGAGAGCGTCACCGGTTCCTGTGGTGACAGGGTCCTGGCCTGCTCCGCCACGGACCCTTACTGCACCTGCCACTCTCCTGGGAACAGTCCTGTACAGCAGGCTGCAGGCTTAATCAGGTTTAGCACACAATACTGCAACTTTTTTACAACTCCACAGTTTTTGGCTATGCTAGTCCAATAGCCTGAGTCCAGTTTTGAAAACCAAAAGCAAAAATTCAAAAATGTAAAAGAAGTCCTTTCAGGAACTGCAGGTTGAATACATTTGGCAATATACATTTGATAACTATTTACATTTTATTCAATCGCATATTTACTCTTTATACCCATACACCTAGTCTAGTTGGGGGTCTACCAATGTTGCTGCGACTATATCTACACTATATGGGTGTCCCACTAGTGTTTGTGTTCTGAATGTGTCTATGTGCATTGGGTAGGCTATGCAATAGTCTACTAGCTCTGGGTGTTACCACAGGGTTGGCAGATACACCGCTCACAGATTCTATAGAGTCTGGAACATTCTCTTCTGCATCTTCTTGTGGTTCTGCAGGCTGTGGAAATGTAAGCACTGGTACAACTATCGCTCCATGATACTGAGGCCAATCTGCTGGATGGTCACCTAGTACAGTGTGAATAACTTTCTTCTGTTCAACTGGTTAAGGTGGACATGGAGTCTTCTCTGTGAACTTCCACTGTTCTGGACACTTCTTAAGATGGTCTCTGGAAACTGTTGTAGTTTTTCCTTCGTCCTTACTAAGGGCGCATGTCTTTCTGTTGTCAAAATTTGAAGGTTGTACTGTGTAGGGTTCTGCTTCCTATTGATCATCTAGCTTATGGGTTCTCCTTTTCCTCTTCAAAACAACTTGTCCAGGGGTTAAAGAGATTGCAGGAGCATTCTTATTGTATTCCTCTTCTTACTTTTCTCTACTCTGGTTCAAACTTCTTTCCACGCACTCTTGGATGCGTCTGTATTGGTCTTGATGTGCAGAATCCCAATCAGCATTTGGTGCATCAGTACTTGAAGGCTCAATTCCCATTTCCAGGTCAATTGGCAATTTTCCTGGTCTTGCCCTCATGAGATAGGCTGGTGTGCAATTGGTAGAGCTCACAGGAATGTTATTGTAGAGATCCACGAGAGCAGGCAGTTTCTCAGGCCACAAAACCCTGTCTTCTAGTGGTAAGGTCTTCAGCAATTCAATGACAACCTGATTTATTCTCTTGCACATACCATTTGTTTTAGGATGAAATGGGGTGGTTCGTATCTTAGTACAACCGTATAGGTGACAGAACTCATGGAAGATTTCTGCTTCAAAAGTCGTTCCTTGAGCCGTCAATATCTGTTCAGGGTAGCCATGAGGTCTGAAAAAGTAGACTTGGAATATTTTTGCAGCTGTTTGTGCAGTCAGGTCTTTCACTGGTACCACAACAAGGAACCTGGAGTAATGATCTACCATAGTTAAAGCATAAGTGTAACCACTTCGGCTTAGCATCAATTTGACATGATCTTAGGCCACCAGTTCCAAGGGTTGCTTGGTAATGATGGGCTGCAATGGTGCTTTCTGACAACCACGGTCTCTTCTCCTCAAGCTGCAGGGCCCACAATTTCTACACCAATCTTCAATGGTTCTCCTCATTCCAAACCAATAAAACCTGTCACACAGGAGTACTTCAAGTTTCTTCCACCTGAAGTGTCCAGTTCTGTTATGGCATGCTTCCAACACCATTGGGACATCTCTTTTCGGTACTACTATCTGGTACACCAATTCCTGGGTTTTTGGGTTGAGGAAACGCCTACACAGCTTTTCCTGATAAAGAAGCAGCCGACCTCTCTCTTTCCACAATTGCTGTGCCTCTTGAGGTGCATCTGCCTCCATATGAGCATTTGGTTGGGTTATCAGTTCTTTGACCATGACAACAGTTGGATCACTGACATGAGTCTCCTTCATTTGATGGTGTGGTAAGGGATTCAAGACTCCTTCTGCATCTCTGCAGTGAGTTTGCTGACACTGTGATGGTCTCAGGTGATGAAAGGCGGGCAACTCAATTTCTTCCAGTTCCTCTTCATTTCGCTCATCATCTGGCAGGTGTAGCATTCTGGACAATGCGTCTGCGTTGCCATTCTTGTACCCAGCTCGGTACTTGATTGTAAAATCATAGTTCGCTAGTCGAGCTACCCAGTGTTGTTTCAAGCACCCAGCTTTGAAGTGTCCAGGTGCGTCAGGGGATTGTTATTCGTGAACACTGTGAATTTGGCAGCTGCTAGACAATGTTTGAATCTTTCTGTCACTGCCCAGACCAAGGCCAGAAATTCCAATTTGAATGAGCTATAATAATTAGCTGGATTTCTTTCTGTAGGACGGAGCTTCCTGCTGGCATAGGCATAGGCCTTGTCTCTCTGTACTTGCGACAACACAGCTCCCAGTCCCACGTTGCTGGTGTCGGTATACAGCACGAATGGCAGATTGTAATCAGGGTAGGCCAGGATTTCTTCACCTGTTAGTTCCTTTTTCATGAGGTTGAAGGATTCTTCTTCCTTGTCTCCCCAATGGAATGGGGGGTTGGAGGCCTTGCCTCTTTTTTTCTGGCTCACCAGGAGATCTTGCATAGGTGCCACCATCTTTGTGTAGCCTGGGATAAACCTCCTGTAGTATCCCACCAGGCCCAAGAACTGATGTACCTCTTTGACAGTGGTGGACCTAGGCCAATTCTTGATAGCAGTGACCTTATCCATATCTGGTGCTACTCCCTCTGTACTGACTACATGTCCCAGGTACTGAGCCTTGGGTTTCAGCAGGTGACATTTGGAGGGTTTTAGCTTCCTTCCGTACTTTGATAATGCTTCAAATACCTCAGCCAGGTGTTTCAGGTGCTCCTCATAGGTCCTGGAATACACGATGACATCATCCAGGTAAAGTAGCACGGTCTCAAAGTTGCGGTGTCCTAGGCAGCATTCTATCAGCCTTTGGAAGGTCCCAGGAGCGTTGCAGAGTCCAAATGACATGCTGTTGAACTCACATAGTCCCATGGTCATTACAATTGCAGTCTTCTCCCGGTCTTCCTTTGCTACGGAGACCTGCCAATACCCACTGGTAAGATCCAAAGTAGAAAAGCAGTTAGAAGCTTTTAATGCAGCTATGGATTCCTCTATACGTGGTAAAGGGTAAGCATCTTTATGTGTGATGCGGTTTATTTGCCTGTAATCTATGAACATTCTCATTGTACCATCTTTTTTCTTCACTAGAACCATGGGAGCTACCCAGGGGCTTCAACTGTCTCTAATAACCCCAGCCTCCTTCATGTCCATGAACATCTCTTTGGCAAGTTGGTAGTGTGCTGGTGGGATAGGCCGATACCGCTCTTTAATGGGGGGATGGTCACCTGTGGGGATGGGATGGTATACCCCTTTTACCTTCCCAAAATCTAATGGATGCTTACTAAAAACTTGCTCGTACTCTTGTACCACCCGATAGACACCTTGCTTTTGGTAAGAGGGAGTGATATCAGTTCCCACGTGTAACTCCTGGCACCAGTCCTCTAGGTGTTCAGTGTTGCTACCACTCTCCTCCGGTCCTGATGGGATTGTGTGTTCCACTGACTGAATGGCATGTTCAAGTACAGTGAATAGCTTGGCAATTGTCACGTACTTGGCTAATATTGCCTCCTCCCCCCCCCCACAATTCATTACGTGTACTGGGACCCGGCCCCTGCACACATCAACTACCCTCCGGGCTGTCAGAACCGTGGACCAATTCTCTGAATGTACAGGTTCCACTATTGCTTGGTAATCCCGCCCTCTAAGGCCCACTGCCGCTCGACACCACAGCATTACGTCACTCCTTGGGGGTAACACAATAGGGACTAAATCTGCCACACGTACTTTACCAATCTTTCCATTAGGGAGGTTTACATGTTGTCTCTGCAGGAGGGTACGGATCTCCCTCAGTAGAACCCTCTGCTGTCCAGCACTGGCAGTTGTAGCAAGCTGCTTAATTAAAAATAACACTTCACCCACACAGTTTTCAATTACATTGGAACCTAGAATCACCTGGGGATTCCTTTCATGGGGATCAGTAGCAACCACTATTAACCCTTGATCCCGGAGCTCCACCATCCCCACCTTTATGGTCACCTCTATAAACCCGACTTGAGACACTGGTAACCCGTTGACTGCATAAATGTCAGGATCTGGGTGGGTGAGTTCATTATCAGACCAAAATCTTCGGTATAGTGCATAAGGTATAGTGGTTACCTACGAGCCGGTGTCCAACAGTGCAGGAGTAGGAATTCCATCAAGTGTGATGGACAGGATTGGCTGTCCTCCCACATACTGGTCACGCCAGTCACTTGGGCCTTGAATATCTATTCCTGGGGACTGGCCCTTGGCTCCAGGGGTTGCCCGTTTAAAGGACACCTCCGGGCATAGTGTCCAGACTTACTGCAACGCCGGCAAATAGGACGTCCTGACGAGTCATAACGGTCACTGGATCTTCCTCGCAACGGGGGAATGCTCCTGGCTTGCATCCACGGGACATCCTCAGGGCAGTCGGCTAGCTGGATATTCTCTGATGACTTGGGTTCTGGCTGGAGTTGCAAGGCCTTCAGGATCAAGGCCATGTTTCTGCTGAGCTGTTGCACTTGGGGATGCAGGTCAGTGGAGGCACCAGGGGTCGCTATCTGCACGCTGGTCTCTGCCGCGGCTACTGACGAAGGCTCTTGTTTCACAGGTACCAAAGGGCCCGAAACTGGTGGAAGCACTGAGTCTGGTAAAGAAGGAGGCTGTAGGGCCTTTGTGGCCCAATCTTTCAAGATGATAAAGTTCTCAGCTGGATATGCCAAGGACCACAAACGCAGCTGCTTGCAGTCCTCAACCGACTGCAGCCCTTGCAGGAATTGCTCTACCAACATTTTATTAGCTTCCTGGCCGCTGATAGGTTCAACATACTAGAGAGTCCTCGGGGCCAACTGAAGCCTGAGAGCATAGTCTCTTATGCTATCCTGGAGTCTCTGATGGCAGTTATAGAATCCCATTCGCAGCTCTGCTTCGCTTCAGTGCGCATTTCAAAAGCAAGTCTCAGTTTGTCAAAGATGGCAGTCGATGAACTCCGGTCAGCATCAGTCCAGGTTTCCACCTCCAGCTCAGCGGCTTTGGTTAATTGTCTCAGGACAACAGGTGCCCGTTGTCTGCTAGTAATTGGGTACATATCCAGTACCGTACAAATCCTCTTTTTAAAGTCAATAAGGGTGTCTGGTTTACCTTCATACTGGGGAGGCCACGACGCTCCCGGGACGTAGGGCAGCGTGATCGGCATGATCGGTGACGCCATCCCAGGGGCTACTACTGCTGGTGCTGCTTGACTGGGGGCCGCCGTGTCACCACCGTCCATCTTGCTCTCCTCCTTGATTTTTCTAGGGCCGCTCTCGCGGGACTAGAGTACTGGGTGGACTTCCGGGTCAGGCGGTGACGTTTCTTCCGCTCAGAAGCTGCATGGGTGGGGACACTGGCTTTGCACCCTTTACTGTCTTTTGGCCGCTGCTAACGTCTCCAATGACACCCACCCGCTACCCCCTGCTCTCCTTGCTGCAGCCACTGCAGCGTGCATGCAAAGCAGCACCCCTCCCCCGCCGCTGTGTATCTAATCCTCTCCTATATGATACTGTCTGCTGAGCTGTGTATCTAATCCTGTCCTGTGTTGACCTGTCTGCTGAGCTGTGTATCTAATGCTATCCTGTGTGATACTGTCTGCTGAGTTGCTGTATCTAATCCTGTCCTGTGTGGTACTGTCTGCTGAGCTGTGTATCTAATCCTATCCTGTGTGATACTGTCTGCTGAGTTGCTGTATTTAATCCTATCCTGTGTGATACTGTCGGCTGAGCTGTGTATCTAGTCCTATCCTGTGTGGTACTGTCTGCTGAGCTGTGTTTCTAATCCTATCCTGTGTGATACTGTCTGCTGAGTTGCTTTATCTAATCCTATCCTGTGTGATTGTCTGCTGAGCCATGTAGCTAATTCTCTCCTGTGTGATACTGCCAGCTGAGCTGTGTATCTAGTCCTCTCCTGTGTGATACTATCTGCTGAGCTGTGTTTCTAATCCTATCCTGTGTGATACTGTCTGTTGAGCCATGTATCTAATCCTCTCCTATGTGATACTGTCTGCTGAGTTGCTGTATCTAATCATATCCTGTGTGATACTGTCTGCTGAGGTGTGTATCTAATCCTGTCCTGTGTGATACTGTCTGCTGAGCTGTGTATCTAATCTTATCCTGTGTGATACTGTCTGCTGAGTTGCTGTATCTAGTCCTATCCTGTGTGACTCTCCTGTTGTCCTTGGTGACACTTTAGACATTTTTGGCCACCAGAAAAATGGCTCCACACTGTGATCCTAAATTTCATTCTCTGTTATCCCTTGGAAACATCCACATTGGGAGGGGGAGCTGTGAGATCACACACAGGAGAGCTGATTCTGACCACTTTTACTGCAGCTGTAATATGAGATATTTCTACAGTAGGATTTCAGCAGCTGCTCCCCCTTGTGTTTAATAGTGGAAAATATCAAACTTTATATATATATATATATATATATATATATATATATATATATATATATATATATATATATATATATAAATATAGTGTAGGGACCCCCCTTATAGAGATTTGCCGTGACGGGGCAGGGGGGCTCAAATCATTGATCAATTATTTGCCAAAAATCTCATTGAACTGTCACAGTAGGAAAGAATTTGTGAATATTACACTTTTTACTTTCTCATTGTTGCATGCCACTCATAGGCAGTGCTGGCTCCGCTCCTTTTTGCGTTTAGATGGTCGGTGGTTGACCGCCACCTTGCCGTGCACACCCAGTGTGGTTTGCAAATTCCTTCTGTTACCATCAAAATTTATGTTGGTGCCTGTTCACACACAGCCACCGCCTCCTGTTCCATAGGCATTATTACTTAAGCACCACCTGCCTGGGGCTGTTCCGCCCTTCATCCATGTTTGCTGGTCTGGCACTGTGGGGGTCAGTTCTGACATTGTGCTGGTGTGTGTGGTTCTGCCACACACGCTGGCACCTGGACTGCCCTTTTACTCGCAGTTGTCAGCCCTTGCAGCTTGGGAGCGGTTCTGACACTTCTCAGGTAGGTGATGTTCTTATACGGTCCTGCGCATTACACGAGACCTTAGGGTACGTATATAAATTATAAATATAGTGTAGGGACCCCCCTTATAGAGATTTGCCATGACGGGGCAGGGGGGCTCAAATCATTGATCAATTATTTGCCAAAAATCTCATTGAACTGTCACAGTAGGAATGAATTTGTGAATATTACACTTTTTACTTTCTCATTGTTGCATGCCACTCATAGGCAGTGCTGGCTCCCCTCCTTTTTGCATATACAGTTAGGTCCAGAAATATTTGGACAGTGACACAAGTTTTGTTATTTTAGCTGTTTACAAAAACATGTTCAGAAATACAATTATATATATAATATGGGCTGAAAGTGCACACTCCCAGCTGCAATATGAGAGTTTTCACATCCAAATCGGAGAAAGGGTTTAGGAATCATAGCTCTGTAATGCATAGCCTCCTCTTTTTCAAGGGACCAAAAGTAATTGGACAAGGGACTCTAAGGGCTGCAATTAACTCTGAAGGCGTCTCCCTCGTTAACCTGTAATCAATGAAGTAGTTAAAAGGTCTGGGGTTGATTACAGGTGTGTGGTTTTGCATTTGGAAGCTGTTGCTGTGACCAGACAACATGCGGTCTAAGGAACTCTCAATTGAGGTGAAGCAGAACATCCTGAGGCTGAAAAAAAAGAAAAAATCCATCAGAGAGATAGCAGACATGCTTGGAGTAGCAAAATCAACAGTCGGGTACATTCTGAGAAAAAAGGAATTGACTGGTGAGCTTGGGAACTCAAAAAGGCCTGGGCGTCCACGGATGACAACAGTGGTGGATGATCGCCGCATACTTTCTTTGGTGAAGAAGAACCCGTTCACAACATCAACTGAAGTCCAGAACACTCTCAGTGAAGTAGGTGTATCTGTCTCTAAGTCAACAGTAAAGAGAAGACTCCATGAAAGTAAATACAAAGGGTTCACATCTAGATGCAAACCATTCATCAATTCCAAAAATAGACAGGCCAGAGTTAAATTTGCTGAAAAACACCTCATGAAGCCAGCTCAGTTCTGGAAAAGTATTCTATGGACAGATGAGACCAAGATCAACCTGTACCAGAATGATGGGAAGAAAAAAGTTTGGAGAAGAAAGGGAACGGCACATGATCCAAGGCACACCACATCCTCTGTAAAACATGGTGGAGGCAACGTGATGGCATGGGCATGCATGGCTTTCAATGGCACTGGGTCACTTGTGTTTATTGATGACATAACAGCAGACAAGAGTAGCCGGATGAATTCTGAAGTGTACCCGGATATACTTTCAGCCCAGATTCAGCCAAATGCCGCAAAGTTGATCGGACGGCGCTTCATAGTACAGATGGACAATGACCCCAAGCATACAGCCAAAGCTACCCAGGAGTTCATGAGTGCAAAAAAGTGGAACATTCTGCAATGGCCAAATCAATCACCAAATCTTAACCCAATTGAGCATGCATTTCACTTGCTCAAATCCAGACTTAAGACGGAAAGACCCACAAACAAGCAAGACCTGAAGGCTGCGGCTGTAAAGGCCTGGCAAAGCATTAAGAAGGAGGAAACCCAGCGTTTGGTGATGTCCATGGGTTCCAGACTTAAGGCAGTGATTGCCTCCAAAAGGATTCGCAACAAAATATTGAAAATAAAAATATTTAGTTTGGGTTTGGTTTATTTGTCCAATTACTTTTGACCTCCTAAAATGTGGAGTGTTTGTAAAGAAATGTGTACAATTCCTACAATTTCTATCAGATATTTTTGTTCAAACCTTCAAATTAAATGTTACAATCTGCACTTGAATTCTGTTGTAGAGGTTTCATTTCAAATCCAATGTGGTGGCATGCAGAGCCCAACTCGCGAAAATTGTGTCACTGTCCAAATATTTCTGGACCTAACTGTATATATATATATATATATATATATATATTTTATTTTTTTTTGCTCAATTAAAAATAAATAATATTTAAGAAAACATTAAACCATTAATACTTTAAATTTTTTTCAATTATTGATTTTTTTTTTTTTTTGTTGGATGACACCTTCCCTTTAAGATCGCAATTCTTCTGTGCAGATCACTTCTGGTCAGACGTCTCCAAACAGTACATGGAAGTAGCTATGTTCCACTGGTTGCTGCCAGTTCTAAACTGATAGCACTTCTGGGCATCTTTAGATTTTGAGGGAAAGTAAGAATGATGGCCTCGGATTCATCAAAGTGATTACACTAAAATTCTGGCATAAATCCAGGGGCGGACATATCTTTAGTACAACCTGTGCAGCTGCATAGGGGCCCAATAGGTAAGGGGGTCCATGACCACCTCCAAAGCAGGTGGAATTGTTCAACATGATGAGCTATGGGACTTTAAAGGGTCCTTATATCCCTTTTCTGTCTGTGTCTGTTTGTGATAGGTTACAAAATGTTGGTGAACTTTGGCTTTTTTCTTTCAGCTTCACCAAGCTATGCCTACATAGAAAGAGTTGAAGAATAGGAGAAAAAGACACTGCACATGCAAACAGGGGCACACCAATTATATATGTGCATAACAAAAAGACCTTTATTCAGTACCAATACACGATTAAAAACAATTAAAAGAGTGACAGTAAGAGCGACACACAAGAGCGATGCAATCCCCAAATATTATACAATCAGAAGACTCAAAATGCAATAACATCAAATATATATCAATATATCATGCAAGAACCGTTGCAGACCACCTAGAATAGTAAAAATAAGCAATAACTGAATCATGAGGATATAGTGAATAAAGATGTCCTAAATGCTGGTGTCTAGAAAACAGTACGTATTGAGTATTTTACATGCACCTATTCAGTGATAAACCTTATTTAGATCTTATACAAGACAAATATATCATAACCCAGAACGAAAATGAGCATATAGTAAGGCTGGCACACAGGTAATGTGACACCGGAGAATAAAATGCCTATGGTAATTAAATAGAGTAGAATGGTCCCCTGTATGACCACAAAAGCCTGTCACTTCCAAATGGGAGCAGTAACTACTGTGTTTCCCGAAAATAAGACCTCCCCCGAAAATAAGACCTAGCAGGATTTTTCAGGGAGGCTTAAATATAAGACATCCCCCTAAAATAAGACCTAGTTGCGGTCAATAATGAAGTGTCATGCAACAGTAAAAAAGTTAAAGACACTGCAGGACACTTCATTATAGACAGCGGACACCCCCAAAGGACAGAAGAAAGAGGATAGAAAACCCCACGATCATACTCACCAGGCACCGACCGGGAGCAGGTGAGCGCATCAAGGGCCTGCGGCGGAACACATACGCACACACTCATCAGATCACACACACACACACTCTACAGATCGCATCCACACACTCACCACATCCAGCGATATTGCTTGCTTCTTGGCGACGTAAGGACCTGCGACGCTGTGCAGTGAGCTTCCAGGACCTGCCAGAGGATCACATGGCCGGAAGCACGTGGAATCTCCGGATGTTGTGAGTGTGTGTGTGACGCCCTGGCCGGGCCAGGAAGTTACAAATAGGCCCCTACACAACACCTTCCCTCACAGGTAACAGCAGCTGACCTTCAAAACCCTAGTCACCCCCCCCCTCAGGGCTAGATAGACACACCAGGGGGCGGAAACAGGCGGTTGGAAGACGCCCACCGAGGAGTCTAGGCAGCCCGGGGCGGGAAAGTCAATAGACAAGTGTTAGAGTTCAAGTTGGAGTGGAGTGTGGGCTGGAGCTGTGTCCAGCTCCAGCAGAGGCGAAGACCCCAAATTGAACGGCACCAGGGTAGGCGCCCTGGTGCCATTGGCTAGGAGGCAGATGGCGGTCTCCATCTGCAGAAGCCGGGAAGACGGCTCGGTGGAACCGAGGTGGACCGGTACAGGGTTGTAGCCTGCCAGTACTGACCCAGGGAACCGACTCGGAAACCGGAGCACACAGGGGGGTACACGGACCCTGAAGCCGGGACCAGAAGCGACTCGAACCGGTTAATTTACCGATTGAGGCCAGGACTAGAGTTCCTGTCCCACCCAAAGTCCCTATTAGAAGACAACAGCCCACCAAGGGGAATAGAAGGCCACCGCCAGGACTCAGAGATCCCACGGGCCAGCATCTGCGGGCAAGGGCTCCTTAGGCCACATCCCGCCTTGAGCGGACTCCTGAAGTTGCAAGCTCAGGCAGTCCACCGTTCTAAAAAGGTGCAAGAGAAAGACAGAGACCACCAGCCGGGTGGGGGAACCAGAACGCAGCCGGCTGCGGGCACCGACCACCATCACCTTGGTTTGCCACTGACTCGTGTGTTTCCTTAATAGTGAGTACACCAGCACCCTGCGGTCGCCCATCTCCCTGCACCAAACCCTAACGGGTCCCGGGCCACCATCCCTGCCCACGAAGGGGTTAACAACTTGCTGCATAACATCTCCCCGGGCGCCCCGTAACTGCAGCGGTGGTGTCCAACCTCACCACACACCGTGGGTGGCGTCACGAACTTAATACGGCTCAGCCCATACATATACATCCTACGTCCACCATCCCCCACCATTTTCATTCGGAGTGTCCATGGGATCCCCCGGGTCCGGAGACCCTCAAGCCACCTACCGGAAGGTCCGGATCCGAGCAGCGGTAGGCTACTGGCACGGGGGCGGCACATGTGCCCGCGATTGTACCGGTATGTGCGATTTTGTGAGTGTATGTGATCGCATGTGTGAGTGTATGTGATCGGATGTGTGACAGTGTGTTCTGATGTGTGACTGTGTTCTGATGTGTGAGTGTCGGCCAGACGCAGGGGAGCACAGCTGCAGGGAGATCACAGGGAGGAATGATGTGGAATGTGATGTATGTGTGTGTGTGAGTGTCAGCCAGATGCAGGGGAGCAGAACTGCTGGGAGATCACAGGGAGGAATGATGTGGCATCTGATGTGTGTGTGTCTGTATGAGTATGAGTGTGAGTGTGATGTGATCTATGCGAATGTCAGCCAGATGCAGGGGAGGACGGCGTGCAGCACACCTGCTGGGAGATCAGGGAGATCTGAGAGCCACACAAACGCCTAGGGCTGGTAAGTATGACAATCCTGGGAAGGGGTGGTCTGCTTTCTGTGGGGGGTAAACTTACCCCCAACCATGTTTCCTTGAGAAAAGACACCCCCTGAAAATAAGACCTAGTGCTTTTTTCAGGGCGAAAAAAAAAAGATAAGACAGTGTCTTATTTTTGGGGAAACAGGGTAAATGATGATAAATGACAGGTGCAAATTTCCTAACTGCTGATATATAGAAGGACAATATATATAGAATAAGTAGCGTACACCTGTTCTGTGATGAACTTTATCATGTTCTAATGTCAAAATAGGACATATTAAGGCTACAAGATATGACCCAAAGAGAGGACCAGCACATAGTAGAGCTGACACATAAATAATGAGGCAAAATATATAGTGCCTATAGTGCCTTGATCAAATGAAAATAGTCACCTGCAGCACAGCCATAACATGTCTCACCCAGGTATAAGCCAAGTGCATGCGCCCCAGGACCAGCACAGAAAGAAATTTTATAATCCGCAGCCTGAGAGGTAAAAGCCTATAGAACCCAAACAAGGTGGCCTGCAGTTAAGCATGGCATGAGGTGAACGACCATGGGGGAAGGGCAAAAAACGCTCAGGGTGGGTGCCTATATTCGCTATATCCTCATGATTCAGTTATTGGTTATTTTAACTTCTCTAGGTGGTCTGCACGATATATTGATATATATTTGATGTTATTGTATTTTGAGTCTTCTTCTGATTGTATAACATTTGGGGATTGCATTGCTCTTGTGTGTGGTCTTTTACTGTCACTCTTTTATTGTTTTTAATCATGTTTTGGTACTGAATAAAGGTTTTTTATTATTCACATATATAATTGGTGTGCCCTTGTTTGCATGGGCAGTGTCTTTTTCTCCTATTCTTTAATTCATGCCCCACTGCACCTAGGGAGCACGTAATTTTTATCCTGCAACAGTATTATGGTGGTGCGATCCAACTCTTGCTTTCAGAGTACATAGAAAAAGTTGGGGAAGTATAGCATGACAAGCTGCGGCCTTCCCATAGACAAAAAATGTTATCCCAGCTTTCGCCTGTAATATTTGTGGTGAGGTGCATGCCACTTTTCTGAATCGTTAATGGGCATGCACCTCAAAGAGTCAGGTGCCTCTGACTCAAGCACGCACCCTCATTGTGATTAGCACGTATGTGGCGCCCCTGACCTGGTCAGGCACCACTGAGTACTGCACCCATGCTGGGGACAGTACAAAACAGGTAATCCAGAAGGCTGACCGAGGTGTGACTACACAGGCGCATAGTGATCAGGTCTCACACATGTACCTTTGGGAGGACCCCTGGGGATCCCAGGAGGGGGCAAAGCCTCCATCTCCACTCAAGGGGTGTGGTAGAGAGCCTGGTTGCTAGGTGACGTAGGCAAGAACAGGAGAGGAGGGAAGAGTGAGCCGAGATCAGTTGAGTGGTGAAGTTCAGGGAGAGCAGAAGCAGACCCTGTAGCTCTACACAATTCTGACAACGTACGCGCAGTGACTACCGACGGGGGAGATCGGTCACCTGGTAGTGCTGCCCGAAATCCACCCACGACTAAAGAGAGAGCAACGGAGTGGAGAGTAAGGAGACTGTCAGGGAGATACCAGGCCCAAACGGGTAGCAGGTCCCAGTGCAGGGATAGATCCACCTGTCCTTTGCCAAACCTGCATGAGGGGGCACTTTACACCCCCAAGACAACACCACAGAGTCCGCAGCCACGTAGCAAAGTGAGGGCCCATAGCTCACAGGAGGCAAGCAGCCGGAGTGACCTGGTCCAGGCTACAAGCAAACGGGCCAAAAAGAAGGGGAGAGAGGCACCAGCAACTTCCCTGGGCGACCCCAGCAGGGCTTCAAGCAGGGGTTACCCCAAAACACAACGGGCTAAGGAAGGCGAGTTGGTAGTCACCCTCACAAGGCAGCCTGAAGGACACCTGGTTCCAGCCTGGTTCATCCCAGCTACGCCCGGGTTACTCACCCTGCCACCATCAGTGAGTAAAACCCCTGAAAGACATCCTGCTTGTGCGTGTGAGTCATTCTGCGACTTGTAGTTCCACACACCTACACGGGACCCTGGGACATGCCTCACTCTCAGGAGGCTATTACAACTGACTGCACCCACTATCAGCCCCAGGCACCCCTAACCTGCAGTGGCGGTCTCCACTGACCGCAATTCTGAGAGTGGCGTCACGACAATCAAAATAGAGGATTTCCTACCTGTGACAAGATCCAGCCGCGTGGAGTCCCTGAAGGTAATGCATAGCTGCACCGACACCGAGCCTCGGGGCCCCACATATCTGGCGTCACGAACAGGATAAGGACTAGACCTGTTCAGACAGGTGACCATGTGCCTGGGCGGTCCGCTTGGAAAATTGGAAGCGCCGCCATATTGCCACCATGAAAAGCGCGCTGAAAAACAACAGCAGCCCGCGCTGGGAGAAGTTACCGCCCACGAAGAGGTGTGGCTACCCAGAGATCCCCTGCAGAGTTCTGGTCTCGCAAGTGATGAGAGCGGAAGCGTTCAGAGATGTCGGGAAAGAAAGAGAGCCAGAAGCCTGCTACTAGGAGAAGGAGACGCAGAGGAGATGGCGTCTGAACGCAGAGACCCAGAGCCAAGCTCCGCTGCCTGGTGGTATCGGGAACTTGCCCAGTTTTGCGACCGACTGGAGGCCAGGGTCGTATGGCAGATCAGCGAGGGACGCACGGAGCTTCTGGAGATGGCTGCAGCGGTTCAGGCCTATGAGAGGGGAACCGCACGACGAGTGCCAGACCGAGCGGCGACGACTCAGACCCCGATGATGTTACCGATGGGTGAGTCCTGTGTTGCCACTGCCAGCGCGAGTGCCCCGACCCCTGCTTCCACGCCCGCGGCCCCTGGAGAGATGCCCGGCGCGGCGACGCTGAACCAGGCCGCAGCCACGCCAGGTGCGGCCCGCCAAGCCCAGGCCGCCGCAGCGATGCCCTGCCCGGCCCACAAAGATCCGGCTGCCACCGCGACCCTCCTCCACGCCGCAGGTGTGACGCTGACCCAGGCCGCCGCCATGCTAGGCCCGGCCCGCCAAGACCCCACCGCAGCAGTGACGCTCGTCCGCGCCGCAAGTGAGGTGCTGAACCAGGCCGCAGCCACGCCAGGTGCGGCCCGCCAAGCCCAGATCGCTGCAGCGATGCCCAGCCCGGCCCGCCAAGAACCGGCCGCAACAGCGACGCTGACTCAGGTCGCTGCGGCGACGCCCAGCTCAGCCCGCCAAGAACCGGCTGCAACTGCGACGCTGATCCAGGCCGCCGCCATGCCAGGCTCGGCTCGCCAAGACCAGGCCGTCGCCATGTTAGGCCCGGCCCGCCAAGACAAGACTATACAGCTATTTACCCCGGCCTGCAAGGCCAGAGCAGACACCGCTCCCCAGTCCAAGGAAGTCCCTGCTGGGATGTCCCTGCTGGGGGAGGACCCCGAATACTGGAAGCTGAAGGCTGATCTAGAGGCCCACTTCCCAAAGGAGATGGTGGACCGGTATCTGCTCCCCCCGCATACCCACAGGAAGACTCCTGCAACATCCACGCCAAAGAGTCCACCGCCCTGGCCTGCTGATGAACATCCATCCCTAGCGCTGCCACAAGAGGAGTGCTCAGAAGAACTAAGGGGGAGGGGAGGCCAGGAAGCTGAGAAGCTGACCCCAGAGCCATCAGCAGTGGATGCAGCACCAGTCCAAGAGCCAGAGATGCTGCCGTACTCCCGCTGGGATGAAGAGGGTCCGACATCCTCCGCTGAGGAAGATCTGTCCAGATACATCACCTGGGAGCCTGCAAGCGGTGAGGTGGCAGCCAGGCAGGACCCAGCCCGCAGGACACGGCGCCGCAGCAGGACAAGGGATCCACCCGCACAGCAGTCTCCCGAGGAGAAGGACGAGGTCACGGCCAGAGACTTAGAGGAAAAGCGGTCCTTGAGAAGGGCCAAATCCCAGGTCAGAGGCCCACTTTGTCGAGGAGTTGTAGAAGACTTCAGTCTAAGGTCTGGATATGGCTTTATAGTAGCACCTGGTGTAAAGGAGGGCATATTTGTAAGCAGGAGAGACGTTAGAGCCCATTTGCCCAGAGGACACCCAGGAAGAGACCTACGGAAGGGAGATTTGGTCGAGTTCACAAAACATCAAGGAGAAAGAGGGTGGTACGCACTGGATGTCATACCATGTACCAGGAACCCCTACAGAGATCCTGTTATCTCTACAACAGATGATGACGACAGGTGCCAAAGCCCAATAGGCAAGAGCCCTGGTAAACAAGAGTAAAGTTAAATACGAAAGTACAGCAAGTTAAAGTTTGAAGTTTGCAACGTTACAGAAAAGTTTAAGAAATGTGCCCACATGAACTGATGTGAGAAAATCCTTTTGCACCTCGTGTATGGACCATAGGCTATGAACTGTCTATAGCCACAAACTCTCGCAGTGTTTATAGTTACCCCAGAGGTACAACCACTACCAGGGAGCACGCCTGTTTATGGGGCCTGGCTCTCCACCACAAAGAGGGTACCTGGTCAGCACCAACTGTGGAGGCCGCCTCTGCATCCTGCCAGAAGAGGCTGAAGGCGCGGCTCCACCAGGCCAGGTATACCCTGAAACCACCAGACCATGAAAGCCGCCTCTACATCCTGCCAGAAGTGGCTGAAGGCGCGGCCAACGGGAGAGGCAGATGGGAAGAAAGGTCTGGGGAAGCTGATGGCCCAGACCTGGTTACCAAAAGAAACCGGTGACCTGCCGCCTGAGAGGGTTTAGGGTGGGTTAACGGACTTGTGGGTGGAGGGTGGTGATGTATGGTACCTGATGGTTTTAAAACGTTTTACCATGTCTTACTGTTTTACGCATTTTAAAATGTTGTCTTGCAGCCCGAGGACGTGCTGGTGATAACTAAGGGGGAATGTGGCGCCCCTGACCTGGTCAGGCACCACTGAGTACTGCACCCATGCTGGGGACAGTACAAAACAGGTAATCCAGAAGGCTGACCGAGGTGTGACTACACAGGCGCATAGTGATCAGGTCTCACACATGTACCTTTGGGAGGACCCCTGGGGATCCCAGGAGGGGGCAAAGCCTCCATCTCCACTCAAGGGGTGTGGTAGAGAGCCTGGTTGCTAGGTGACGTATGCAAGAACAGGAGAGGAGGGAAGAGTGAGCCGAGATCAGTTGAGTGGTGAAGTTCAGGGAGAGCAGAAGCAGACCCTGTAGCTCTACACAATTCTGACAACGTACGCGCAGTGACTACCGACGGGGGAGATCGGTCACCTGGTAGTGCTGCCCGAAATCCACCCACGACTAAAGAGAGAGCAACGGAGTGGAGAGTAAGGAGACTGTCAGGGAGATACCAGGCCCAAACGGGTAGCAGGTCCCAGTGCAGGGATAGATCCACCTGTCCTTTGCCAAACCTGCATGAGGGGGCACTTTACACCCCCAAGACAACACCACAGAGTCCGCAGCCACGTAGCAAAGTGAGGGCCCATAGCTCACAGGAGGCAAGCAGCCGGAGTGACCTGGTCCAGGCTACAAGCAAACGGGCCAAAAAGAAGGGGAGAGAGGCACCAGCAACTTCCCTGGGCGACCCCAGCAGGGCTTCAAGCAGGGGTTACCCCAAAACACAACGGGCTAAGGAAGGCGAGTTGGTAGTCACCCTCACAAGGCAGCCTGAAGGACACCTGGTTCCAGCCTGGTTCATCCCAGCTACGCCCGGGTTACTCACCCTGCCACCATCAGTGAGTAAAACCCCTGAAAGACATCCTGCTTGTGCGTGTGAGTCATTCTGCGACTTGTAGTTCAACACACCTACACGGGACCCTGGGGCATGCCTCACTCTCAGGAGGCTATTACAACTGACTGCACCCACTATCAGCCCCAGGCACCCCTAACCTGCAGTGGCGGTCTCCACTGACCGCAATTCTGAGAGTGGCGTCACGACAATCAAAATAGAGGATTTCCTACCTGTGACAAGATCCAGCCGCGTGGAGTCCCTGAAGGTAATGCATAGCTGCACCGACACCGAGCCTCGGGGCCCCACACGTACAACGCCAGTCTTGTTGAATTGGTGCCAATGTGTTTTTCTTCGATTTCAGTAAGTTTCTTTGGCTGACCACTGTTTCTACAGTCCTCAGCATTTCTTGGTGCTTCTGCAAAAGAGCTGGAATGGCACATCTTCAAATTCTAGTCCTCTTAAATCTTTCCCTGGGAGAAAATAAACTGAGACAATATAATTTCCTTGTGTCTAGTTGCTGTGCTCATTATTGTCATAGTGCACTCTAAGGTGGGCTTTGCACGTTGCGACATCGGTAACAATGTGTTACCGATGCTGCAGCGATAGTCCCCGCCCCCGTCGCCGGTGCGATATCTTGTGATTGCTGCCATAGCGAACATTATGGCCACGCCAGCTTCACATGCACTCACCTACCCTGCGACGTCGCTGTGGCCGGCGAACCGCCTCCTTACTAAGGGGGCAGGTCGTGCGGCATCATAGCGATGTCACATGGCTGGCAGCCAATAGAAGCGGAGGGCCGGAGATGAGCGGGACGTAAATATCCCGCCCACCTCCTTCCTTCCGCAAAGCCAGCCGGGACGAAGGTAGGAAATGTTCCTCGCTCCAGCGGCTTCACACACAGCGATTTGTGCTACCTGCTGGAACGAGGAACAACATCGTACCGTCGCAGCAGCGGCATTATGGAAATGTCGGACCCTACACCGATCATAAAATAACGACGCTTTTGCGCTTGTTAATCGTATGTAAAAGACTTTACACACTACGATGTTGACAGTGATGCCGGATGTGCGTCACTTTCGATTTGACCCCACCAACAGCGCACCTGCGATATCGTAGTGTGCAAAGCCCGCCTAAGGATCAGTAGGCAAGCACCTGTGCTGATAAGGCATCATCCAAAAATGAGACAACTAAATTACAATTTAACTAACCCAGTGTTGTTGCACTAAGTGCACAACATCTTCGAGCACTTGGATTGTATGGTTTGTTTTCTGCCCACAAATCCTTCCTAAAGTTGGTGTCATACAAGTCCAAAATATGATCCACTTGTAGGGCTACTACTGCCACATGTAGATTAAGTTGATGCAGCTTTGCACAATACAGCTCTGCAAAGTGATTGTAGTGAAGAATCCCTCTCATCAAAAATGGTAAACTAAGGGGCGTAATGATCACGGTTGCAGAAGTTGCGACCGGGCCTGGGGGTAGAGGGGGCCCACTAAACCCAGCTCCTACTTCAGCTGGATGTGCTTCCAATGACGCACATCCAGTTAAAAAGCTTTGCAGCCCAGAATGATGACATATATTCCAGTATTGGGAACATATATACCAGGATGGGAATCATATATATTAGGATGGGGGACATATATAACAGGATGGGGGACATATTTATCAGGATGGGTTGAAGTTATTGACATATATACCTGAATATACAGTATATACCAGGATGCGGATATATATATACCAAGATGGGGACATAAATACCAGGATGGGGACATATATATCAGGATAGGGACATATATATCAGGATGGGGATATATATACAAAGATGAGCCCATAATGAAGACCTATATACAAGGATGTGGACATATATATTAGGAGAGGCTCAGAATGGGGACATATAAATACCAGGATGTGGGACATATATAGAAGGATAGGCCCAGGATAAGGACATTTATACCAGGATGGGCCAAGGATGGGGACATATATACCAGGATGGGGCCCTGGATGGGGACATATACCAGGATGGGGAACATACATACCAGGATGGTCCCAGAATGAGAACATATATACCAGGATGATGAACATATATACTAGGATGGAGACATATATACCAGGATGGGGACATTTAAAGCAGGGTGGGACAAGGATGAGAGACACATATACCAGAATGAGTAAAGGATGAGGATATATATACCAGGATGGGTGGCATACTTACCAGGGTGGGTCCAGGATGAGGACAGATATACCAGGATGGGCCAAAGAGGGGGACATATATACCAGGAAGGGCCAATGATGGGGACATATATACCAGGATATGGACATATAAACCAGGATGGGCCTAGAATGTGGATATATATACCAGGATGGGGGTATATATACAACTATGAAGGATATCTATAACAGGATGAACCCAGGATGAGGGACATACTGTATATACGAGGTTGGAGGACATTTATACCAGGATAGGGAACATATATACTAGGATGGGCTAGCATGGGATTAGCGGACCCACTGGGCCATAGCCCACCAAATACCTAAAGGAGCTGGACTGCGGAACCACACTTGTTTTTCCCCAGAGCCTCTAATGGTTGCTGCACTGCATCTGCGTGTCCATGTGTGCACCCTATAGCCATTCCCAGGAGACCTGTGTGGCATGCGCAGGCCCTAGGAGATAGTAGCATGGATCGGGGATGAGGTAGCCACCACAGGACAGCTGGGCAGGTGAGAGTGCCAATGTCACTGTCAGGGTAGGGGGGCAGGACAGTGCAGGGACGCCGGTATGGACATTACAATTGGGACATATATACCAGGATTGGAGATATAAATACTAGGATGGGCCCAGAATGAGGACATACTGTATATACCAGGATGGGGGGCAAATATACCAGGATGAAGGATATATATATATATATATATATATAGCAGGATGAACCCAGGATGAGGGACATATATACCAGGATGGAGGACATATACACCGTGATAGGGAAGATATATACTAGGATGGGCTAACATGGGATTAGCGGACCCACTGGGCCATAGCACACCAAATACTTAAAGGGGTTGACTGCGGAACCACATTTGTTTTTCCCCAGAGCCTCTAATGGTTGTTGCACTGCATCCACATGCCCATGTGCGCACCCTATGGCCATTCCCAGGAGACCTGTGTGGCATGCGCAGGCCCTGGGAGATAGCAGCGTGGACATTACGGTATGGGCATTACAATGGGGACATATATACCAGGATGGGCCCAAGATGGAGAACATATATACCAGGATGGGGGACATATATATCTGAATGAGGACATATATAAAAGCATGGGGAACATATATACTAGATTAGGGACATATACCAGGATGTGGGACATATATACCAGGATGGGCCCAACGTGGTGAACATATATACCAGGAGGGGCCCAGGATGGGGATGTATAAACCAGGATAGGCCCAGGATGAAGGCATATAAACCAGGATGGGAGACCAATATATCTGAAAAAGGGCATATATAAAAGGATGGAAAACATGTTCACTGGATTAGGGACATATACCAGAATGGGGGATATATATACTAGAATGAACTATGATGGGGACATATATACCAGGATATGTACAGGGTGAGTAATATATATACCAGTAAGGGGCAAGGATTGGGAAATAAAACACTAGGATGGACCCAGGATGAAGAGCTATATAACAGGATGGGACCCAGGATGGGAATATATACCAGGATTGGAGATATAAATACTAGGATGGGCCCAGAATGAGGACATAAATACCAGGATGGGGAACATATATACCAGGATGGGGAATATAAATCCAGATGGGCTCTGGATGAGGGACATATATACCAGGATGGGAGATATAAATACTAGGATGGGCCCAGAATGAGGACATACTGTATATACCAGGATGGGGGGCAAATATACCAGGATGAAGGATATATATATTTAGCAGGATGAACCCAGGATGAGGGACATATATACCAGGATGGAGGACATATACACCGTGATATGGAAGATATATACTAGGATGGGCTAGCATGGGATTAGCGGACCCACTGGGCCATAGCACACCAAATACTTAAAGGGGTTGACTGCGGAACCACACTTGTTTTTCTCCAGACCCTCTAATGGTTGTTGCACTGCATCCACATGCCCATGTGCGCACCCCATGGCCATTCCCAGGAGACCTGTGTGGCATGCGCAGGCCCTGGGAGATAGCAGCGTGGACCGGGGATGAGGTAGCCACCACAGGACAGCTGGGCAGGTGAGAGTGCCAATGTCCCTGTCAGGGTAGGGGGGCAGGACAGTGTAGGGACGCCGGTATGGGCATTACAATGGGGACATATATACCAGGATGGGCCCAAGATGGAGAACATATATACCAGGATGGGGGACATATATATCTGAATAAGGACATATATAAAAGCATGGGGAACATAGATACTAGATTAGGGACATATACCAGGATGTGGGACATATATACCAGGATGGGCCCAGCGTGGTGAACATATATACCAGGATGGGCCCAGGATGGGGATGTATAAACCAGGATGGGCCCAGGATGAACGCATATAAACCAGGATGGGAGACCAATATATCTGAAAAAGGGCATATATAAAGGGATGGAAAACATGTACACTGGATTAGGGACATATACCAGAATGGGGGATATATATATATACTAGAATGAACCATGATGGGGACATATATACCAGGATATGTACAGGGTGAGGAATATATATACCAGTAAGGTGCAAGGATTGGGAAATAAAACACCAGGATGGACCCAGGATGAAGAGCTATATAACAGGATGAGACCCAGGATGGGAACATATACCAGGATTGGAGATATAAATACTAGGATGGGCCCAGAATGAGGACATAAATACCAGGATGGGGAACATATATACCAGGATGGGTAATATAAATCCAGATGGGCTCTGGATGAGGGACATATATACCAGGATGGGAGGTATATATGCCAGGATGGGCCCGAGGTGGGGGACATATATACCAGGATGAGCCAAGAATTCTTATTATTTATTATTATAGCGCCATTTATTCCATGAGGTTTTTTTTACAAGTAAAAAGGGTATGCATAAAAAATAAGTAAGTACAATACTCATGAACAATACAAAGACTGGTCCAGGAGAAAAGAGGTCCCTGCCCTCAAGAGCTCACAGCCTACAGGGGATAGGGACATATATATACCAGGAAGGGAACATATAAACCAGGTTGGGTGCAGGATGCGACCATATAATATTCAAGGATGGGGGGACATGTTTACCAGGATGGGGGACACATTTACCAGAATGAGACCTAGGATGGGAGACATATATATCAGGGTCGGGGACATATTTACCAAGATAGGGGATATATTTACTAGGATGGGGGACATATTTTCCAGGAAGAGTTTGACTGTCCCTCATCCAGTGTTAAGCCTCCAGCACATCTGTTTCTGTTTCAGTTAATGTCTGTACTCCAACCTCCATGTGAAATTGATGATCATTACAACTTGTTTAGTATAATTGGTTAGCCATACTGTACACATACCTGACTATAATCCTACAAGATCCTTGACTTTGTATACTTTACCTAGAAGATCTGATGATATATTGAAGGCAAAGTGTAGGCACATCTAACATTGATTTGATTAGATTTCTCTTTTGATCATTTGCTTTGAATTGTATTAATTGATCAAAATAAACTATTAACACTTCTATTTTTTTAAAGCATTTTTACTCTGCAGCATTTTTTCAATACCTACCCAAAGTTTTGCACAATACTGAATCTAAAAAAATAGGACATGTCATGAATTCCAATATAACAGATTTTTAATGCATTTGCTAAGTAAAAGTCGCCATTGCAGTTAAACATACAGCATAGTTGCCAAAAAACTGACAAGAGCCCAATTACTGAAATATTACTTTTTATTGTTTTAATCATAATACCAAATAAAATGTAAATGTTTGATTAAATGATAAGCAGTAACAGAGAGCCCACCATGTGGTCTATGATTATAGCACAGTTACAGGAGACAATACTGGCCAATGTAGTATAATTAGAACAGATTGCAAATACTAAACTCGAACAATAACGGCTTGTGATATTAATAAATATTTCTATTCAATCATTTCTAGTCAGATCAGTCAAACATTTCCGTGCAAACATTGAACATAAAGTACTAACAGTTTAGTAAATGAGGCCAATTAATACATTTCTATGAATCTGACATCATTTGTCATGCGGCACACCAAATGTTTTATTGTAAAGCCCCAATGGAAAATCAGTTCAATCTCATCAGATGAAATATAATGAGATTTTAAAAGTATGAATAATAAATGTTATGATTCACATTGGAACTTCAACTCTTCTGAAGACACAATTATGTATCGTCTTCACCGCTGACCCCAGAGCTCTTCTGTAGACCTCTCTGCAGTATATATACATTGGCAGTGATATTTGTTGTTCCCTGGATATATTGTGACAGTAATTTGAGTAATTTGACAATTCCACTCTCAATTTCAACTCAGCTCTTCCCTATCTGTCATGGTGTGGAGAATGTTGGCTGTCAGGGGAAGGAAGCTGAGGCAGAAGTTCAAGTATAGGAGATGTTCGGGATGGTCAATTATGTCGGAAATTCTGAGAAATAAATCAATTAGTTACAATAAAAATCAACTTTTTTTTTAAACCCCAATGCAGTTTTTAAAGTATTTTTTGATCCAAAAGCAGAAGTGGGCATCAGACAAAAAGGAAAAGTATAAGTCCTTACTTTATATTTTTTTATTTTTACTTTTTATCTTTACATTACAGTTTATATAAGGGAAATGTATAAATAGGTACTTTCTTGAATTCAAATCACAAACAGGAGGGTCTAGTAGGGAAAAATATATCCTGAGCTTATCAAATATCACATTTATTTAGTTCGATTAAAGAACCCACCATTCTTAAAGTACTGGGCACAATGATGTAGAGTTATTCTGACTCACGGATATGTAGAACGCGATGGCGCCTGAACTAGCCATTTTCTTCCTGTGCTATTCGTATTCCCTGTACTCACGTTCATATAGGTTCCTCAGATAGTTTAACTCAGCTACAATCTCATTGTAAGAAGACTCCAGGAAAAGATGGATGTTAACTGAAATCTTGTATTGATGATGAATATAGCAGGTAAAAAGAGTGAATCTTCTAAGAGTGAGTACAACATGTTACATAAGATGGCTGCTACAACACACTACATGGAGAAGAAGGGTGGGGAATGCTGATATCACAGAGCTACAGGGTGGAGGAAGGGCCAAAATACAGGGAAAGTCAAACCTTCTACCTAGGAACAGAAATGAAATACACAGCAATGGAAACATTGAATAATTACCAAATCGTGGGACATGACAAGAGTATCTACGCGCTACGTGTTTAACCTTAATCATAGTATATGCGCTGAGTGTGGTTATCTCTATTTCAATCTCAGTTGTTAATTGTTGGGTGTTCTGCACCACCAATCAGAGCTGACGCTACTAAATGAAAAGAAAAAATAAATATTGAAATACAATGTGTAAGATATCCATCACAAATATCAGGAAAATGGTAAAGATAAAAAAAGAAAATATTATAAAAATGCCTCAATATTGTAATATGAGGTCATGCCTTATATTTAAGCCACTAGGCACTAAACATTTAGATTCTCTATTTAGTTTTTTGAATCTATGGTCCCCTTCATGTATTGGTTAATAAACCTTCTATATTCCAAACTTGATGTCTGTCAAGTCTCCTATGTGTTTGAAGAAATACACTGTGTGCAGAATTATTAAGCAAATGAGTATTTTGATCACATGATAATTTTTATTGATAAGATATGATAATTTTTATACATGTTGTCCTACTCCAAGCTGTATAGGCTTGAGAGCCAACTACCAATTAAGTAAATCAGGTGATGTGCATCTCTGTAATGAGTAGGGGTGTGGTGTAATGACATCAACACCCTATATAAGGGGTGCATACTTATTAGGCAACTTCCTTTCCTTTGGCAAAATGGGTCAGAAGAGAGATTTGACGGACTCTGAAAAGTCCAGAATTGTGAGATGTCTTGCAGAGTGATGCAGCAGTCTTGAAATTGCCAAACCTTTGAAGCGTGATCACCGAACAATCAAGCGTTTCATGGCAAATAGCTAACAGGGTCGCAAGAAGCGTGTTGGGCACAAAAAGGCGCAAAATAACTGACCATGAATTGAGGAAAATCAAGTGTGAAGCTGCCAAGATGCCATTTGCCACCAGTTTGGCCATATTTCAGAGCTGCAACGTTACTGGAGTATCAAAAAGCACAAGGTGTGCCATACTCAGGGACATGGCCAAGGTAAGGAAGGCTGAAAAACGACAACCTTTGAACAAGAAACATAAGATAAAACGTCAAGACTGGGCCAAAAAATATATTAAGAATGATTTTTCAAAGGTTTTATGGACTGATGAAATGAGAGTGACTCTTGATGGGCCAGATGGATGAGCCAGAGGCTGATCAGTAAAGGGCAGAGAGCTCCACTCCAACTCAGACGCCAGCAAGGTGGAGGTGGGGTACTTGTATAAGCTGGTATCATCAAAGATGAACTTGTGGGACCTTTTCGGGTTGAGGATGGAGTGAAGCTCAACTCCCACACACCTACTGCCAGTTTATGGAAGACAACTTCTTCAAGCAGTGGTACAGGAAGAAGTCGTTATCTTTCAAAAAAACATGATTTTCATGCAGGTCAATGCTCGATCACATGCATCCAACTACTCCACAGCGTGGCTGGCCAGTAAAGGTCTAAAAGATGAAAAAATAATGACATGGCCCCCTTGTTCACCTGATCTAAACCCAATAGAGAACCTGTGGTCCCTCATAAAATGTGAGCTCTAGAGGGAGGGAAACAGTACACCTCTCGGAACAGTGTCTGGGAGGCTGTGGTGGCTGCTGCACACAATGTTAATCAGAAACAGATCAAGCAACTGACAGAATCTATGGATGGTAGGCTGTTGAGTGTCATCATAAAGAAAGGTGTCTATATTGGTCTCTAATTTTTTGGGGTTTTGTTTTTGCATGTCAGAAATGTTTATTTCTAAGTTTTGTGCAGTTATATTGGTTTACCTGGTGAAACTAAACAAGTGAGATGGGAATGTATTTGGTTTTTATTAAGCTGCCTAATAAGTCTGCACAGTAATAGTTACCTGCACAAACAGATATCCTCCTAAAGGCCTCTTTACACACAGCGACATCACTAAAACGATGTCATTGGGGTCAAGGAATTCGTGACGCACATCTGGCCTAGTTAGCGATGTTGTTGCATGTGATACCTACGTGCGATCAAAAAAGGTCGCAAAATCGTGCTAAATAATTTATCATTGACATGCTCTCCTATTCCCAAATATCGTTGCAGCGGCAGGTACGATGTTGTTCGTTGCTCCTGCGGCAGCACACATCGCTATGTGTGACACCGCAGGAACGAGGAACCTTACCTGCGGCCACCGCAATGAGGAAGAAAGGAGGTGGGCAGGATGTTCGTCCCGCTCATCTCAGCCCCTCCGCTTCGATTGGGTGGCTGCTTAGTGACGTCGCTGTGACGCCGAATGAACCGCCCCCTTAGAAAGGAGGCGGTTCGCCGGTCAGAGCGACGTCGCAAGGCAGGTAAGTAGTGTGATGGGTCCGAGCGATTTTGTGTGCCACGGGCAGCGATTTGCCTGTGACGCACAAACGATGGGGGCGGGTACGCACGCTAGCGATCTCGCTAGTGCCGCGGGCGGAGGGTCCGCGCTTGCTACGCTCGGGTCCGAGGCTGCTGCTGCTCAGTGGCTCGAGCGGTGGGCTGGACCCGGGGACTCGAGCAGCGCTCCTCGCCCACGAGTGAAAAGGGGGTTGTTTGTTTGGGGAGATAGTTCGTGACGCCACCCACGGGTTGTGGTGATGATGGGTACCACCGCTGCTGGTGACGGGGATCCCGGGAGCGATGGCAGGGAGCAGCTAGGATGTTGGTTTCCCCTCCGTGGGTAGGGCTTGGTGATCCCGGGGCCCGGTGGCGGTACAGGGAGGCTGGATGGCGGGGTGCAGGGTTGCAGGACAGCGCGGAGCGGTGCCGGATGGCACTGTTGTACTCACTCAGGCACAAATTCACAGAGTCTCTGGTGAACTAGAACCTGCCGGAGTCCACAGCCTTCGGTACGGAGGGTGTTTAAGTCCCACACACAGTGCAGCAGCCCCTGTTCTTTCCCTGCAGCCAGGTGCCTCTTTCTCCACTCTTTCTCTTTCTTTCCTCCTCAGCCGGGAACGGGGAGTCCACTCCCCTGCAGTGATCCGGGATCTCTTTCGATACCGGCGGGCCACTACCCTGCCCCGGTCACCTCAAGTTCCTTCCTCACTAACAGCCTGTCCTGGCCCTTTTGGAGCACGCTTTTGTAACAGCCCGGGAGCTACAACTCCGGGCTCCTCTCCTCTCCCTCTCCCCACACACTCTGCTCCAGCCCCTCTCTCGCTGCTCTGTTTAGATCTTACACTGGGGGGGGTGTCTGTCCTGCTGCACTGGTGTGGGGTCAGGTTACCAAGGAGGAGAATGACCTGCACTTTGTTGGATTTCTGCAGGTCTGTGACACCCTGGATTTGCCAAGGAGTCACACTAGCAAGATCGCAGCGTGTAAAGCGGCCTTAAGATAGCCAAATCTAAAAAAAAACCACTCCAACTTCCAAAAATATTAAGCTTTGATATTTATGAGTCTTTTGGGTTGATTGAGAACATAGTTGTTGATCAATAATAAAAAAAATCCGCTAAAATACAACTTGCCTAATAAGTCTGCACCCAGTGTGTATTGACTCTTGCAGTTGCTAAAGGGTTATAAACACTTTTAAAGGTCCTCACATCCAACCTCCATATTGGATCCCACAGATTATACATTCTATTACATATATTATGCAGAATGCCCAAGAAATAACAAATGATATTTAGATAGAGATAACTGCACTCAGAGCACATACTATGAATTAGGCTATACGACGAAATGCATTTGTTGCACCCAGGGATATGGGGTACTCGGTTCCGGGCAGTGTATGTCTTGGGAATGTCATGATGGTGGCCGTTACCCAGTTCCATGCCCTGGGCCCTTTTTGTAATTGGGATATTTACAGAGGATTGGTGAATAAAGTTTATTCGTGACGCCACTTGCGGTGTTGCGGCTAAGTATAGGGAGCCGCAGCTACTGAATGTCTCTACTGGGGCTGGTGGTATTGCAGCTAGTATGGTAATCCCTCTGCAAGTAGGGTTTTGCCCCAGTGGATGTATGGTGCAGTGGACGTCGGAAGAAGGAGTCCAGACAGGTATTCAGTGCAACTGGTTTACTCACTTGAGATGTTAACTGGTTGCCTGAGGCCGGCTGGTTTCGCCTCCAGGTCCCCTTCATCCCATTGCCAGTCTGGTTCTCTGGTACCTTCTTCCCCTGCACCTGCCTCTGGTAAGTGGGTCCCCGTGGTATGGAACACTGGGGGTCCCCAGTCTGTGGTTTGTCCACTTCTGTCCACCTGACAGTAGCCTGAACCCTGTGGGGTTGGAGTCTCTGGTCCGGTCCCCGGTTCTCCCTTTGCTACTGAGTCTTCTGATTCTTTAAGGTCAGCAAGGTCCTTGATGGTCCCCTTTGCTCTGCAGGTGTTAACAGGTCGGCTTGAAGCTCTTTCCTGTCCTAGGGTCCTGTACCCCATCGGTGCGTAGTTCCGGGAGTACTCCACCGTACTCCACTGGCAAACACTTCTCCTGGGTACCAGGTCACCGTCAACCCGAGTCAGGACGTTGCTCAGTCACACCTTTTCACTTTACTGTCAACTCACACACTGACTACTCTCCACAGTCTGCCCCTCCCACCTGGTCAACTAGTGGACTGGAGTGGCTCCACCTCTAGGCGGCCATCCATTGGTCCCACCCTAGCTGAGTACCATTATATGTGGGATTGTTGGGGAAAACTGGGATTACCTGGGTTTTTGTTGGGTTCTGGGTCCCTAAGGGGGTAGGCCCTGCATCCTTGTGGGGATGCAGAACCTTGTAGCACCCTGATGGCTTCAGGGGAGCTACACATAGGTTCACTACTTAATTGTGTCTTCTGCTTTAAGAATGGTGTTTTTTTAATCTAGGAATATGTTTTTCCATGCTGGACCCTCCTATTCACTTTTTTATAATTACTGCAATTGCTAGCAAGCATTGTATGTTTCCACAGTGTAAATAGACATTCTACTAATTGTCACTAATAACTATATCTAATAGAGGTCATGATTTAGGGAATGATCATGTAGCTTATCAAATATATGTTTAGTTCATTATCACCGCCAACGATAGACTTCAAGGACGGTGGTAAGCATCAGCCACTGTTGTCACCAGATGAGTCTTTGGTGGTGTTACAGTTTGGGCAGGTATATCTTATCAATACAGACCTGCCCTACACTTTATGAATGGTATAGTGACAAGCCCCTACTACTTGAATAACATCATTAATCCAGTCATTGTGCCTCTGCATTAACAACACAGGCTTAAGTTCATCTTCCTGGATGATAATGCTCCAGCTCATCAAGGTCACATCATTAGGGAATGGCTGCTGGAGACTGGGGTATCTCAAATGGAGTGCACTTCCTCCAGACCTGAAATTTATAGAAGTCCCATGTAATTAGCCGTGTTCCCGTGTAGAGGCTCGTAACTCTGTACCGCAGAACCTCAATGACCTGAGGGCCGTCCCTCAATAACTTGACTTGTGAACAGAATGAGACATTGTTGTCAAGCTGTGATTAATGCCCAAGGCCACACGACAAGTTGTTGAGACATTGACATTTTTTGGGAGGTGGGTGCTGGGTTACCCACCACTGTTGTTGGCTTTTTTTTCAATAAATTGTTTAAGATGAGGAAATCACCATTGCACTCTTCTACTTAAATGCCATAAACTTACATCAATTTCAAAAGTATTCAGACCCCTTTAAATTTTTCACTCTTTGTTTCATTGCCATTTGGTAAATTGAAAAAACTTAATTTTTTTCTCATTAATGTACACTCTGCACCCCATCTTGACAGAAAAAAAACAGAAATGTAGAAATTGCTGCAAATTTATTGAATAAGAAAAACTGAAATATGACATGGTCATAAGTATTCAGACCCTTTGCTAAAGATTGAGTAGAGGTAGAAACTTGACACTCAAGATAAATGTGAATAGTGGTCTTTTATTGAGAAGAACATTGAGTCATACCTGACTACGCCAGTTGTTACACCTTCTGAGGACCCCCTGCACGCACACTGATGAAGGTCTTTGACCGAAACGTCTGTGCTTGTGCTGGTCCTACAAGTTCTTCTCAATAAATACGACTATTTACATTTATCTTGAGTGCCAAGTTTCTACATCTACTTGAGACTGTTTTGATCCTACTTAAGCACCGCCCCAGAAGTGCCATGTGTATCAACTCACTAAGGATTGAGAAGAAGCACCCTTTTGAGCTAGTACAGCCATAAATCTTCTTGGAAGTGATGTAACAAGTTTTTCAAACCTGGATTTGGGGATCCTCTGCCATTCTTCCTTGCAGATCATCTCCAGTTCTGTTAGGTTGGATGGTGAACGTTGGTGGAAAGACATTTTCAGATTTATCCAGAGATGCTCAATTGGGTTTAGGTCAGGGATCTGGCTGGGCCAGTCAATAATGGTCACTGAATTGTTCTAAAGCCACTCTTTTGTTATTTTAGCTGTGTGCTTAGGGTCATTGTCTTGTTGGAAGGTGAACCTTCAGCCATGTCTGAAGTGCAGATCAGTCTGAAAGAGGTTTTCTTCCAGGATATCTCTGTACTTGGCTGCATTCATCTTTCCTTCAATTGCAACCAGTCGTCCTGTCCCTGCAGCTGAAAAACACCCCCATAGCATGATGCTGCCACCACCATGTTTCACTATTGGGATTATACTGGGCAGGTGATGAGCAGTGCCTGGTTTTCTCCACACATAGCAGTTAGAATCATCACCAAAAAGTTCTATCTTCATCTCATCAGACCAGAGAATCTTATTCCTCATAGTTTGGGAGTCCTTCATGTGTTTTTTTGCAAAGTCTATGCAGGCTTTCATATGTCTCGCACTGTGGAAAGACTTCTGTCGGGCCACTCTGCCATAAAGGCCCGACTGCTGGAGGGCTGCAGTCATAGTTGACTTTGTGGAACTTTCGCCCATCTCCTTACTGCATCTCTGGAGCTCAGCCACAGTGATCTTGGGGTTTTTCTTTACCTCCCTCACCAAGGCTCCTCTCCCACGATTAATCAGTTTGGCTGGACAGCCAGGTCTAGGAAGAGTTCTGGTGGTCCCAAACTTCTTCCATTTAAGGATTATGGAGGCCACTGTGCTCTTAGGAACTTTGAGTACTGCAGAAATTATTTTGTAACCTTGGCCAGATCTGTACCTTGCCACAATTCTGTCTTTGAGCTCTTTGTCTATATATAGACATAAATTACATCTCTGGGAAGTGAATATTAGCTATCAATCCTCCTAGTTAGCACACCGAGCTCTGTGGTGGTGACCCCTCACTCACTGCTGTGTCCTGTCATAGGTTGGATAGGCATTTTTTTCTCTACAGGGGGTGATTGAGAGGTCACAGAGCCCACAGCGCTGCTTATCAGAATTTATACGTAAAATGTAGAAAAACATTAGGACCTTGCAGTATCCTAAGAGCTGTTTGGATATCCTCATGACACTTTACTGGTGCAGACTCACCCTTTCCGCTGTGTTGCCTCTGCTGCTTGATGATGATTGGTAGAAGTCTGATACGTCTGATATGAGAGCGAGATTGGATGACTGAAAGTCCCACCCCCTCTGTCTTGTGACCCCCTGTGGTCACACTCGCAAGCTGCCTGTCATAATGAAGCTCCACCTTCCTATTGCCTCTAAAGATTGGTAAGAACGTTAGACAGAAATAAAAATTTCGAACCGTGTTTCTTTTTCCTGCCAGACGCTACAGCTAGCAGTGAAAAACGCTAATTTTATGCAGACTTTAAGTGAATTTGGAGACTGTGTTCAGCCCTTGCACTGGCCCTCCCCCACCTCAAGTGTCAACATGATGCCATCTCTGCTACCAAGTAAACAAAGACCGCCATGTAGCACCAGAGAAGTGGTGCTGTAGAGGCAAGGGAATATACAGGCCACGCTTCTGTTTTCCATTATTTTTTTCTTTTTCTCAGAGAAGCCCCTAATTACGTATTTATTATTGTTTAGCTAACTTGTTGACATTAGAAGGTCATAGTCCCAGCATCAAATAGGACTTTTGGTTGCGAATGGATGGCCAACTGTGGATAAGGGCATCTGAGCAGCAATAAGATCTATCTAATATAAATATTAGTGATATAGGAAGGTAAACCTTCTGGTGGCAGAAGATATAAACTACAGGGAGAGAACCATGTCCAATCAAGGAGTTTAATCTTAAATTTAGAATTTTGAATAACAGTCATTGTCTTAGCTACATAACAATAGTTACAATATGTTCAAAATGCAAATTGTTTCAATGTTCTACTGCAATATACTTTATAATCCTTCATGATATTTGGACCAAAGTCCAACTTAAAAGCCAGTCTGCTTCACTTCTGTTTGTTCAGACACAGAAATCGAACTCCCCATTCCTGTTTGTTGGCATATGACCAGTTATGTGCATGAAGGGGGCCGTCTATCTGAACCATTCCTAGTGCTGAATAAGACCTTTTCTCTATGTCTGCATCAGTGATGACAGAGAAGAAGGCTAGCTTGAATCAACACTCCCATCAAAGTTTATATCCCCTTGACACATTAAACCAAAGAAGAAAATAATGTGAACATATACCCTGATGTAACTAAATAATAGCATAATGCATATAAATGAACATAGGGTACTTAGTAAACACTATTTTTGATCAAAAAAGCGTAAAGCCATTCTATAGTGGCAAGGTGTACCCAATCGGGACAGTACCTACACTCTCTAATATTAAAACCTCACCATGTGTCAAAAGACATCAATCTGAATAAGGGCAAAGAGCGGCTGGGTCCCAACTGGACACACAACCAAGGAAACCACTAGATGAAATGAAATTCCCAGCTTTCTGACAAGGTGGCTTTTCCGCTCCTTTCTCCTGCCATGGACTTTGCAGTGATAACTCATGCAGAGAAAAGAGACTTTTTTTTTTCTATATAACGCTAAGGGTACCTTCACACTTAGCGATGCAGCAGCGATCCGACCAGCGATCTGACCTGGTCAGGATCGCTGCTGCATCGCTACATGGTCGCTGGTGAGCTGTCAAACAGGCAGATCTCACCAGTGACCAGTGAACAGCCAGCAGCGACGTGCAAGCGACGCTGCGCTTGCACGGAGCCGCCGTCTGGAAGCTGCGGAGACTGGTAACTAAGGTAAACATCGGGTATGGTTACCCGATGTTTACATTAGTTACCAGCGCACACCGCTTAGCTGTGTGTGCAGGGAGCAGGGAGCCGCGCACACTGAGCGCTGGCTCCTTGCTCTCCTAGCTACAGTACACATCGGGTTAATTAACCCGATGTGTAATGCAGCTACATGTGCAGAGAGCAGGGAGCCGCGCACACTGCTTAGCGCTGGCTCCTTGCTCTCCTAGCTACAGTACACATCGGGTTAATTAACCCGATGTGTACAGCAGCTACATGTGCAGAGAGCCGGAGCCAGCAGCACAGGCAGCGTGAAGGCTGCGGAGGCTGGTAACTAAGGTAAATATCGGGTAACCACCTTGGTTATCCGATGTTTATCTTAGTTACCAGCCTCCGCAGCTGCCAGACACCGGCTCCTGCTCCCTGCTCGCTTCATTTGTCGCTCTCTCGCTGTCACACACAGCAATCTGTGTGTCACAGTGGGAGCGCGCCTTTGAAGAAAACGAACCAGGGCTGTGTGTAACGAGCAGCGATCTCGCAGCAGGGGCCAGATCGCTGCTCAGTGTCACACACAGCGAGATCGCTAATGAGGTCACTGCTGCGTCACAAAAAGCGTGACTCAGCAGTGATCTCGGCAGCGAGCTCGCTGTGTGTGAAGCACCCCTTAGTCTGTTTTTAATCAGCTAATGGAAAAGAGAAAAATTAATTGGGTAGAAGGGGAAAATGAGCAATAGTAAGTACACAATGTTATATAAAAAGGTGAGTCTAATATATTAACAGGATTAAAAATTTGATTGGATTACTGTTTTAGCTAATAAGCTGAACAAGACAACTAGCCTCCTTCATCACAATACTAGACAAGTGACAACACAAGAGGGGGTACGGAGGCTCCTTTTTTGTCTTTTCCAAAAACTCAGAAGTGGAGTGGACTAGCACTGAAAATGGGACATAATGGCAGCTACTGTATCATAAATACATAGTATAAATTCAAACAAATTGAAAGAACTGTTTATGTGGCTGTACAAACCTTTTAAGAACTTGAATGTTCTAATTCACACTAATGCCATCTCAAAGACTCTCAATCACTCTTGCTAAAGACATACAGTATATTTGGCATGTCAAAGAGGATGACAATTTATGGAAGAACGTAATTTCTATAAAACTGACTAATACTAATATAATTGGCATTGTTAAAAGTGCCAGGCAACTACAGTGCAGACTCCTATGGGCCTTTTCACCCTTTTAAGTAAAAGTTAACATTTTAATTTACTTAACTTCTTCATGTGATTGATTTTAGGAAACACAAAACTGGCTAAAGTCCAGCAATTTAGCTTAATGCTTCCTTCAGTTTCCCTTCGTGATGCTTAGAGTGCCTGTCACAAGGTCAACAAGTATCCCTGTTTTTGATCTTAAAGGGGTAGTCTCATCTCCAAGATCCTATCCTAATATGTAGTAGGTGTAATAATATTATTAGCAAATACCTCAAATTAGAACTGTAGTATAGCTTTTCTGATTCACAATGTCACTTACCTCATGTTGAGGGCATTGCAGGAACTTAGATATCCATGGTTACTACCATGCATATAGTCACAGTTAGTTGCTAATGGTCATAACCAGAGTCAGACTGGCTACCGAAGGAATCTCCTGTAATACCAGGGCTGGATTCAGTTACCTGCATTGCACTCCGGAGCACTCACCTGAGCTCCGGAGTGCAGCCTAGACTGCACTGCGAGCATCGAGTGATTGATTCCCCGGTGATTGCAGTTCAGTTCATGACACCTGAAGACTTGCCGGGCTGATCTCCGGTGCTCTCACCGGGAATCCAGATGGAATCCAGGCCTGGCATTACAGGAGATTCCTCCGGTAGCCAGTCCGACGCTGGTCATAACCATGCATACCTAAGCTCCTGCAATGCCCTGAACATGAGGTAAGCTACATAGTGAATCAGAAGGACTATACTACATTTGTAATTGGAGGTATTTACTAATATTACTATACTTACACCAACTACATATTGGGATAGGATCTTGGAGATGGGAATACCCTTTAATTAATTTCCATTGCTCTCTTGAGTATTCCAGTTTTTTGTTTTATTTAAACCCAGCATACTGTGGAGCAGAGAGGTTGCTTCCAGAATACAGTTGGACATAAACGAAGAACGAGACCAGACTAGGGCTGAGTGCAAACTCTTTTTCTTTATAGACGTATTTGGAAAGTGGGAAATGCAACTCGGTGTCACAGTTAAGAACTGCTGCAAACAAATGGACATACACTGGGCTCAAAAATCAGGGTCAGTGTGCTAGTCTAGGGACCCCTTCCAATTTCAAAAGGAATATCAGCTCACCGCGTATATCCTTACTCCCGGCCTCTTGCCTGGAGCATGGACAGGCACTGCCACAACCCAGTAAATCCAAAAAAAACCAAGAAATCCAGCTCTTCAGGTGAAGGAACCAAATGATTTATTTCAACATGCAGGTACAAAATTCACAAGACCAGCGCTACGCGTTTCAGGTGAAAAGAATCACCCTAAAGGGGGCTTTACACGCTACGACATCGCTAATGCGAACTCGTTGGGGTCACGGAATTGGTGACGCACATCCGGCCGCATTAGCGATGCCATTGCGTGTGACACCGATGAGCGATTTTGCATCGTTGCAAAAACGTGCAAAATCGCTCATCGGTGACATGGGGGTCCATTCTCAAAAATCGTTACTGCAGCAGTAACGATGTTGTTCCTCGTTTCTGCGGCAGCACACATCGCTCCGTGTGACACCGCAGGAACGAGGAAGCTCTCCTTACCTGCCTCCCGGCAGCTATGCGGAAGGAAGGAGGTGGGCGGGATGTTACGTCCCGCTCAGCTCCGCCCCTCCGCTGCTATTGGGCGGCCGCTCAGTGACGTCGCTGTGACGTCGCACGGACCACCCCCTTAGAAAGGAGGCAGTTCGCCGGTAACAGCGACGTCGCCGAGCAGGTAAGTATGTGTGACGGGTCTGAGCGATGTTGTGTGGCACGGGCAGCGATTTGCCCGTGTCGCGCAACAGATGGGGACGGGTACCCACACTAGCGATATCGGGACCGATATCGCAGTGTGTAAAGCCCGCTTTAATCAACTAAGGGTGATTCTTTTCACCTGAAACGTGTAGCGCTGGTCATGTGATTTTTGTACCTGCATGTTGAAATAAATCCTTTGTTTCCTTCACCTGAAGACCTTGATTTCTTGGTGTTTTTTTGGACCCCTTCCAATATTTAAGGAACTACCGAAACACAATTTACCTAACAGGAAGTCCCAAAACAATGCTAAAACAGCACTTATAAACTAATAAGTAGTGTAAATTACTGAGGGCAAATAGGACCTGTCTTTGAACAAGCACATCAATTAACAATCTTATTTATACCTCTATTCCCCTTTTTCTCCCCTCATACATGTGCACAATAGTAAATTACTCAGGGTTAAACACTTGCTAGCAGCAATACAACAGTAGTTCAAGCTCAGTTCTGTGTAAGTGATTGCAGCGCAGCTTAACTGTTTTGGTGCCAAAACCACTACCACATGTGTGCACACTGTGCTCATAAAAATAGAAAGAATATGTGCAGGGCCCAAGCTCAGGACTTACAGTACTGATGGATGGATCCAGGGAAGTCTCAGGTACAAGAGGGAAATCCAGGCAGCTTTCAGCTCCACAGCAAGTCAATAAGGCAGTGGCAATCACAGAGACAGGTCACCTCAAGGAAGGGTCAGCGGTCCAGTGGGAATCGCCTCAGGAACAGATCACCTCAGAACAGAATCAGCAGTCCGTTGGAAAGGCCGAGGTAGCCAGGAAAACCGCTCTGATCCGATCACAGTTCTCTCTCTGGCAACAGTTTATGAACGTCAACACTCAGCTGTGTGGCCTCTATTCGCACAGCAATCAGCAGGCTGTCTCTAGCTATCCAGATATTGCAGACCAGAGCAGGGAAAAGGCAACCACCTCACTTCAGAATCTTCCTCGCTTTCCTTCCTCTTCTTCTCTCTCTTGTCCCTCTCAGGATTCTTCTCCCAGACACCCCTCTGGTGGACCAGAGGAGACACTGCAGCTGGATCATCAGCCCTCTCACAATACGGTTGCAGTGACATGGTCCTTTTTATTTAGTCCTAATATTTATGATCTTTACAAGGGGGTGAGGCTCACAAGATAATATGCAAAGCAGCTTAATTAAATGCCCCAAGAGGGTTTATTTGCTACGCCCCCTCAGTAAAGATCATAAATTCATAAATTCAGCATTAAATTATAAGGCCTAAATCTCTGCAATTGTATGCGGGATTAAAATAAAACAAAAAAAACGGATTATGTAGTGGAATAGTGGAAATAAAACAGAAGCTAAAACTGGACACTTTGACTTGACGACAGGTCCTAGTTGTCTAGGATTAGTAAAAAATATCTTGCTTTTAGAAACGATACCACTCATGTTTAAGGCTTTACAATGTGCATTAGGACGTATTGTCCATTTTCTTTGAGAGTTGTCTCTCTTATATACCGATAATAGTATTTGCCATACATCCTCAAAAACAGACAATTGTAAAAAGGAACCAAAATGTTTTGGGTGAGTAACAAACGGATTCTGTCAATGTCTTGCAAGTTGGAGTTGCCTGATCCCATCACTATCTCAAGAAGCTACAAAGGTTCATTATAAAGGCTTTTTGTTCTGTTGAAAGGTCTATGTGTTAGAATAACACTGCTGTTGAAACCAGGGCAGTGATATTTGTCCGAGCTGTGCTTTGCAGAAGTCACTGGGCTTACTCCATGTTTATGTCATGGTTTTGGACAAATGTTTTATTTTTTTGACAGAAATCCATATTGTAACAGAATGGGGGAGTAAAAATGAAACAAAAAACACAAATTCGTCTCCAAGTTAAACATCACATTACTCGGCAGGTTTTAAGGCCATGCCAGTTCTCACATAAAAATAGGCCCTTCAATAATCCTGTCCTAGAGCCAGCTAGTTAGGCCTACTAGAATAATGAGATCTTTCGCTTAGCATAGACGTTGCAGCATGTGACCCACCACATCTGCTAGTTATTGTGAAAGAAAAATATGGCTGGGATAAAAAAAAAATACAGATTCAACAATTTTCTGCAAAGGCAAGCATAATGTCTGCCAGAGAGATTTTAACACTTTAGCAAAGAGTCTTTTATGATTCAGAACTAACCTCCTATTCTTATGTTCTCATTTAAGTCAATTTACTTCATTTTCCAATATAGAAGATTTTCAAATCTTCACTAGAAAACCAAAGAAGTAATATCTACTGCCAAACATTTACACCAATCTGTTTAATGTATAGACTTCTTATAGTTTATGCGGCCACTCAAATAAAGGGGGAGTATGCACAAGGGGAATTATAGAGTTTGTGATGCCACCCGTGGTATGTAGTAATTAGGAGTACCACCGCTGCAGTTGGGGAGTACCCGGGGATGATGGAATGGTGCAGCCAGATGTTGTGACCCTCCACGGGTAGGGGGAATACCCCGGGGCTCGGTGATTGAAAGGGAGTGCCGTTGGATGCAAGGGGGTCACTGTGGTATTCACTCAGTCCATTAAGCTGACACCGACAACTGGTCAAACAAGTCTCTGGACACCGCTGCCGCTTAGTGGAGCTTAGTTCGGGTCCTGTCCCCAATGGTGCTGCCTGGTGATCCGTGACCTGCCTCCTGGCCCTAAGTTTTCTTCTTTGATGGTCCCGGTAGTATGAAACTTGCCGGGTCCCGCTCCCCACTTTGGCTAAGTGTGAGAGCTTACTCTCAGGGCTCACGCTTGGGATTTTCTGGACCGTTTTGAATTGGAAAGTCCTATCCCCCTCATTGCGCTAATGCCCTGATTTTGGGGAGGGTGGGAACAGATCTTCAAGGCTTCGTTCTCCTCGGATACATTTTTGGGTTGCCTGACGCTACTCCCTGACCTAGGGTCCACGTATCCCGTCTTGCCTTGGTCCCAGCCCGGTGATGGTGCAAGGCCACCGGCTGTCCTCCTCGACAGATCCGTGCCCCTTTCCATGATCCCCTGCGACCGAGTGTCCAGCTCCTCCAAGCTCAGACCACTGTCTGCCACCTAGATTGCGTCCCAGGAGCCCCGCTCCTGACCTCTCCCTTCTCAGACCCAACTCTCTCCTCTTGACACTCCTGACCTCCTCTCCCAACCCCCCAGGTGGGCGACTCTATTCCACTCAAGCCGTTCACTGGTGTGTTTGGTGAGTGTGGTGAAGGGTGTATCTAGGATTTGATTAGCTGATGTAGGCAACACCATGTAGTTAGGAACCCTAAACCAAGAAGGAGGTGGAAACTGCACGGGAGGGCATATTGTGCAATACCCTTTGACAACCTAATAGTCCAGGGGCTTCACACATACTTGACTCTGTTGCTCTAAGATACCTGTCTGCATACTCAGCTACACTCTTTCAAGGAGCTTGCACACACTCCTAGCTCAACTGTTTCATGTGCTGACCAGAATATCCTGCTCCGATGTTCCACATGCTGTCCAGCATATCCAACTCTGATGTTCCACATGCTGTCCAGCATATCCAGCTCAGATGTTCCACATGCTGTCCAGCATATCTAGCTCTGATGTTCCACATGCTATCAAGCATATCCAACTCTTATGTTCCACATGCTGTCTAGCATATCCAACTCTGATGTTCCAGATATTGTCCAGCATATCCAGCTCTGATGTTCCACATGCTGTCCAGCATATCCAGCTCTGATGTTCCACATGCTGTCCAACATATCCAGCTCTGATGTTCCACATGCTGTCCAGCATATCCAACTCTTATGCTCCACATGCTGTCCAGCATATTCAGCTCTGATGTTCTACATGCTGTTCAGCATATCCAACTCTTATGTTCCACATGCTGTCCAGCATATCCAACTCTGATGTTCCACATGCTGTCCAGCATATCCAGCTCTGATGTTCCACATGCTGTTCAGCATATCCAGCTCCGATGTTCCACATGCTGTCCAGCATGTCCAACTCTGATGTTCTACATACTGTCCAGCATATCCAGCTCTGATGTTCCACATGCTGTCCAGCATATCCAGCTCTGATGTTCCACATGCTGTCCAGCATATCCAGCTCTGATGTTCCACATGCTGTCCAGCATATCCAGCTGATGTTCCACATGCTGTCCAGCATATCCAGCTCTGATGTTCCACATGCTGTACAGCATATCCAACTCTTATGCTCCACATGCTGTCCAGCATATCCAATTTTATGTTCCACATGCTGTCCAGCATATCCAACTCTGATGTTCCACATGCTGTCTAGCATATCCAACTCTGATGTTCCACATGCTGTCTAGCATATCCAGCTCTGATGTTCCACATGTTGTCCAGCATATCCAGCTCTGATGTTCCACATGCTGTCCAGCATGTTCAGCTCTGATGTTCCACATGCTGTCCAGCATATCCAGCTCTGATGTTCCACATGCTGTCCAGCATATCCAGCTGATGTTCCACATGCTGTCCAGCATATCCAGCTCTGATGTTCCACTTGCTGTACAGCATATCCAACTCTTATGTTCCACATGCTGTCCAGCATATCCAACTCTGATGTTCCACATGCTGTCTAGCATATCCAACTCTGATGTTCCACATGCTGTCTAGCATATCCAGCTCTGATGTTCCACATGTTGTCCAGCATATCCAGCTCTTATGTTCCACATGCTGTCCAGCATATCCAGCTCTTATGTTCCACATGCTGTCCAGCATGTTCAGCTCTGATGTTCCACATGCTGTCCAGCATATCCAGCTCTGATGTTCCACATGCTGTCCAACATATCCAGCTTCGATGTTCCACATGCTGTCCAGCATATCCAACTCTGATGTTCCACATGCTGTCCATCATATCCAGCTCTGATGTTCCACATGCTGTCCAGCATATCCAGCTCTGATGTTCCATTTGCTGTCCAGCATATCCAGCTCTGATGTTCCACATGCTGTCCAGGATATCCAGCTCTGATGTTCCATATGCTGTCCAGCATATCCAGCTCTGATGTTCCACATGCTGTACAGCATATTCAGCTTCTTAGTTTAAAGGGGTAATCCCATCTCCAAGATCCTCCTCCAATATGTAATATGTAATAATAATACTAATATTATCAAATACCTTCACTTAGAAATGTATTATAGGTCTCCTGATATAGCCATATCTTTTACCTCATGTGTAGAGCATTTATCTTGGGTATTTATGGTTACATCCACTCATATAGTGACAGTTTGTTAGCTGATCATGGTCGTAACCATGGACATGTACCGCCCTGCGCTCGGCTGCAGCCAAGCCGCTTGGATCCGGGCTCGTTTGGTGGGTGGCTCGAGCGCCTCCGGACCCGGGGGTCACATCGCTCTGCAAGGGGGTTGCTGGCGATCTCGATGGGGGAGTGGTTAGGTAGGTGTACGGCCGGGGCCGTGTTTGAGTTTGTGACGCCACCCATGGGACGTGGTGAAAGTGTAGACACCACCGCTGCAGTTACTGGGGCACCCAGGGGAGATAGTCAGCAAGATGTTAAGCCCTCCGTGGGCAGGGATGGTGGTCCCGGGACCCTTTTGGGGAGAGTTGTGGCGAGCGGTGTAGGGCGGCGCCTGGCCGGATGGCACTGTTGTACTCACAATTATTGACACACACAAGTCTCTGGTAAACAAAGTTGATGGTGGTCGGTGCCCGCAGCCGGCTGCGTCAAGTCCCCCACCCGGGTTAGTGGTCTTGGCCTTTCTCCTGCACCGTGTTGTGTTTTTGTAAACTGCCTGTGCTTCAGCAATGGGAGTCCGCTCCTTTGCTATGTATGTGTTGGTGGAGTCCGTTTGCCCATAGGCGCTGGCCCGTGGGATCTCTCTGCCTGTGCGGTGGCTTTCTATCACCCTCGGTGGGCTGTTGCCTTCAGTCGGGACTTGGGATGGGAATGGACCTAATGTCCAGACCTCAATCAGTAAATTCGACGTGGGCCAGTGGCTTCTGGGCCTTGTTCCGGGTCTGAGTACCCCCTTGGTGCTCCGGTTTCCAGCCGGTTCCCCGGTTCGGTACCAGCGGGCCACCACTCTGTCCCGGTCCCTTACGGTTCCACCTGGCCGTCTTCCCGGCTCCTGCAGGCTAAGGCCACCGCCTGTCTCCTAGCCAAGGTGTGCAGGCTACGACCCTCACACCTGTCAGTTTCCGCTGCAGACCTGTCACCACAGGCCTGCTGCACTCTACTCCTCTCAACTCCAACTTACTACTGTCACTGTCAACTAGCCACTGGCCACCGACAAACTGCTGTTTCTCCTGCCTCTGGCCCTCTGGACGCCTCGGTGGGTGTGGCCAACTGCCTGGCTCCGCCCCCTGGTGTGACCATCCAGCTCAGAGGGAGGTGACTAGGTTTTAATGTGGTTGGCTGCTGTTACCTTTTTAGGGGACCAGTGTTATGCGGGGCCTATCTGTGACTACCTGGCTAGTCCAGGGCGTCACAGATACCTACCTGCAATGCCAGGCACATGAGTAAAGAGATATGGCTATATGAGGAGAAATTATGACTTTTCTTATGTGAGGTATTTGCTAATATTATTATTACACCTACTACATATTGGGATAGGATTTTGGTGATGGGAATACCTGTTTAAGGTTCAGTTAGTTGCTTGTGGTCATAACTATGGATACCTAAGCTGCAATGCTTTGCACATGAGGTAAGATACATGGCTAAATCAGGAGTACTATACTACATTTATAATTGGAGGTATTTTCTAATATTTTTGTTATTATTACACCTACTACATAGGATCTTGAAGATGGGAATAACCCTTTAATGCTGCTCCAGCTGCCAACCTACATATCCAGCTCTGCCATTCCACAAGCCATTCAAAATATCCAACTCTGCCATTCCATTTTGTTTTCATGTGCCATCTGGGATATATATATAAGGAAAGACAGAAGTCTTTAAATTTGCCTAAATATATCCATACATCCCATGATCACAAAGATAAACAGAAAAGCTCTATAATGAACATAGAAATTTATTAGAACATAGAGTACAACGGATATAAAAGTACAGAGAAATATATCATGACCAGGAAAATGACACAAAAAGGTGAAAAACACCCCATGTGGGGTCACATGCCAAGACAATGTATATACTTGCTCCCTGATAAAAAAGTGAGAAAATCACATATACAAGTAAGAAAGCCGTTTGCAGCAAAGCACCTTACTACATACACTGAACAGAGTCAGAGGGCTGCATGCTGCAAAACAGTAAAGCATGAGTATCACCACAGCACTACACTTAAAATGAGGGAGCTTAACAGGATAAACCACCTTGCATGTGGACACACATGGGGACAAGTCCCAACACGTGTTTCGTGTGACTTCCTCAGGGATATCTAGCTTCACTGGTCAACTCTGTTCCACTGACACTGCGTGTGCTGAGCTGCACGCGCACACAAAGATCGGGTGAATTCTCCTTTTTGGTTGCTTTTTGCTTATGCCACTCACTACACTTCCAGGTATCAGTGTACCACGCGGTGACAATAGAAAGGAGCCATGGAGGAAGACTCGTGCAGCCCTTGTGTGTATATGCAGCCAGACTTTGGCATTGTCTGTGTGTACTCTCAGACACGATGGATGAGTTTAGGCGTTGTCACTGTGGAAAGCAAGTGCTGTAAATAAGAAGGGAGGGAAGACCTCAATACACAAAATTAGGCGCCATGCCAAGGGTGCACCAAAGCGCCTAATTTGCAAAAGAAATTAAAAGTTATTTTCTCAGGCCCTGTACCAGTAACAGGTACAGTTCTAATATGATTTTTACTGAGACTAAAGGGTGCTTTACACACTGCGACATTGCGATTGCTAGCGATGTCGTGAGCGATACCACCCGCCCCCGTTGTTCGTCCCCGTTGTTCGTGCGATATGTGGTGATCGATGCCGTAGCGAACAATATCGCTACGGCAGCGTCACATGCACATACCTGTTCAGCGATGTCACTGTTGCTGCCGAACAATCCCTCCTTCAAGAAGGGGGTGCGTTCGGCGTCACAGCGACTTCACAGTGGCGTCACAAAACAGCCACCCAATAGAAGAGGAGGGGAGGAGATGAGCAGCCGGAACATGCCACCCACCTCCTTCCTTCCTCCTTTCTGGTGGACGCAGGTAGGATGATGTTCGTCGTTCCTGCGGCGTCACACACAGCGATGTGTGGTGCCGCAGGAACGACGAACAACCAGCGTCATGCACCACCAACGATATTATGAAAAGGAGTGACGTGTCAACGATCAACGATTTTTGACGTTTTTGCGATCGTTGATCGGCGCTCCTTTTAGTCACACACAACGATATCGCTAACGGCGCCGGATGTGCGTCACGAACACCGTAACCCCGACGATATATTGTTAGCGATATTGTTGTGTGTAAAATACCCTTTAGTCATCTATATCATGGTAGCACTCATTAAAAATACATATGGGGATGACAGACTACCTCTAACGGCTTTGTCCAGGCTTTGTCCACAGGCTATTTACTTCATGCAGCATTTGCTTGGACCTGTCCCGCCCACAGCCATGACTCATGGGTACGGGATTGAAATAGACCAGGTGAGTGCTGCTAAGAGCAGTTCTACTATTCATATGTGAGGCCGTATGGCACATTTTATAAAAACATTTTAGTGTAGGACTGCCTCAAATGAGATTTGCCGTGACGTGGCGAGGCAGCTCAAGAAATTGCAATTTTTTGCCAAAAATCTCAAAATTTTTATAATAAGTACAGTTTGGAATGTTTAGTGCTGTAGTGCACACTTGGTGCTGGCTTTTTGTTTTTTCTTCATTAAATTGGTCGGTGGTTGACCTCCACCTTGCTATGCACCCCAATTTGGGATGTATTCCATCTGTCTAGATTTTGGCGGTTGGTGACTGTTCACATTAAGTCATCAGGCTTTGTCCACAGGCTATTTACTTCATGCAGCATTTGCTTGGACCTGTCCCGCCCACAGCCATGACTCAGTCATGGGTACGGGATTGAAATAGACCAGGTGAGTGCTGCTAAGAGCAGTTCTACTATTCATATGTGAGGCCGTATGGCACATTTTATAAAAATATTTTAGTGTAGGGCTGCCTCAAATGAGATTTGCCGTGACGTGGCGAGTCAGCTCAAGAAATTGCAATTTTTTGCCAAAAATCTCAAAATTTTTATAATAAGTACAGTTTGGAATGTTTAGTGCTGTAGTGCACATTTGGTGCTGGCTTTTTGTTTTTTCTTCATTAAATTGGTCGGTGGTTGACCTCCACCTTGCTATGCACCCCAATTTGGGATGTATTCCATCTGTCTAGATTTTGGCGGTTGGTGACTGTTCACATTAAGTCATCAGGCTTTGTCCACAGGCTATTTACTTCATGCAGCATTTGCTTGGACCTGTCCCGCCCACAGCCATGACTCAGTCATGGGTACGGGATTGAAATAGACCAGGTGAGTGCTGCTAAGAGCAGTTCTACTATTCATATGTGAGGCCGTATGGCACATTTTATAAAAATATTTTAGTGTAGGACTGCCTCAAATGAGATTTGCCGTGACGTGGCGAGGCAGCTCAAGAAATTGCAATTTTTTGCCAAAAATCTCAAAATTTTTATAATAAGTACAGTTTGGAATGTTTAGTGCTGTAGTGCACATTTGGTGCTGGCTTTTTGTTTTTTCTTCATTAAATTGGTCGGTGGTTGACCTCCACCTTGCTATGCACCCCAATTTGGGATGTATTCCATCTGTCTAGATTTTGGCGGTTGGTGACTGTTCACATTAAGTCATCAGGCTTTGTCCACAGGCTATTTACTTCATGCAGCATTTGCTTGGACCTGTCCCGCCCACAGCCATGACTCAGTCATGGGTACGGGATTGAAATAGACCAGGTGAGTGCTGCTAAGAGCAGTTCTACTATTCATATGTGAGGCCGTATGGCACATTTTAGAAAAATATTTTAGTGTAGGACTGCCTCAAATGAGATTTGCCGTGACGTGGCGAGGCAGCTCAAGAAATTGCAATTTTTTGCCAAAAATCTCAAAATTTTTATAATAAGTACAGTTTGGAATGTTTAGTGCTGTAGTGCACATTTGGTGCTGGCTTTTTGTTTTTTCTTCATTAAATTGGTCGGTGGTTGACCTCCACCTTGCTATGCACCCCAATTTGGGATGTATTCCATCTGTCTAGATTTTGGCGGTTGGTGACTGTTCACATTAAGTCATCAGGCTTTGTCCACAGGCTATTTACTTCATGCAGCATTTGCTTGGACCTGTCCCGCCCACAGCCATGACTCAGTCATGGGTACGGGATTGAAATAGACCAGGTGAGTGCTGCTAAGAGCAGTTCTACTATTCATATGTGAGGCCGTATGGCACATTTTATAAAAATATTTTAGTGTAGGACTGCCTCAAATGAGATTTGCCGTGACGTGGCGAGGCAGCTCAAGAAATTGCAATTTTTTGCCAAAAATCTCAAAATTTTTATAATAAGTACAGTTTGGAATGTTTAGTGCTGTAGTGCACATTTGGTGCTGGCTTTTTGTTTTTTCTTCATTAAATTGGTCGGTGGTTGACCTCCACCTTGCTATGCACCCCAATTTGGGATGTATTCCATCTGTCTAGATTTTGGCGGTTGGTGACTGTTCACATTAAGTCATCAGGCTTTGTCCACAGGCTATTTACTTCATGCAGCATTTGCTTGGACCTGTCCCGCCCACAGCCATGACTCAGTCATGGGTACGGGATTGAAATAGACCAGGTGAGTGCTGCTAAGAGCAGTTCTACTATTCATATGTGAGGCCGTATGGCACATTTTATAAAAATATTTTAGTGTAGGACTGCCTCAAATGAGATTTGCCGTGACGTGGCGAGGCAGCTCAAGAAATTGCAATTTTTTGCCAAAAATCTCAAAATTTTTATAATAAGTACAGTTTGGAATGTTTAGTGCTGTAGTGCACATTTGGTGCTGGCTTTTTGTTTTTTCTTCATTAAATTGGTCGGTGGTTGACCTCCACCTTGCTATGCACCCCAATTTGGGATGTATTCCATCTGTCTAGATTTTGGCGGTTGGTGACTGTTCACATTAAGTCATCAGGCTTTGTCCACAGGCTATTTACTTCATGCAGCATTTGCTTGGACCTGTCCCGCCCACAGCCATGACTCAGTCATGGGTACGGGATTGAAATAGACCAGGTGAGTGCTGCTAAGAGCAGTTCTACTATTCATATGTGAGGCCGTATGGCACATTTTATAAAAATATTTTAGTGTAGGACTGCCTCAAATGAGATTTGCCGTGACGTGGCGAGGCAGCTCAAGAAATTGCAATTTTTTGCCAAAAATCTCAAAATTTTTATAATAAGTACAGTTTGGAATGTTTAGTGCTGTAGTGCACATTTGGTGCTGGCTTTTTGTTTTTTCTTCATTAAATTGGTCGGTGGTTGACCTCCACCTTGCTATGCACCCCAATTTGGGATGTATTCCATCTGTCTAGATTTTGGCGGTTGGTGACTGTTCACATTAAGTCATCAGGCTTTGTCCACAGGCTATTTACTTCATGCAGCATTTGCTTGGACCTGTCCCGCCCACAGCCATGACTCAGTCATGGGTACGGGATTGAAATAGACCAGGTGAGTGCTGCTAAGAGCAGTTCTACTATTCATATGTGAGGCCGTATGGCACATTTTATAAAAATATTTTAGTGTAGGACTGCCTCAAATGAGATTTGCCGTGACGTGGCGAGGCAGCTCAAGAAATTGCAATTTTTTGCCAAAAATCTCAAAATTTTTATAATAAGTACAGTTTGGAATGTTTAGTGCTGTAGTGCACATTTGGTGCTGGCTTTTTGTTTTTTCTTCATTAAATTGGTCGGTGGTTGACCTCCACCTTGCTATGCACCCCAATTTGGGATGTATTCCATCTGTCTAGATTTTGGCGGTTGGTGACTGTTCACATTAAGTCATCAGGCTTTGTCCACAGGCTATTTACTTCATGCAGCATTTGCTTGGACCTGTCCCGCCCACAGCCATGACTCAGTCATGGGTACGGGATTGAAATAGACCAGGTGAGTGCTGCTAAGAGCAGTTCTACTATTCATATGTGAGGCCGTATGGCACATTTTATAAAAATATTTTAGTGTAGGACTGCCTCAAATGAGATTTGCCGTGACGTGGCGAGGCAGCTCAAGAAATTGCAATTTTTTGCCAAAAATCTCAAAATTTTTATAATAAGTACAGTTTGGAATGTTTAGTGCTGTAGTGCACATTTGGTGCTGGCTTTTTGTTTTTTCTTCATTAAATTGGTCGGTGGTTGACCTCCACCTTGCTATGAACCCCAATTTGGGATGTATTCCATCTGTCTAGATTTTGGCGGTTGGTGACTGTTCACATTAAGTCATCAGGCTTTGTCCACAGGCTATTTACTTCATGCAGCATTTGCTTGGACCTGTCCCGCCCACAGCCATGACTCAGTCATGGGTACGGGATTGAAATAGACCAGGTGAGTGCTGCTAAGAGCAGTTCTACTATTCATATGTGAGGCCGTATGGCACATTTTATAAAAATATTTTAGTGTAGGACTGCCTCAAATGAGATTTGCCGTGACGTGGCGAGGCAGCTCAAGAAATTGCAATTTTTTGCCAAAAATCTCAAAATTTTTATAATAAGTACAGTTTGGAATGTTTAGTGCTGTAGTGCACATTTGGTGCTGGCTTTTTGTTTTTTCTTCATTAAATTGGTCGGTGGTTGACCTCCACCTTGCTATGCACCCCAATTTGGGATGTATTCCATCTGTCTAGATTTTGGCGGTTGGTGACTGTTCACATTAAGTCATCAGGCTTTGTCCACAGGCTATTTACTTCATGCAGCATTTGCTTGGACCTGTCCCGCCCACAGCCATGACTCAGTCATGGGTATGGGATTGAAATAGACCAGGTGAGTGCTGCTAAGAGCAGTTCTACTATTCATATGTGAGGCCGTATGGCACATTTTATAAAAATATTTTAGTGTAGGACTGCCTCAAATGAGATTTGCCGTGACGTGGCGAGGCAGCTCAAGAAATTGCAATTTTTTGCCAAAAATCTCAAAATTTTTATAATAAGTACAGTTTGGAATGTTTAGTGCTGTAGTGCACATTTGGTGCTGGCTTTTTGTTTTTTCTTCATTAAATTGGTCGGTGGTTGACCTCCACCTTGCTATGCACCCCAATTTGGGATGTATTCCATCTGTCTAGATTTTGGCGGTTGGTGACTGTTCACATTAAGTCATCAGGCTTTGTCCACAGGCTATTTACTTCATGCAGCATTTGCTTGGACCTGTCCCGCCCACAGCCATGACTCAGTCATGGGTACGGGATTGAAATAGACCAGGTGAGTGCTGCTAAGAGCAGTTCTACTATTCATATGTGAGGCCGTATGGCACATTTTATAAAAATATTTTAGTGTAGGACTGCCTCAAATGAGATTTGCCGTGACGTGGCGAGGCAGCTCAAGAAATTGCAATTTTTTGCCAAAAATCTCAAAATTTTTATAATAAGTACAGTTTGGAATGTTTAGTGCTGTAGTGCACATTTGGTGCTGGCTTTTTGTTTTTTCTTCATTAAATTGGTCGGTGGTTGACCTCCACCTTGCTATGCACCCCAATTTGGGATGTATTCCATCTGTCTAGATTTTGGCGGTTGGTGACTGTTCACATTAAGTCATCAGGCTTTGTCCACAGGCTATTTACTTCATGCAGCATTTGCTTGGACCTGTCCCGCCCACAGCCATGACTCAGTCATGGGTACGGGATTGAAATAGACCAGGTGAGTGCTGCTAAGAGCAGTTCTACTATTCATATGTGAGGCCGTATGGCACATTTTATAAAAATATTTTAGTGTAGGACTGCCTCAAATGAGATTTGCCGTGACGTGGCGAGGCAGCTCAAGAAATTGCAATTTTTTGCCAAAAATCTCAAAATTTTTATAATAAGTACAGTTTGGAATGTTTAGTGCTGTAGTGCACATTTGGTGCTGGCTTTTTGTTTTTTCTTCATTAAATTGGTCGGTGGTTGACCTCCACCTTGCTATGCACCCCAATTTGGGATGTATTCCATCTGTCTAGATTTTGGCGGTTGGTGACTGTTCACATTAAGTCATCAGGCTTTGTCCACAGGCTATTTACTTCATGCAGCATTTGCTTGGACCTGTCCCGCCCACAGCCATGACTCAGTCATGGGTACGGGATTGAAATAGACCAGGTGAGTGCTGCTAAGAGCAGTTCTACTATTCATATGTGAGGCCGTATGCCCCATTTTATAAAAATATTTTAGTGTAGGACTGCCTCAAATGAGATTTGCCGTGACGTGGCGAGGCAGCTCAAGAAATTGCAATTTTTTGCCAAAAATCTCAAAATTTTTATAATAAGTACAGTTTGGAATGTTTAGTGCTGTAGTGCACATTTGGTGCTGGCTTTTTGTTTTTTCTTCATTAAATTGGTCGGTGGTTGACCTCCACCTTGCTATGCACCCCAATTTGGGATGTATTCCATCTGTCTAGATTTTGGCGGTTGGTGACTGTTCACATTAAGTCATCAGGCTTTGTCCACAGGCTATTTACTTCATGCAGCATTTGCTTGGACCTGTCCCGCCCACAGCCATGACTCAGTCATGGGTACGGGATTGAAATAGACCAGGTGAGTGCTGCTAAGAGCAGTTCTACTATTCATATGTGAGGCCGTATGGCACATTTTATAAAAATATTTTAGTGTAGGACTGCCTCAAATGAGATTTGCCGTGACGTGGCGAGGCAGCTCAAGAAATTGCAATTTTTTGCCAAAAATCTCAAAATTTTTATAATAAGTACAGTTTGGAATGTTTAGTGCTGTAGTGCACATTTGGTGCTGGCTTTTTGTTTTTTCTTCATTAAATTGGTCGGTGGTTGACCTCCACCTTGCTATGCACCCCAATTTGGGATGTATTCCATCTGTCTAGATTTTGGCGGTTGGTGACTGTTCACATTAAGTCATCAGGCTTTGTCCACAGGCTATTTACTTCATGCAGCATTTGCTTGGACCTGTCCCGCCCACAGCCATGACTCAGTCATGGGTACGGGATTGAAATAGACCAGGTGAGTGCTGCTAAGAGCAGTTCTACTATTCATATGTGAGGCCGTATGGCACATTTTATAAAAATATTTTAGTGTAGGACTGCCTCAAATGAGATTTGCCGTGACGTGGCGAGGCAGCTCAAGAAATTGCAATTTTTTGCCAAAAATCTCAAAATTTTTATAATAAGTACAGTTTGGAATGTTTAGTGCTGTAGTGCACATTTGGTGCTGGCTTTTTGTTTTTTCTTCATTAAATTGGTCGGTGGTTGACCTCCACCTTGCTATGCACCCCAATTTGGGATGTATTCCATCTGTCTAGATTTTGGCGGTTGGTGACTGTTCACATTAAGTCATCAGGCTTTGTCCACAGGCTATTTACTTCATGCAGCATTTGCTTGGACCTGTCCCGCCCACAGCCATGACTCAGTCATGGGTATGGGATTGAAATAGACCAGGTGAGTGCTGCTAAGAGCAGTTCTACTATTCATATGTGAGGCCGTATGGCACATTTTAGAAAAATATTTTAGTGTAGGACTGCCTCAAATGAGATTTGCCGTGACGTGGCGAGGCAGCTCAAGAAATTGCAATTTTTTGCCAAAAATCTCAAAATTTTTATAATAAGTACAGTTTGGAATGTTTAGTGCTGTAGTGCACATTTGGTGCTGGCTTTTTGTTTTTTCTTCATTAAATTGGTCGGTGGTTGACCTCCACCTTGCTATGCACCCCAATTTGGGATGTATTCCATCTGTCTAGATTTTGGCGGTTGGTGACTGTTCACATTAAGTCATCAGGCTTTGTCCACAGGCTATTTACTTCATGCAGCATTTGCTTGGACCTGTCCCGCCCACAGCCATGACTCAGTCATGGGTACGGGATTGAAATAGACCAGGTGAGTGCTGCTAAGAGCAGTTCTACTATTCATATGTGAGGCCGTATGGCACATTTTATAAAAATATTTTAGTGTAGGACTGCCTCAAATGAGATTTGCCGTGACGTGGCGAGGCAGCTCAAGAAATTGCAATTTTTTGCCAAAAATCTCAAAATTTTTATAATAAGTACAGTTTGGAATGTTTAGTGCTGTAGTGCACATTTGGTGCTGGCTTTTTGTTTTTTCTTCATTAAATTGGTCGGTGGTTGACCTCCACCTTGCTATGCACCCCAATTTGGGATGTATTCCATCTGTCTAGATTTTGGCGGTTGGTGACTGTTCACATTAAGTCATCAGGCTTTGTCCACAGGCTATTTACTTCATGCAGCATTTGCTTGGACCTGTCCCGCCCACAGCCATGACTCAGTCATGGGTACGGGATTGAAATAGACCAGGTGAGTGCTGCTAAGAGCAGTTCTACTATTCATATGTGAGGCCGTATGGCCCATTTTATAAAAATATTTTAGTGTAGGACTGCCTCAAATGAGATTTGCCGTGACGTGGCGAGGCAGCTCAAGAAATTGCAATTTTTTGCCAAAAATCTCAAAATTTTTATAATAAGTACAGTTTGGAATGTTTAGTGCTGTAGTGCACATTTGGTGCTGGCTTTTTGTTTTTTCTTCATTAAATTGGTCGGTGGTTGACCTCCACCTTGCTATGCACCCCAATTTGGGATGTATTCCATCTGTCTAGATTTTGGCGGTTGGTGACTGTTCACATTAAGTCATCAGGCTTTGTCCACAGGCTATTTACTTCATGCAGCATTTGCTTGGACCTGTCCCGCCCACAGCCATGACTCAGTCATGGGTACGGGATTGAAATAGACCAGGTGAGTGCTGCTAAGAGCAGTTCTACTATTCATATGTGAGGCCGTATGGCACATTTTAGAAAAATATTTTAGTGTAGGACTGCCTCAAATGAGATTTGCCGTGACGTGGCGAGGCAGCTCAAGAAATTGCAATTTTTTGCCAAAAATCTCAAAATTTTTATAATAAGTACAGTTTGGAATGTTTAGTGCTGTAGTGCACATTTGGTGCTGGCTTTTTGTTTTTTCTTCATTAAATTGGTCGGTGGTTGACCTCCACCTTGCTATGCACCCCAATTTGGGATGTATTCCATCTGTCTAGATTTTGGCGGTTGGTGACTGTTCACATTAAGTCATCAGGCTTTGTCCACAGGCTATTTACTTCATGCAGCATTTGCTTGGACCTGTCCCGCCCACAGCCATGACTCAGTCATGGGTACGGGATTGAAATAGACCAGGTGAGTGCTGCTAAGAGCAGTTCTACTATTCATATGTGAGGCCGTATGGCACATTTTATAAAAATATTTTAGTGTAGGACTGCCTCAAATGAGATTTGCCGTGACGTGGCGAGGCAGCTCAAGAAATTGCAATTTTTTGCCAAAAATCTCAAAATTTTTATAATAAGTACAGTTTGGAATGTTTAGTGCTGTAGTGCACATTTGGTGCTGGCTTTTTGTTTTTTCTTCATTAAATTGGTCGGTGGTTGACCTCCACCTTGCTATGCACCCCAATTTGGGATGTATTCCATCTGTCTAGATTTTGGCGGTTGGTGACTGTTCACATTAAGTCATCAGGCTTTGTCCACAGGCTATTTACTTCATGCAGCATTTGCTTGGACCTGTCCCGCCCACAGCCATGACTCAGTCATGGGTACGGGATTGAAATAGACCAGGTGAGTGCTGCTAAGAGCAGTTCTACTATTCATATGTGAGGCCGTATGGCACATTTTATAAAAATATTTTAGTGTAGGACTGCCTCAAATGAGATTTGCCGTGACGTGGCGAGGCAGCTCAAGAAATTGCAATTTTTTGCCAAAAATCTCAAAATTTTTATAATAAGTACAGTTTGGAATGTTTAGTGCTGTAGTGCACATTTGGTGCTGGCTTTTTGTTTTTTCTTCATTAAATTGGTCGGTGGTTGACCTCCACCTTGCTATGCACCCCAATTTGGGATGTATTCCATCTGTCTAGATTTTGGCGGTTGGTGACTGTTCACATTAAGTCATCAGGCTTTGTCCACAGGCTATTTACTTCATGCAGCATTTGCTTGGACCTGTCCCGCCCACAGCCATGACTCAGTCATGGGTACGGGATTGAAATAGACCAGGTGAGTGCTGCTAAGAGCAGTTCTACTATTCATATGTGAGGCCGTATGGCACATTTTATAAAAATATTTTAGTGTAGGACTGCCTCAAATGAGATTTGCCGTGACGTGGCGAGGCAGCTCAAGAAATTGCAATTTTTTGCCAAAAATCTCAAAATTTTTATAATAAGTACAGTTTGGAATGTTTAGTGCTGTAGTGCACATTTGGTGCTGGCTTTTTGTTTTTTCTTCATTAAATTGGTCGGTGGTTGACCTCCACCTTGCTATGCACCCCAATTTGGGATGTATTCCATCTGTCTAGATTTTGGCGGTTGGTGACTGTTCACATTAAGTCATCAGGCTTTGTCCACAGGCTATTTACTTCATGCAGCATTTGCTTGGACCTGTCCCGCCCACAGCCATGACTCAGTCATGGGTACGGGATTGAAATAGACCAGGTGAGTGCTGCTAAGAGCAGTTCTACTATTCATATGTGAGGCCGTATGGCACATTTTATAAAAATATTTTAGTGTAGGACTGCCTCAAATGAGATTTGCCGTGACGTGGCGAGGCAGCTCAAGAAATTGCAATTTTTTGCCAAAAATCTCAAAATTTTTATAAGTACAGTTTGGAATGTTTAGTGCTGTAGTGCACATTTGGTGCTGGCTTTTTGTTTTTACCTCTAACGATGTCTGATTGACATTCAAGCACATCTCAACTAATCCCGATAGACCCTATAGACTAATATTGGGAGCTTTTGGGTTTCTCTTGGGTTAAAGTGCTTTTAAGGGTGGCTTTAAACGCTACGATGTCGCTAAAACGATCTCGTTTGGATCACGGAATTTGTGACGCACATCCGGCCGCTTTAGCAATGTCGTTGTGTGTGACACCTATGAGCGATTTTGAATCGTCGCAAAAACGTTCAAAATCGCGCATCAAAGACATGCCCCCCTATACCCAATTATCGATGCTGCTGCAGGTACGATGTTGTTTGTCGTTCCTGTGGCAGCACACATCGCTATGTGTGATGCCGTTGGAACGACAAACATCTCCTTACCTGCGTCCACCGGAAAAGGAGGAAGGAAGGAGGTGGGCGGCATGTTCCGAACGCTCATCTCCTCCCCTCCTTTTCTATTGGGCGGCGGTTCAGTGACGCTACTGTGACGTTACTGTGACTCTGAATGAACCGCCCCCTTAGAAAGGTGGCGGTTCACCGGTCTCAGCGACGTCGCTGCACAGGTATGTGCGTGGGACGCTGTCATAGCGATAATGTTCGCTACGGCAGCGATCACCACATATCGTGCCACCGACGGGGGCGGGTGCTATCGCACGTGACATCGCTAGCCTATGCTTGCGATGTCGCAGCGTGTAAAGCCCACCTTACAGTAAGATTTCTGACAAAAAAGAACACCAATGGGAACAGAGACTCGTACCAACAAAATAAAATACATTTTCTTCTCAAATATTGGCTTTAGAGATTATATACCAGTTTGGTGATGCTCATTTCCTTGCTAATAAGAGTTATAAAAATGTAATCAAAATGATGACACGGAAACTTTCACAATATTTTATAGAACTAATTAAGCCTTAGAATTTACATCTTCTCCTTTCAGAATGAAAATGATAAAATATTATTTCATAAATCTGTCAAATCTGCAATATGCAATTTTATTTGTTTCATTTAGAACAATTTTATACAGGCTGTAAAATATTTTGTCTGTCCAATTTAAAAGTGATTTCTGGAGCAATCAATAACTTTTATTCATACACTGAGGAACATAATAAAACCTGTTGTGTACTTTATGGAAGTGATCGACAGGAAAAGTCTAGTCACAGCTCTAAACTGCTAAATAGAGGATGCTACACACATAATTTTGCAAGAAATGTCTAGAAAACTCATTCAAAGTGTTCAAACTAAGATTTATGTGATTGTCCTGGACATCCATACCTACAGTATATCAAAAAAGTGAGTACAACCCTCACATTTTTTTGCTAATATTTTATAACTTTTCATGGGACAACATTGAAGATATGTCACTTTGATACAATGTATAAGAGTGTGTCCTCTAAATAACTCAACACACAGCCATTAATGTCTAAACCATTGGCAACAAAAATGAGTTCACCCCTAAGCGAAAATGGGCAAATTGAGCCCAAAATGTCAATATTTTGTACGGCTACCATTATTTTCAAGCACTGCCTTAACTCTACTTTTGTCATGGAGTTCACTAGAGCTCCACAGGTTGCAACTGGGATCCTCTTCCACTCCTCCATGATGACATCACGGAGCTGGTGGATGTTAGAGACCTTGCGCTCTTCTACCTTCTGTTTGAGAATGAACTCCAGATGCTCAGTAGGGTTTACGTCTGGAGACATGCTTGGCCAGGTCAGCACCTTTACTCTAATTTTCTTTAGCATGGCAGTGCTCATTTTGAAGATGTGTTTGGGGTCATTATCATGTTGGAAAACCGCGCTGCAACCCATTTTCTGAAGTAAGGGGATTAAGATCTGCTTCAGTCTGTCACAGTACATGTTGACATTCATGGTTCCCTCAATGAATTCTAGCTCCTCACAATCGGCAGCACTCATGCAACCTCATCCCATGACACTCTCACCACCCTGCTTGACTGTAGGCAAGACACTTGTCTTTGTACTCCTCACCTGGTTGCCACCACACATGCTTGATACCATCTCAACCAGATAAGTTTATCTTTGTCTTATCAGAAGATAGGACATAGTTCCAGTAATCCATGCTCTTAAGCTGGGTTCACACATAGCGACAGCGACAACGACGTCGCTGTTACGTCACCATTTTCTGTGATGCAACAGCGACCTTGTAAGTCGCTGTTATGATCGCTGCTTAGCTGTCAAACACAGCAGAAGCAGCAGCGATCATAACGACACGCGTCGCTGTGCTACATGTGCAGAGAGTAGGGAGCCACGCACACTGCTTAGCGCTGGCTCCCTGCACTCCTAGCTACAGTACACATCGGGTTAATTACCCGATGTGTACTGCAGCTACATGTGCAGAGAGCAGGGAGCCGCGCACACTGCTTAGCGCTGGCTCCCTGCACTCCTAGCTACAGTACACATCGGGTTAATTACCTGATGTGTACTGCAGCTACATGTGCAGAGAGCAGGGTGCCGGCACTGGCAGCGAGAGCGGCAGACGCTGGTAACGAAGGTAAATATCGGGTAACCAGGGAAAGGTCTTCCCTTGGTTACCCGATGTTTACCCTGGTTACAGCTTACCGCAGCTGCCAGACGCCGGCTCCTGCTCCCTGCTCGCTTCATTTCGTCGCTCTCTCACTGTCACACACAGCGATGTGTGCGTCACAGCGGGAGAGCGACGACCAAAAAATGAAACTGGACATTCAGCAACGACCGGCAACCTCACAGCAGGGGCCAGGTCGCTGCTGGATTTCACACACAGCGACAGCGACGGGACGTCGCTGCTATGTCACAGAAAATGGTGACATATCAGCGACATCGTTGTCGTCGTCGCTGTGTGTGACACCACCCTTAGTCCGCTTGTCTTCAGCAAACAATTTGCAGGCTTTCTTGTGCATCATCTTTAAAAGCGGCTTCCTTCTGGACAACAGTCCAGACCAATTTGATGCAGTGTGTGGCATATGGTTTGAGCACTGACAGGCTCACCCCATACCCCTTTAACTTTTACAGCAATACTGGTAGCACTCATACGTCTATTTTGAAAAGACAACCTCTTGCTATTACGCAGAGCACGTGCACCCAACTTCTTTAATCAACCATGACGAGGCCTATTCTGAGTGGACCCTGTCTTGTTAAACTGCTCTATGGTCTTGGCCACCGTGCTGCAGCTAAGAATCAGTGTGCTGGCAAAATTCTTATAGTATAGGCCATTTTCACTTAGCAGTGGATTCACGTTTGTTGCCAGCTGTTTGGACATTAATGATTGTGTGTAGAGTTATTTAGAGGGTACAACACATGTACACTGTTATGCAAGCTGTACACTGACTACTTGTGTAAGAGGTAGTCGGACCCCTGGTAGTGAAGGAGCTGTTTTTCCCCCCCTAAAGACGCCACAGTAGTATGGTGGCAAATTGTAAATGTTGATGGTAAAATGTTACCTGTCATAAACGGTTTCCCCACTAGGTGCCAGTGTAGAGCAGTGGTTCCCCTGGTAACAGTGGCAGGGAAGGAAGGGGCAGGGCAGCCTAGGTGGGGAAGGAAGGGCTCTGAATGCAGAGTCCAGTGTGCAGTGAGATGTGACTGGAGAAAGAAGTCTGAGGTGACGGGGCAGAGTGCTGCAGTGGCAGAAGAAGTGGAAGAGTCAAGACTAGACCCAAAGCCGGTAGTGTGTATTACAGTGCAGTGCAGCTATCAGGGGGATAACAAGTGGCCCCTGCAGGCGAAGGGTAGTGCCCTGACAAAGACGTGAAGGTACATGGGAACGCCCGTAGAAAACAAGTGAAGTAGTTCCCCCGCAAAAATGTGGAGAGGTGAGGACTTATCCGGAGCCGGTAGTCTGTGCTAGATCTGCCCTATAGTAAATCCGGGTTCAGTGTGCAGCTACTAGGGGGTTAACGCATGTCCCCTGCAGGCAAGGGAAAGTTACCGGGGAATGAGGAAACCGTCAGCAAGAAGTGTAAGCTGTAATCCGAAGTGACTTGATGCTGAAGGGTGTAAAGAAGAGCGGAAGTTGTGATCAATAAAATGTTTCTTGGTTCATCAACTGCCTGTCTGTGGCTCTTTACTGGGAGTGGTGAAGAGGCCTGTGAGCCGAGAGAAAAAGGTGTTACCGAGAAGCAAATTGCCCACATGGAAGCGTCCCTGCCACCTACACTCTGCCCCACAAACAACACCTCTGTTTTAACAGTGACGGCCGGGCCGGGGGTCAGCCTGACGCCCCCTAGGCGGGAGACCGCGACTACAACCCCTGAGGCGCCCCCTGCCCCCGTTACACTTGCATCAAAATCATATCTTCAGTATTGTCCCATGAGCCCCTCATTACCATAGCTAAAGTGTCACACTTAAATTATAATATTCTCTAATGTAACAATAGTTATCAGTAACTAGAGATGATCAAATCAAACCTTTATTTTTATATATCGCTAACATATTCCGCAGCGCTTTACATACATCAGGAACACTGTCCCCATTGGGGCTCACAATCTAAAGTCCTCATCTGTATGTCTTTGTGGTGTAGGAGGAAACCGGAGTACGAAGAGAAAACCCACGCAAACACGGGGAGAACATACAAACTCCTTGCAGATGGTGTCCTTGGTGGGATTTGAAACCAGGACCCCAGCGCTGCAAGACTGCAGTGCTAACCACTGAGCCACCGTGCGATGAACAGGAACTATTGAAATTCAGATTCGTCAATTTCTCCAAATTTTCTCCAACAATTTGATTTGGGGTAAATAAATGTGTGCAAATTTTAATTCAGGAAAACTAGTAATTGCCCAGAAAATAGACATGGGGAGAGGTGAATGAAAGGACCCCACTGACCATAAAAGAGCTAGCAATTTATAGAAAGAAAAGGAGAGAGAAATAGAAGAACCTGCTAATCATAAGAGCTTACATACTACAGATGAGAGCGATAAAGATGACCCTGCTGACCATAAGAGCTTACATACTACAGACGAGAGCGCGAGAAAGATGACCCTGCTGACCATAAGAGCTTACATACTACAGACGAGAGCGCGAGAAAGATGACCCTGCTGGCCATAAGAGCTTACAAACTACAGACGAGAGTGCGAGAAAGATAACCCTGCTGACCATAAGAGCTTACATACTATAGACGAGAGCGCGAGAAAGATGACCCTGCTGACCATAAGAGCTTACATACTACAGACGAGAGAGTGAGAAAGATTACCCTGCTGACCATAAGAGCTTACATACTACAGACGAGAGCGCGAGAAAGATGACCCTGCTGACCATAAGAGCTTACATACTACAGACGAGAGAGTGAGAAAGATGACCCTACTGACCATAAGAGCTTACATACTACAGACGAGAGCGCGAGAAAGATGACCCTGCTGGCCATAAGAGCTTACATACTACAGACGAGAGAGTGAGAAAGATGACCCTGCTGGCCATAAGAGCTTACATACTACAGACGAGAGCGTGAGAATGATGACCCTGCTGACCATAAGAGCTTACATACTACAAACGAGAGCGCGAGAAAGATGACCCTGCTGACCATAAGAGCTTACATACTACAGACGAGAGAGTGAGAAAGATGACCCTGCTGACCATAAGAGCTTACATACTACAGACGAGAGAGTGAGAAAGATGACCCTGCTGGCCATAAGAGCTTACATACTACAGACGAGAGCGTGAGAATCATGACCCTGCTGACCATAAGAGCTTACATACTACAAACGAGAGCGCGAGAAAGATGACCCTGCTGACCATAAGAGCTTACATACTACAGACGAGAGAGTGAGAAAGATGACCCTGCTGACCATAAGAGCTTACATATTACAGATGAGAGAGCGAGAAAGATGACCCTGCTGACCATAAGAGCTTACATATTACAGATGAGAGAGCGAGAAAGATGACTCTGCTGAACATAAGAGCTTACATACTACAGAAAAGAGAGAGAGAGATGACCTTGCTAATGACAAGAGCTTAAAGACTACAGATAATAGAGAGATGACCCTGCTTACCATAAGAATTTATATTCTACCAGAGAATGACTCTGAAGAAGGAATAATATAATATTTATTCATTTATATAGCTCTGTTAATTCCACAGCGCTTTACATACAATGACAACACTGTCCCCAATGGGGCTCATAATCTAGGTTCCCTGTAAGTATGTTTTTGGAGTGTGGGAGAAAAGCGGAGGAAACCCACGCAAACACAGGGAGAACATACAAACTCCTTGCAGATGGTGTCCTTAGTGGGATTTGAACCTAGGACCCCAGCGCTGCAAGACTGCAGTGCTAACCACTGAGCCTCCATGCCGCCCAGAAAACAACTCTGTCCTACAAACTGTGCTCTATAGGGTACTGCTAACCTGTGATAGTCCCAGGTACTTACCAGCACTGTACGAGGTATGTAAAATATCACAGCTGCAGTGTATTACGGAGTAGTCTACCGTTAGCCCGCTCACCGAAGGTTCAGCAATGAGTTTGTGTGACGTCACGGCAACCTCTGGTTTTCAATCAAAGAAGCACGGCTGGCAGTACTCAGTGATCGGTGGGTTTATTCCTGATACGGCACTCACTGATGCACTGCAAAGCCGGTTCTCAGTTAATGTGTGAGGGCCAGGAGGACTGGCAGGCCCAGGAGGTGGATCCACTGGACCGAGCGCCCTACCGGAGGGCAGGGTACACAGTAGCTGGAGCACTACGTGGCAGGAATGGGAAGAACCAGGTCACCAGGGTCATGGAGTCCTATAGGACAGTACAGGAACAGGTGCAGGTACCAGGAAGCAAAGACAGGACCAGGTCACTAGGGTCACAGCGTACTTTAAGGCAGTAATACAGGAAACCGAAACAAAAGGATCTGAGCACCTAGCTCACAAGACAAAGCAAAGAAACACAAGCGATGATCAGGCCCTGCCCACATGGAAAGGCCAGTCTTATATACCCAGCACAGCCTCAGGTCATTTCCTGTTGCAGCAGTGCTGGGCCTATAAGACCAGGTGAGTGGGCGCGGCCCGGTCCTATACAGAGGCATCAGTCAGAGTCAGACTCCTGAGACCTGGAACAGGACTCAGGGAAGCAAGAGCCGGAGCGGCAGGCGTGACCGGTGGACGCATGGACTGGACCAGTGAGCAAGGAGCGGTGGTGCGATGGTGAGACTGGATCAGTGAGAATGGAGCGGTGCAATGCAAGTGCGACCGGATCAGTGGGTACGGAGTGGTGCAAGGCAGGTGCGACCGGATCAGTGGGTACGGAGCGGTGCCTGGATGGTGAAACCGGCTCAGTAGGTAAGGAGCGCTGCTGGGACACCTGGAGCGTGAGTTAATGCCAGGGCATGGTTATAGCTGTTTCTCACTATGTTCTCAGCATTGACCATAGCCAGCCACACCTCTATAGCTGAAAGCTGGAGGCATAGCTTCCTGGCAGCTGGAGCACTAGTAACCTGCAGATGAAGCACATATCTGCAGGTTAATAGACAATAGAAAAGGGAGATGTGGTACTGCACTGCCATGTTACTTGGTCCGATATGGAATAGAAAATACAATACAGGCGCAATGAGAGGCACCCGTGGATATATTTCTGGGTGTATTAGATTATTGTCGGCTCACCTTTCTGGTATCACTAAGGTCTCCTGGTATCCCCCGGCACCTTGGATTCCGGTTTCATTTGCGATCCTCCATCCTCCAGCTGGGTTCTCAAATTGCTTTGGCAGGTTCTTAGCTGCTATTACCAAGTTCCCAGTAGGGAGTAGACATATAGGAATAAGTATGTTCGGTCTTATAGCGCTTATGGATCAATGCCAGTATTTAAATTATTGTACTTTTATTGTTTAGATTCCTATTACCACAACGCGTTTCAGCAATCAAAGTTTCTTTCATCAGGTGTATATATATATATATATACAAACACACACTTTACTGCAGCAGGGCACACTTATGGGTATTCACTGTGCAGACATGAACATTATTAAGATTGCAATGAATTGTTAAATAAAACCCCTTTAACAATTCATTTGAGCAACTCATTTAACAAGTGTGCCACAAAACAGCAAGTGAAACAAAAATCCGCTTCCTCTCATACACAATTTATCAAATCACCGAGCATTTATTTTGATGAAATATTCACAGGATCCAGAAGAACACGTTCATCTATTATGTTGGTTGATACTGAGTAGTAATAAATAGATATGAATTAAGGATTCTATTAGATTCTACTATATGCACTATAAGTCACAATTTCACAAAATACAGTTGACACAGGCGCTAAGTCAATAACAAACACTTTATTTCTATTTTCTTATAATGAAAAAACTCAGTAGTATTATAGATGAGAAAGCTGACTTATATATATTAAAATGTGATGGTATACTTTCATCAGACACAAATATAGCCAGCTCTAATACAGTGCGGGATAATTTGACTCTTGTTTTTCTGGAGTCTGATACTTTTATGGCATGGTAGTCTCCTCTTAAGCTTTATTTTATCTCTCTTGTAGAGTGGCTTGTTTTTCTTGAGTAGAAGACTGAAGAAAATTCAGTTGCTCAATACCCCATAGGCCACCTGAGGATATTGGCAAGGGAAGTATTTAATATAAATTAAATCTAGACTGCTGCTTGGCCTACTTTCCTATTATACTAGCAGGCTAGATTTATTACTATCTTTTAGTTTGTGATTGTTTGTAACCACTGATGATGTACTTAATATTTTATGGACTTTTTGTACTATGTAATGCAAAAAAAAAGTTTTGCTATGAAACACTTGGTTTACCTTATTTGTCCTTTATGCCGTTAATGTAGTATAAAAATAGCTACTTGTCTATAATATTTAGTTAGTAGACATTAGTTTTACAAAAAAGAGTGTTAAAAGAGCCTGAAAAATGCATATTAAAATCTTCAACAAAATCTGTGTGTGTTATAAAAAAAAGTTGCAAGCTAGACATGTTATAAGTAATAACTTTTGCAGTAAATTTACAAAGTAGGGGTACTAGCATTATCACTATATATTATAGTGTGCCGCCCCCATGCCAGCAGCCGGCGCTGCTGGGTCCGGATCTACGGTGCGGCTCGAGGGGTTCTGCCGGACCCGGGGGTCGCGCGGACACTCCGACTAAAAGGGGACGTATTTGTACCTGGATGGTAGTAAACTGTCTGTGACGCCACCCACGGTGTGTGGTGAGATGTGGCACCACCGCTGCTGTTGTGGGACACCCGGGGCGATGGGATGGCAGCTTGTTGTTAACCCCTCCTTGAGTAGGGATGGTGGCCCCGGGACCCGGTGACTTGGTGCAGGGGACGGTGGTGGCAGGGACCGGTGCGCCTGGTAAGACCAGGGAGTCTCAGCTTACTCACGATTAAAGAATTCAGACAAGTCCATTGGTTAACCAAGGTGATGGTGGCCGGCCGCCGCAGCCGGGTGTATTCTAGTCCCCCACCAGGGCTGGTGGTCCATCTCTCTTCCCTCTGCACTGTGCTGTAGTGTTGTGGACTTCCCGGTCTGGAATTCGGATGTCCGCTACCGGTAATACTGTTGGGAGCCGTGCCCGCATGCGCTGACCCTTGGGATCTACAGACTCTGACGGATGCCCTATCCCTCTCTGTGGGTGCTTGTCTATTTTTGGGACTTAGGTTGGGACAGGACCTATAATCCAGCCCTCAATCGGTTAATTAGCTAGGCTGTTGGTTCCGGTCCTGGCTTCAGGGTCTGAGTACCCCCTCTGTGCACGGTTTCTGGTCAGGTCTCCGGTGTCGGTACCGGCGGGCTCCAACCCTGTCCCAATCCACCTCGGATCTGCCGAGCCGTCTTCCCGTCTCCTGCTAGCTACGGGCCCACCGTCTGCCACCTAGCCAATGTGTCCAGGCTCCGACCCTGACACCTGTCAGTTCAGCCTCAGGACTATAGCAGAGGCCTGGACTCCTCTCCACTTCACTCCAACTCTCTACAATTCTCAACAACAACTACTCCTTTCCTGCCCCGGCCTCTCCAGACCCCTAGGTGGGCGTTTCCTTCCGTCTGGTCCCGCCCACTGGTGTGCCTGTCTTTCCCTGGGGGAGATGACTAGGGTTTTCTGATTGGCTGTGTGTAACCTAGGTGAGGGAAGGTGTTATGCGGGTCCTATGTGTGACTACCTGCAGTGCCAGGGCGTCACAAGAGTCCTATGAAAAGCCTTAAAAAATGTTATTATTATTTAATGGCCTTTGACTTGATCTCAAGCCATGGCTACTTGATTAATGAACAATCTGTAGAATGATCGATCTTGTGCAAGCCTACATAGGTCCACCAGGGTCTTCTACATTGTTATTTTGATTGTGTCAAGCCTCTTCACCTTGACACCTTCTGGTGTCATCGCTGCATCTTGAGTGATCATTGATCCAAGTAGATTGAAGTCCTTTACAACTTTCAGTTCATCACAGTCAACCTCAAATATGTTTCGGTTGTACTTGGCAGTAGTCAATATTTTTGTCTTCTTGCTACTAAGTACCAGTTCGATGTTTGAGCTTTCCATCTTGACACTCTGTAATAAGTCCTTCATTTAATTTATGCTTGTTGCTAACAATGTGGTGTTGCCCTATTTAAGAGTGTTGCGGATAGGTCCAGCACTTTTGATTCCTTTTTTTGCGGCAAGTCTAGCCTTCCTGAAAATATGGCATTTAGGGAAGGCAGATACTGAGAGGTGCAGCAGGTAGACCCAAAGGAAACAGCAAGTGCAGTGGGTTTGACAGGATGACTGGTACAGCAGGCATGGCTGGTATGGATAATGTGGCAGCCGGTATGGCAGATACTGGAATACATATGGATGTTAGCAACACAGCAATACAGCAGCAGCACAAGAAGAAGAGAAAGGGATCTGACAACTGACAACACATCTCTAGGATAGACCACGTTACACAGGCACCTCCCATAAGGCGGGGGGTGCCTTAGATACCTAGTTCCCTTTAGCCATATGCTGAGAGACACTTTTGGGTTAGATCACTCTGGCCCTTTAAGAATAGGTGCGTACCCCCTAAGTGCACTCCCAAATGACCTGTGTGGTGTGCAAAGGCCCTGGGAAACAGTGGTAGGGACTAGAGACACAGGAGCTACCGCTGAGCGATCGAGAGTGTGAGTGAGTCGGCATCCCCTCCCAGGGAGGGGGGCAGGAGAGTGCGTAGATACTAGTATGTGGCATTACACTAGTAAATACTGATCTTGTCCAATCCTTGGGCCATCTATGAGTTGTCTACATCTGTGCAATCAGGCATGTTATGACATTAACTGCTGCTTTAGAAGACTTTATTTGAGTGATGAATATACTTGGCGCTATTTTTTACTCATACAAATATGATATTTGTGTTATCCGTTGCTCGTCAAGTATTTTGATGATTTGATTAATATTTTATTATTCACCTTGTGAGTTGCAAGACCCCTCCCAGCATCTTTGGCACCTGATTCTCAGCCACTAAACATTTTGGATTGCCTTCCAATCACAGTAATGCAATAGCCATCTTTGCTACTGGCATTACTGTGATTGCGAAGCACAGTGAAAAAAAATAAATTAAACTGGGGTTCACCGCAGCTGTCATACTACTTCCGCTCATTAGATCTCATACATATTTACTGCTTTCTGTGCCCACCCTCTCTGCTAGAATCTGAGATTGTCTGCAGTCAGATTGCTGGCGTACTAGAGTCTCTGATTAGCTCCCCTCACAATAGCTGTCTGGGTCCCCTAATGGAGTGTAAAAATTCCTTAAATAAATAAATAAAATGTTACAGGGTCCCCTTTGTATAGATACCCAGCAAAGATAAAACAGACAGCTACAGGCTGCAGCCCCCAGCTGTGTGCGATATCTTGGCTGTGTATCAAAATAAGAGGGACACCATGCAGCTTTTTTAGAATTATTGAAATAAATCCTTTTTTTTATAAAGCATGAGGTCCTTCCCAATTTTGATACCCAGCCAAGATAAAGCTGACAGCTGGGGGCTAGTATTCTCAGACTGGGGAGGCCCATGGTTATTGTCTCCCCAGCCTAAAAATAGCAGCCCACAGCTTCCCAGAATTGTCACATCCATTAGATGTGTCAATTCCAGCGCTTTACCCTGCTCATCCCAGTTGCCCTGGTGCTGTGGCAATTATGGTAATATAAGGGGTTAATGACAGCAGTGATTTGTCAAAAAAACAGCTGCCATCAAGTCCTGGACCAGTAATGGGGATGGGTGTATGAGACGCCCCATTACTAATCTTGTGAGTCAAAAGAAAAAAACACAAACACACAAAAATCCTTTATTTTAAATAAATAAAAAAACACACCCTCTTTCACCAATTTATTAACCCAAAAACACCTTTGCAGGTCTGGTGTAATCCACACGAGGTCTCACAGTGATCCCAGCTCGGCTACATCTAGAGTCTGTAGCAAACTATAACATGACTGATCACTGCAGACTCCAGAAAACACTGACAGCAGGGGAAGGACCCTGCAGTGAGAAGCAGTGACGTCAGTCAGGTCACACTCGCCTGCTTTCAGTGAAAGTGGAACCCACTGCCGGATTGCCTGTGGCCATGTCCCGCAGTCCAGCAGTGAGTTAGGTTACCAGAACTCACAGCCACTGGGTCTCCCAACAGTTACTTTACAGGAGCCTTTAAGAGAGACTTTAATTTTCCTTTAGTTCCCAGCTGCTGGACCATCTGGAGGCTGTGATCAGTTAACAGAGTTCACAGCCTACAGGTGTCCCAACAACTGGGCACTCCAAGAAACTTATAGTTACTCTTAAAGGCTCTTTTAAAGGCTCCTTTAAGGTGTTTGGGTCACACAGCTGCCGGGAGACCAGAGACCTATGAGTTCCAGTAACCTTTATGAGATCCGGTGATTACAGCCACCAGATTTTGCGGCAGCTGTCAATCGGTAACTTTCAGGCAGCTTTGAAGACAGCATTTAACATTCCTTGAGTCCCCAGCTGTTAGGACATCTGGAGGCTGTGAACTCTTACCAGAGTTCACAGCCTCCAGGTGTCCCAAAAGCTGGGGATTCCAAGAAACTTAAATGCTCTCTTAAAGGCTCTCTTAAAGGCTCCTTTAAGGTTTCCCGGCCTTACACCTGCCTGGAGACACAGTTGTTGTGAGCTTCGGTAACCTTTAGGTTACTGGAGTTCACAGCCACTGGGTCACATGGTGACTGTCAACCTGGTAACTTTAAGGGAGCCTTTAAGAGAGCCTTTTAGACAGTCTTTAATCTTACTTGAGTTCCCAGCTGCTGAGACATTTTAAGGCTGTGAACTGTTACCAGAGCTCACAGCCTCCAGGTTTCCCAACAGATGGGAACTCTAATAATCTTAAATGCTTCCTTAAAGGCTCCTTCAAGGTTTCTGGGCCTCACAGCTACCAGACTGTCAGACTGCTGTGTCCCACAATCTGACAGTTCAGCAATCTGGCAGTCAGGTCACCGGAGTTCACGCTCTCAGTAAACTCAGTTGAACCAGCTGCCAGTTTTCCAGATTAGTTGATGGATGCACATTGAGTATTTGGTTGCAGACATTTCTGCACCAAATGTACATCTCTAGGCAAAAAATGCACCGAAAGTGCACCAAAAATGCATGTTGTTTCGGAATGTTTTTAGACTATGGGAACCCCCAGCTGTGACCGTAAATTACCCGAGTGACGTCACCGCTCATCGCATGGCTCAGTCTCTGCCTGAAACCCACAGTGGGCAGTAATGTTCTGTGGCCATACGCTGCCCCATCAGATGTAGCAGAGCTGGAATCGTCGTGGGACCACATGTAAATTATGTCAGACTTAGGTGTTTTGGGGTTTATCAATGGGGAGAAAGAGGGTGTGTTTTATATTTTATTTCAAACAAAGGATTTTTTCGGTGTTTTTGTTTATTTCTTTTCACTTACAGATTAGTAATGGGGGGGTCTCATAGATGCCTCCCATTACTAATCTAGGGTTTAGTGGCAGCTGTGTGCTGTCAGCCCTTATTACCTCGATTGCGACAGCACCAGTGCAATCAGGAACAGCCGTCTAAAGTTCCGGGATTGTCGCATCTAATGTATGCGACAATCCTGGGTGACTGCAGGCTGCTAATTTTAGACTGGGGGGACCAATAACCATGGGCCTCCCCAACCTAAGAATGCCAGCTCCCAGTTTTCGTCTTTATCATGGCTGGATATCAAAATTGGGGGGACGCACGCCATCTTTTAAAATTATTTATTTAAATCATTTTTAAAAAAAGCCACATGCGGTTCTTCTTATTTTGATACACAGCCAAAATAAGCGCATGGCTGGGGGCTGCAGCCTGTAGCCGTATGCTTTATCTGTGCTGGGTATTATAGTATGGGGGGACAGTACACCCATTTTTTTTTTATTTATTTAGTTTTACACAAATCTACAGTAACCTGCACACAGGGTCTGTGATTGCAAGCAGTCAGACATCCTGTCACACAGGCTGGGGGCACGTCTGACTGCAACCAATCACAGATGTGAAGACTGCTGGTGGGCGGGTGAAGCAGTTCATATGGTTGAATGATAAGAAGTAGAATAAGCAGCCCTGGAAACAGTTGCAGTAGCATCGGCAACTCGATAAATATAACGCGCTTGCTTTAGTCTTATTTTCTTTATTTTTCCTTTATGTTTTTCCCAGTTGCTGGATCCGGATCATTAACCGGGGTTGCCTGAGCACTCCGAGCCCGAACTCAGTACTCAAATACTTTTAAAACCACATAGATCTGGACTTTTAAAGTCCAGGACTGCCCATCATTAATCTGCACCCAATTACACAATTTGCCCACAATGCCTAATCCCGCAATCCGTCATTGAGTTCAATGACTTCACCTGAGGTCACAGCTGGGGTTCCCATGGCATCCAAGGTGTGATCTCAGATGAACTGACCTGAGGTGAACTCAATGAACTCAGTGACCTCACCTCAGTTGAACTCATTGAGTTCAATGAGACCTGCATCTCCTGGCAGAAAACCAAGCTTTTTTGCCAAGAGATGCATATTTGGTGCTGGAATTTATACACCAAATTCCTGCACAATATCTGCATCTCCTGGCAAAAAAACTACACAGTTTAGGTGCATCTAAACTGCATTTCTGCACCAAATTTGCATCTCTTGGCAGAAAATCACACCAAAACAGGGTAAAAGATGCAATTTTTGTGCGATTTTCTACCAGAAAATGCAGATTTGGTGCTGGAATTTATGCACCAATTTTCTGCACTAAATCTGCATCTACTGGCAAGAAAATTCAGCATTAGACTTTGGCCTGGGGGGTTCATACTGAGTATTCCAGAGTGTTAGATTACATTACAATAAATTAATACATTATATAACTGAGTGTTCCACTACAGTACACAGATCCTGTGTGGCACTAGTGTCCACACCTGGAACATTATTGTTTGTAACATTATTTAATGCAGGATAATCTCATTAGAGTACACAGGTAGAAACTGAGCGAGCAGTGATTTTTCCATCTTAAGGTTAAGTTCACACAGTGGATTTTTCGCAGCAATTTTCAGGTGCGTTTTTGGCCTCAAAACTGCATGACTTTGCTTCCCCAGCAAAGTCTATGAGTTTTCATTTTTGCTGTCCGCACACAACTTTTTTTTTAAGCTGCGTTTTTGAGCTTAAAAAAAATGGACATGTCATTTCTTTCCTACGTTTTCCCCCCATGCAATGCATTGGAAAAACGCAGAAAAACGCAGAGATCAAAAACGCAGCAAAACACAGCCAAAAACGCACCAAATCGCGGCAAAAACGCATACGGTTTTTTGCCGAGGGTGCGTTATTGTGCGTTTTTAGCGGCCAAAAACGCACATAAATGCAGCGTCAAAAAAACGAAGCGTGTGTACATAGCCTAAGAGTACATGAGTCTCAAGATGGTGCTTTGTAGGTATAGTGGATGGGCACTACGAGTAGGACATTGTGAGCAGAAGAAAGGAAACGTATCTGGCAGAAACCAGAACACACTGGGAAATATAGTCTTGAGGCATAGAAGGAAAGCTGTCAGGAAGTTCAGAATTTAGACAATAACTGATCGCAAAGATGGCTTCAGTGGACGGAAGGGAAGCTAAAAAAAAAAAAAGAAAGGTAGCAGGGGATTTGGGGACTGTTTACAGGTAGAGACAGATTTTTTTAAGCTTTTTCACGGCGCTCAGGAAAAGGAGTACAGCGCCTCCAGCTTTGGAAAATTTTCTAGGGTTTACCAGGAGTAGCTGAGACCCTGGAGATCACGATCAGGTTTGGTTTTTCCATTCCCTAATCACATGATCACCATTATACATTGTATAATGGTGATCATGTGAAAGTCAATGATGTGAAAAAATGAAAAAATGATTTCTCTGCCACCTGGCATGATCAAGCATGTCAGATCAGAAAGTAATGTCCTCCCGCAAAACAAGCACAGTGGATTGATTTCTGGAAATCTCCTGCCTACTGTGCTTGTTTTCTCCCAAGCATAAACTGACCTGTGGCATGGCTGCCTGAGCTGTAGGATGTCAATTTATGCTGTGTAAATGAGAGTGTTCTCCGAGGGAGAATAAAGCTAAAGTCCGCAGCGGCCTGAACATGGATCATGGGCACAGGCAACTGTGTTCTCCCATGGATAACACTTTCATCTCCGCAGGAGGACTGGCACTGTGTCCTAGATGCAGTGTCGCCGGACCATGCACACATAGACTTAAAGAGAGAAATTTGCTGCTACAGAAACATTTTTGGGACCTACCAGTCCGTTCAAAATGCTTAATATACCCCTGAATAAAATCCTTGAGGGGTCTAGTTTCCAAAATGGTAATTTGTGGGTGGGGGGGGTTGCTTTCTAGATACCTTAGGGGCCCTGCTAATGTGACATGGTGCTCCCAATGTATTTCAGCTTTTCCAAAATTCAAATGGTGCTCCTTCCATTCTTAAAGGCGGCATTACATGGGACGATATATCGTGCGATCACATGAGCGATCGCACCCGCCCCCATCGTTTGTGCGGCACGGGCAATTCATTGCCTGTGGCACACAAAGTCGTTAAACCCCCGTCACACGTACTTACCTCCCTAACGACGTCACTGTGGGCGGCGAACATCCTCTTCCTGAAGGGGGAGGGACATTCGGCGTCACAGCGACGTCACACAGCGGCCGCCCAATAGAAGCGGAGGGGCGGAGATGAGCGGGGTGTAACATCCCGCCCACCTCCTTCCTTCCTCATTGCTGGCGGGACGCAGGTAAGCTGAGTTCATCGTTCCTGGGTTGTCACATGTAGCGATGTGTGTTGCCACGACAACGACAAACAACCGGCGTGCAGAAGGAGGAAAGAGATTATGAAAATGAACGACGTATCAACGAGCAATGATAAGGTGAGTATTTTTGCTCGTTAACAGTTGTTCGGAGGTGTCAGACGGTACGACATCTCTAACGATGCTGGGTGTGCGTCACGAATTCCGTGACCCCAACGACATATCGCACGATATATCGTAGCGTGTAACGCCGCCTTAACACTTCTGTTTGTCCAAACAAAGGTTTTTGACCACATGTTGGGTATAGTTCCACTCATATGAATTTGGATAACAAACTGTGGGGTCCACTTTTTGGTGTTGCAGTCTTGCAAAAGTGAATAATTTGGTGCTAAAGCAACATTTTTGTGAAAAAAATGAAAATTTTTAATATGATGACCTAAGATTTCCAAGTTTTGTTTTCACTAATGAATACAGATAATTTTGAAGTCAAATGGCACTCTTTCTCTTCCAAAACCCTGCCATGCACCCAAACAGTTGATTCGCATCACATATGAGGTATCAGCGTACTCAGGAGAAATTGCATAATAAACTGTTTGGTGCATTTTTCCTGATATCCTTGTGAAAAAACAGCTATCTGGTTGAAGTAACAATTTTGTGGTAAAAATGTATTTTTTTTTTATTTCACTGCTTAACATTATAAACTTCTGTGAAGCCCCCGTGGGGTTCAAAGTGAGCACTAAACATCTAGAAAAAATTCTTGAGGGGTCTAGTTTCCAGATTGGGGTCACATGTGGGGGAGCTCCACTTTTTAGGTACATCAGGGGTTCTCCAAACGCGACATGGTGTTCGCTAATGATTCCAGGCAATTTTGCAGTAATTTGGCCTTCCTTCCTTTTCAATCCTTGCCATGCATCCAAACAGTTGATTTCCACCACATATGAAGTAACAATTTTGTGGTAACAATGTATTTTTTTTATTTTCATGGCTCAACGTAATAAAATTCTGTGAAGCAGTTCAAGGTGCTCACCAAACATCTAGATACATTTCTTGAGGGATCTAGTTTCCAAAATAGGGTCACTTGTGTTTTTTTTTTGCTGTTTAGGTTTCTTATGCGCCCTACAAATTCAACATGATGCCCGCAATCTATTTCAGGCCTCCGACACACATCCGTTAAAACCACGCACGTGTAATACAGGCCGTTTTTTCAGGTCCGTGATTCGTTTTTTGTCTCTTTTTATGGTCCGTGTGGGCTTTGTATGACCGGCGTATGCTAGCCGTGTGTGCTTGTGTAATGCCCGTGTGTGCGTGTAATGTTTAACTGACGTGTGAATGTTTTTTCCATGTGAAATGTTCCGTGTTTAATGTAAAAACTTGTGTTTGATTACCCACTAACAGCAGACAGAGTTGCACGCTGAGAATGAACTCGGGTGAACTTCACCCGACTTCATTGTTATACCGCGGCTCTGTCTGTGTCGCGTACTGGTTAGCGGTCACCCGTGAAGGACTCACCGGTGACCCCTAATCCCCTGAGTGACTGAAGTGAGCAGCGCGATTAGTGCTGCTGTCACTCAGGTTACCCGCGGCTAGCTTGAGTCCACCCCCCGTGACCGCAACTCACCTGTGACTTCATCACTGTCACTCGGGTGACTTCTTGTCACAGGTGGAGGATCCAGCGGTGGCCGCGAGTTACCTGAGTGACAGCACAGATAATCGTGATACTCACCTCAATTGCTGCGTGGATCTGGCAGGAACGGTGGTGTTCTTCTGCAGCTCCTGTCACCTTCATGTAGCAGAGCTGGAAGCGACGCGGGACCTCCGTGGATTACGCCGGACATGGATGGGTATTTGGGGCATAATAAATTGGTGAACGAGGTTTTTTTAGTGTTTATTATTTCAAATAAAGGATTTTTCGTTGTGTGTGTTTATTTACTGTCACATACAGATTAATCATGGAAGGTATCTCGGGGAGATGCCTGCCATGATTAATCTAGGACTTATTGGCAGCTATGGGCTGTCATTAACTCCTTATTACCCCGATTGCCAACGCACCAGGGCAAATCGGGAAGAGCCGGGTAGAGTTCCAGAACTGTCGCATTGAATGGATGCGGCATTTCTGGGTGGCTGCTGGCTGATATCGTTAGGCTGGGGGGCTCCCCATAACGTGGCTCTCCCCATCCTGAGAATACCAGCCTTCAGCCATGTGGCTTTACCCTGGCTGGTATCAAAATGGGGGGGGACCGCACGTCGATTTTTTTTTATTATTATTTTTTTTACTGCACAGTATAGACCCGCCCACCGGCGGCTGTGATTGGTTGCAGTGAGACAGCTGTCACTCAGCGTGTGGGTGTGTCTAACTGCAACCAATCATAGGCGCCGGTGGGCGTGGAAAGCAAGGAATACGAGATTGATTAATGAGCAGCCACCTTTTTCAAAATAGTAAATGCCGCCGGAGCAGTGTGAACACCGTGCAGCGCCGCACCGGTGATTGGGGATCGGTAAGTATGAGAGAGGGGGTAGACTGACCAACAGACAGAGAGAGGTACAGACAAGACAGAGAGAGGGACCGACCGACAGAGAGAAACCGACCGACGGACTGAGGGAGATTGACCGACATAGACAGAAAAAGAAAGAATAGCCGACATCACTACAAAAAAGCACAAAATGTACACGGAGCATACAGAGATGCATCCGTGTCACGTACTTGTGCGCACCAAACCATTGACTTTCATGGTGTCCGTGTGTGCGTGTTCCGTGCAGGAAACGGACATGCTGCCGTGCAAAACAGAAACACATACGGATCATGGACACGGACACACGGACATGATGAAAAACGCAAGTTTGACCACAAACATAGATTAACATTGGTGCACGTTTGTCCGGGTCTCCAGTATATACGGAAACGGACAAAACACGCACGTTTTTAACGGATGTGTGTCGGAGGCCTCAGCCAAATTTGCTTTCCAAAAGTCAAATATTGCTCTTTCCGTTCCAAGCCCTTCAATTTATCCAAACAGAATTTTCTGACTACATGTGGGGTATCACTGCGCTCATAAGAAAGGGGATAGCAAGCTGTGAAGTCCACATTTTGGTGTTACCTTTTGAAAAAGTGAGAAATTTGGTTCTAAAGCAACATTTAAAAAAAAAAGATTTTCAGCATGAGGACCTAATGTTATCAAATTCTGTGGAGTACTTGTGGGTTCAAAATGCTCTCTATACCACTAGATAAAATCCTTGAGGGATCTAGTTTCCAAACTGGGGTCACTTGTTGGGGGTTTCTGCTATTTAGGTAACTTAGGGGCCCTGCAAATGTGACATGGTGCCCGCAATCTATTTCAGCTAAATTTCTGCTCCAAAATTCAAATATTGCTCCCTTTGTTCTGAGCCCTCCCATTTGTCCAAATAGAGGTTTCTGACCACATGTGGGTTATCAGCATGCTCAGAAGAAACTGGTTAACAAATTTGGGGGTCTATTTTGTGTTATTTCTTTTAAAAGTGAAAAAATTGCTTCTAGAGCAACATTTTTAGTTAAAATTATATATATTGTTTTTCATTCCAGATTGCTTTCGTTCCTGTGAAGCGCCTGAAGAGTTAATAAACTTTTTGGTTGTAATTTTGAGCACTTTGAGGGGTGCAGTTTTTAGAATGGTGTCACTTTTGGGTATTTTCTGTCACCTAAAATAAATGCCTTAAACATTTAGTAGAAATTTTCTTTGTGTAAATTTGAGCAGAATTTTACTTTTTTAATATACAAGTGTGAGATGAATCTGCAGTAAAATCTTCAGTAAAATCAGGCACGTTACATACCGCAGTTGTGTGCTACTTTTCTTCTAATATATGAGAAATAGTATGTCTAATTTCCATTTTTTTATTGCAATACACACTTCTTTTATTTCAATCAGCTTTGTGTGGTCCCAGTATCAGACCTCCTATTAAAATAAACATAATATAAATGGTCACAAATTATTAATACCTTAAATTGTCCTTGGGATGTTTTGGTGTGATGCCCAGAATTAAAAAAAGTTTAACTTTCCATTCTAGCATGAAAATATGCTAACATGGTGATAACGAAGTACAAAAATTAGGCTATAATGTAGCCACCACTTTAGGACACCCAAGTCAGCAGTTATCTTCTATGGGAAACTGTGGCGCCAGTCAGATCATTTTGGTGGACTATGTTCAGATGTGTAATTGATGGAGGGGTTTGCTATTTTTAATGTTTAAATTATTAAAAATTGGATTAGGATGTTCTAAAACCTCATGCGGGTATAATGTATGAGACAGAAGAACAATTTGGAAAGATTTTCACTATTAATTATATCATCATATACAATTCATATATTTTTTCATATTTTGCTGTTAAGGAGAACCTGTCACTAGATTAACGCTACCCAAACCACAGCCTAGCTGCAAGATTACAGCCAAATATATCTTTCTTTAAAACACTGCAGTGTTTCAGTGAAAACAAAGTTTGAAAAGCCACCCGTGATACCATAGGAATAGACGTGACTAGTTCAGCATGGCCCCTGGAAGGCTAATCTCCACCATGCTGCTGGAGATTGCCAGGTTCTCTCATTGGTATATAGGGAAAGACCTATCGATCGCCTGGAGTGGGATATGGAGAAGCTTATCAGGAGCCTCACCTGAACAGTTACGTCTCTCTCGGCTTTAGAAACTATGTTTTCGCTGATACGTTGCGGTATTGCAGAGAAGGGCTTACCTGGCTAGAATTGCACAGCCAGATTCTGATTTATGCTGCCCATCGAACAGGTAGCATGAATCTAATGACAAGTTCCCTTAAAAGAAAATGAAAACCTGTCAGCTGATACTTGCTGCCCATACTGTGTATCCGCCAGTGGCTTTATGATTACACCCAGATATGTTTCGCTTTGAAATGCTGTGATGCTCAGATTAAAACATATTTTTATAGCCGTCAGGCGGGTGTTCGGTGGCTTCTTCCTTCCCACTGCGAGTGACTGACAGGTATCTGCTTACATTGGTGTTTAGACAGAGGCTGCCAATCACTGTCAACAGTTGAGTAGAAGCCGCTGGGGACTCGCCTGTATGATACCTGCATGGTTCAGTCCCTGGTGGCTAATAAATGTATGTTCTCTGAAATCCCAAAACCTTTCAGAGGGACAAATACCTGGCTATAATCATACAACCAATGGCTGATACATGCTTTGGGCAGCATGTATAAGCTGACAGGTAACCTTTAAAGAAAAATGTGTCCGGCATCATCAGTGGATAGAAAAACATCAATGGTCAACTTAATTCACGCATTATTAAAACAAGAGAGTGCACACACTGCTTACTTTATCCTACACATTTCTCATATTAAACCCGTCCTTCCTAATAAAATATACATCTCATAGATATAAACATCGATTTATCACAGTAAGTGGGTAGGAAACAAATGCACAAGGATATACATGAAATACAAGGAAAGGAAATAACAAGGAAATACATACTTGGTAGAAAAAAACAACCAAACATAAAATACAACATCCTAAAATCTTGCAAAACCATGTATCTTCTGTGGATTTAGACTTGTGCAAATCCTTCAGTCTCTTCTTGCAATCCCAGCCAGACTCAATGTTACTGATATTAGAGCTACATTGGGTCCATATAATCATTCAGAGACAGACAGACAGACAGGGAAAGAGACAGGGAAATAATCAGACATACAGGGAAAAAATTAGACAGACAGGGAAAGAGACAGACAAAGGCAGACAGGGAAAGAGACAGAAAGGGAAAGAGACAGACAGGGAAATATACGGACAGAGACAGGGGGACAGAGGCAGACAGGGAAAGAGACAGACAGATGGAAAGAGACAGACAGGGAAAGAGACAGACAAGGAAATAGACAGAGAAGGAAAGATCAAAACAAAATTCCAAACACACATGACTCAAGTATATCAAGGCCATATAAAGAAAAAGTGAAAATGGACATAGAAAGACATTAAAAAAATTCTCCAGGAATTAATAAATACAGGAGAAATGGAGTAGAAAAGCAAAGAGTAATTAAAGTAGTGAAACATTACAAAACTTTATTAATTTAAAACCAGGTAAAATCAATCATGAAAGAGAACTGATCCCGAAAATGAGAATAGGATGGTGAAAGGGGAAGGGGGGCAGAGAGAAAAGAAACAAAGAAAGTCCAGTTCCTTCTGCAATAAATGATACAATACCAAGAGTAGTGTGGAATAAAAAAATGCTACATAGCAGAAAAACAAACCATCGGGAAAAGTAAGTGCAATAATGAAAAGCCTGAAATCATGACATAAGACATAAGCCCTGAAAATCATAAAGAGTCACAATACAATGACATACATATAAACAGAGTCATAAATGACGAACATGAGTCAGACAAGGGCAAAAATAGCCCATGTGAACAAAGGAAACACTTACTTCAGCTGGTGGTGATGCAGATCCTCTGCCTCCTCTGATGAAGCTTTATACTTTTAATATGCAAAACGTACGTTATGTTTTTTCTTTTCTCTTTTGGCCTCTACTCCTGTCTGCATCACCACCGGCTGAAGTAAGAGAAAGAGACAGACACACAGAGACAAACACACATAGACAGACACACAGAGACAAACACACATAGACAGACACACAGAAACAGACACACAGAGACAAACAGACAGAGACACAGACAGTCAAAGAGATAGAGAGAAACTGATACAGCGACAGACAGAGAAATAGATAGACAGACCGACAGACAGACAGAGACAGACACAAATACACAGATAGACAGACACAGACAGGGAAAGAGACAGAGAGAGAGAGACAGACAGACAGATAGACAGATAGAGACAGACAGACAGAGATACAGAGACAGACAGGGAAAGAGACAATCACACAGAAAGACAGACAGACAGAGACAGACAGGGAAAGAGACAAACAGACTGAGAGACAGACACACAGAGACAAATAGAAAGAGACAGACAGGCAGAGAGAGAGAGACAGTTACTATCCTGGGCATCGCCGGGTACTACAGCTAGTAATATTATAATATGACCCTTAGCTCTACAAAGCACACATTGTACACAGGTCAATAATACCACCATCCACTTACCACTACACAATGGCTGAAATCATTAAGTTGTTACTAAAATAAGAAAAAAAAGTGCTGATATCACCACCACAGATATATATATATATATATATATATATATATATATATATATATATATATATATATATATATATATATATCTACAGTCATGGCCAAAAGTTTTGAGAATGACACCAAAATTATATTTTCACATGATCTGTTGTCCTCTGGTTTTTAATTGTGTTTGTCTGATGTTTACATCACATACAGAACTATAATTGTAATAATATTATGAGTACCAAAAGGTTATATTGACAGAATGAGTTAATGCAGCAAGTCAATATTTGCAGTGTTGACCCTTCTTCTTCAGGACCTCTGCAATTCTCCCTGGCATGCTCTCAATCAACTTCTGGATCAAATCCTGACTGATAGCCGTCCATTCTTGCATAAGCAATGCATTTGCCAGAATTTGTTGTTTTTTGTTTGCCCACCCGTCTCTTGATGATTGCCCACAAGTTCTCAATGGGATTAAGATCTGGGGAGTTTCCAGGCCATGGACCCAAAATATCTATGTTTTGTTCCATGAGCCATTTAGTGATCACCTTTGCTTTATGGCAAGGTGCTCCATCATGCTGGAAAAGGCATTGTTGGGCGCTAAACTGCTCTTGGACAGTTCAGAGAAGTTGCTCTTGGAGGACATTCTGGTACCATTCTTTATTCATGGCTGTGTTTTTAGGCAAGACTGTGAGTGAGCCGATTCCCTTGGCTGAGAAGCAACCCCACACATGAATCGTTTCAGGATGCTTAACAGTTGGCATGAGACAAGACTGGTGGTAGCGCTCACCTCTTCTTCTCCTAATAAGCTGTTTTCCAGATGTCCCAAACAATCGAAAAGGGGATTCATCTGAGAAAATGACTTTACCCCAGTCCTCAGCAGTCCACTCCCTGTACCTTTTGCAGAATATCAGTCGGTCCCTGATGTTTTTTCTGGAGAGAAGTGGCTTCTTTGCTGCCCTCCTTGAAACCAGGGCTTGCTCAAGCAGTCTCCGCCTCAGAGTGCGTGCAGAAGCACTCACACCAGCCTGCTGCCATTGCTGAGCTAGCTCGGCACTGCTGGTAGTCCGATCCCACAGCTGAAACAGTTTTAAGATACGGTCCTGGCGTTTGCTGGTCCTTCTTGGGCGCCCTGGAGCCTTTTTGGCAACAATGGAAGCTCTCTCCTTGAAGTTCTTGATGATGCGATACAGTTAGGTCCAGAAATATTTGGACAGTGACACAATTTTCGCGAGTTGGGCTCTGCATGCCACCACATTGGATTTGAAATGAAACCTCTACAACAGAATTCAAGTGCAGATTGTAACGTTTAATTTGAAGGTTTGAACAAAAATATCTGATAGAAATTGTAGGAATTGTACACATTTCTTTACAAACACTCCACATTTTAGGAGGTCAAAAGTAATTGGACAAATAAACCAAACCCAAACAAAATATTTTTATTTTCAATATTTTGTTATGAATCCTTTGGAGGCAATCACTGCCTTAAGTCTGGAACCCATGGACATCACCAAACGCTGGGTTTCCTCCTTCTTAATGCTTTGCCAGGCCTTTACAGCCGCAGCCTTCAGGTCTTGCTTGTTTGTGGGTCTTTCCGTCTTAAGTCTGGATTTGAGCATAATGCAGAATGTTCCACTTTTTTGCACTCATGAACTCCTGGGTAGCTTTGGCTGTATGCTTGGGGTCATTGTCCATCTGTACTATGAAGCGCCGTCCAATCAACTTTGCGGCATTTGGCTGAATCTGGGCTGAAAGTAAATCCCTGTACACTTCAGAATTCATCCGGCTACTCTTGTCTGCTGTTATGTCATCAATAAACACAAGTGACCCAGTGCCATTGAAAGCCATGCATGCCCATGCCATCACGTTGCCTCCACCATGTTTTACAGAGGATGTGGTGTGCCTTGGATCATGTGCCGTTCTCTTTCTTCTCCAAACTTTTTTCTTCCCATCATTCTGGTACAGGTTGATCTTTGTCTCATCTGTCCATAGAATACTTTTCCAGAACTGAGCTGGCTTCATGAGGTGTTTTTCAGCAAATTTAACTCTGGCCTGTCTATTTTTGGAATTGATGAATGGTTTGCATCTAGATGTGAACCCTTTGTATTTACTTTCATGGAGTCTTCTCTTTACTGTTGACTTAGAGACAGATACACCTACTTCACTGAGAGTGTTCTGGACTTCAGTTGATGTTGTGAACGGGTTCTTCTTCACCAAAGAAGGTATGCGGCGATCATCCACCACTGTTGTCATCCGTGGACGCCCAGGCCTTTTTGAGTTCCCAAGCTCACCAGTCAATTCCTTTTTTCTCAGAATGTACCCGACTGTTGATTTTGCTACTCCAAGCATGTCTGCTATCTCTCTGATGGATTTTTTCTTTTTTTTCAGCCTCAGGATGTTCTGCTTCACCTCAATTGAGAGTTCCTTAGACCGCATGTTGTCTGGTCACAGCAACAGCTTCCAAATGCAAAACCACACACCTGTAATCAACCCCAGACCTTTTAACTACTTCATTGATTACAGGTTAATGAGGGAGACGCCTTCAGAGTTAATTGCAGCCCTTAGGCGGGCTTTGCACACTGCGACATCGCAGCCCGATGCTGCGATGCCGAGTGCGATAGTGCCCGCCCCCGTCGCAGCAGCGATATGTGGTGATAGCTGGCGTAGCGAAAATTATCGCTACGCCAGCTTCACACACACACTCACCTGCCGTGCGACGTCCCTGTGGCCGGCGACCTGCCTCCTTGTTAAGGGGGCGGGTCGTGCGGCGTCACTGTGACGTCACACGGCAGGCGGCCAATCGGAGCGGAGGGGCGGAGATGAGCAGGATGTAAACATCCTGCCCATCTCTTTCCTTCCGCATATCCTACGGAAGCCGCAGTGAGGCCGGTAGGAGATGTTCCTCGCTCCTGCGGCTTCACACACAGCGATGTGTGCTGCCGCAGGAGCGAGGAACAACATCGGACCGTCGCGTCAGCGTAATCATGGATTACGCCGACGCTGCACCGATGATACGATAACGACGCTTTTGCGCTCGTTAATCGTATCATCTAGGCTTTACACACTGCGATGTCGCATGCGATGCCGGAAGTGCGTCATTTTCAATTTGACCCCACCGACATCGCACCTGCGATGTCGCAGTGTGCAAAGCCCGCCTTAGAGTCCCTTGTCCAATTACTTTTGGTCCCTTGAAAAAGAGGAGGCTATGCATTACAGAGCTATGATTCCTAAACCCTTTCTCCGATTTGGATGTGAAAGCTCTCATATTGCAGCTGGGAGTGTGCACTTTCAGCCCATATTATATATATAATTGTATTTCTGAACATGTTTTTGTAAACAGCTAAAATAACAAAACTTGTGTCACTGTCCAAATATTTCTGGCCCTGACTGTAGATTGTTGACTGAGGTGCAATCTTTGTAGCTGCGATACTCTTCCCTGTTAGGCCATTTTTGTGCAGAGCAATGATGGCTGCATGTGTTTCTTTAGAGATAACCATGGTTAACTGAAGAGAAACAATGATACCAAGCACCAGCCTCCTTTTAAAGTGTCCAGTGGTGTCATTCTTACTTAATCATGACTGATTGATCGCCAGCCCTGTCCTCATCAACACCCACACCTGTGTTAATGGAACAATCACTAAAACAATGTTAGCTGCTCCTTTTAAGGCAGGAATGCAATGATGTTGAACTGTGTTTTGGGGGTTAAAGTTCATTTTCTTTGCCAATATTAACTTTGCAAGTATTTGCTGTTAAGCTGATCACTCTTTATGACATTCTGGAGTATATACAAATTGCCGTTAGAAAAACTTAAGCAGTAGACTTTGTAAAAATTAATATTTGTAGCATTCTCAAAACTTTTGGCCATGACTGTATATATATATATATATATATATATATATATATATATATATACACACAGTATATATAGTATATATATATATATATATATATATATATGACCATATAGTGGCAGATAGCAGTTCTGCCAACCATATTACTGAGATTACAGTACTGATATACACAGTACATTGACTTAGGGTACTTTCACACATCCGGTTTTTTGCTCTGCGGCACAATACGGCGTTCTGCAGAAAAACCGCAACCGGCTTTTGTAACGCCGATTGCGGGTTTTTTTGCATTGACTTACATTAGTGCCGTATTGTGCCGCAGGGGCTTGCGTTCGGTCCGGTGTTTGCCGCATGCGGCAGATTTAGCCGATGCGGCGGCCGGATCGAACGTTCCCTGCAACGTTTTTTGCTCCGGCAAAAAACACCGCATCGCGCCGCATCCGGCCGCTGCGGCGCATTTTTCAATGCATCCCTATGGAGGCCGGATGCGGCGCGATGCGGAAAAAACCGCATCCGGTCGCCGCATGCGGTTTTTTCCACTGCGCATGCTCAGTAGCATGCCGCAACCGGAAAAAAACGGACCGGCCGCATGTAAAAACTTATGCAAAGGATGCGGTGTTTTCACCGCATCCGTTGCATAGTTTTCACAGCCGGATTGAGCCGCAGGGCTCAAACCGGATGTGTGAAAGTAGCCTTACAGCGGATATTCTTTCTGGTAGAGTTGTTCACTTTTCTCGCCTTTTTCATTTGGACCACACAGCAACCTTCTTCCAGCCAGGACTCATCTGCAGAGATTACAGCTCCCTATAAATGGTATGGTGGGCTCTAAAGCTCCCTATATACGTTTTCATGGTTGCTACAGCTCCCTATACACTGTATGATGGTCTCTGCAGTTACTTATACACTGTATGATGGTCCTCACAGCTCACTACACACTGTATGATGGTCTCTGCAGTTACTTATACACTGTATTATGGTCCTCACAGCTCCCTATACATTATATGATGGTCCCCACAGCTCACTACACACTGTATGATGGTCTGCAGTTACTTATACACTGTCGCCTGTTAGAGGCACTTGATGGCTGATTAAATCAGTTGTCATGTGTGGGCAAAGATGAGGCCTCTGCATGCGAGCCCGCTCAGAGGAAGAGACATGACTTTTGCCGTAACTGTATGTCAAAAGTCATGAAGGTGTTAATGGCCCCACACACCTCTTTATATATTTTATGATATCCTTTTATATACTTTATTATGGGCCACCTCTGCCTCCTACATATATTATGATGACCCCCACGACCTCTTATATGCTTTATTATGGGCCCCATTTTTCGCTATACAGTGTGTCCACCCATATCCTGTCCACCGCCATTAACTTGAGAACAGCGGCAGCTATAAGCATAGAAGTGGTGTCAAGGTATAGTAAAGTAGCCATGCGCTACGCAATGAAACCACCTATAGCGCCACCTGGTGGAAAACAGTGGAGTTAGCATTTTTATCTCGAAAACGGAACGAGATAGAGAAAAAAACTGATGCATATTTGCTCAAAAAGGTGAAGAACATGAAGAGGCCTGGAGGTTCATCACTGTTGGTGAGTTTAAGGAGATGACCGATGAGGACTGAACGGGGAATACTGCAGACTGAGGGGCCAGAAAGGTGTGCAGCACAGTCAGTATAAGGATTTATCGCTTATTTTAAACCTTTTTTATGGCCCTTTATGGTTCAGAAAAATATTGACCCCCCCCCCTGGATGTCATTTTACTGAATCCCCATGGAAATGAATTACAAAAAATGTGTATTTTTCTGAATGTGGATTATTATAAAATTAAATTCAACTCAAATTCTCTCATACAGAGCTTATGGAACTCACCTTTGGAACTCACACTCAGCGTGTAACAAACTCTCCTTCATCCATGACTTCTTCCTTTCCAATTCCCTTAACTTTCTGCCTCTTACCGAGACCAGACACCACCGCTGCTGCTGCTGCTCTCTCATATGGTTGCCTACAATTTTCTCACACCTCTGGACTTGACAACAGATCAGGTGGAGGTGTTTGTCTGCTGTTTTTCCCAAAACTGCACTTTTCAGGTCATCCCTCCTGTCCCCTCACTTATCTTCCCTTCCTTTTGAGGTCCACACTGTCAGGCTTTACAGACCCTTCTCCCTGCAAGTAGCAGTTGTGTATCGCCCTCTAGGCCCAACCAGTCAGTTCTTGGATCATTTCGCCACCTATCTTCCACATTTCCTAGCCTGTGACCTCCCCACTCTTGTCATGGGGGACTATAACATCCCTATTGATGATCCCCTCTCCCCAGCTGCCGCTCATCTTTTATCACTAACCTCCTCTCTTGGCCTTTCACAACTAACTCTCCCACACATGAAGGTGGGAATACGCTGGACCTGGTCTTTTCCCGCCTCTGCTCAGTGAATGATTTTACTAACTCCCCCCTCCCACTCTCTGACCACAACCTTCTTTCATTCTTGATCAAGAGCTGTCAACCCACTCAGGACACCCCCACTTACCTCCCATATAGGAATATACATGCCATTAAAACCCAGAAATTGCTGAAGAAGTTGCAATCATCATTGTCCCCAATATCTTCCCTCTCTTGTCCTGACTCTGCTGTAAAACATTATAATGAACCCCTGAAGAGTGCCCTGGATGAAGCTGCTCCTGCTACATGCAGAGCAACTCGGCGCAGATGGCAGAATCCCTGGCACACATTACAAACACGCTTTCTCCAGCGGTGCTCCAGGTGCGCTGAATGTCTGGGGAAAAATCCAATCTAGCTGAAGATTTCATCCATTATAAGTTTATGCTCAAAACATACAATGCTGCTCTTCACCTCTCAAAACAAGCATACTTTAACACCCTCATCACCTCTCTAGCCAACAATCCTAAACGACTCTTTGATACTTTCCATTCCCGGAAAACGTGCGCTCTGCATGCTGCCTCTCCCTATAGACAGCATGCAAACCGCACGGAAGAAGTAACATGTCACTTCTTAGAACGCAGCGATTCGGGCAGCAGCCGATTCGCTGCGTTCTAATATGCCACGTGCGCACAATCTCCATAGACTGTGTAGGGGACGCAGGATGCATGCAGTTACGCTGCGGTGCAGATCGCAGCGTAACTGCATGAAAACACGCAATGTGGGCACATAGCCTAAATCTGTCACCCCAGCTGTCACCACTCACCTAACTAAAATATTCAATCTCTCTCTCTATCCTCTGGTGTCTTTCCCTCCTTCTTCAAACATGCCAGCATACACCCATTACTTAAAAAATTATCCCTGGACCAAAATTGTGCTGAAAACTACAGACATGTCTCTAATCTGCCCTTCATCTCCAAACTATTGGAATGCTTGGTCCACTCCCGTTTAATCCGCTATCTGTCAGATAACTCTCTTCTTGACCCTCTACAATCCGGTTTCCACTCCTTGCACTTTACTGAAACTGCTCTTACTAAAGTCTCTAATGATTTAACAGCTAAATCTAATGGTCACTACTCCCTGCTGATTCTCTTGATTCTATCTGCTGCATTTGATACTATGGATCACCAGCTCCTCCTCACTATGCTCCGCTCTATCGGGCTCCAGGACACCGTTCTTTCTTGGTTCTCCTCTTACCTCTCTGACCACTCATTCACTGTATCTTTTGCTGGCTCCTCTTCCTCTCCAATTCCCCTTACGGTCGACGTTCCTCAGGGATCAGTCCTAGGTCCCCTCCTTTTCGCTCTATACACTGCCCTATTGGTTAAACAATCAGCAGATTTGGTTTCCAGTACCATCTCTATGCTGATGACACCCAACTGTACACTTCTTCTCCTGACGTCATGTGGCGCCCCTGAGGCTTCCGTCGCCACAGAGACATTGCACCTCAGCCAGAGGTGTGATGTCCCATCCTGGGTAAGGACAAGGGTACATGCCGGTTCACAGGCAAATTCACACTACACCTATTGTTAGGCCTATATTTGGACCGGGGATAGTGGCAGCTACCCCCATGCTGCATGCTGGGGGGCCGTAAGACCCATCTCTTCTCCCATAGGGTGGCGCCTAGCAGCAGGAAAAGTGGGAGGAGCCAACTGAAAGGGAGAGTAGGAACAGGAAGTTCAAGGTCAGTTTGTGAAGGGAGAGAGAAGGAGAGGGAGGTAGTTACCTCAGCAGAGTAGGGAAAAAGTGACTGAGAGAGAAGTTTCCTGGTGGAGATCCTGGGGCCCAGCAAGGCCCAGGTGACACCACAGACAGTGAAGAAAGGATTCCAGGGCCACGGAAGGCTTTTAAGCTCGTGGCCTGTTCCACTAGAACATCGGGTGGAGGGATTAGGCTGCAATCGGGGACGGTCCCCAGACAGAGGGAAGAAAGACATTTCCTCAGAAAGTGACACCGAGGCCCAGGGTGGTTGCAAGCGCCCCGGGCCACAACCTGCCGTAGATCCCCTGGGAAGAGGGTAAGATTCCAGCCAGGCAAGCCCTCTTGACCAGACTCTATGGTGGAGGGCGAGACAAGTTTATCTATAAAGGTCAAGGCTCTGAAGTCAGTCGAGGAAGGAGACACAAACAAGGGTGCACCGGCATTTACCTTAAGAACTACCCGGGATCGGTGGAGGTCGCTGACAGTGAATTTCAACACTCCAAAGGCAATCTGTCTGCTGCAGTCATGGCAACAGTGAGTAAAGACCTTGAAACTGCACCCCCTGGTGTTGCTTCCTTTATTTCGCCCTGCACCGCACCATTTCCAAAGCACCATAGACTTTAATAAGCACAAACGGTTGCCCCGGGGTACCGCTCCACCTGTGGGGAGCAGAACCATCTCAGCTGCTAATCCATCAGCCCCGGAGGCCCTATCCAGCAGCGGCGGCTCCATAGCCGCAATCTACAGGTGGCGTCACGAATCTTCCATAAACTTTAATTATAATCACCATCCCCACAGTTGCCATTTTAGTTGACCCCGCCAGGGTCATGGAGCCAGGCCCTGCCACCGCTGACTACCCCCGGACTAGTCCGGCCCGGCACCGGGTGTCCCAGAGCCCTGGGGTGGGCGAGTCAGTCAACCCCGGAATTATTACAAAATACTACCAATTGCCTCTCCACTGTCTCCAACCTCATGTCCTCCCTCTATCTAAAAATGAACCTGTCAAAAACTGAACTCCTCATATTTCCTCCCTCACCCAACCTTCTGAAACCCAATATTACCATTTCTATGTGTGGTTCTACCATTACGCCATAGCCGCACGCCCGCTGTCTTGGGGTGATATTTGACTTTGATCTTGCCTTCACTCCCCATATTCGTTCACTCGCTCGTTCATGTCAATTCCACCTCAAAAATACCTCTAGAATTTGTCCTTTTCTTACTGTTGACTCTGCAAAAACTCTTACTGTCACTCTTATTCATTCTTGCCTGGATTATTGTAATTCTTTACTAATTGGTCTCCCTGCTAGTAAACTCTCCCCTCTCAAATCCATCCTGTAAGCCACAGCCAGGATCATTTTCCTCTCCAACCGCTTCACTTATGCCTCTGCTCTGTGCCAATCATTGCACTGGTTGCCTATCCGCTACAGAATCCAACATAAACTTATCACTCTCACTCACAAAGCTCTCCACGGTTCCGCACCGTTTGACTCACACAACTGCAACGAGAAAATCTCACCTTGCATTCGGCCCCACTTAGGACAATGCTGCAATTCAAATCTGCGATCTTTTCCTCAGCCATAAATGAACTGAGGAAAATAATTGCAGCATGCTGCAATTGTATGCGAGAGCTGTGTCACTTACACCCATACAAGTCTATGGGTGCGAGAGAAACATCGGATGGCAATTGGATGAAATACAAGTGCAGGGGGATATACACTCAGACTGACAATAGAGGAGATGAGAGGATTAGGCCCTCCCTCTCCTCCGCAGCTGTGATCAGATCTCAGGATCAGATCATAGTCACAGGACACTCGGCTTACGCTCGCAGCAGAACAGGAGCCGAGGGTCATTAGCATATCGCATCCGATGCACTTGCATCAGAAGTGATAGACAAGTGTGACTCTACCCTAACACTGAATTTGGGAATGTACCCTTGGTCGGAAAATGTAATATACAGTAGAGTAAATTGAATGGTAAGAGGCCCAAACACACTTCTGTAATGCTTATGGTTGGGGGTTCTGTTACAGATTTAGTCTTTGGACCCTGGAGCGATAAGTTGCACCTCTGTATATTGTGGCTCTCATTGTGGATTGTTCTATTTTAGTTTAGTACAAGCTGACTATACATAACGCTTAGAAATTAGGGACCAGTCAAAGAAAAAAAAATTGCTTAAAAATGTGGTGACTGACTCTGAGACAGAGCCTGGGATGGAGGTTTGGCAGTTTTCCTGCACAGGCTTTGCAATTTGGAAATGTCAGAAGGGATGTTTTCTTGGAAAGTAGCCACCAGCGCAGAGCCTGCATACTCTATCCTAGGAGTTAAGGAAGCTTTGTTTAATGGGAAACAGATTACTTCTCTCCCTGCAAAGGAAGTTCTGTGGTTAAAGGTTTCAGCTTTCACATTCTTTTGGAGCTGTTCATGAACCAGGGAGAAAAAAAACGCTTTCACCACTATCACATTTATTTAGAACATTTCTAACACCAGCCGTTGAGTCCTTTATGGTGCATGTACAAATATACGCGGGGCTCCTCCGATTTCTTGCAAGCTAATATGGTCATGTAACTATTCCCATCGTGATACTTTTCTTTTACACAGCCCGGTGCAGATTCCGATCTCTTCATCTGTTTACATTTATTTTGCTGATGTATTTCACGTATCCAATGGTGATACCAGAGAGTCTATATTAAAGCCAGTGTGTTGCTAACCAGAGCAGCGAAGTTTAAAACATTCAAAAACATTCAAGCCGGCTCTGTGAGCAGAATCATGTCATATGGATGATATCTGGCCCGAACAAAGCATGCGTCCTATAGCATGTTACCAGGTAAACTTTGTTGTCCCTCTCAAACAAGTTAACATTTTTGGTGTTGTACAGAAGCATAATTTTGAAACTTCATAATTTTTATGATTAGTAGATATGACTCTGTACAAAAGTTTACCATCAAAAGTTACAGAAAAAAATGAGAGAAATCGGATCAGAGCCGTCTGACTTGTTCTGCATTCTGACACTTTTGAGTTCTTCTCATCAACAGTTGCACTGCAATTTGCACAGCTAAAGGCTGCTTGACACGCAGCGACATCGATAACGATGTCGCTCGTGAAAGCACCCACCCCCGTCGGTTGTGCGTCACGGGCAAATCGCTGCCCGTGGCGCACAATATCACTAGTCCCCGTCACACGTACTTATCTGCCTAGCGACGTCGCTGTGGCCGGCGAACCGCCTCCTTTCTAAGGGGGCGGTTTGTGCGGCGTCACAGCGACGTCACACGGCAGCCGTCCAATAGAAGCGGAGGGGCGGAGAGCAACCAAAAGAAAGGCACGTCCACCTCGTTGCCGGAGGACGCAGGTACGGTGTTGTTCCTCGTTCCTGGGGTGTCACACGTAGCGATGTGTGTTACCTCAGGAACGATGAACAACCTGCGTCCTGTAACAGCAACGATATTTGGGATTAGAACGACGTGTCAACGATCAACGATTAAGTGAGTAATTTTGATCGTTAGCGGTCGTTCGTACGTTTCACACCCAACAACGTCGCTAACGAGGCTGGATGTGCGTCACGAATTCCATGTCCCCAACGACATCTTGTTAGCGATGTTGTTGCATGTAAAGCCCCCTTAAGAGCGCTATACTGGTAGTCTGGAGTCTTAATAAGTCTTAATAAGACCCAACAACGTCGCTAACGAGGCTGGATGTGCGTCACGAATTCCATGTCCCCAACGACATCTTGTTAGCGATGTTGTTGCGTGTAAAGCCCCCTTAAGAGCGCTATACTGGTAGTCTGGAGTCTTAATAAGACCGCAAATGTTTTCTAGAATTAATCCCCATTTATCTGCAATGTAATGTCATATAGTCTATATAAATTAAAAATGATAATTTTTATACATATTTGCTGATATAAATGTAAAATCGTTCAGTAAAGAAGCCCTCCAGTAAATAATTTTTTTTTTCATTAAATCTATAGTGACAAGTATAGTGACAAGAAAAAGGTTAACAATGTTTTGACCTTTTGACTTTCAGGCTCTATATCTCACCATCCACTACAACTTCGAGCGTGAGACTACCATCCTTTTATAGACAATCATCTTCGCTATTTCATACATAAATTAGACTTACAACTATTTAGCATATGGTTAAAAATGCAGATTCTTGGAACTTCACTGCATTGGTACTGTTTTTCAAAAATCTTGAAAAAGTCCAATATTTTGGGTATGTCTAGACAAAACGGATCCAGCAGAGTAGGCCAGTACGGTAGAATGAAGGCGTTCAATATTTTACTATAGAAGGCATTTGTGATCTGCTTCTGTCTCTTTTAAAGGGTATGTATGACCTTATCTGAGAGGCCTCAAGCTTTCAAGCTTTCAGGACTGAGGCTTCAGAGGCCAGGTAGCCATACACAAACTCTGGGGGGCTGGATGATATATCGGACTTTGATGTAGAAGGTTGTGGCTCGGAGGAAGGATAAGAGGATCCTCCAACTTCAAGTTGTTCAATGTTCCAAACCAGTTTTCTTTTTGGCTACAGAGGTGCTATCAGAATGTTTTTTACTTTCTCTTTTCTTATTTTTTGTATTGTCCTTGGTAGTAAAGGAATTAAAGGAAACACATATGCCAGTCGAATCTTCCAAGGATGGGTGAATGCTGAAGCGTTGTTTTTATTCAGGGAGAAGTATAAATTTATTTTCGTGTTTTGATGAATTGCAAAGAAGTATATTTCTGTCTAACTTTATTTCTTGGTTAACAATTGGAAAATTTCGGTATTTAGACTCCATTCGTCTGGATGTATATCTATTCTGCTTAGGAAGTCTACTTGAGTATTGTCCGGACCTCTTAGGGAAAGAGGTGATAAGGACAGGAGGTGATGTTCTACCTAAGCAAAGATTCTTGCTGAGACCACCTATAAATTCCCTTATTGTGTGCTCCCTTATTACTGTGTAATAATTTTGGAGTAGACCCTGATGTGGGTATGCCAAAGTGAAAATATATTGCTGATTTTGAGCATTTCCTCTACTACCCTTAACTGAAGTTTGATGTTTGACTGCCCTTTTCTTGTAGCTAAATTCCCTGGAAGGCAACCTGGGAGATGACAGATTTCCAAACCCTGTTGCTGGCATCTGTCATTACTAGTGATGGGCAGACCCGGACTGCAAAAGTTCATACCCGCACGTTTTTAAAAGTACCCATGCAACAACTTCGAGCCTAAAGTTCTCAGGGAGCTTTGAGTACTTATCCAGATCCAGCAACTTTGGTAATTAAAAAAAATAAAAGTAGAAAAAAGGGAAAAACAGGCGTGTTATACTTACCAGTCTCCCACATGGCTGTAACACTACTTCCAGGACTGCTCATACTTCTTCTGGGGTGGCTCATTAGCCTTCATACATATGCACTGCTTCCGCCGCCCACCGGCAGTCTGTGATTGATTGTAGTCAGACCGAGCCCCATCCTGTGTGACAGCATGTCTGACTGCTTGCAATCACAGACGCTGCGTGCGTATTTATATTGTTGTAAAAATAAATAAGTAAAAAAATTGGTGTAGGGTTCCCTCATATTATGATACCCTGCACAGATAAAGTATACGGATACAGGCTGCAGCCCCCAGCTGTGTGCTTGTTTTGGCTGTGTATCAAAATAGGAGGGACCGCATATGGCCTTTTTTTTAACTATTTAAAAATATTATTTAAAAAAAACAGTGTGCGGTCCCCCCAATTTTGATACCCAGCCATGATGAAACCAACAGCTGGGGACTGGTATTCTGAGGCTGGGGTGACCCATGGTTTTTGGACCCCCAACCTAAAAACAGCAGCTTGCAGCTGCCCAGAATTGTGAAATCCATTAGATGGGAAAGTCCTGGAATTGTACCTGGAATTTCACCCGATTGCCCTAGTGCAGTGGTAATCGAGGTAATAAGGGGTTAATGATAGCTGCTGCTAAGTGCTACATAACAAATGGGAGGCGTCTATGTGACCCTCCCCCATTACTAATCTGTAAGGGAAAAGAAATAAAACACAAAAACAATCTTTATTTGAAATAAAATACAAAAAAACACCCTCTTTAACCACTTTATTAGACCCTAAAACACCCAGTTCCAATGTATTTCATATGAGCTCTCATGACAATTACAGCTCTGCTACATACTGAAGTGACATAGTGTGGGCACAGAACATCACTGCACACTGTGAGCTTCAGGGAGAGAATGACTGAGCCACAGCGATAAGTGGTAATATCACTCAGTTTTTTTGTGGTCACAGTTGGAGGTTCCCATGGTACCCCACCTGTCATTGCAGCTAACCTGACCTCAGGTGACCTCATTAAACTCAGTGATCAATTTTGGGCCAGAACCTGGGTTTTTGTTGTTTTTTTTTTAAGCCCGGTTGGACCTGCCGATCCCGGATATCTGCGGGTCCGCCCATCATTAGTCCCTACCGATGATAGGGGATGTTAAATCCAAGATGTTCCTTTCACCAAATTTTTCGGAGTGAGGTACCAGGCTAAGGATTCTTTCACATGATATGGCAGATGGATACTTCTGTTGCGTGAACCTGGACATCTGTCCTATTGTGAAAGGATGAAATTTTGAGGACTATTGTACGAACTTGAGCCCAAGAAACTGCCTGAATGCATGATGTTATCGTCCCCAGGACCAACATTGCGAACTTTATAGATACCATCTTCTAGTTTTTGGATTTTATTTGTAATTTTTAATTCCGCCAAAGAAGAGGTTTGATCTTGAGAATCAAGTAGAATTCCGATGAAAACTTTTTTGGTAGAAATATTTACTAGCCAACCTTTTGATGCTAGAATTAGAAGTGTTGTCTGGAGATGTTCTCTGAGTCATGAAATAGAAGCCATAATTAAAAAAGTGTCCAGATAGGGAATGATGCAAATATCTTGTTTCCTAATTAATGCTACCACCTCCACCTTGATCTTTCTGAATACCTAAAGAAATCCCAATGAGAAGAACATTGAACTTAAAATGAAGAACTTCCTGTCCTTGAGTGACTGGGAATTTTTTTATATGCTGGATGTATGGGGACATGATAATAGGCATCCTGTAGGTCGACGGTTGCCATAGCAAAGTTTCTGCCAAATTTGAGGGACCATGGATCTTGAGATTCCATTCCTAGGCTCCTGTAAGTAATATGGTGATTCAGGTGTTTCAATTTTATAATAATTCTGTAGTCCTCACTTGTTTTTTTTAATCAATAATAAGCGAGAATAATGAAATTTGCCCTGTTCTATTTCTGGAACCAGAGACATCCCTCCTGACACTTGTAGTTCTCAGAGACTTGAGATCAGGATTTTCTGTAAGCCCAGAGATAACAGAGATGTCTAATCTTTGCAGCGGGGTAGGAGGAGATCTCGATCTTTATCCCTACTCTGACAGATTCCAGAATTTCTTGATGCAAAGAAAATTTTACCACTGTGAAAGAAATCCTGAAATTCTACCTCCTACTTGCCTCATGCTATTCTTCTCTTGCCATAGATTCTAAAAAATATTCCTTCCTCTTTCCCCTTTTGGTTAACTCCAGCATCCTGATTTACCCTTCCCTCTCTATTGCTGTGTTTGTGCCTGCAATTGACCAAAGGATCTCCTGAAAATTTCTGGTTCAGGTAGCGACTTTTTCTTATCAGATACAGATTATCTAGAGCCAGACCAAACACATACTCTCCTCTTAAGGTAATAGAGCAAAGTTTGTATTTTGACACAATATCTCCGCTTCACATCTTCAACCAGAGTGATATTTGATAAAATTGAAGATCTTGGGGCTTTCTTTACGGATTCTGATGAGGCATCTGCTAGGAATAGCAACACTTTCTATAGGAGAAGCAATGAGGCAAGCAGGACTTTTCTAGGAGACCATCAGAACATAGACCTTGCTATACAGGTGGAAATGACATTTGTTTTCAATGAAGCTGCTGATGTCACCCAAGATTTTGTCAACAGACTATCCATCTTTTCATCCCTTCAGGTCCTTAAGTTGAGAAGTGACTTCTAATGGTATGGTTGTTTTCCTCCCCACTTTAGCCACATGGATGTCTGCTTTAAGAATCTTGGATTAACATTTGGCTATGTGTTCTTCTAACAGAAATCTGTCTTTCAGTTCTCCTGGGATGCTTAAATGTTTCTCTGGGAACTTACAGAATTAAACTCTGTATGTTATTATGAGTTGGGAATGCCATTGTCATGCCTCCACTCCAGGGTTCAAACTGGTAATCTCTGGTTGTTGGTTGGTTGGTTTCTTTCTTGGTTGGACCACAGACTTTTTTTTGTTGATCCAACTGTTGAAGGATCTCTTGTCTTTCTTTCTAATGCTCTACCTTCCTGTTTCAGTTCCATTCAGGTGTGTTCAACGTTCTCATTTGGTTTGCCCAATCATATTTTGACAGGAACTATTTATACTTACTACTCACATGTCTCAGTGCTAGCTATATTTCTGGATTGATGATTAATTGGATTCCCTGCTCCTCAGTGAAGGTTTTCTTTCTGAGACATTGCTGTTACTATTCCCTTCAGTTTGTTTGTGTGAATCCCTTCCCAGTTATCTCATATTTTGTTTCATTTAGGTGTGGGAGTGATTCCACGTGTTCTGTTATTCTTTTTTGTTTCTTGTATTCCATCATTCCTGTATGACTATGTTTGAATGTAACTAGAACTGTGTCTTACCCTCTGCCTGTGTGCACTTCATTTATGTGTATTGTTGTTTTTGTGTTACACTTGGTTTATAGCTTAGGATGCAGTTAAGGACTCAGGGTCATCCGTCAATGAGTGGGGATGCAATTACGTAATCTTAGGGTGCCAACCTCTGTTGTCAGGCAGGGACAAATCAGGGTCAGGTGTAGGACAAGTAAAGCTAAAAAAAATAAAGTAGAAGAGTGATTACAAACCAAAAAAAGAAAAACATCTTATAAAATTACAAATGCATTAATTTACATTAAAAATGGAAAAAACACTCCAAAAGACTATTTGGAAAAAGTGCACAGTATCACCATGTGTGTAAATACCAAATAAAGTAGTGATGTTCTCCAATACCAACAAATATACAGTGGAACCTTGGTTTACAAGCATAATTAGTTCTGGGAGTGTGCTCTTAAACCAAGTTACTCTTATATCAAAGTAAATTTTCCTATAGGAAATAATTGAAATGCAGACAATTCATTCTCTGGCGCCCCTGAATACATCAGGGTGCCGCGGGGTACTGCATTCTTACCCAAGGTGCAGGGCTCACCCCCCAGGGTTCCAGGAAACCGATGTCACTCCCATCTGCACCACAAAACTCAATCACCTCACATCAGTGACTACAGACACACCAGGGGGGGTTGGACTAACATGAAATGGGCCAGCCACTTGGGGGGAACTGAGCAGTCTGTGAGAGGGAGACAAGAGAGAAGGAAGTAGGCTCCAAAGAGAGAGGAGCTAGGAGCGTGAGCTCCTGGGGAGCTAGGGACATTGGTTGGGTCGCAAGTGGTGATTCGGGTCCAGAGGAGTCGGAGACCGATAGCAGTGACATTGGACAAGGGTGTGACGGACATAGTCTTGGAGGACTGTCAACACCAGAAGGCCCCAACAGAACTGATCGGTACCGAGCACGACGGGGTACTGGACCCTAGGACAGGAGCCGATTCAACATCTTGGCAATTCACCTGGAAGGGAAAGGATCTTCACGGACTTCCCTACGAACTCAGAGGTTGAGGGCATTAGCACAACGAGGGGGACAGGGGTGTTTCCAGACACAGTAACCCACTAAAGTCCCATGTGCCAGCCCTCAAGAGCACAGTTACACTACAAATAGTGAACAGGGCCCGCAATAGCTTCAAGCCACGGGGACCACTAACGGACCACAAATTGTGCACGGAGGCAGGCGCCAGATCACTAAGTGACATCAGTGTGACCGGGTACTTGGACGGACTCCTGGCTGCGGCAGCTGTACACAGAGACTTTGGTTTACCTGCAGTGTGTGTGTATCCTTTCTAAACCTCATCCAGCACCACGAATACCCACAGTGAGTACCCTGGTCCTCCCAAATCTATCCCCCAACACCCTGAGTCCAGAGCCTTCCCTACCTGCGGAGGGACTGACACCTTGCTGCTTCCCACCATCTGCCCCAGTACTACTTCCAGCAACCCGCAGGTGGCATGACGAACTAATCCCCTGTAAATACGCACTTTTTACGGATCAAAGTGTCCGCCAAGCTGCTTCTGGACCCCTCGAGCCACGACGATCCCGGATCCGAGCACCACGACTAACACCGGGGCGGTATAGTTCCACAACCCAAAAACATTTGTGACGCCCTGGGCAAGCCAGGGGTCACAGGTCATCACACCACCACACCCTACACCCCAGTTAGGAACACCAAGGCTACCAAAATCCTTGTTGCCTTCCTCCAGGGGCTGATGTTCACACCAGGGGGTGGGCCAGGTGGTTGGCTCCGCCCACCAAGGAGTTCACAGCCCTGGAGGCGGGAGAACCAGGCAGTTCAAGTTAGGGGAGTGAAGTAGAAGGAAGCAGTAGAGGAGCTTGAGAAACGGAGAAAAAGTGACAGTTGTAAAGCCTGAAGTTGGTCCGGGTGTGTGTCCCGGACAGTGACAGCAAGGTCAGCAGACGGCGGTGATAGTCTGCAGGGGAGATTGCTCGGAGGTTGCTGGAAGGACCGCGGACGGGTTGTGGCCCGGCGTTCTGGAGCAGTATACGAAGAACAGTCAGCACCAGGGCAGGGGCCTTTCGGATCCCGGCAAGGCTAGGAGTCGCCATAATTTGCCAAATCCGTCAGTGAAGGGGACGTCTGTCTCCTAACAACCAAGTCCTGATTGAAGGCAACCGTCCAACCGTAACAGAGAGACACCGCCACCGCCAGGGCACCAGTTTCTCAGGGCCAGCGCCTGCGGGCAAAGTAGGGCTCCTCCGGCCCATATCCAAGCCGGGGAGCGGGTTACCGGTGGGAACCCATCGCAACCATTATCAACTTAGGTGCAGGACAGAGGGACCGTCACCATCACCTACTGGGGAAAGCAAGTGCAGCCGTCCGTGGGAACCGTCTTTCCAGCCGTGTGTTTTACCGAGAACTGTGTCATCGTCTCAGGCTGAGTGAGTACCACAGTGCCGCAAGGCACAGCGCTGCCCCCGCGTCCCTGCGCCCACCAAGCCCTGCATCTCCCACCTCATCACTGGGCCCCGGGATCACCAACCCCTACACACGGAAGGGCAACACAACAACTAGCTGCTCCATACCATCCCTCCCGGGATCCCCATACAGAGCAGCGGTGGTGTCAACAAATCACCACAACCGTGGGTGGCGTCACGGACAATAAACAATCCCCACACCCAAAAACCCCCTTTCACTCACGGGCGAGGAGCGCCGCTCGAGTCCCCGGGATCCGGCCCATCGCTCGAGCCACCGAGCAGCAGCAGGCCGCAGCCGCCGCAGCGGCAGCCGGACCCGAGCAGTGGGAGAGCGCGGCGTCCCCTCCTCCGCCCGCGACAACTTGGCGCTGTGAACAGGATCTTACCGCTCTGCCGTTGGGTAGAGGTGCGCCTTGAGACCGCCGGAGGTATCCGGCTGAAAAATTCCAGAAGTCGCCATCTTTGGCGCGAAAAGTTCCCGCTCGAGCGTCTTCTCGAGTAGCAGAGGCGCGAAGGCCAAAACCCCGCCCTAATAGAGGAGGGGCCGGAAAGAAGCTAAGGGGGATGGAAACAAGATGTCTGCGCCCGACGGAGCCGCTGGAGGAGCGGTGGTCGCAGCCGCAGTGGCACCCGCGGTTGGGAATGGGCCTGCCCAGGTCCCGGCCACACTGGCGGGAGGTGCCGTGGCCCCCGCGCTCGCTCAGGTGATGCCGTTCTCCTTGCCCTATGCGCCCGGAGCTACCTGGCTACCGCAGTATGACGGGAAACCTGATGCTTTACAGGTCTTCCGGAAAAAGCTTAACCCGTTGCTAGAACTGTACCCCCTGACCGATAACCAACGTGCGGCGGTAGTGCTGGGCCAGTTAACCGGTGCGGCTGAGCAGGAGGCGGAGACCTGGGCCGAGGGGGACCGGCTCTCTGTAGCCACCATCTTTGAGAAGCTACAGACTGCCTTTGAGACCCGGACTGAAGCTGAGCTGAGGATGCAGTTTTACCAGTACTGGCAACGGACTGTGGATAGCATTCGGGACTATGCTTTACGTCTACAAACTGTCCTCCGCATGCTAAAGCGGGTGAATCCTATTAATGAGGCGGACAGCAACAAGATGTTAGTAGAGCAATTTGTGCAGGGGATGAGATCCCCTGAGGATCGCAAACAACTCCGGCTGTGGGCCCTAGAACACCCTGATGTGGACTTTGCTGTATTAAAGGAACGGGCCATTAAAGCACTACAGCCCCCAGCTTCAGAAGTCCTGGAGCCAGCCCCGTGGCCCATTGAGACGGCCCCCGTTGTGGTGGCTCCTACCTTACCAACCTCTCCAACACCTGCAGCCCCAAGCAGCACGATGGAGGAACTGGCAGCACAGGTCCGTCGCATGGACGGAGACCTCGCCAAGATTCTTGCTGCACTCCAACCTTTGACCAGATCCCAGCCTTCAGCACAGATACAGCTTGCCGACAGCCCTGAGGATGTCCCCTGGATGCAGCGGAGAAGTACTAGCAACCCGTGGAGCAGACCTCCAACCTGCTACAAGTGCCGTAAGCCTGGGCATTACTTCCGACAGTGCCCGTTAAACGAGCAACCCCTGGGGCCCCGGGCCAATCCTCAGGAGTAGAACCCCGTGGCCCCCAAAACTGGCGGGACCGGTATATCGGGGCCCGGCCCATCATCCCCGTGGCTGTGGACGGCATACCGGTGATGGCTCTCTTGGACACTGGATCACAGGTAACCACCATACCATACACATTGTACCAGCGGTATTGGGGGATAGACGAGCTGGCACCCCCAGACACTAGTATAACTCTAATTGCTGCCAATGGACTCCCATTGACCCAAGTGGGGTATAAACAGGTGGCTATGACAGTAGGGCAAGCTGAACTGCAACACCAGGGTATGATTGTGATCATGAATGAACCCAGTGATCATAACCCGAAGATAGTGCTAGGAACCAATGTGATGGAGCACTGTATGGGTGATGTGTTGGCCCTACTGCAGCAGCTGGCCGCCACGGCGGCGGGGAGCCGACAGAGAGCTGTGCAGCGTGAGATCCGAGCCTTGATGTACCGCCAGCATGTAAACTCAACAGGAGGAGAGATTGGTGGAGTGAGAGTGATGGATGTTGCTCCGTTGCTTGTGTCCCCTAGGAGTGAGATGATGATTTGGTGTAGGGCAGCAGTAGGGCCTCAGGAGCGTGACTACCCTGCCATGATGGAGCCCATACCCTCCGAGCACTGGCCCACTGTAATGGCCGCCCGAGGGGTGGTGGACGTGAAGAAGGGGAGAGTGCCCGTGAGGGTGCTGAACTGTGGGGAGGAAGAAGGCAGGCTTCCCCGGTATGCCACCATTGCCAAGCTACTCACCCTGGATCCCCACACCATCCACGAAGCCAGTCCCTCAGTCTCCCCACCTACTACCAGCACATCCCCGCCTCAAGGGGAGGTAAATGAGTGGCACCAGCAGCTACACGTGGGCACTGATGATACCCCTACACATCACAAAGCAGGGGTATACAGGGTGGTGCGGGAGTATGAACAGGTTTTCAGCAAACATCCACTAGACTTTGGGCAGATCAAGGGGGTACAACACCATATCCCCACCGGGGAACACCCCCCTATCAAAGAGAGGTACAGGCCTATTCCCCCTGCACATTATCAGTGTGCCAAAGATATGTTGAGGAATATGAAGGAGGCAGGGGTTATTCGGGACAACTGTAGTCCCTGGGCCGCTCCGTTGGTACTGGTCAAGAAGAAGGATGGTACCATGCGGATGTGTGTGGACTACCGGAAGATTAATCAGATAACCCATAAAGATGCCTACCCACTGCCCCGTATTGAAGAGTCTTTGGCCACACTGAGAACTGGAAATTACTTCTCTACCCTTGACCTCACCAGTGGGTACTGGCAAGTGGCCGTGGCCCCGGAAGACCGGGAGAAAACTGCCTTCACCACCCCGATGGGGCTCTGTGAATTCAATTGTATGCCGTTCGGGCTGTGCAACGCCCCAGGAACCTTCCAACGGCTGATGGAGTGCTGTCTGGGACACCTAAACTTCGAGACCGTCCTATTGTACTTGGATGACGTGATTGTGTACTCCCCGACGTATGAAGCCCATCTGGAGCACCTGGCCGAGGTGTTCGCGTCCCTTGCCAAATACGGGATGAAATTGAAGCCCTCTAAGTGTCACCTGCTGAAACCCAGAGTGCAGTACCTGGGGCACGTGGTAAGTGCAGAAGGTGTCGCCCCCAACCCTGAGAAGATCACTGCCATCCAGGGCTGGCCGAGACCAACCACAGTGAGGGAAGTAAGGCAGTTTCTGGGTCTGGTGGGGTACTACCGGCGCTTTATCAAAGGGTACATGAAGATGGCTGCCCCCATGCAAGATCTCCTCGTGGGACAGACCAAAGGTGGTAGACCCATCGGAGCCCCACTGGTGTGGGAAGAAAAGCATGAGGAATCCTTCTGCCAGCTGAAAGCGGCCTTGACCGGAGAAGAGGTCCTAGCGTATCCTGACTATGGCTGCCCGTTCATCCTCTACACAGACGCCAGCAATGTGGGACTAGGAGCAGTCCTGTCCCAGGTCCAGGATGGGAAGGAGAAAGTGATGGCTTATGCTAGCCGGAAGCTTCGGCCAACTGAAAGAAACCCTGAGAACTACAGCTCCTTCAAGCTCGAGCTCCTGGCATTGGTATGGGCTATCACAGAGCGGTTCCGCCACTACTTGGCTGCCGCAAAATTCACCGCTTTCACGGACAACAACCCGTTGACTCGCCTGGACACGGCCAAGTTGGGCGCGTTGGAGCAGCGGTGGGTGGCCCGGCTAGCCAACTATGACTTCACCATCAAGTACCGAGCTGGTCGTGTCAACATTAATGCTGATGCACTCTCCCGAATGCCCCATTTGTCAGAAGAAGGGTGCGAGGATGACGACCTCGAGGAGATTGAGTTGCCTGCATTTCACCAGCCACCAACTGAGAAGGTGCAGGTACATCAACAACGGGTGGACCTGGACCCACGGCCCAGTCAAGAGTGGCAGGAAGCTCAAAACCAGGCGCCGGCTGTCCGCCTCGTCAAGACCCTGGTGGAACAAGGTGCTGTTGGGATGGACCCTGCCGCCCCGGCTGAAGCCCAGCGCTTGTGGAAGGAACGGAAACGGCTGTATCTACATCAAGGGAAGCTGTACCGTGAACTGATCAACCCGAAAACTCATGAGAAAATCTGCCAGTTGGTTATACCCCAAGCTGAAGTGGCTACTGTTTTGCGGGCATACCATCATGGTGCCGGACACTTCTGGTGGAAGAAGCTGGAGATGCTGTTGAGAGAGCGGTTCTACTGGAGTGGGATGCGGGAGTCGGTAGAAGCCTGGTGCCGAGAGTGTGGTCTTTGCACGCTGAGGAGGAAGGACGAGGCTAGCCAGAGGGCGCCCCTACACCCGATAATCACACATCAGCCGCTGGAACTGGTCGCCCTAGACCATGTCAAGCTCACCCCCAGCCGAAGTGGGTACGCCTACGCGTTGACCATCGTAGACCACTATTCAAGATTCATGGTGGTTGTCCCCGTCAAGGACCTAACTGGTCGAACTGCCGTTCGAGCGTTCCAGGCTTATTTCTGCCGACCACATGGATACCCAGAAAAGGTGCTTACTGACCAAGGCCCGGCTTTTGAAGCGGAGGTGTTCCATGAGTTCTGCCAATTGTACGGCTGTAAGAAGATCCAGACCACCCCTTACCATGCCCAGACCAACGGCATGTGTGAGAAGATGAACCACTTGGTCCTGGGACTCCTCAAGACGTTACCGCTGGAAGAGCGGAACCTGTGGCCGGAAAAGCTACCCGACTTGGTCGATATGTACAACAATATCCCGTCCAGCTCAACAAAGTGCACCCCAGCATATCTGATGAGGGCTCGCCCCGGCCGCCTGCCGGTGGACCTGGAAATGGGGTTGGAGGCCCCAGAAGCACTCCCTTCGACAGCTGAATGGGAAACTCGGCGGAGAGCACAATACCGGCAGATTCAAGAATATGTCGAGAAGAACTTAAGTCGGAGTCGGGAACTGCAGGAGCAGCGCTTTAATCAAAAGGCGTCTGCTGGCCCTTTTCAGCCCGGAGATGTCGTACTAAAGCGGAAGAGGAGAACCCACAAGCTGGATGATCAATGGGAACAGAACCCGTACGTCATACAGCCCACAGGATGGGAAGATGGGAAGGCCTACCAAATCAGTCGTGACCAAGGAGGCACTTTGGCCACAGTTTCCCGGGACCATCTGAAAAGGTGCCCACCAGCCTTAAGAGCGGCGGCAGAAGTACCGGTTCCCCTACCAGTGGATAAGGCGAAAGAGGTGATCCACACTGCGATGGGAGACTTCCCAGCAGACTGGCCTACACAGAACGGCGCGGTGATTCTTCCAGTGATATGTTCCCACAACCCGTGGATGAAGAAGTGGTGGAAGCGGTCAACTGTGAGCCAGAACCAGTGCCAGTGCCCAGGGATGAACCTGTGCCCAGCTCCCCTATGCCTCCGCCTGCCCCACACAATAGCCGGGAGGAGGAACCGATTGTTCCCTCTGCCCCACTGCCTAGCCCTACTGACACCGGACCCCGGAGGTCCACTCGTCCCAACCTAGGTAGACCCCCACTTAGGTATAGGGAGACCGTCCTTTAAAATGGGGGGGGGGGGAAGGTGTTTGTTTGAGTTGTGTTTGAAAGTTTAAAAATGAAAATGATAAGCAAAAATGGAACCGAAGCTTCATCTGATTAACCGTGATTGAGAAAACTGGCCGTTGCCGGCACCGTTGTCCCCGTGGGGACCGTTTAAAAAGTTGCATGGAGAACTTTCCATGGACAAGCCCGTGAACTTGCAGGGCAACCACAAACGTTAGTGGCTTGTAAATAAGTTGTTTTACCGTTACCGGTTCCGCAGTTGCCGCCTCCGGAGAGGCAGGTTGGAGGGAGGGCCCTCAGCAGAGCAGGCTGGGGCCCAGCCACCACAGGAACCGGTGGCTACCCTCTGGAGGGGAAGGACAGATCCCGCTCGGGTAACTTGTGCTGGACTGGGGTCAAGGGGTGCTGCCTGGGTTTTAGGGGCAGCATCAGGGCCAGGTTGCTTGGGTGGGAGAGAGCGGAGACCGTAACCGTAAACCGTTAGCAACGTTTAAGAAATGTGCCTCCCGATGTGGGATGTTGTCATGAGTTGTAATGTTACCGTTTACCTTTTTACATATTTTTCAGAAACTAAAACCGGTGTTGGACGGGCAGCCAGCGGACGGTCTGCATTTTGCTAAGGGGGAATGTGACGCCCTGGGCAAGCCAGGGGGTCACAGGTCATCACACCACCACACCCTACACCAGAGTTAGGAACACCAAGGCTACCAAAATCCTTGTTGCCTTCCTCCAGGGGCTGATGTTCACACCAGGGGGTGGGCCAGGCAGTTGGCTCCGCCCACCAAGGAGTTCACAGCCCTGGAGGCGGGAGAACCAGGCAGTTCAAGTTAGGGGAGTGAAGTAGAAGGAAGCAGTAGAGGAGCTTGAGAAACGGAGTAAAAGTGACAGTTGTAAAGCCTGAAGTTGGTCCGGGTGTGTGCCCCGGACAGTGACAGCAAGGTCAGCAGACGGCGGTGATAGTCTGCAGGGGAGATTGCTCGGAGGTTGCTGGAAGGACCGCGGACGGGTGGTGGCCCGGCGGTCTGGAGCAGTATACGAAGAACAGTCAGCACCAGGGCAGGGGCCTTTCGGATCCCGGCAAGGCTAGGAGTCGCCATAATTTGCCAAATCCGTCAGTGAAGGGGACGTCTGTCTCCTAACAACCAAGTCCCGATTGAAGGCAACCGTCCAACCGTAACAGAGAGACACCGCCACCGCCAGGGCACCAGTTTCTCAGGGCCAGCGCCTGCGGGCAAAGTAGGGCTCCTCCGGCCCATATCCAAGCCGGGGAGCGGGTTACCGGTGGGAACCCATCGCAACCATTATCAACTTAGGTGCAGGACAGAGGGACCGTCACCTACTGGGGAAAGCAAGTGCAGCCATCCGTGGGAACCGTCTTTCCAGCCGTGTGTTTTACCAAGAACTGTGTCATCGTCTCAGGCTGAGTGAGTACCACAGTGCCGCAAGGCACAGCGCTGCCCCCGCGTCCCTGCGCCCACCAAGCCCTGCATCTCCCACCTCATCACTGGGCCCCGGGATCACCAACCCCTACACACGGAGGGGCAACACAACAACTAGCTGCTCCATACCATCCCTCCCGGGATCCCCATACAGAGCAGCGGTGGTGTCAACAAATCACCACAACCGTGGGTGGCGTCACGGACAATAAACAATCCCCACACCCAAAAACCCCCTTTCACTCACGGGCGAGGAGCGCCGCTCGAGTCCCCGGGATCCGGCCCATCGCTCGAGCCACCGAGCAGCAGCAGGCCGCAGCCGCCGCTGCCGCCGCAGCGGCAGCCGGACCCGAGCAGTGGGAGAGAGCGGCGTCCCCTCCTCCGCCCGCGACACATTTACTGCATTTATACAAATTTATTACAGTAATACAAAATAATGTACTGTATTCAAATAACATTATTACAGTACACTGATACAAAGTACTGTACAATACAATAAAAACAAATTAAACAGATTAAACTGCACATTAATTTACAATAGAATTGTTGGTGTGCGGAGGTGCACTATAGGGAGAAAAAAATGATGTATAAATATGATAATCTTTATTCAAATACAATACACAAAAAAACACACCCCATATCTATTCTCCCCAAAATAAGGGCAGAACTAAGTAAATCTGGGGTAGAAATACTGCACAGGCAGATTACAGTACAAGCAATGAACTGTACTGGTTAGCAGAAAGTATAGTACTGCATCCACAAATACAAATTAATAGACATGCTATAAAGTATATACTGTACTATACAATGGTATAATGTATACAGTACTTTTGTACAGAAAGTTACCTACAGAGCGGGTCAGAGCATGGTGAAAGGACGCAAGCGGAAGTGTGCACGGTGAGTATTTGCTCTTATTGCAAATCATTGCTCTTAAACCAAGTTACAAATTTTTCAAAAGCTTTGCTTGTCTTGCAAAACGCTCTCAAACCAAGTTACTCTTAAACCAAGGTTCCACTGTATATCATTCACAGGGGAAGGGTGTCTCACCCTTTTTTGCCCTAGTTTGTCCCTACATTGGTGCAAAGATTGGCATCATATATCTGCGCAGAAAGCGCCCCTGCTCACTGCTGGCTAACCCTCAGAGTCTCCTACTCTCACACCACTTCCTCATCTCGCCCCCTATCTGTCGGTGTCCCCCAAGGTTCAGTTCATGGACGCCTGCTGTTCTCCATTTACACCTTCAGCCTGGGACAGCCATAGAGTCCCACGGCTTGTAGTATCATCTCTACGCTGATGATACGCAGATCTACCTTTCTGGACCTGACATCACCTCCCTACTAACCAGAATCCCACAATGTCTGTCTGCTATTTCATCCTTTTTCTCTGCTTGATTCTTAAAATTGAACATGGACAACACAGAATTCATTGTCTTTCTTCCTTTTCACTCAACCCCCCCACCTGACATATCTATCAATGTCAATCGCTGCTCACTTTCCCCAGTGCCACGCGCTCACTGCTTGGGAGTAATCCTAAACACTGATCTCTCTGTCAAGCCACACATCCAAGCCCTCTTCACCTCCTGCTGCCTCCAACTCAAAAATATTTCCCGGATCCGTACATTCCTTTCCCAAGAAGCTGCAAAAACCCTAGTACATGCCCTTATTATCTACCGCCTGGATTATTGCAACCTCCTGCTCTGTGGCGTCCCTTCTACCAGTCTCACACCCCTACAATCTATTTTAAACTATGCTGCCCGGCTATTCCACCTGTCCCCCCGCTACTCCCAGACCTCTCCTCTCTGCTAATCACTTCACTGGCTTCCCATTGCCCAACGACTCTAGTTCAAAACACTAACCATTACATACAAAGCCATCCACAACCTGTATCCTTCCTACATCTGTGACCTAGTACTTACCTGCACGTAACCTTCGATCCTCACAAGATCTCCTTCTCTGCTTCCCTCTCATCTCCTCTTCCCACCATCGCATCCAAGATTTCTCCCGTGCCTCCCCCATACTCTGGAATGCTCTGCCACAACACATCAGACTCTCGCCTACCTTAACAAGCTTCTATAGGAACCTGAAGACCCACCTCTTCCGACAAGCCTACAACCTTCCATAACCCTCAGTCTGATATAGCGCCGCACAACCAGCTCTACCCTAACCTACTGTATCCTCACCTATCCCTTGTTGACTGTGAGCCCTCATGGACAGGGACCACAGGAGGTCCCATGACGCTTCCAGCATTGCTACATCTTACACTCACAGCAAGCGGCCATAGAGCACGACCGTTCACTGTGAGCTCCACACTGCAACTGACGTGAGTCTCGCTATCAGCGATAACGTCACTCAGGTTACCCGTGACTACAGCTGGACTACTCCACCTGTGACAGCATATCGCCCGAGTGACTGAAGTAAGCCGCGCGATCAGCGATGATGTCACTCAGGTGATTTGCGGTCACAGGTGAATCCTTCACCTGTGCCTGCAAATCAGGCCATGACACAGAGACAGAACCGCGCAATGACAATGAACTTGGGTGAACCTCTGACGTCAGAGCTGCAGACCCCACACTACTGCCTGTGTCGCGGCATTTATGTCAGAGGTTCACCAGAGTTCATTCTCATCGTGCAGCTCTGTCTCTGTCTGCTGTCAGAGGGCAGTCCTGCTCGATGGTGCTGCTATAATAGGGATGTAGCAGACCTGAATCACCATGGGACCGCACTGTCAAAAATGCATCCAAAAAGCATTCAAAATGCATGTGTTTTGGATGCATTTTTTTTGTCAAATGCAGTGTTTACATTTGTCAAAGTCTGCCAGAGGGTACATTTTTTTTTGTCAAATCAAGAACGCAGCGTGCGGACATAGCCATATGAGTTTTTTTGTAGTCTTCTGTGAGCTGAAAGGGGATAACAAGGCTGTGAAGCTATGGGAGGACTTCAGCCTACCACCATTCAGCATTACTCAGGGTGCAGGAGAATGGTGGGGTCCTGCACTGCGAGAAGGCCTGACCAGCAGGCAGAGTAGGGAAGGGACACAATTGACCTCTTGTTACCCAGCTACTAAGAGAGCTAAATTTTCATGAAGTGACTGCTCGCTGACTACAGCATCCCACAATGGAGAGTGTTTTCTGTGCCTACTTGGATGGGGAGTCAACCTCCTGCACTATCGTGGAGAAGATTAGAGAAAATATAGATAATGTCTCATGACTCAGCTACATCACAGTACCAATACCGAAAATAGGAATTACAAACAGAGGAACATATGAAAGGATTAAGATTTCGACTAGATAATAAAAGCAATATTAAAAGGTTAGAACATATAATAACATTATTCCTCTTCATTTATTTAGGACAAGTTTCAATTAAAAAAATTGTTACAAGAAACAAAAGGAAACATTTATTATCTAATGTATATATTCTTGCCTTGTAATTAATTATTATGCAGTAACTGATAAGAAAAAACGATTTGAAATGTAGTGACTTGGAGCGAGAAGGATAGGAATCCAAGAGCATTAAAAAAAATAGCTTTTTTGTCATTGATACTTTTTTAACACCATACTGCCAATTGTAGACAGAAATTTTAGAGGTAAAGGCAATGTGCGATCAGATAATAAATTATTTTTTAAATTAGTTTTTTTATGTTAAATATACCTCTAAAAATGTTGATTTTGTTTTTTTACTATTATAAAAAAGCCTTGCAATTTTCATAGGCCTAGTATTAGATTCGCACTCCCCTATTCTCTATAGGAAGCCACATTGGCATTGAATGCAATAACACTTTTTTGACTCATTGACATTCTGCAGAAGAGTTTTCTGGGTATGCCCTGATATTAGCAAACGTTATTGTTTAGGGAGGGGAAGAAGGCGAGCTGTGCCCATTACCTATTTTGAGTGGTGAATGTTGAGTTAAAAGGGTTTTCCACCTTTAAAAAAGAGGACCCCAACATTTCCTGTAATGTAAAATAAAATCAGATAATACTCACCATCCCTGGATCCGGCTCTCCTCATCTATGATAGCATATTGAAAACTTATATTACCTCTGAGCCTAGAAAGGGTGAATACTATCTGGTTTTCTTATTACACATTACAGGCAATATTTGGATTACTTTTTTTCTAAAGGTTCAAAAAACCCTTTAAAAATTGTATAATAGAGATGAACCTGTCACTGTGACCCTGGCTGTAATGATAATGCGTGCTGAAAAATAATCTAAAAAACAAACCATAACAAAAAATACAAGTCATTAAAAAAAATACATTTAGCTTGAAGGATTAGTCCTGTCTCCAAGATTCTATCCCATATGTAGTAGGTATAGTAGTAATAATAATAAAAATAACGATAATAATAGCAAATACCTTCAATTAGAAATGTAGTATACACTGGAGATCATAATTAGAGAACAATGTGTGAATCTATATTGACGTTTTTTTTGTAAGGGGTACACCATGCCACTAGAACAGTGTTTTACAAAAGATCTAAAGTTTATCAACTTAAAAGCTTATTTTACCCGAAACGTGATCATAATTAGAGAATAACAATGACTGTAGCACAGAAAAACATTATAAGTAAATTTTCTGAAGGTAACAGCAGTCACCAATCAGTAGGAAGTGTTCAGGCCTTTGCTTTGTATGACTTTAGCATATCTGCGGCCACAGGACATCACTAGTCTCTCACACTACTCTGGTGTGATTTTGGTCCCTCTTCTTCCAGTCTCTCCCACAGTTCTTTGCCTGTTGTGTGTTTCTTGGTGATAACTTTGTCACCAAGTATTTTCCAGAGGTTTTCTATTGGGTTTAGATGAGGACTCTGGGCTTTGCATTTCATTGTTTCAATGTTTTCTGTTTCAAGGAACTGCTTTACCCGTTTTGCTGTGTGACAGGGGACATTGTACTGCATGAAAATTGCTGTCTGATTGAGTGATGAATGCAAGTAAGGAACCATGTGTTGTTGAAGAAGGTTCTGATACACACTTACAGCTACAGGGCAGAGTGAATGCATGATAGGTCCAACTCCTGCTACAGAAAACATTCCTGAAATTATAACACTTCATCCACCACCTTTCACTGACTTCTTAACACACTTTGGGTTCAGTCTTTCTCCAGTTTGTCGACAAACATAATGTTTCCCATCAGACCCAAATAAATTAAACTTGCTTTCATCACAAAAATGAACTGTGGACCACTTCTCCTCTGTCCTCATATCATGTTCTTCATCAAAGTTGAGTCTAGCCTTTCTGCTAATGAAAGTTTTGGTCACTGCACAGTGTGTTTTCAGTCAAAATACTCTTAAATGTCGTGACACTGTATGACGCGACAGATTCTTACCATGTTCAATTCTGAACTGGTAAACAATTCCAGCTGCAGTGTTGAAACAATTACCCATGGAGAGTCTCTGCATTATTCTGTCCTCTCTTGCATTTGTCTTTCGAGGGCAACCAGCCTCCTTGGGGGACTTGAAAGAGTTTGTAAGGTTGTAAAGATGCATAAGTCTCAAAATAACTTGGAACGACCAATAAGTTATTGTTTTTGTTGATATAATTTTAGGGTACATATAACATTTTAATCACTTTTTACTTTTGTTTTCTTGTTTGCATTCAATGTGCTATATAAATAATTTTATATTTCGATGGATTGGATTTTTTTGACCCATCAATACCAAATTTGTGCTTCTTTTATATTCTCTTTAACTTGTAGGGAAGAGGTGAGGGGACAAAATATATATTTATATATATATATAAATATATATATATATATATATATATATATATACATATATATCTATATATATATATATATATATATATATATATATATATATATAGATATATATGTATATATATATATATATATATATATATATATATATATATACATATATAAGTATATATATATATACATATATAAGTATATATATATATATATATATATATATATATATTCACATATACATAATTTTTTTCATAACATTTTATTTTACTTTTTTATCCCTTTAGAGCTGTATGAACCTGTATCCGTTTGATCACTTATACTACATATTGCATACAACACTATTTTAGTATATAGTGAAATTGGGTTTTATGAAACTTAGCCTGGGTATGTCATAGGTCATTTAGGCATTAATAATTTATGCAGTTTGTATTGTGACTTGTGGTGAAAAATTAATTTAAAAAGAATAGCCCAGCTAATTAAATATTTAAAAAAAATCCTGAATGCTGTGAAATAAAAAATAATAATAATTCTCACATTATTGCTGCCACGTCTTTCCTTCTTCAACTCTACAAGTCCTCCATTCCTTCAGTTGCAGGTCTATCTGGACCAAACAGTAAGGCGGGCTTTGCACACTACGACATCGCAGGCCGATGCTGCGATGCCGAGTGCGATAGTGCCCGCCCCCGTCGCAGCAGCGATATGTGGTGATAGCTGGCGTAGCGAAAGTTATCGCTACGCCAGCTTCACACACACACTCACCTGCCGTGCGACGTCCCTGTGGCCGGCGACCCGCCTCCTTGTTAAGGGGGCGGGTCGTGCGGCGTCACTGCGACGTCACACGGCAGGCGGCCAATCAGAGCGGAGGGGCGGAGATGAGCAGGATGTAAACATCCTGCCCACCTCCTTCCTTCCGCATATCCTACGGAAGCCGCAGTGAGGCCGGTAGGAGACGTTCCTCGCTCCTGCGACTTCACACACAGCGATGTGTGCGGCCGCAGGAGCGAGGAACAACATCGGACCATTGCGTCAGCGTAATTATGAATTACGCCGACGCTGTACCGATGATACGATTACGACGCTTTTGCGCTCGTTAATCGTATCATCCAGCCTTTACACACTGCGATGTCGCATGCGATGCCGGAAGTGCGTCATTTTCAATTTGACCCCACCGACATCGCACCTGCGATGTCGCAGTGTGCAAAGTGCCCCTTAGGCTATGTGTGCACGTTGCGTTTTTACCCGCGTTTCTGCAGCGTTTTTAGCGGCAGCGTTTTTGCGCTAAAACGCATGCGTTTTTGTTTTCCAGCAAAGTCTATGGGAAAAGATGAAATCCTGTCTGCGCTTTGCTTTTTTTTCTGCAGCGTTTTATTTGCATATTTTGGGTCAAAAACCATGCTGAAAAAGAAGCAGCATGTCAGTTGTTTTTGCCATTTCTGCAGCGTTTCCTAAACTTTGGAGTCAATGAGAAATGGCAAAATGCAACCAAAATCAACTTTCCTGCGTTTTTCATGCTTTTTACCTGCTTTTCCACTGCGTTTTTGGCTTAAAAAACGCATGCTTTTCTGGCATAAAATTAAAGGGTTATAATGTTCCTTTACACACACACAATAACCGAAAATTTAAATGCTAAAAAATAATAAACTTTACCTATTTTTCTGTTAAAATGTGCATAACCACTATTATTTCATTAAAATTGATAATTTTCCATATAGTTTTATTAAAAGTTAATTTTATCCTTTTTTTCTCTTTTTTCATTCTTTTTGACTATTCCAACTTTATTTCTCAGTGTTTTGATCTACAAAACGCATCTGCAGAAACGCAGGTGAAAACGCAGGTAAAAAGTGCTGAAAACGCACTAAAAACGCGGTAAATACGCATGCGTTTTTAGCGCTAAAAAATGGTCAAAAGCCATTTGGTCACAAACCAAGGGAAGGAAAACGTGCAGAATAAACTGTAGGTACTCCGACGCAACGTGCGCACATAGCCTAAGTGCGGTGATCTAGATAGCGTTGGAATGAGAAATTGGGGAGATTTATTGATTAAATTATTTTACACTATTAAAAAAAAATGTTTGCTTTTATGGACAATCTTTTTTTGTATCAACAAGTAATTTTTCAAAACTTGTATGTTTGCCCTTAGTAAATTCCTACAATACAAAAATATAAGTGCATCACAATATTTAAGTTATAGTCATGTACATTTATAAATATATAAAAATAATGATGGTCTTAAATGTATAGTCATGATGCTGTTTGTGCTTCTTTGATTTCCTTCTTTTTTTACCAGTTACTAGGTCAAATAGCGAGTGAACATGGTAGCAATCACTAAATAAAGTGCTATAATATATAGTTACATAGGTTGAAAATAGACACATGTTCAAGTTCTTCCACACTCAATGTAAACCAGCGGAAGGAAAAACAAACCCCCATGAGCTCTTTGTGGCCAATTTACTACAAAGGATAGAAAAATGAAATTGTGCCTCACAAAGGCAGAGAGCCGATTTCTATGGATCAAGATTCATTACTTCTGTTAATTCTAATTACTTTTTTATAATTATACTAAATACCATTAGACACGAGACTAATGTGTTCTTTTATTCTGCTTTTATTTTGTCTTCACAATTTCTTTGTATACAGAATGATTAGTCTTAAGGCCCATTTACACAGAACGACATCGCTAACGATATGTCGTCGGGGTCACGGAATTTGTGACGCACATCCGGCGTCGTTAGCGACGTCGTTGCGTGTAACAGCTCCGAGCAAGTGCTAACGATCAAAAATACTCACCTAATCGTTGATCGTGGACACGTCGTTCATTTTCAAAATCTCGTTGCTCGTTGTGGACGTAGGTTGTTCGTCGTTCCTGAGGCAGCACACATCACTACGTGGGACACCCCGGAAATGACGAACAACAGCTTACCTGCGTCCTCTGGCAATGAGGTGGGCGTGTCGTTAATGCGGCTGGTCTCCGCCCCTCCACTTCTATTGGTCGGCCGCTGTGTGACGTCGCTGTGACGGCGCACAAACGTCCCCCTTAACAAAGAGGTTGTTCGCCGCCCACAGCGACGTCGCTAGGAAGGTAAGTATGTGTGACGGATGTTAGCGATATTGTGCACCATGGGCAGTGATTTGTCTGTGATGCACAAACGACGGGGGAGGGTACGCTCGCTAGCAATATCGCTAGCGATATCGTAGCATGTAAATGGGCCTTTAGTCCTTGTGAATATGACAATGCTTGTACCAAGGAATATTGGGGACTTCTACCTCGGCTTTTGCCTCAGTTTATCAGTGTCAAAAGCTTGCATACTTTGCTACACACCGTTTGCTCATAAAACCCCGGTGGAGAGATGTGCTGCACCCCTCTGAGGAAGCAAGGCTGAAACATGTTAGAATGGTAAGTACCATTCTATGGTCAGGTATCTCTTGTTATCCTCTCTTTCCAGTGGGGTTGTCCAATTCCTTTTTTTTCCTGCTCTGATGAGGTCTTTTTTGTATTTTATTCTACTACTGTATAGTTTTGTTATTGAAGTCTATTCTGTATATGTGATAGGCCTTTTGACCTCTAGACATACATTGTATTGTATATTCTTTGACTTGTATGCTTATTCTTCCTGGTCCACATTATGGTAGTGGTGACCTTGCCCTTATCAGTGTGTGCACAATCCATTTTTATGCACCTGTATGTCTATTTTATTATTGTTTGTATTTATTTATATATGACTGAAGTAAACTAACTTTTCAAAGGTCTGGCGTGTGGTTTGCTCATATTTTATGAGAATTGTGGACTGTTATCAAATTGCAACATCCATCCTGTCTCCTATAGTCCAGTACTGACCATTTGCATGGCTGGGCAGATTTCCAGTGGGCCACTCTTCTTTAACCCACAATGAGCCATCAGCTCACACACTCCTGAGCCCACCTTTCCAGGCTACTGACAGCTTTCGCAAGGCACACAAGTACAGAGGAGACTGGTCTGGGAGGCAATGGGGCATATCATCTCGGGCCAGCCCCAAACAGCCGTGCATTATAATATTGTAGACACACCTACACAATGCACATGGTGTTTAATCAATTCAGGGACCCATTTAAGATAAAAACAACGTATACTTTCTCATGCAGTGATACCATTCCAGTGATGTTGGCGCTGCTGTTCCCGGAGGGTGACGTGATATTGTTGTGTTACGGGCAGTCTGCAGGAAGTGAGAGGTCTCAGGTCATCAATATTCCATCAGGGAAGACATCTGATGGAATAGTGAAGGCTGCCGTTATATAGCAGAAACTCATTGGCTGTAATGACACAACAATGTCAGCAGCGGCAACTTCACTTGAACGATGCCACTGAGATCATTGTGAGACCTTTTTTTACTCAATTTTAATTGGGGTACTGAACTGACTAATCAGGGATTGTCCAGTGGTGGCCTACATCTTTAGGTCATGGTTGCACATATAAACCAGACAAGTGCTATCCAATGTTTTATCTGATAGCACTCGCTTCAATGTTATACTATGGATCAGTGCCAATCAGCATTTTTTTCTTCTTCCAAGAGACGTAACTTTTTTATTTTCTGATGAAGCCATATGGGGGCTTGTTTTGTGGTGGTTCTAGTGGTACTTTTGAATAGAACCATTGACTTTATCATACAATTTACTGGTAAAAGCCAAGTAAAGCAGAATTGCAAAAAAAAATATTTTTTGGGTTTAGTTTTTTTTCACCATTTATTGTGCAGTAAAAATTAACTGAAAATAAATAAAAAAATTCAATGATTTGTACAAATAAATTTTGGTTTTCAAAATCCGTAACATTTTTATTTTTTGGTTGATGGAGCTGTATAATGGCTGATTTTTTTCTGTGGTGACCTTATGTTTTTATTTATTTTATTTATGGGGGTGAATACAATACTTTGATTGTTTCTTAGGCCTGCGACACACATCCGTGCCGCCGGCACGTGTTTGTCATTTTTTACACGTACCGGGGGCACGGAGACACGTTAAGCAATGCTACCCTATTGTAGCAGGCACACACACGTAAAACCACACGTAACGTGTGTCCGTGTGCGTTTGTACGTGTGTGCGTTTTTCAAAGCGCTGATATGTCAGTGTTTTCTCCCGCAGCACGGGTGTCACACAGCCCGCACCCGTACCACACGGGTGTAGTGTGGATGCGGTCCCGTGTGACACGCGCCGGAGAAAACAGACATGTCAGTGAAAAAAAAACAAAACCTTAACTCACCTTCTCCAGCCCTCCTGTCTCTGCCGCTGCTGCCTCTTGCTGCCGACCGCCGCTCATTATTCTCATTTAATATTCACTTCACTTCCTGGCAGCAGCAGCAGTGGGGAGAAGAGAGGGCTGGAGACCGAGGATCAGCACCACGGGCAGCAGCGCGGACAGCAGGAAGGACCACGTGAGTATGTAAATTACCGGTTCTACGTGTGCTATCGCGGATAGCACACGTAGAACACATGTGGCCTGCACGTACCAGAGACACGTACTTACCTGCACGCAACACGCAGGGGAAATACGTGTCTCTCAGCACGTGCATGAATTTCACGTGAGTGTGGCAGAGGCCTTATTGGATTTTTGAGTAGTTGTCACAACCAAAACCACCCCAAATTTGGTTTAAGGGTTTTTTTTTCACTTTACAGATTTTACAGATTGGGTTAATTAATTGTATATTTAAATAAATATGACTCATTTTAGGGGGTCACATTGATATCAAATATATGTTTTCTTAACATTTCATTACTGTAAACTGTGGAACACGGAGTGATTCGAATTTTTAAATCTATTTGATTTTTTTCACAATTTTTAAAACTTTTTCCTGGACGCAGCTTGTATTCTTCTGCGGAGATGTGAGCGTTGTCCACAGGAAAATATAGCGTCTGTGCCCACAATCAGGGTTCTGGGTGCTGTGGACTTGCGCTCTGTTCTTCCCACAGAGAACACTTGTCTCCGCAAGCATAAATTAACATGTGGATCAGAAAGCCGGGCCATATGTCAGCTTATGCTGCAGAAAAAATAAGCACAGTGCGCATGAGATTTCTTTCATTCCCATCCAGTGTTTTTCACGAAGGGAAAGCATGCATTGAAAACACTACAAACATTGATCATCATATGACCACAAGTCAGTTAATTCTGGGCAGGAGACCTGGTGGACAGGGCAGAAAAACTGCTACACAAGCACAGTCTTTTTTTTCCACTAGTTTTTGAATGCATTCGGCCATCTGATCAATTAACCTCAGCCGCGTAGACACTTTATTCATCCATATTTCCCTAACAGTGTCTGAAATAGGACAGAATATTTAAATAATGTGAATTTTTTTCCTTCTTTAGTCAGCCTTAATCAGTTCTCATTCATTGGACTTTTCACTAGTAAAGCTATCAGCACTATAACACTTTAGATTTAATGATACCATAGTCCCAATGGGAATTCACTTCTGTCAATACAATCTCTGGGAAAAGCCAGATGCGTGTTATCATTATTAATTTTGTCAGCGTTTCCTCTAACTAGCAAAAATGAAACACCCACCAAATTGTCTTTTCATTTGCTCTTGATTGGTATAAATTAAGACTGAAAAATGCTTTAAATCTATAGACATTTAAGAGAAACCTGTGTACCAGAAATCAATCAGTTCTTAATTTTCTGGCATGCGAACCATCAGCTCTTTAAACCTTGTATACAAGTCCCATAGAGGATCTTTCAATTAGACCGGAATGTAGCAGGAAATCAACCGAGCGGTATAAAATAAGCATTTACCCCGGCTATTATAGTGAAATGCTATGTAGTGATACACATTTCATACAGAAAGGGTCAAAGGGGAAAAAGTTAAACAGTCTTTACAAGAGGGTAAGAGTCATTTATCTTGGGGTGATTCCAGATGTGTACTAGCACTTGTTCAGACAGATATACTGTTATAGCAGTTTTACCATCCAAACAAATATATGAGTATAGCAGGTTTTCCATAAAACTATAGATGATGTAAACTAGAATTTGACATTTAGGCTACATTCAGATGTCTGTTCTTCATTTACATGTTGTGTTCTTTTCACAGATAAAGTCTATTCCCATTATTGTTGGACAATTTTGTTTTTGATCCACATCATAAATCAAACTCCCCAATGCAAGTCTATGTGTCCACGAGAAACTTGGACCGCACACTGATGCCATACTAGATGCATCTTAGTATTGGTCATTGCTCACTGACTCTTTCTTAGGGTAAACTTGGAAACCATCACTTTAAGGCTGGGGTCTCACTGGCGTATAGGATCCAATATTATCTGATAGGCTGGAATCACACTTGCGAGAGATTCGCGCGAGTCTCGCATCGCAGCACCTGGCATGGTCGCACACTCTCCGGACAGGAGTATCTCAACTGCATAGAAATACATGCAGCTGACCCACTCCTGTCAGAACACTCAGCTCAGACTCTGCTGCGAGCGGGACCTGAGAGTCATATACTTTGATTAGATTCTCTCACATGCGAGAATCAGAGCTCAGGTGAGGAGAAGAGGGATAGATTAATCTCTCCATCTTAGCAACTGCCTGTCTCTGCATATACCAGACTGCAATTCTAAGTTTAGTCCAATTTACACGCACCCACAGACTTGTATGGGTGCGTGTGATCCAAGATAATCTGCCAAAGGCCAGAGTCACACTTGCGCGTGTCTCACATCGCATCACTTGACACGGCCGCACACTCTCCTGACAGGAGAGGGTCGGCTGCATGTATTTGTTAAGGCCACCTGCAGTAGTCGCCCCAGGGACATCATTCCACCTTCAGAGACACCACAGGGTCTTCACTTTGGTATTTCTGGCAACAAGTAAGTTTGTTTTTATTATAATTTTGACGCCACTCACGGTTTACGGTCAGGGTTATGGGTGACCGCCACTGCAGGTTTAACGAGCGTCTGGGGCTGATAGGGTCTGCAGTCGGATGCTGTGGCCTCCCGTGAGTGAGGCTGGCCCCAGGGGCTCGGGTGTGTAGAACAACAGGTCCCAGAATAACTCAGTCTCAGTCTAAAATGTCTTTCAACGGATCTTTACTCACTTTTAGGTGTTTTGTGAGGTACCCGGGCGATGCTGAGATTAAACCAGGTTCCACAGGTATCCTTTAGGCCGGTCTAAGGGTAACCATTAACTCGCCTTCCTAGCACTTCTTGTTTCGGATAACCCCTAACTTGAAGTACCATGGGATTCATTCAGGGAAGTCACTACTAACTTTTCTCCCCTTTTGGCCTGTTTGCCGGAAGCGTTGACCAAGGGAGATGGCTCCAGGCTCGATCCCCCTTATGGGCCCCCTCGTTGCTGCTGAGGCTCGGACTCTAGATGGTTGGTGAGGTACTTGTAGTTCCCCTCACCGGCAGTTTTATCAGATCAATAAATGGACGTCTACTCTAGGGACCTGTTCCCCGTGAGTACTTAGTCACCAGGAGTCCCCGTACTCGACCGACTGACTCTCTCATCGTCTTTCTGACTTATTCTCTGGTCACCGTTCTCCCCCACTAATGGCTACTCCAGGCTCTTACTAGAGTATGTGTGTGCCTGCGTCTCCTAGCAACCGCTGCGCTCCACTAACAGACTGGCTCACTCCCCTTCTTTCCTGACAGCCTCTGCAACTTTAGCTCCCAGCCCCTCCACTACACCCCTTGATGAGATGTGGAGGCAAGCCCCCTCTTGGCTCTGCCCAAGGGTCAAATCTAATGGTGTGGGAGACCTGGTTGCTATGTGTCTGTGCATACACACCCCATTCCAGCCTTTAGGATTACCTTAAAGCAGTGCCCCAGCATGGGTGCAGTACTCAGTGGTGCCTGACCAGGTCAGGGGCGCCACATATTTCCATGCAGCTGAGATGCTCCTGTAAGAAGAGGATCAGGTCGTGCCAGGTGGTGCGATGCAAGACTCGCACGAGATAAGCGCAAGTGTGACTCCAGCCAAACACAGCATGCTGCGATTACATTCTCATGCCAAATCAGCATGAGAAAAAAAATATTGCATAGCTGCCTCATTGACTAACATTAATCCCAGTGCAATGCACGATTTTTTCGCATTGTATTAGTCCAATTTAAATGCTAATGTGCGTAAACTCTAAGGAAGCATTCAGATAGTCATATGAAAACTGGCGTCATTCATATCAGCAAGTTCCGGACATTAGTGGCTCCATGTGCAGGTCCACATATCGGCCAAGTGCTGGAGCTGCCTGCCATTTACAATAACCATTCTGATATGTAAATCAGATCAAAGTAGTATATAGCAGGCTGCAGTTCAATTTAGCTTTTATACCTTCTGAGACAAAAAGTTAAATGGTTATCACAACCTCTATCACAAATTTATTCAACCACTAACTGAATTTTACTGCCATAGAGTGACTAATTAATAGCACTGTAAAGTTACTGAATAGACTAATACGACCATATAATACCATCATAAAGAAACTCAAAAGAATAATACGGCATATAATACCACTATGCATTAAATGAATACCACTAAACAGTAACAGAACAATAACACTACACACTCACATTATGCAGTGACTGTAGACTTTGGTGAAAAGCCTGGCCACACTCTATAATGAATAATGCTATCACTCAGTGAATCAACAAAATAATTAATACTGCCATTAAATGAGAGTATAATATCATCAAAGAGTGAATAATGAACACAGACTGAATGACACAACAATACAGAAGCTAAATAATCATCGTCCACTAACCAAAGCTGACATTACACATAAGGTGTCTGTTCAGCCAACATGCCATGTAGGGAATACATCACATGGAAATGTGCTGTGGTCAGATGAGACCAACGTAGAACTTTTTGGGCTAAATGCAACACACTATGTGTGGCAGAAAACTAACACTGCACATCACCCTGAGAACAGCATCCCTACTGTCAAACATGGTGGTGGCAACATCCTGGTGAGGGGATGTTTTTCTTCAGCAAGGACAGAAAAGCTAATCAAAGTGGATGGGAAGATGGATGGTGCTAAATTCAGGGCATTCTGGGAGGAAAGCCTGTTAGAGGGTTCAAAAGAGTTCCGATTGGGAAGTAGGTTCTCCTTTCAGAAGGACAAAGACTCTAAACATACTGCCAGAGCTATAATGGTTTCGATCAAAGTATATTCATATGTTTGACTGGCCCAGATCAAAGTATATTCTTGTGTTTGAATGGCCCAGTCAAAGTCCAGACATTAATCCCATTGAAAATCTGAGGCAAAGCTTGAGTATTGCTGTTCATAGACAGTCTCCAGCCAATCTCACTGAGCTAGAAGTAATTTGCAAAGAAGAATGGGCCAAAATTTCAGTTTACAGACATGCAAAGCGGTTATAGACATAATCCAAAAGATTTGCAGCAGTAATTGCAGTGAAAGGTGGTCCTAAAAAGTATTGACTCAGGGGACTGGATACAAACTTATGTAACAATTTTCAGATGTATATTTTGTACAAATATAGAAAATCATATATTATTTTCTTTACACGACACAAATACTTGCTACTTTGATTTTGAATATCACATAAAACTTGAATAAAATAAATATGTTTGACTTGAGAAAATAAGGAAAAATTCCCAGAGTATGAATACTTTTTCAAGGCACTATATCTGCTAGCCATTATCCTCATTACAGTGGATGTCGACTGTAAAATATAAGTGGCTACAACTGTGGAAAAAGAAATGGACCACATATCCAAAAATCATGCATTGATCAAAAGCAAAAATTTACAAAAAAGAACATGAGGTTCTTCTTACTTTAAAATTGTGATTAGACTGTATGAAGCTCACTGCCACATGGGGAACCTTTTAGTGGGTCCCTAATTTCTAATCTAAAAGGTGCATTGAACCCCGCCGATAAGACAGCGCACCAGCAGGGGGGAGCATCTAGCACTCCTCAACAGTCATGCTGCAAGGCAAAGCCTTATACACCTCCAGGCCACTCCACCCCATAGTGTGACGCCCTGGATACCCCAGGGGTCACAGGTCACTACACCACACCCCCCCCCACACTAGGCAGGTAACACCCGTCAACCACAAAGACCTGATTGCCTCCCTCAGTGTTGGACAGGCATACCAGGTGGGCGGAGTCAGACAGAAAGACACGCCCACCGAGCAGTCTGCTGGCCTGAGGCAGGAGAAAAAAAAACAGAAAGAAAGAGTACAGTTCAGGAGTAGTAGAGTGAAGTCTAGTTCTGCGCGGGACCTGGGTTGGAGCCTAGGACCCCCAAACAGTCAGGCAGGCAGACGGCAGGGGCCACCTGCAGGAGACCGGGAGCACGACCGGTGGAACCGTAGGGACCGGGACAGGGTTGGAGCCCGCCGGAACCGAACCGGGCAGCCAACAGTATACTGGAGCACCAGGATGGGTACTCAGACCCTGACTAGGCCGTAGGCCACCACCATAGTCAAATTCACTGATTGAGGATCTGGACCTCCCGGGGTTCTTTCCCACCAAAGTTCCGATTGAAGGCAGCAGCCCAACCCGACCGGATAGTAGCCACCGCCAGAGGCTATAAATCCAAGGGCCAGCGCCTGCGGGCAAAGGAGCTCCTTCGACACACACGCCGGGGAGCGGACCACCCGTGCTTAGGCACCGTGGTCCATTTACACTTAGGTGCAGGAGGAAGGTGGACTCTGCCAACCCATCTAGTGGACTGCAGCCGGCTGTGGGCCTCCCGTCTATCACCACGTTTGGTTTACCAGTGACTCTGTGTGACTTAAACATGAGTACAACAGTGCCATCCGGCACCGCGCCGCACCGCAGCACTGCGCCCTGCACCAGCTCCCCGCAACCGGGCCCCGGGACACACCGCCCCTACCCACGGAGGGGTTAACACCAAAGCTGCACCCTGACACCGCTCCCAGGAGTCCCTCACCTCTACCGCAGTGGTGGTGTCCACCATCACCACGACCCGTGGGTGGCGTCACGAGCAATCACCCCGACACCCGAAATCCCCGCATCTCCCGCGTGTAGCGCCAGCCTCCCTTACAGAGCGAAGTGACCCCCGGGTCCGTGAGAGGCTCAAGCCACTGACCACAGAACGAGCACGGATCCGAGCGGCTCGGCGGTTGCAGCCGAGGCCGCAGGGCGGTACAATAGCATACCAGCAGGGAGCTCCAGGCCACTCCACTCCACCCCACAGGAACATCACCACAACTGCAATGGCCACACACAACAATAACATAAGTTAAAGGGACGGAATAACTCGCCACCTACACATTTTCAAACTGTTAGCTAAGAGCTAAAATAGGAGGAACCCCTCTTGCAGTCTACTGATACTTAAAAACAAATTAGTTAAATTTCTGCAATATTGGTTGGTGCACAGTGCTGCACCTTTAAGGCTATAAAATGTTAGGGACCCACTGAGAGGTTCACCGTGACATTATAGTGGACTTCATACAATCTAATTAAAATGTTAAAGGGGCTCTATCAGCACAAGATGACTTTTCAAACCATGTACAGGCGCTTTGTGCATTATGGCGGAGCCAATCATTTAACTGCACCTTGCAACCTGCTTGTTTTCCATCTATCTCCGACCTTCTCTGGCTTTATGAAGCCACAGCTGTCAAACAAAGAAGAGGGGAGGGTGAAGATACAGGGAAAATAAACAGGTGAGAAGATGTATTAAAGGACTAGCCCCGCCCTGACGTACTGAGCGACGGTACTTAGTTTTAACAATCATCCTGTGCTGTCAGAACCTCTTTAAGCTAAGAACCTAAATGTTATGCCATACAAAGGGCTAGTAAGACATAGTACAGCATATTCCCCACTAGGTGGCAGCAGAGAAGTGAAGAAGAGTCAAAGTAACACTGTAACTGAAATGAGGCTGAAGTACAACAGAGTAAATTCAGCAGGAAGTAAACAGGCGAACCACCAGGGGGCAATAGAATAGTCAAACAGTCAGGGTCTAGCCAGGGAAGTCAAGTCACTGAAAAGAGAGGATCAAAATTAAGTCAGAAAACAGAACAGAGTCGGAAGCCAGGAGATCAGGAATGCAAAGGGAAACACAAACAACAGACAGGAGCAGGAAGTCATGGACTGGGACAGACAGACGAACGGGGAAGAGTATAGGTCACGGTAACAGGGAGTCAGATAAAACAGGAAATCTCACCAGAGCCAGTCACAGGCTGCAGAGCAAAACTATAACCAGCACAGGAATGCCAGTGCTGAGACCAGATATAGTGTCTCCACAAACCAGAACGAGGCTGATGGGAGTTAACCCCTGACATGACCAGGCCGGGTCTGGGAAACTCTGGCGCGGAGAATACCAATCCTGGATCATGACACTCATGTTCTGTTTTGTAAATTTTGCACAGCGGCCCTATATCACTGTATGATTTTTGAATGTGTGGTCCATGTCTGCTTCTATAGTTATGGTGTAAAATAAAGGTGGCTCCTAGTACGCACACACTGTAATTATAGTAGTTTGCTTGAAAGGAATTCATTCAGGGTGGGTGTATGTGTATGATGTTTTCACTATGGCTACTTTTTTCCTACATTGATAATTTGTTGTTTGCTTTCTTTGGCTAAGGTATCCATCTTTCTAATATGGGCTGTTCTTACAGCATTTACCTTTGTTATTTCCCCTATTGTTGGAACCTGTCACACATACATACCTATGTGTACTTGCTGTGATCTAATTGTTATGGCTATTTAACTGTTTATTACTATATCTTCTGAAACCACACTCTACATGTACATCAGCTTTTCTTTATGACTGCCATTTCATGAGGCTCAGGTCAGGAGACCTACTGGTCAGGCAAGGTTTTGCAAACCAAACACTGCATGTGTTTCTTGGATGTGTAAATTTGGCCTTAATAGGAGTAATCATATAACCAGACATATACTGTAGGTATATGCCATGAGAGGAACTCTTCTCTCTAGAAATTTTCCCACTTTCCTCCTCTCTGAAGTGACTGTAAGATAAATCTTGTGCAGACCTTTCAGCATCCATTTTGCATCTCCTGGCAGAAAACCACACTGAAACGGCATCAAAACTATTATTGTGCACTATTTTTGCCAAGAAATCCAGATTTTGTGCTGAAATTTATGCACCATATTCCTGCAACAAATCTGTATCTCCTGGCAAAAAATTGCATCAATGCCGCATCAAAATCGCATCATGTTTTGATGCATTTTTTGCTAGGAGATGCAGATTTGGTGTAGGAATATGGTGTATAAATTTAAGCACCAAATCTACACCTGTTGGCAAAAAAAACATTGGTTTTCTGCCAGGAGATGCAGGTCTGTGAACTCAGTTAACCTGATGGGAGGTCACTTAGTTCAATGAGGTCACTTGAGGTCATTTGACCTGTGGTCACAGGTTGGATACTATGGGAACCTCTAGCTGTGACTGCAGATAAAACTGAGTGACCGTTACCGCTCAGAGCTGCGACTCTGAAGCCACAGTGAGCGGACATGTTCAGTGCTCACACGCTGTCACTTCAGTATGTAGCAGAGCCGGGATCGTTGTGGGACCTTGTTTTGATTATGTTGGAACTGGATGTTTCGGTTTAATAAATTGGAAAAAGAAGGGGGGTTGTATTTTATTTTAAAAAAAGGATTTTTTCGATGTTTGTTGCTTTTTTCCCACCATGAGGATAAGGCCACTGGCATTCCTGTGCAAGATTTCCTGCAATCTCTAGGTATGAAAAAAGATCAGGTAGGCTGGAATATCCCTAGCCACACACCTAGAAATCTACAATTCAAAATTGTCTTGCAGGCCACCAAGTTGTTTCTCGTGTCTCCTGAAGAAACACAGAGAAGGTTACTAACACTACAAATTAAGATAGGGTATGCATGTGTAGCACCCAGGGGGCAGGGATTATCAGGCACGTTACGGTGTGGTCTTCTGGCCTTGGTGCCACAAGGTGTACACCAATAAGGAGGGAAGATGTTGGGGGTTGTAGTAGGATGATTGTCATGACTCCACCCGTGGTACGTGGCCAGGGATTAGCCGCCGCTGCTGTCGCTGTTCTCCTGGGCTGATAGTAGTAGCAGCCAGAAATGGTATCGCTCCCCACAGGTGGAGCAGGGCCCGGGTAGGATGATTAGGGGAGTAGTGATGGCGATGCCATTAGCGCCAAGGCGCGGGGCAGCGACGCCGGCAATAAGAGTCCGAGTCTGTTGCTGCGGTTCAAGGTGTCTTTACTCACCTCACTCTTTATACCGCTCGCCCGGGTAGTACCAGTCACCCTCTGTGATGTACCCCATCAACCTCGGATAAGTTGAAAGAAGTCACCAGTGTTTGAAAGAAGAAAGTCCTTTTTCAGAGTTGCCCTTCTGGCCGAGAGGAACCTGGGCTGAATGCTCCACACAGGCCCCAAGAAAAGAAGAAAAGAAGGTGGAGGTGGTGTCATGTCCCAGAACTGGTGTCCCGGAAAGACTGACTAGTGATTGTGTGAGTTTGGTCCTCTTTCTACCCCAAGTGGAACCCGCACTCTAGGTGGTTGTCCTAGTGACCAGGATAATCCCAAGATTTGTGTTGACCAAGGGGCTACCTGCCTATCTATTTCAGCTCCCCTGTGAGAAGGCTCCTAAGCTTTATGTAAGGTGTGAATGTGGAACACCGGTGATTAAAGGGAATTTGTCACCAGTTTTATGGCCTATAAGCTGCAGTCACCACCAGTGGGCTCTTATATACAGCATTATTACATTCTGTATATAAAAGCGCAGGCCACTGTGAGAACATAAAAAACACTTTATATTACTTTATATTACTCACCTAAATCGGTCGCTGTGGTGCTTGTTGGCCCGGTGGGCGGAGCTGTTCTCCGGGAGCGGCGCCTCCTCTCTCTGCCATCTTGCTCCTCTGTCTTCTGAAGCCTGTGTGCATGACGCGTCCACGTCATACTCACTCACCGGCACTGAGGTCCTGCGCAGGCGCAATTTGATCTGCCCTGCTCAGGGCAGATCAAAGTATTGTAGTGCGCCTGTGCCGGCGAGTGTGTATGACGCGGCCTGCACTCTTATATACAGAATGTTAGAATGCTCTATATATGAGCCCACTGGTGTTGGCCGCAGCTTATAGGCCATAAAACTGGTGACAGGTTCCCTTTAACCCCCTCCTTATCCGAGGCGAATATCGTACCTAAAATACTCTGTGGTGACTGGAGCCTCAGGGGCGCCACACATGCACATTTAGAAAAAGACCCAAGGTGTGGAAACATAAAACACATGCACAAGTGAACAAAGGGAAAATAATAAATACAAGCAAGCAAGGGTAACCTCCTAACAATCTATCAAAATAAAAGATAGCTGTAGAATAGGCAAATGAGAAATCATTGTGAAAACAACACTGATCTCTGCCTAAATCCCTTAACTGCATGGCTGGAACTCTTAAGGCCCATTTACACACAGGCACATCGCTAGTGATGTCGCTGCCGATCGCACTCGCCCCCGTCGTTTGTGTGTCACGGGCAAATCGCTGCCCGTGGTGCACAATATCGTTAGTCCCCGTCACACATACTTACCTGCCTAGCGACATCGCTGTGGCCGGCGAACGATAGTTAGAGGTATCTTTTCTAAGGGGGCGGTTCGTGCGGTGTCACAGCGATGTCACATGGCAGGTGGCCAATAGAAGCAGAGAGGTGGAGAGCAGCCGAAGGAAAGAGACGCCCACCTCGTTGCCAGAGGACACAGGTACGGTGTTGTTCGTTATTGCTGGGGTGTCACACGTAGAGATGTGTGCTACCTCAGGAACGACGAACAACCTGAGTCCAGCTTGAGCAACGATAATATGAAAATGAATGACGTGTCAACGATCAGCGATTAGGTGAGTCATTTTCATCGTTAGCGGTCGTTCATATGTTACACATGCAACGATGTCACTAACGAGGCCGGATGTGCATCACGAATTCCGTGACCCCAACGATATCTCGTTAGCGATGTTGTTGTGTGTAAATGGGCCTTTAGCAGTAATCCACATAGAAATACAGCCAGCAGAGAAGGCTAGTATCATGAGAGTGTAAATAACCGTAACTGATATGAAATAGGACAGAGAAGATGAGCAAGTGAGAACACCCGATAACCGCAAACCAAAAGTAAAGATGCAAAGGAAAAAAATAATCATCATTTGGACAGGGGCTGACAAGACTGTGGCTCAGCAAGGAGGAAAACTGACCACACAGCACAAGGTCACTGGATAGAGTCCTGAACCCGTGGCATGATAGATAGATAGATAGATACTAGAGGCGCACATACCATTGGTGTTACTTGTGCAGCTACTAGGGGCCTAATACGTAAAGAGGCACAATTTTACCTCTAAAGTAGGTGGAAGAAGGTTACAGTGAACTATTTGGACTGAAAAGGGCCCATATAATTTTCTTGCACAGGGACTCAATTCTGTCTGTGTCTGCCATTGGATAGATTAGATATATTGTGGCAAAGCTGTTTTTTATTTTCCTTTCTGCCATTTCATTTCTTACTTTTTCAGTTATCATATACAAATCTTTTAGGTTCCATGTGGTTAACCACTGTAATTTATAATTGTAGTTTGTTCAGTGCTGCATCTATATAACATGATTAATATCATTTTAATAGTGCCATCTGCTGGCTGAGAATCTTCCCATCTGTTTAATTTAATTGCTATTGTAAGAACGTATCTACAAACTGCAATTTTATTTTATGTTGGTGTTTTTCTTTAGTTTTTACATCCATTTAATTTTTCATTCTTTCTAAATTTTAGCACTCATTGAACAATGAACCTTAGGAGCATTTTGTAACTGCCATTCCATTACTATTATGATTTCCCAACGGTTTTGCTGTAATGCATGAAGGTTATAAATGCTTTTTTAAATGGAAATTCATATTTAACAAAGAGAACGCATGAATTCAAGTACAAAGATTCTTGTTTTTCAATTTCATAGAAATTGTTTGCAAATGAATGAAAAGACACGATTTGGACACTCTGTGCATGCTTTTGTTATGTATTACTTTATCTTCTAAAATAGATATATAACAAATAAAGATGCAAAATAAAAAAAATATGAAAATGTACTTAACCCATTCCCCGTCAGGCGATTTTCTCTTTTTCCGTTTTTGTTTTTTCCTCCCCTTCTTACAAGAGCCATAACCTTTCTATTTTTCCGTCAACATAACCATATGGGCTTCTTTTTTCTTGGATGAGTGGTAGTTTTGAATGAACACATTTCATTTTACCATGCAAAGTATTGTAAAAATAGGGGGTAAAAATCCAAGTGAAGTGAAATTGTGAAAAAAATAAAAAAAAATTGAAGGGGGGGTTCTTTTTATGTCATTCATTGTGCTGTAAAAAAAGACCTGGCAACTTAATTCTCCAGGTAATTAAATCATAGCGCTAACAAACTTGTATGTTTTATTTTTTTATTAAGTGGAAAATACAAAAATTGTAATTTTGTATAAAAAAAATGTAAAAAATTTCAATTGTGTCTCCATTTTCCCAAACCCATAACATTTTAAAGATAAAAAGATGTGTGAAGGCTTATATGTTTGCGGGGTAAGCAGATATTTAGTGATACTATTTTGGGGTAGATATAACGTCTTAACATTTTTTGGTTGGGTTGCGATGGCCCTGATCTTTAATTCTGGCGTTTTGATCTTTCTCTTTTATAGTCTTTACCGATTAGGTTAATTTTATATTTTGATATATCAGACTTTTACAAATGCTGCCAAATATTTATTTTTTTAGTTTTTTATATGTCTTTATGTTTAATAGAGTAAAATAGAGTGATTTGATTTATTTTTATTAATACTTTTTAAAAACTTTTTTATTTCTTTTTTAGTCCCCCTAGAGGACTTGAAATTGTGATCTTCTGATTTGCTTTATTATATACTGCACTACCTCTGTATTGCAGTATATAGTAAGAAAAAATAAGTAAAATTGTGGTCTCCTCTGAAGACAAAACAGAGGCTGGTCTTCACAGGGGTACCTACAAGGCATGCATGGGGATCTACAGCAGCCCCCTGTTTGCCATGGCAACCCATTGGCTCCTAGAGATCGCATTGTGGGGGGGGGGGCAATGAATGCATTGAATGGCCTCTTAAACTTCTGAACTAAACTGTGTAAATGTTGGTGTCAGCAATTTGCAGTGGTGTTTATGGGGTTAAATATAGTGGGAAGAACTCAGCTCCACTTGCTGCTGATAGAGGCAGATGCTGGTTGTGCAACACAGCCAGCGACTGCCAAGTATGATGCGGGCTCAACTCTTGACCATGCATCATAGATGGGGACTAGTAATGAGCAGGCAGTACCATGCTCAGGTGCTGAGTACTCGTAACGAGCAGTCAGACGCTCAGACGGGCTAGATTCATGTGCTGAGTATAATGGAAGTCAATGGGGAACTCAAGAATGTATATGGGAAATCTTCTGGAAAAATGCTAGAGTTTTCCATTGACTTTCTGTTACGGAGGGGACGATTGAATATAATATGATATCAATCGTCACCCCAAGTCTGCCGGCCAGGTATTAAAGCCACTAAGGACAGGAGGACGAAATACAGCAACTCAGGAGACCACAAAGGAAACAAAGGAGATGTTGTAAGGGCCCACTCCTACGTGTAGCGTGTCCTGTTAACCTCACAGGTGCACAAGCAATGGTCACGTGTGTAGGGACACGTCAAAACTAAGGGAAACGCAACAGATAACAGGCACATGTGTAGGGACACGACAAACCAAAAGGTAACCCAGTTAGCGTCACTGAGAAACCTGGAACGTAACCACTGAGCCGGTCACATGCGTACGAGGCACGTCAGACCATGATGGCTACCCAGTTAGCGTCACTGGGAACCTGGAATGTAACCACAGAGCCGGTCACATGCGTATGGGGCACGTCAGACCATAAAGGCCACCCAGTTAGCGTCACTGGGTACCCAGGGCTGGCACACACACACACACACACACACACAAGTCTGCCACTGACACTGCAGATGGGTCACGTGCATAGGGGGCACGTCTGTCCAGAAGGCCCTAATCCCTCACCTTACCGAGACACAGCTTGTACCCAGATATGAATACTTGGTACCGGCACCTGCCCTAAATTCAGAGTCACACTGGCACATATACACAAGTCTGCCACAGGCACTGCAGACTAAAATGGCACTGGAACCCACTCACTCTGACAGCTGGGAAAGCAGCCTTTGCTGTCAGCATGCAGAATTATGCCCCGATGGGCAGAGCTACAGACCTTTTATAGCCGCCATCCTGGCCCAGGCCACATGGCATGTGGTAATGGCGTCGACTGCAGCCATACAGGGGCTGCCACGTCATTGCTGAAGTCATGATGACCAATCAACGGCTGCTACTTCATCGCTGATGTCACTGATGACCAATCAGTGGCCGCCTTGTTATCAATGACATCATGCACATGCTCAGTGTGGCTGCATGAGCACTTAGGCTCCGGACGGTACAAAACTCTAGCCACCTGATGACTCAAGCGACGGACAGGTGGCACTGCAGAGTTAACCGACCCCCAATGTGGGAGTTAATGACGGGACTAGACCGGTTCGAGGCACAACAGAACCCCGAACCTTAACACTTTCATTATACTCAGTGTAGAGATAAGAGGGTCAGTGAGTGTGCTCATTTCCTGGTCTGGCTGTCTTTAGAAAGCTTGCACCAGAACTCATCCCACTGAATGCCCAGACTCTTTCCTTGTGGGCAGAACACTACTCAGACAAATCTTGGGGAGGGAACCACACATTGATAAGATTTAATTGGTTCACCAACAGGCAAAAACATATTGTACATTCCTAGCAAGAACACAAGATGGTACAAGCAACAGAGTCTCACCCTTTCGCTGGCATGCCAGAGATTACAATAGTGACTTTGGGGCTTCCAAGGCCTCTTTTTGCAGCCAGCAGCACTCCTCTTTTGGCAGGCACCCACTAAGAGGAGATAGCGGAAAGCTTAGGAAGCTGACTGAACACAGCAGATGTGTAGCCAGGTGATCGAGCTGTCCCATCTTGGGTTCTCCAAGTGAATTTGTGGGCTCCGCATTGAGCAGTGAAGCAGTTATGTAATCTTTCAGCTGGAACCATGGATCCTAGGCTGAAATCAAATCCTGTAAAAGCAGTTCTGAGATGTCCCAGCAGAAATTGTAGCTCCTAAGCTGAGATTCCAAGGAATATCTTCCTGGTGACAGCATAAAGGACCTTTTATACCACTCAGTTATCAATTCAGTATATTGGATCCTACAGGATTGGTTGGAGATGGGATGCTCTCTCATTGGTTGCTAGTTCAATCTGACTGGATTATTTTCCTTTAATCTACATAGTCAAAAAGGATGAGGCAATCCACATTTTGTCAGGGCCAGGTGGACGGGTAGACCCAGGAGGTGGATCCACTGGGCCGAACTCCTAGATGGTGGTAAGGAGTCCGGTAGCTGGAGCACTATAGGCAGCAGAACAGTCCGTGCATACGAGTATAACGGAGAAGTCCCTGGGACCACGGAGTCACTGATGGTAGTCCGGGTGACGCAGCTCAGGTTCGGAAGCCGAGAAGATGTCAGGCGGGGTCCGGAACCTTTGGAGCGAGATGACGGGTCACCGCAGGGATCCGAGATGGTACGGACTGTCAGGATGGCAGATGGACAGCGTTCGGGGGTTCGGGATTCGGCAGGACCGGATGGCGAGGCAGGCACGGCTCTACAAGAGAGATAGGTGAGTATATCATAGAGACACCAGGAGACCTGACTCCTAGCTTAAGAAACACGAAGATCAGGCCCCACCCCCTTGGACATCAAACCCCTTTATACCCTGTACCTGTTTGCATCATTTCCTGTTAATGGACGCTGGCCCTTTAAGAAAGGGCCAATGACCGCGCGCGCGCCCTAATGCGCATGCGCGCGGCCGGAGTGCCAGAAGCCAGAGCAGGAAGCTGCGAGGAGGAAGCAGCAGGGCCGGGCTGGGGCTGAGAAGCCGACGGGCGCCGGGAGCGGGGACCAGGACGTCGGGGACGCGCCGGCAATGGATGCTGGAGAGCGGGGAGCGGCGGTGACCGGACCAAGGAACCGGGAAGCGAGGCAGGGGAGCCGGGGAGCGTGACAGGTGAGCCGGAGGGCAGCGCAGGGGACCCGGGGAGCGTGACAGTACCCCCCCCACGCCCCCCTCCCCGCAACCGGGACAGGAAGGCACGGATCAGCGGAGTACCCACATTCTCCCGGGGCTCCCAGGACCTATCCTCAGGACCATACCCAGCCCAGTCCACCAGGAAGAACTGCCGACCCCGTACGGTCTTCATGGCCACGATATCCCTTACCGCATAGATGTCGTCATCGGCAATAGGAGGAGGAGCCGAACTGGCCGCAGCGGAGAAGGGACCAAGGACAACCGGCTTGAGCAGGGAGACGTGGAAGGAATTGGGTATCCTCATCGTGGCCAGGAGCTGTAGCTTGTAGGAGACCTCATTGATCTTGTTGAGGACTTTAAACGGCCCAATGTAGCGAGGACCCAGCTTGTAGGATGGTATCTTCAATCGGACGGACTTGGAAGCAAGCCAGACTAGATCTCCAGGAGAGAAACACGGAGGGTCCAGACGTCTCTTGTCTGCGTGTCTCTTCATCCGCAGGGAAGCACGCCCAAGGGACGCCTTGACAGAGTCCCAAATGGTTGCAAAGTCACGGGCTACAGTATCAGCAGCAGGGACATCCGAAGAAGGGGATACAGGCAATGGAACGGAGGGCTGAAGTCCGTAAACGACATGGAAGGGAGAGCTGGAGGACGACTCACTGATGTGGTGGTTATGGGAGAATTCAGCCCAAGGAAGAAGCGTGGACCAGTCGTCGTGATGGGTGTTGACATAGTGACGTAAGAAGGAGGTCAAGATTTGATTGACCCTCTCCACTTGGCCATTAGACTGAGGATGGTAGGCAGAAGAAAAGTCCAGAGTCACTCCCAGATGTTTGCAGAGCGCCCTCCAGAAGCGGGAGGTGAACTGAGTTCCTCTGTCGGATACGATGTGTGATGGAAAGCCATGCAAGCGGAAGATATGATGTATATAGGCTTCCGCGAGTTCCTGAGCAGAGGGCAGTCCAGTCATAGGGACGAAATGAGCCATTTTAGAGAACCGATCCACCACGACCCATATGACTGTGTGTCCGGAGGACAATGGCAAGTCCGTAATAAAGTCCATCGCTATGTGTTGCCACGGAACTGAGGGTATCGGCAGAGGCAGAAGACGGCCATATGGCAGGTGTTTGGGCGTCTTGTTCCTGGCACAAGAGGAGCAGGCAGAGACAAAAGCAGCGACGTCCGTGCGAAGGGATGGCCACCAGTAATGGCGTACAATCACACCCCATGTTCTCTTCTGGCCAGCATGACCGGCTGTTTTCGAGGCATGACCCCAGTGTAGCACTTTATGCCTGTCAGTATCAGAGACATAGGTCTTCCCGGGCGGTATCTGGGCCAGGGTGACCGGAGCCACCGGAATGATTTTGCTAGGACAGATGATGGGTTGGGTAGTCTCCTCCTCCTGCTCCATGTGCATGAAAGACCTGGACAAGGCATCAGCGCGTACGTTCTTGTCCGCGGGTCGGAAATGGAGCTGGAAATCAAACCTGACAAAGAATAAGGACCACCTGGCTTGCCGTGGGTTCAGTCGCTGAGCGGACCGCAGGTATTCCAGGTTCTTGTGGTCCGTGTAAATAATCACGGGGTACACTGCTCCTTCCAGAAGGTAGCGCCATTCCTCCAGAGCCAGTTTGACTGCCAATAGCTCTCGGTCACCGATGGTGTAGTTGCGTTCAGGCGCTGAGAAGCTCTTGGAGAAGAATCCGCAAGTTACCATCTTCCCGGAGGAGGACTTCTGCATGAGCACTGCTCCGGCTCCCGAGGAGGAGGCATCCACCTCCAAGGTGAACTGTCGGTTTAACTCCGGACGGTGGAGTACAGGAGAGGAGGCAAATGCCCGCTTCAGAGAGCCAAACGCGGTGTCGGCCGCAGGTGACCAGTCCTTTGGATTAGCCTCCTTCTTGATCAAAGCGGAGAGAGGAGCAGTCAGAGCAGAGAAGTGAGGGATAAACTGGCGGTAGTAGTTGGCGAATCCCAGGAAACGTTGGATTGCCTTCAGTCCAGAAGGAGGAGGCCAGTTGAGAATGGAGGAGACCTTCTTTGGATCCATCTGCAGTCCGGTATCAGAGATGATGTACCCCAGGAAGGGGAGAGAAGACTGCTCAAAGACACACTTCTCGTACTTGGCGTACAGACGATTCTCTCTCAGTCTTTGTAGAACCAGCTGTACGTTCTCTCTGTGGGTCTGGAGGTCCGGAGAGAAGACAAGGATGTCATCCAGATACACTACCACACAGACGTAGAGAAGGTCCCGGAAAACGTCGTTCACCAGTTCTTGAAAGACGGCTGGGGCGTTACACAGGCCGAAGGGCATCACGCAGTATTCATAGTGCCCATCGCGAGTGTTGAACGCGGTCTTCCATTCGTCCCCAGAGCGGATGCGTACCAGATTGTAAGCACCCCGAAGATCCAGCTTGGTGAACACACGAGCTCCTCTAAGCCGGTCAAACAATTCGGGGATGAGCGGCAGAGGGTACTTGTTTTTTACGGTGATTTGATTCAATCCCCGGTAATCTATGCATGGGCGTAAGTCGCCCTCTTTCTTCTTGACGAAGAAGAAGCCTGCTCCAGCAGGAGAGGAGGATCTCCGAATGAATCCCCTTGCCAGGCTCTCTGTGATGTAAGTAGACATGGCCCTTGTTTCGGCTGGAGACAATGGATATATCCGTCCTCGAGGTGGTGTAGTTCCTGGGAGCAGGTCGATGGCACAATCGTAAGGACGATGTGGCGGAAGTACCTCAGATTCCTTTTTATCAAAGACGTCTGCGAAGGACCAATAGGCCGAGGGCAGTCCCGGTAGGTTCTCTGGAACCGGAGGTCGTCGGATGGGTTGTATGGTCTTCAGACACTTCTCATGGCACGAAGAGCCCCATCGGGTGATTTCGCCAGTACCCCAGCTGACTGATGGTTCGTGTGTCCGCAACCAGGGAAGTCCCAGCAGGATTTGATGGGACATGTGTGGAAGGACGTAGAGAGCGATGTTCTCGGTGTGCAGGGCACCGATACGCAGTTCGACCGGCCTGGTGATCCAGGAGATGGTGTCAGAGAGGGGTCTCCCATCCACAGAGGCAATCACTAGGGGCTTGTCGAGTGGAGTAACAGGCACCTGGTACTTGTCTACCGTGGCCTGCTGGATGAAATTGCTTGCTGCCCCGGAATCGAGGTATGCCTCAGCCGTGAACCGCGTCTCTCCCGTTGTCACTTGCACAGTCCATGTAACCGGGTCTGAGAGAGTCCCAGCACCTAGGGTGGCCTCTCCTACCAACTCTAGGCTTTGGAGTTTCCCGGCCTCTCTGGACAGGAGCGTAGCAGGTGTGTGCCCTCTCCGCAGTAAAAGCAGAGCCCCTTGGCGAGCCGCTCTGCTCGACGTTGTTCAGACTGCCGCACTCGGTCGATCTGCATGGGCTCGTGGACGGGGGCCCCAGCTGTTGATGACTGAAGTACGGAGGGCTTCTGCGGAGGAGAGGAATGCCGTACCGGACGTCTCTCACGGGACACTTCCTTGGATCGCTCCTGAAAGCGAATGTCTACTCGAGTCGCTAGGGTAATCAGGGCATCCAGGGTGGTCGGTACGTCACGACCCACCAGCTCATCTTTAATTCGCCCCGAGAGTCCTTCCCAGAAGGCGGCGGTTAGGGCCTCGTTGTTCCAGCCGAGTTCCGCAGCCAGGGTGCGAAACCGGATTGCGTATTGACCCACCGTCAGAGTCCCCTGACGTAACTGGAGAAGAGACGAAGCAGACGCGGAGGCGCGTCCGGGCTCATCAAAGGTGCCACGGAATGCCTGCAGGAACTCTTGGATGTTCGTGGTCACAGGATCCCCCTTCTCCCACAAGGGGTTCATCCACGCCAGTGCCTCACCCTCTAGATGGGACATGATGAAGGCGACCTTGGCTTGGTCGGAGGCAAACAAATGCGGCAGCTGCGTGAAATGGAGGGAGCATTGGTTTAAGAATCCCCTGCAGGTCTTGGGGTCTCCGGCGTACCGGGGTGGTGAGGCCAAACGAAGTCTGGAAGCTTCTGAAGAAGTCGCCACGGGAGCTGGAGCCGTGGCTTGACTAGTGGAAGCCCGGGACGTTGAAGACGTAACTGCTGCTTGTAGCGTGTTCAGGCGGGCGTCCACAGAAGACATGAATTGCAGCATGCGGGTCTGAGTCTCACGCTGGCGTTGGAGTTCCTCCTGTACGGCTGCTAGTGCTGCAGCGGGATCCATGGCCTGATCTTACTGTCAGGGCCAGGTGGACGGGTAGACCCAGGAGGTGGATCCACTGGGCCGAACTCCTAGATGGTGGTAAGGAGTCCGGTAGCTGGAGCACTATAGGCAGCAGAACAGTCCGTGCATACGAGTATAACGGAGAAGTCCCTGGGACCACGGAGTCACTGATGGTAGTCCGGGTGACGCAGCTCAGGTTCTGAAGCCGAGAAGATGTCAGGCGGGGTCCGGAACCTTTGGAGCGAGATGACGGGTCACCGCAGGGATCCGAGATGGTACGGACTGTCAGGATGGCAGATGGACAGCGTTCGGGGGTTCGGGATTCGGCAGGACCGGATGGCGAGGCAGGCACGGCTCTACAAGAGAGATAGGTGAGTATATCATAGAGACACCAGGAGACCTGACTCCTAGCTTAAGAAACACGAAGATCAGGCCCCGCCCCCTTGGACATCAAACCCCTTTATACCCTGTACCTGTTTGCATCATTTCCTGTTAATTGGACGCTGGCCCTTTAAGAAAGGGTCAATGACCGCGCGCGCGCCCTAATGCGCATGCGCGCAGCCGGAGTGCCAGAAGCCAGAGCAGGAAGCTGCGAGGAGGAAGCAGCAGGGCCGGGCTGGGGCTGAGAAGCCGACGGGCGCCGGGAGCGGGGACCAGGACGTCGGGGACGCGCCGGCAATGGATGCTGGAGAGCGGGGAGCGGCGGTGACCAGACCAAGGAACCGGGAAGCGAGGCAGGGGAGCCGGGGAGCGTGACAGGTGAGCCGGAGGGCAGCGCAGGGGACCCGGGGAGCGTGACACATTTATAGAAAATTGGGCTCTGATGACTCTGACATGAGATAAAAGACTAACTTTTCTTGATTCAACAAACAAAGGAACCATATATCTGGCCTAATTAAGAACAGTTTATTCCCACACAAGTGGCCAGACATTGAGTCATCAGACTCGGTACACGAGTTGTGCCCATCTGAGCATCCAACTGCTTGTTATCAGTACTGAGCACCTGAGCATGGTAGTTCCCTATCATCAATAATGTGAACTAATATTCAACATTCTACTTATCTGTATGTTTAATGATGGAAAGAGGATAAAGTTGTATTTCCATCTCAGTCAGGTCATGCTGTTTCTGTAATTCCCCAAGACGTGAATCTGAGGTATACAAACATTACATGTAGTCAGGTATTTTCTCCATGTAGTGACATAAATGGCTGAGATAGGAATACCTCTTTGTATTCTATATTGCAATATGTATCATTTGAAACACTTTTTTTGCAATGGAATAAAGGGATGAACAAAGTATTACATTTGAGTTCTATATAATATATATTTTTATAGAAAATGTTTTTAGGATATTTCCCCAAAGCCAAGACAAGACTTGTATAAAATAAAGACCTAAATATATATTTGTATTTGGGCTGTGTAAAATGTTACATGCTTTTCTTCTTGCCGCAGACTGTCAATCAACGGTTTCTCATCATAAAAGCAATCTATATCTGTGACAGTTTTATAGGTTACCTACAATGAAAAAGCTGAGCCTTGAGATATATGTATATATCCTTTTCTCAGCTTTATAAATGATTGTTCACATTTCTACCTAACTTATTTATTAAATAGTAATACTTTTCATTGAAATGATCTAAAAAAAAAAATGATACCACTTCCTTATATTACCTACCCGTTGTTTTGATAAGGCGAGAGCTGGCTGGATTTGTTTTACTTTGAGCATAATCAAACAAAGGCCCACAAAAAGCCTCTTTGAGAAAGTGAAAAGGAAATATCCAAACACCTCAAACCGAGGAAGTGATGTCATACAATAGATGTATTCTGAATGGGAAGGTCATTATTATCCCCTGCTTAGTTCAGTATTAATAAGGCTGCCAAGCTCCGCTTAGAAGCAGTGTCTAGTTTCCGTCTGTGCCAGGCGTACAAAAAGTCCTCTGTTTTATATTCTGGGAAACCAAATACAGTCAGAGACCTACATATTTTTATTAAACACTGAGAAAGGTACGTTCAGATCTACTGAAAAATTAACATTCAAAGTGTACAAATACAGAATTAGCCTCGGGCTGAAAGCTTTAGTTGTTAATCATAAATTAGCATTCTAAAATTGGATAGAAGGAATGTTTTGGACAATTTAATCATCTTCGTTTAGTGGAGGTCATTAATGACAGATAATCAGAAAGCCTCCTATCATGTATATTACCGCACATATTTCCCAAATATTAAGGCACTGTTTATTTAGAGGTTTCCGTTTTATGCAACCATCCATTATATATTCCAAACTTATGCAAACTCTTTTTCTACTTTAATTCCCCACCAGAGGGGAAGCCGAAAACAGTAAAATACTTTGATCTGAAAGCAAGAGTATTAAATAATAAAAACTGCCATAAAATGACTGAATAATATTGCTAGACAGTGCCCGACTAAAAATGCCATGCAGTGCACAAATAATAATAATGTAATACAACTAGAAGGTGGCCCGATTCTTCGCATCGGGTATTTTAGAATTTACGTATTGTGTAGTTAATGTATGATTTTTGTTATATATATATATAGATGTTGTTGTGTGTAGTTACCAAGTGTTTGTGTAGGGCGCTGTACATGTTCAGGGTGTTGTGTGGGTGTGGCGGGGGTGAGAGCGGTGTTGTTTGTGTGTTGCGTTGTATGTGTTGCATTGTTTGTGGAGCGCTGTGTGTGTGTGTGTGTTTTGGGGGGAGGTATGTTTTGTGCAATGTGTGTGTTGTGCGGTATGTGCGTATATTTGTGTGTGCCGCAGTGTTTGTGTGTTGGGTGTTGTGTGTGTGCGGCGTTGTCTGTGTATGTGGGTGTCTGTGTAGGTCGGTGTTTGTGGTTCCCAGTGTGTGTGTGGTGTGTTGTGCAGTGCGTGTGTGGCGGTGTGTGTGTTTTGGGGGGAGGTGTGCACCCCCCATCGTGCTCCATCACCCATGCTGCGCACCCCCCATCGTGCTCCATCCCCCCTGCTGCGTACCCCCCATCGTGCTCCATCCCCCATGCTGCGCACTCCCCATCGTGCTCCATCCCCCATGCTGCGCACTCCCCATCGTGCTCCATCCCCCATGCTGCGCATTCCCCATTGTGCTCCATCCCCCATTCTGCGCACTCCCAAACATGCTCCATCCCCCATTCTGCGCACTCCCAAACATGCTCCATCCCCCATGCTGCGCACTCCCCATCGTGCTCCATCCCCCATGCTGCGCACTCCCCATCGTGCTCCATCCCCCATGCTGCGCACCCCCCATCGTGCTCCATCTCCCATGCTGCGCACTCCCCATCGTGCTCCATCCCCCATGCTGCGCATTCCCCATCGTGCTCCATCCCCCATTCTGCGCACTCCCAAACATGCTCCATCCCCCATGCTGCGCACTCCACATCGTGCTCCATCCCCCATGATGCGCACTCCGCTTGTCGCGGTAAGGACAGAATTTTGGAGCAAGACAGACAGACAGACAGACAGAATAAGACAATTATATATAGAGATGGTTGAATAATACAGTTACTGTGTATGGTGACTATAGTAATGCCATGCATTGACAATGTAATGTTTCCATACATTAACTGAATAATACTGTCATACAATGACTGAATAAAACTGTAATTCTATGCCTGAATAATATTGTCATACACTGACTGAATAATACTGTAATGCATTGACTGAATAACACTGATATACAGTGACTGAGCAATACTGTCATACACTGACTGAATAAAACTTTATTTCAGTGCCTGACTAATACTCCTATATAGTGACTGATAAAGGGTCATGCATTGACTAAATAATACTATCATCCAGTGAATTAAAAATACTGTTATGCAGTGACTAAGTAATACTTTTATGCATTGACTTAATAATACTATTATACAGTGATTGAATAATATTGTTATACAGTGATTGATGTAAATATTGTCATGCAGTGACTGAATAATGCTGTTATACAGTGATTGAATATTATTCTTATACAGTGATTGATGTACATATTGTCATGCAGTCACTGACTTATACCATCATACACTGGCTGAATAATACTGTAATACAGTGAGTGACTGAATCCTGCCATACACTGATTAAGTAAAAAAGGAATGATGTCAAACAGTGATAATAATAATAATCATCAACATCATCATCATCATCAAATATTACTATAGAGTAGCCAAAAAATCTTGCCATACAGTTTTACATATCTGTCATGATGCAGACAAATGGAATATAGAACTGCTCTTGTGTAGTCAAAAGCAAAATAAGGAATAAATCCACTGAAAGACAATTATCGGCCATATTATCTTGATCACATTAACATCTACAGAATTTGTTACCCAGACACATTTGACTTTTCTCATTTTTCAGAAAACCCTCAATTTCTGTGGCCGGACTTAAGGGGGCTTTACACGCTACGACATCGCTAATGCGAACTCGTTGGGGTCACGGAATTGGTGACGCACATCCGGCCACATTAGCGATGCCGTTGCGTGTGACACCTATGAGCGATTTTGCATCGTTGCAAAAACGTGCAAAATCGCTCATCAGTGACATGGGGGTCCATTCTCAAATATCGTTACTGCAGCAGTAATGAGGTTGTTCCTCGTTCCTGCGGCAGCACACATCGCTCCGTGTGACGCCGCAGGAACGAGGAACCTCTCCTTAACTGGTTCACAGCCGCTATGCGGAAGGAAGGAGGTGGGCGGGATGTTCGTCCCGCTCATCTCCGCCCCTCAGCTTCTATTGGGCGGCGGTTCAGTGACGCAGCTGTGACGTCGCTGTGACGCTGAACGAACCGCCCCCTTAGAAAGAGGCAGTTCGCCGGTCACAGCGACATCGCCGGGCAGGTAAGTATGTGTGACGGGTCTGGGCGATGTTGTGCACCACGGGCAGCGATTTGCCCGTGTCGCACAACAGATGGGGCGGGTACCCACACTAGCGATATCGGGTCCGATATCGCAGCGTGTAAAGTAGCCTTTACTCACTTCCACTACTTTCTGGTGATGCATAAATACATCACTTTTCATAGAAATAGTAAGCCATGAAAATAGCAGCTGTAATGACTTCTAACTCTGCCCTTAAATGGGACATTTTACAGGATACCTTTATTTCACCCGTGTGCCTCCTCCAATTGCAACTGCAGCACTGATTTGAAAGTTTTTCTTTTTCTTCTGTGATCCTCTGTTCCAAAGTTATGCCCCCCTTCTCCAGTAATAATAGTGCAAATATTACCAACTGAGCGTATACCAAAGAAATTTGCTGTGGGCAATTATTTATTCTCCTATTGTCCGCGTGACCCCCTGGTCCGGTAGAGTCCCCCGAGCCATACCGAACATACGGATCCGAGCAGCACGGCTGCTGGCACGGGGGCGGCACATTTGCAATACAGCAGCAGCTTACAACACAACTCTAAAGGCCACTTTACACGTAACGACATCGCAGTGCGAGCAGGTCTCCTGGGAGTCAGAAGAAGAGATCAGGGCACAGAAGCCACCACTGAGTGGCTAGGAGGGTGAGTGTGCCAGCGTCTCCAAAAGGGAGGGGGGACAGGACAGCGCGGAAATAGCGGCAACGACATTACAATAACTTTTAAATGCAGGAACACAGAAAAACAAATCTATTCCAGAATCAGTGAAGCAACTGAGCGCTATCATACCCTGTGGTTCCCTGTCTTTCAATATACACTCAGCCTAGGTTATACAATTAAGTAAAATGTTTATTTTGTCCAGACATTAGTAACATAAATCCTTCTTCATTCTTCGTATTTTGCTAAAATTTAGGAACAATATGTATCAGCCATGAGTTCAACTTGCTTGGATCAGAGAAGATTGCCTGTTAAAGCACAACTCCAGCAGTTTTCTTAATTTCACCTTTGCAGTGGTGCTTTATATGTAAGCTCCCTGACCCCAGTCTTATACTCACCTTCTAGCGGCTTCATCTTCTATCACCATAGCTCCTGTCGGTCTCTGGCGATTTGTGACCTGCCAGCAGCTTTAGTGATTCCTGGAGTGCTCCGGAGATAAAAATTCAATACAACTCTATGAGAGCCTCATTCTGGCCTCATCTGGCTCTTATAAAGATGTATTGGGAGTTTGTGAGATAGCTTCTGATTTTTAGGCAGTCAGAATTACAGTCACAATATGGAGCCGTGGGACTGGAGTGATCCTGAAAAAAGGTGAAGCTACCGGAGGGTTAGTATAAGAACAGGTCCACGGGATTTAAAGCACCACTCCAGCACTGAAATAAAAAAAATGCTGGAGTGGTGTTTTAAGTGTACAACCTTAGAAAACCAATAATATTAGCAAACCTAAAAAAAGCTTGGTTTTAAGCCAGATATAAGACATTATAAACACTTCTAACAACTCTACAGAAAAGTAGTTAGGGAATTTTATATTCTCAGCTCCCTGATATCTGAGGCTTATCAATAAGTTAAAGAGGACCTATCTCCAGGGGTCAAAAGTAGACAGGTCTGCTCTAATATTTTACTGTCATTGCTCCCCTGAGTATTCAGCTTTTTTATCCAGAGATAATTATTTAAAAAACCCATGGTGTCTAACAAAGAGGTGTTGGTCAGGGGGTAATTAAGAAAGCCACTAAAGATCCACGCTCAGAGAATTCTGCAAGCAATGCTATTAGACACATAAAATGATCCATAGCTCTGAATCCGTATAACAGATTTAATGTAAGCTGGAAATATTTTCTACACTACCTGGTGAAGGTACGTCTTCTTTTCCCATCCAGCTTTATCAGCCCTTCCAAAACCTGTCACTCAGCAGAAGCGAGAAGAAAATAGTGCCTCACTATTATTAATAATAATAATAATAATAATAATAATTATAATATGCGAGTCCCACATATGGGATAACTGAATTGCTCATCTTGTTTACCCTTTCATTGATTCTAAGAAATGACAATGAACATTTAACAATAGGGTTAAACATCAATAAGAAAGATATATCTTAGCTGTCAATGTCTTGGTAACAGGTTCCACGCTCACTGGATTGTGACACAAGATATAAGATGCATTTTTCTACATCCTTATAAATAGTAATGAAATAATATACTTTCCTAATGGTCTGGCAGCTATCTCCACCGACTCCTCCATACACAGGACTACTTTTGTGTTCTCTGCAAGAGAGGAGCTGCCGAGCACTTTTGTGTTCTCTACAAGAGAGCTGCTGCCAAGCACTTTTGTGTTCTCTACAGGAGAGCCACTGCCGAGCACTTTTGTGTTCTCTACAAGAGAGCCACTGCCAAGCACTTTTGTGTTCTCTACAAGAGAGCTGCTGCCAAGCACTTTTGTGTTCTCTATAGGAGAGCTGCTGCCAAGCACTTTTGTGTTCTCTAAAGGAGAGCTGCTGCTGAGCACTTGTGTGTTCTCTTCAAGAGAGCTTCTGCCAAGCACTTTTGTATTCTCTACAGGAGAGCCGCTGCCGAGCACTTTTCTGTTTTCTACAGGAGAGCTACTGCCGAGCACTTTTTTGTTCTCTACAAGAGAGCTGCTGCCAAGCACTTTTGTGTTCTCTACAAGAGAGCTGCTGCCAAGCACTTTTCTGTTCTCTACAGGAGAGCCGCTGCTGAGCACTTTTGTGTTCTCTACAAGAGAGCTGCTGCTGAGCACTTTTGTGTTCTCTACAGGAGAGCCGCTGCCGAGCACTTTTGTGTTCTCTACAAGAGAGCTGCTGCCAAGCACTTTTGTGTTCTCTACAGGAGAGCTGCTGCCAAGCACTTTTGTGTTCTCTACAGGAGAGCTGCTGCTGAGCACTTTTGTGTTCTCTACAAGAGAGCTGCTGCCAAGCACTTTTGTATTCTCTACAGGAGAGCCGCTGTCGAGCACTTTTCTGTTTTCTACAGGAGAGCTACTGCCGAGCACTTTTTTGTTCTCTACAAGAGAGCCGCTGCTGAGCACTTTTCTGTTTTCTACAGGAGAGCTACTGCCGAGCACTTTTTTGTTCTCTACAAGAGAGCTACTGCCGAGCACTTTTTTGTTCTCTACAAGAGAGCTGCTGCCAAGCACTTTTGTGTTCTCTACAGGAGAGCCACTGCCGAGCACTTTTGTGTTCTCTACAAGAGAGCTGCTGCTGAGCATTTTGTGTTCTCTACAGGAGAGCCACTGCCGAGCACTTTTGTGTTCTCTACAAGAGAGCTGCTGCCAAGCATTTTTGTGTTCTCTACAGGAGAGCCGCTGCCGAGCACTTTTGTGTTCTCTACAAGAGAGCTGCTGCTGAGCATTTTATGTTCTCTACAGGAGAGCCACTGCCGAGCACTTTTGTGTTCTCTACAAGAGAGCTGCTGCCAAGCACTTTTGTGTTCTCTACAGGAGAGCCGCTGCCGAGCACTTTTGTGTTCTCTACAAGAGAGCTGCTGCCAAGCACTTTTGTGTTCTCTACAGGAGAGCCGCTGCCGAGCACTTTTGTGTTCTCTACAAGAGAGCTGCTGCCAAGCACTTTTGTGTTCTCAACAAGAGAGCCGCTGCCGAGCACCTTTGTGTTTTCTACAGGAGAGCCGCTGCCAAGCACTTTTGTGTTCTCTACAGGAGAGCCGCTGCTGAGCACTTTTGTGTTCTCTACAGGAGAGCTGCTGCCAAGCACTTTTGTGTTCTCTACAGGAGAGCCGCTGCCGAGCACTTTTGCGTTCTCTACAAGAGAGCTGCTGCCGAGCATTTTGTGTTCTCTACAGGAGAGCCATTGCCGAGCACTTTTGTGTTCTCTACAAGAGAGCTGCTGCCAAGCACTTTTGTGTTCTCTACAGGAGAGCCACTGCCGAGCACTTTTGTGTTCTCTACAAGAGAGCTGCTGCCAAGCACTTTTGTATTCTCTACAGGAGAGCCGCTGCCGAGCACTTTTCTGTTCTCTACAGGAGAGCTACTGCCGAGCACTTTTGTGTTCTCTACAAGAGAGCTGCTGCCAAGCATTTTTGTGTTCTCTACAGGAGAGCCGCTGCCGAGCACTTTTGTGTTCTCTACAAGAGAGCTGCTGCTGAGCATTTTATGTTCTCTACAGGAGAGCCACTGCCGAGCACTTTTGTGTTCTCTACAAGAGAGCTGCTGCCAAGCACTTTTGTGTTTTCTACAGGAGAGCCGCTGCCGAGCACTTTTGTGTTCTCTACAAGAGAGCTGCTGCCAAGCACTTTTGTGTTCTCTACAGGAGAGCCGCTGCCGAGCACTTTTGTGTTCTCTACAAGAGAGCTGCTGCCAAGCACTTTTGTGTTCTCAACAAGAGAGCCGCTGCCGAGCACCTTTGTGTTTTCTACAGGAGAGCCGCTGCCAAGCACTTTTGTGTTCTCTACAGGAGAGCCGCTGCTGAGCACTTTTGTGTTCTCTACAGGAGAGCTGCTGCCAAGCACTTTTGTGTTCTCTACAGGAGAGCCGCTGCCGAGCACTTTTGCGTTCTCTACAAGAGAGCTGCTGCCGAGCATTTTGTGTTCTCTACAGGAGAGCCATTGCCGAGCACTTTTGTGTTCTCTACAAGAGAGCTGCTGCCAAGCACTTTTGTGTTCTCTACAGGAGAGCCGCTGCCGAGCACTTTTGTGTTCTCTACAAGAGAGCTGCTGCCAAGCACTTTTGTATTCTCTACAGGAGAGCCGCTGCCGAGCACTTTTCTGTTCTCTACAGGAGAGCTACTGCCAAGCACTTTTGTGTTCTCTATAAGAGAGCTGCTCTCAAGCACTTTTGTGTTCTCTACAGGAGAGCCACTGCCGAGCACTTATATGTTCTCTACAAGAGAGCTGCTGCCAAGCACTTTTGTGTTCTCTACAAGAGAGCTGCTGCCAAGCACTTTTGTGTTCTCAACAAGAGAGCCGCTGCCGAGCACTTTTGTGTTTTCTACAGGAGAGCCGCTGCTGAGCACTTTTGTGTTCTCTACAGGAGAGCCGCTGCTGAGTTCTTTTGTGTTCTCTACAGGAGAGCCGCTGCCATACTCTACTGGCAGTGGCTTATCTCAAAGAGAACAAAAGAATCTATTGTCCTCAATTGGACATACCGGATCCTCATCTCCCAAAATATTCTCTGAGGGTCGGGAGGCCCATACAGATATTAGCCTGTCAATATTGGCAAGTTTAGTTTATTGTGTATGGAGGTCTCAGAGCGCCCCTTTCAGTGGTAACTACTTTAGCTGCTCATCTTTGATTTTAAATAAACTGGATAAATTATAAAATAATTGTATTTTAAAATACTGTTTCAGGGTGGAATTTTCTTTTATAACTCACTGCTATCAGCTACAATATGGCAGCTATCGTGTTGCACCTATTTATTAAGTTTAAGAAATGATTTAATCTGTTTATTAGTTGAAAGCTGTGTTTTTCTCTCTTGAAATCATCAACATTCATAGAACATAATTTGCCAATTTCCATTTGCTGTACAGTAAAATCCTCCAAGTATTCAACTGTGATTTTTTAATCAAACTTGTATTGTGGAAATTTCTTAAGCATGCAGATTGATCAGATGCTATGGGATTTACATATTATTCAGATACCTTTTCCCTTAATGTTTTATTTCGTAATCAGCCCCAATGTGCAAAATTCGTTTTCCAGATGCTTACTGCAACTTATAAACATTAATTAAGTATGATAGGTGTAATACACCAGACGCTACAACATGACCCTTTAAGACCTGCTTTATATTTTGTTTATTTGAAAGGCTAACATCTGGGGACGGGTCTTTGAGCAATTAGCAGACATACTCTACCACTACTTGATATAGCGTGAATGTCAAATAAAGAAATGCTTGTGGTGTTCTACATATACTAAATGTTACATTGGAAAACATTATGGCATTTCCCATAAAATAATAACTTCTAAGAACCTATTTTCTACAATTTTGCGCTGTCATTCTTCAGTTATTCCTACTGGAAATGTAAGAATAATTTGACAACTAGATGTCACCATTGCGTCTGTCAGTAGGGCACGTCCCTGCGTATGGTGACCCTGTCCAATCAGTGCCAACAGTGTCAAACTATGTAGAATAAACGCTCTATTAACAAGGGAAATATTAACATCCAGTTTTAATTTAGTCAGACATGTCCCAAAGGAGTAGAAGAAAAACTGTAAAATGTAGCTGTTTCTTCATGGAGAACACAATAGCCTCATTAAATAAAAAAAAAGCCGATTTTGAAAACTGTTATATCTCAGGCTACTTTCACACTTGCGTTGAACGGCATCCGTAGCATTGCGTTGTGTGACTCATGCAACGGATGCGTTGCATATAGTGGCACAACGGATGCTATGGATCGTACAAAATAACGCAATCCGTTATAGGTTTTTTTCCTTGACTTTACACATCTGGGCATGCGCAGTTGTGTAAAGACGCATGCGTTAATGGAATCCGTCAAATGACGGATTCTAACGGAATCCGCCACCATAGGCGTCCATTATAAAAACAACGGACGCCAACGGATTCCTGCAGGTTGCGTTTTTTTGACACTCCGCCAAGTGCAGAAAAATTCTACATGCAGCGTTCCATCCACCCAACGGTCACTGACGGTCAGCGTCAAAAGAACTGATGCATCGTGGGGCGGACGCAATGCAAGGCCATCCGTTGCTATCCGTAGCTAATAGAAGTCTATGAGGAATCAAACGGTTTCCTGCAACGGTTACCGTAATTCCTCAAGGCTGCGGATAGCAACGGAAGCCGTTCAACGCAAGTGTGAAAGTAGCCTCAAATGGAAACTCTACATTCAACAGTTTGTACAAATCCATAGTATAACAGAATATAAGAAACTTTGTGATATGGCAGCAGGTCCTCTATGCTGAGGAGTCAGAAAGTAAAATATTCAGTTAGAACAGAATGCAGTTTATTCACCAAAGGGCTAGCAGGGCTACAATAATGTCATCAGGCTACAGTGAAGCATGGTGGAGACTGTTTGAGGATGCAATTCAGCAAATGGACCTGGGGATTTGGTTAAGATTAGTGTTGCCCTCAATGCTGAGAAGTACAGGCAGATACTTATACTTCATACAATACCATCAGGAAGGCATCTGATTGGCTCCAAATTTATTCTACAGCAAGATACCCCAAACGTACAGCTAATTGTCACGCAGTGACTACCAGGGTTCCACCAGGTACACAGGAACCCCTGCAACACACAGGGTACACGTTGCACCAAGTGGGCCCTTGCACTAGGGAAAGGGGAGCAGCGTCACCTCCTAAACTCACCTGAGACTAATCTCTGCACTCCCTAACGTCCCTATATGGGTTCTTTCACCCCGTCACCGATCACGTGCCTATCCCTGTCTCTCTATGGGCTCAGCCCTGTATAGTGTAGGGCAGCGGAAAGGCTAGTCCCACTCTAGGATAATGGCACAGAGAAGATAAGACAGAAAGGGGTAAAATAAACAGCAATCATACCAAGCACTCAAAACCACAAGAGGTAATAGTGAGAAAATGGACCAGAGGGGAAAAACCAAACAGGATTAAGGAAGGGAAAACAACACAGCTTTCACACAACAAACATTCTCTGAAAGGCTTCCTGGTCCTCAACTCATAGGTTCCCTCTAGAGGCAAGTACAGTACAGACTATACCTGGACTAGGAGAGAGGTCGTGATAGCAGAGCTGATTACCAATAGAGGACAGCTGACTATTGTTCACACTCAGAGTTTCAGGAGACCAGAGAATCTACTTAACTCTAGCAGTGCTGGATGAGAATCTACACAGGTAGCAGTATTAACCTGAACAAGTGTGTATGAAGCACTATGCTGTGATCTCATGACACCAGAAATAGGAGGGACCACTCTCGGTTGTGGTACCTTCGTGACACCAATGTAATTTAAAATTTTCATCAGTGTAAAGAAAAACAAGAAGTCCTGTAAGTGATGATATGGCCCTCGCAATGCCATAGTCTCAACAAAATTGAGTATGTGTGGGATTACATGACGAGACAGGGGGATTTTTGCAAGCCTAAATTCTCAGAAGATCTGAAGTTAATAGAAATAAGTCGAATTTTTCAAATTCGAAGGCTTTGTAAAATGTTTCCTAAAATTTTGTTTCATTGTGAATAAGTCTCACTACTGAAAATCTTTTAATTGCTCAGAAAATACACATAGGGAGAGGAGATAGAGAGAACCTCACAGACCATATGCAATTACATGCTATCCGGGCCATATTTGGAGGTTTATGCTGCCCTAATCACTTTAAGTTGTCATGGCCTCTACTGGTAAGTTAGACTTAAGGGCACTTTACACGCAGCGATATCGCTAGCGAGCGTACCCACCCCTGTCGGTTGTGCGTCATGGGCAAATCGCTGCCCGTGGCACACAACATCGCTTACACCCATCACACATACTTATCTGCCTAGCGACGTCGCTGTGGCCGGCGAACCGCCTCCTTTCTAAGGGGAAGGTTCGTGCGGCGTCACAGCGGCATCACTAAGCGGCCGCCCAATAGAAGTGGAGGGGCGGAGATGAGCGGGACGAACATCCCGCCCACCTCCTTCCTTCCTCATTGCGGGCGGCCGCAGGTAAGGTGATGTTCCTCGTTCCTGCGGTGTCACAAGTAGCGATGTGTGCTGCCGCAGGAACGACAAACAACCTGTGTCCTGCAACAGCAACGATAATCGGGAAAGGAACGACGCGTCAACAATCAACGATTATGTAAGTAATTTTGATCGTTAACGGTCGTCCGTGCATTTCACACGCAACAACGTCACTAACGAGGCCGGATGTGCGTCACGAATTCTGTGACCCCAACGACATCTCGTTAGCGAAAGTGCCTTAAGGGTATTTGCACAACATCTTTTTCAGGCCGATCCGCTCCATAACCTGCCTGAAAAGAAGGGAATTTTGTTACTTACCGTAAATTCCTTTTCTTCTAGCTCTTATTGGGAGACCCAGACGATTGGGGTATAGCTACTGCCCTCTGGAGGCCACACAAAGCACTACATTAAAAGTGCAAGGCCCCTCCCCCTCTGGCTATACCCCCCCCGTGGTATCACGGGTTCTCCAGTTTTAGTGCCAAAGCAAGAAGGAGGAAGCCAATAACTGGTTTAAACAAATTAACTCCGAATAACATCGGAGAACTGAAAAACCGTTCAACATGAACAACATGTGTACCCGCAAACAACAAAAAAAATCCCGAAGGACAACAGGGCGGGTGCTGGGTCTCCCAATAAGAGCTAGAAGAAAAGGAATTTACGGTAAGTAACAAAATTCCCTTCTTCTTCAGCGCTCTATTGGGAGACCCAGACGATTGGGACGTCCAAAAGCTGTCCCTGGGTGGGTAAATAAATACCTCATGTTAGAGCTGCAAAACAGCCCTCCCCTATGGGGGTGTCACTGCCGCCTGCAGGACTCTTCTACCTAAGCTGGCATCCGCCGAAGCATAGGTATGCACCTGATAATGCTTGGTGAAAGTGTGCAGACTGGCCCAGGTAGCTGCCTGGCACACCTGTTGAGCCGAAGCCTGGTGACGTAATGCCCAGGACGCACCCACGGCTCTGGTTGAGTGGGCTTTTAGCCCTGAAGGAACCGGAAGCCCCGCAGAACGGTAGGCCTCTAGAATTGGTTCTTTGATCCATCGAGCCAGGGTGGCTTTAGAAGCCTGCAACCCCTTGCGCGGACCAGCGACAAGGACGAAAAGTGCATCGGCACGGCGTATGGGCGCCGTGCGGGAAATGTAGATTCTGAGTGCTCTCACCAGATCTAGCAAACGTAAGTCCTTTTCATACCGGTGAACCGGATGAGGGCAAAAAGAAGGCAAGGAAATATCCTGATTAAGATGAAAAGAGGATACGACCTTAGGAAGAAACTCCGGAATGGGGCGCAGCACAACCTTGTCCTGGTGGAACACCAGGAAGGGAGCCTTGGATGACAGAGCTGCCAGCTCAGACACACGCCGAAGCGATGTGATCGCAACAAGAAACGCCACTTTCTGCGACAGCCGAGAAAAGGAAACTTCCTTCAGAGGCTCGAAGGGCGGCTTCTGGAGAGCAACTAGTACCCTGTTCAGATCCCATGGATCTAACGGTCGCTTGTACGGGGGCACAATATGACAGACCCCCTGCAGGAACGTGCGCACCTTAGGAAGACGTGCTAGACGCTTCTGAAAAAACACGGATAGTGCCGAAACTTGCCCTTTAAGGGAGCTGAGCGACAAGCCCTTTTCTAACCCCGATTGCAGGAAGGAAAGAAACTTGGGTAATGCAAATGGCCAGGGAGACACTCCCTGGGCCGAGCACCAGGATAAGAAAATCTTCCACGTTCTGTGGTAGATCTTAGCAGAATTCGACTTTCTAGCTTGTCTCATTGTGGCAACCACTCCTTGAGATAATCCTGCAGATGCTAGGATCCAGGACTCAATGGCCACACAGTCAGGTTCAGGGCCGCAGAATTCTGATGGAAAAACGGCCCTTGGGACAGTAAGTCTGGTCGGTCTGGCAGTGACCACGGTCGACCGATCGTGAGATGCCACAGATCCGGATACCACGACCTCCTCGGCCAGTTTGGAGCGACGAGTATGATGCGGCTGCACTCGGATCTGATCTTGCGTAGCACTCTGGGCAAGAGCGCCAGAGGCGGAAACACGTAAGGGAGCTGAAACTGCGACCAATCTTGAACCAAGGCGTCTGCCGCCAGAGCTCTTTGATCGCGCGACCTCGCCATGAATGCCGGGACCTTGTTGTTGTGCCGGGATGCCATTAGGTCGACGTCCGGCACTCCCCAGCGGCGACAGATTTCCTGAAACACGTCCGGGTGAAGGGACCATTCCCCTGCGTCCATGCCCTGGCGACTGAGGAAGTCTGCTTCCCAGTTTTCTACGCCTGGGATGTGAACCGTGGATATGGTGGATGCTCTGTCCTCCACCCACATTAGAATGCGCCGGACTTCTTGGAAGGCTTGCCGACTGCGCGTCCCTCCTTGGTGGTTGATGTATGCCACCGCTGTGGAGTTGTCCGATTGGATTCGGATCTGCTTCCCTTCCAGCCACTGCTGGAAGGCTAGGAGGGCAAGATACACTGCTCTGATTTCCAGAACATTGATCTGAAGGGTGGACTCCTGCGGAGTCCACGTCCCCTGAGCCCTGTGGTGGAGAAACACTGCTCCCCACCCCGACAGACTCGCATCTGTCGTAACTACTGCCCAGGATGGGGGCAGGAAGGATCTTCCCTGAGATAATGAGGTGGGAAGGAGCCACCATTGTAGAGAGTCCTTGGTCGTCTGGGAAAGCGAGACTTTCCTGTCCAGGGACGTTGACTTCCCGTCCCATTGGCGGAGAATGTCCCATTGAAGTGGGCGCAGATGAAACTGCGCAAAGGGAACTGCTTCCATGGCTGCCACCATCTTCCCTAGGAAATGCATGAGACGCCGCAAGGGATGCAACTGGCCCTGCAGGAGAGATTGCACCCCTGTCTGTAGTGACCGCTGCTTGATCAGCGGCAGCTTCACTATCGCTGCTAGAGTATGAAACTCCATGCCAAGATACGTTAGTGACTGAGTCGGTGATAGGATCGACTTTGGAAAGTTGATGATCCATCCGAAAGACTGTAGAGTCTCCAGCGTAGCATTCAGGCTGTGCTGACATGCCTCCTGAGAGGGAGCTTTGACCAATAAGTCGTCTAGGTAAGGGATCACCGAGTGTCCCTGAGAGTGCAAGACTGCTACCACCGCCGCCATGACCTTGGTGAAGACCCGTGGGGCTGTCGCCAGACCAAATGGAAGAGCTACGAACTGAAAATGGTCGTCTCCTATCACAAAACGTAGAAAACGTTGATGTTCTGTAGCAATTGGCACGTGGAGATAAGCATCTTTGATGTCTATTGAGGCAAGGAAGTCTCCTCTGGACATTGAGGCAATGACAGAGCGGAGGGTTTCCATCCGGAACCTCCTGGCGTGCACATGTTTGTTGAGCCGTTTTAGGTCCAGAACAGGACGGAACGAGCCGTCCTTTTTTGGAACCACAAAGAGATTGGAGTAAAACCCTTGCCCTTGTTCCTGAGGAGGGACTGGGATCACCACTCCTTCCGCTTTTAGGGAATCCACCGCCTGCAGCAGAGCATCTGCTCGGTCTGGATGTGGGGAGGTTCTGAAGAACCGAGCTGGAGGACGAGAATTGAACTCGATTCTGTACCCGCGAGACAAAATGTCCGTCACCCACCGGTCTTTGACCTGTGACATCCAAATGCCGGAAAAGCGGGAGAGCCTGCCCCCGACCGGCGATGCGGAGGGGGGGGCTGGAAGTCATGAGGTAGCCGCTTTGGAAGCGGTACCTCCATTTGCTTTCTTGGGGCGTGTGTGAGTCCGCCACGAATCTGAGTTTCTTTGCGTCCTCTGAGTCCCTTTGGACGAGGTAAATGGTGTCTTGCCCGAACCTCGAAAGGACTGAAACCTCTGCTGCCACTTTTTCTGCTGAGGTTTGGATGTTCTGGGTTGTGGTAAAGAGGAGTCTTTACCCTTGGACTGCTTAATGATGTCAGCCAATGGCTCGCCAAACAGTCTATCTCTAGACAAAGGCAAACTGGTTAAACATTTTTTGGAACCAGCATCTGCTTTCCAGTCCTTTAACCACAAGGCTCTGCGCAAAACTACCGAATTGGCGGACGCCATTGAGGTGCGACTGGTAGATTCTAGGACCGCATTGATAGCGTAAGACGCAAACGCCGACATCTGCGTGGTAAGGTGCGCCACTTGCGGCACTGCTGGATGCATGATAGCATCCACTTTTGCTAAGCCAGCTGAAATAGCCTGGAGTGCCCATACGGCTGCGAATGCCGGAGCAAACGACGCGCCGATAGCTTCATAGACAGATTTTAACCAAAGGTCCATCTGTCTGTCATTGGCATCTTTAAGTGAAGCGCCATCCTCCACTGCAACTATGGATCTAGCTGCAAGTTTGGAAATCGGGGGGTCTACCTTTGGACACTGTGTCCAGCGCTTGACCACCTCAGGGGGGAAAGGGAAACGCGTATCTTTAGATCGTTTAGAGAAACGCCTTTCTGGGTGAGCGTCGTGCTTCTGGATTGATTCTCTGAAGTCAGAGTGATCTAACAAAGCACTCAATTTACGCTTGGGATAAAGGAAACGAAACTTCTCCTGCTCCGCCGCCGCCTCTTCTGCTGAAGGGGCTGGGGGAGAAATATCCAACAGCCTATTGATGGCTGAGATAAGGTCGTTTACCATGGCATCCCCATCCGGGGTATCCAGGTTGAGAGGGGTTCCAGGAGTGGATTCCTGATCACTCTCATCAGACACATCACAGGGAGACTGATTGCGCTGAGACCCTGAGCAGTGTGATGACGTCGAGGGTCTTTCCCAGCGAGCTCGCTTAGGGTGGCTGGGGCCATCATCTGAGTCATAATCCTCGGCCTGTGAAGCCGGGGACCCCCCTGTGGGCTGGATACATTCCAAGTAAGGGGGACCTGAGGACAGAGGCCTCGCCGTGCCCAGAGACTGAGCCCCATGCATAGATTGCAAGGTTTCAAGGATTTTTGCCATAGACACAGACATATTATCTGCAAAAACTGCAAAGTCTGTCCCTGTCACCGGGGCAGAACTTACAAGCGTCTCAGCCTGGGTCGCTACCTCTCCTGACTCCGGCTGGCGAAGCAGCACCGGGTCGGAGCATTGCACACAATGGGGGTCATCGGAGCCTGCTGGTAGATTAGCCCCACATGCAGCACACGCAGTATACACAGCCCTTTTTGCCTTGGCCGCCTTGCGTTTTGAGGATGACATGTTGCTGCTTCCACAGAGCGATCTGGGATATGCAGCCAGAAGCGCACCTCACAGTGCAAGAAATACAATATCTATATATCTGTACCCAGTACACTGATACACAGTGAGGCACTAGAGGGACCAGCACAGAAAAATCGCTTACCGCCCGCTTAAAAAGCGGGTGTGTGGTCGCCAGATAGCCCCTAGTCCAGGTCTCCCAGAGCCTTGCGTCCTTCCTCCAGCCAGGCATGCATGTAATGGCTGCCGGCGTCTCGAGAGAGGAAGGGGGGCGGGCCCTGGGCGTTCCTGGCCAAGAGCGGGAAGCCTGCTTCCCTCTGTGCCAAGTGAGAGGGCTGGAGCATGTAAATCAGGCTCCAGCCCTCGTCGCTGCTAGCGAACAGCGTCTCTCCCCTACCCTGAATGACAGGGTGGGGGCGGGAACGAATCGGAGCTGCCGGCGTCCTAGGCCCAAAAAGCCGGGGACTAAATTTATAACCGCCGCCGCCGTAAAAGCGCGGACGGCGGATCCCCGGCGCACCACAAGTCACAGCAGCGCCGCCCGGTCCAGAGGGGGTCGGCGCTGCGTTCCCATACACAAAAAAGTCTCCCAGTAATCTGTAGGGACACCAACTCCACGTTGCGGTCCCCGGCGCACTACAACACCCAGCCAGCCCGGAGTGTGTCTGTGCCTGCCGGGGACACAGAGTACCTGTATGATGCAGGGCCTGTCCCTGATCGTACTCCTGCTCCGTCTCCATCAGGTTCTAATGGGTCTGTGGATGGAGCCCGGCGTCAGAGCTGAGAGGCCGGCAGGATCCCACTTCCACAGAGCCCTACCAGGGGATGTGGAAGGAAAACAGCATGTCAGGCTCCAGCCCTGTACCAGCAATAGGTACCTCAACCTTACAACACCATCCAGGGGTGAGAAGGGAGCATGCTGGGAACACTATATGTGTCCTCTTTTCTTCCATCCGAAACCGTCAGCAGCTACTGCTGACTAAAATCTGTGGAGCTATGCATGGAATGTCTGACCTCCTTCGCACACAAAGCTAAAACTGGAGAACCCGTGATACCACGGGGGGGGTATAGCCAGAGGGGGAGGGGCCTTGCACTTTTAATGTAGTGCTTTGTGTGGCCTCCAGAGGGCAGTAGCTATACCCCAATCGTCTGGGTCTCCCAATAGAGCGCTGAAGAAAGTGCTAATTAAACACTAAAACTTGTTGATCAAATGTCCTTTAAACGTCTTTTAACTGCTTCAGATTTAACAAAAGCATAAAGTGGTTAAACAAAGAGACCTGAACATTTTTCGGGTATCTTCTCCTTGGAAGTCGCTCACTAATTTATTTAATACAATTTAATTAACAAACAGTGGCCAAAATATGTCAGAAAAGACAACTGAAAAAAGGCAAAAAAAAGTAGCTTTATCACAAAAAACAAGTGTCCTCTGCCTAAAAACTAATGGAATTCACCGAAGATGAATAGATGTTGTGTGCACATACCCTGTAAGTGCTCATACCCTTAAGATAGTAATGAAGTCCTCCAATAAACATTAGACTAAACATATCCAAATCTGCTAACATAACCCCTTTACCCCCGGGCGATTTTCTATTTTTCGTTTTTTCCTTATCTTTCTTCCAAAGCCTTATTTTACTGTTAATATAGCCATATGAGCACTTGTTTTTTGCAGGATAAGTTGTACTTTTGAATGGCACCATTCATTCTGCCCCATATTGTACTGGAAAACGAGAAAAAAAAAGTCCAAGTGCAGTGAAATTGCAAAAAAGTGCAATTCCACATTTGTTTTGGGAGTTTTTTTTATTTATCATGTTCACTGTATGGCAAAACTGACCTGAGAGTATAATTCCTCAGGTCAGTACGAATTTGTGGATACCAAATATATATAGTTTTATTTTTATTTAAGTGGTAAAAAAAAAATCAGAAATTAGTCAAAAAAAAAATGATGCTTTTGTCACCATTTTTCAAGACTTATAATGTTTTAATTTTCAGGGATCTGTTGCTGTGTAATTGTTTAATCTTGCATCTTGAGCTGACATTTTTGGTTATACCATTTTTGGGTAGACATGATGTTTTGATCACCTCTTATTGCATTTTATTGCAATATTACTTAGACCAAAAAAAACGTAATTCTGGTGTTTTGATTTATTTTCTCACTATGCCCTTTACCGATTAGATTAATTTATATTTTGATAGCACGGGCATTTCTGAGCATGGTGATTCCAAATATGTTTATTTAAAAAAAAAAAATGTTTTGACTTGAGTAGATTGTTACATTTTTTTAAAGTGATCCTATTTTGGAAATTACACCTCTCAAAGACTTTATCTGGTAATGCAGTGAGCAATTTGATCTTACAGACAAATTGTAGAATTTTATAAAAAATAGTAAGTGAAATAAAAAAAGTTATAATTTTTCCAGTAAAATGTTGCCTTAGCCCAATTTTTTTTACTTTTCCAAAGGGTTATTAGAGAAAATTGGATGCATGATTTGTAAATTAATTTCTTTCTTTTCTCCATGTGGTAGAAAACCACTCTTTGGACCCACACCAGGGCTCGGGAGGGAAGATACACCATTAAGCTTTCAGAGCAAAAATTTGGAAGGAATAGATTGCGAATCCACTTGCAGAGTATTTGAGAAACTGCATTGTCGCCTGCATCAACGCATACATGTACAGTGCTTTCCAGGAACTCTTTACCTGCTGTGCCTTATTTATACATATATAATTGAATATATATATAATATATATATTGAATAGGTGTTAAACCAATTTTTTTCTCTAATATAGTTAATTGTTGCCCTAGGAAAGGGCCATCTTTTGCCTACACCTCATCACAGGCCAGAGAATAGCTCAGAAATACAGAATCTGATGGAGTATGTCACATCAGATGGGACCACTTACGTCAATGTGTTTCTACATTTCTTGGGGGCTTACAGAGCTGTATTACGCTCATGTGCTTGAACCCTTCATAGATACTTTCAGCATTTAGCATTAGTATTTTTTTACTTTCTTGCCTGATCTGTTTGCTCTTTTAAACATGGAAAGAATATAAGATACATGAAAGTTTATACTATGGGATTAAACCTGGAAGGATGTAGGTTTCTTGGTGATAGCTATTGTTTTAGTCAAGGTTTAGATGTCAGTGCACCTGACTGTAATTATAATATTTTTATAGCATTGCTCCTTTCCAGCACATTAGACTACTTTGACCCAAGAACAAATACTTCAGTTTTCTTTAGTCCCTGGGAATTATGCATAAAATATGGCATCTATCCAATTAACATGATATATTTTTAAGCCTTGAGGGGGTTATTTTTACATTATTATGTGGCAAAAACTCTAACCAGATGTAAGGCTGCAGTCAGCCATGAAGCGAATGCTTGGAAATATATTACTGATTCAGTTATCACAACTCTTTGTAGCAAAATGACAAATCTCTATGGGTTATTTTTTGCTAGTCAAGCCATCTATTTTTCTGCATGGCTTCAGCCGTGTACATGGCAATTTACTGAATTAAAATATAAGAAATTTTAATACCAGCCAGTGAATAAAGTTCTTCATATTAAATACTGGCTGCCAAGTTCAGCTCTTACAAACCAGTACCCAATTAATGCCTCCCTGGCATCCAGCCATACATACACTCACAATCACTCTCAGACACCCAATTGCTGTGACACTTTCCAAAACTTGCCTTTTTTTTCCTTTTAGCTCACACACTCACAGACATCCCGGCATATAGCCATCATCTGTAAATCGGAACTAACCCATTTAACAAATACACTCAAGACCTGCCAAGGCTCCAGGTTTAGAGTAAAGAACGACCCCGTCACCTGATCAATCATATAGCAGCTGAACAAGACTCCATTTCATAACTCGAAAACAGCTTAATCTTACCCTTGGCTTTCAGTTACGCTGCCTTCATACTTTTAGTTACTGTCTGACATTTACTGAGTTCTTTCTAGGAAAACTAACTTTTTTTATATTTGCCAGAATTCTAAAAGTATGACAATGTAATATGTATTTATGTTAGATGTATTGGTTTTAAAGTATTTGCACATAAAGAACAGTGAAGGGTTCATAAGAAAAGTTGGGTTATTAAAATAAATCAACCATTTAGTAAATTCTTGCACCTCATCTAGTGTTCTTGAAGGTAGCTTGTCGGGCTTTAGGCGGGAATCAGGGGCGTAACAATCTTGGTAGCAGAGATCCCGACTGCAACCGGGCCTGGAGGTGGAGGGGGCCCACCAAGCTTACTGCTTACTTCGCTGACACTAATGTTGGCTGCCAGATGTAGAAAAGGATACCTCATGGCAGGGGGAGCAGAAAAAGGTGAGTAGAAAGTTGATTTTTTTATGTAGAGGCAGAACAGGTACTATATCCTGGGTGCCTTCCTGGTATGTAATGTCATATATACCAGGAGAAGGCCCAGGATAAGGACATACAGTATATACTAAGAAGGGGCCCAGGATAGGAACATAGATGTATATACCAGGATAGGCCCAGAATGGGGGACATAAATACCAGGATGGGGGGACACATATCCCACACGAAGCAGGGAAAAAGGACGACAATCACAAGAAAAGAGGAAGTACCAGATCAAGACCAGTGACGCCCATCAGACCTGATTACCCCACAGGTGAGTATAATAAAAGCTGTTTTTTATGTTATACAGAGCCCGCTGGGCACTTCTATACAGTATTCTAGAATGCTGTATATAAAGACTTACTGGTGATGGCCAAAGATTATATGGGAAAAACCTGGTGACTGGTTTCCTTTACTTAAAAGATGGCACCACTTCTGTATTTATCACCCACTCCTGGTTTTGGCTACAAATACTGAGGTAAAAGACTCACCAAATACTCAATGTGTACATGGCCTTAAAAGTTTTTTCTAGGAAAAAAAATATTAATATGGTTCTATTAGGCTGGTTCTACTATACTTAGGAAGCTGATCCATCCTGTCATCAGTAGTTTTGCTTTTGATTCCGTGCTTTTCCTATGTTGACACATGACCAAAGCAGTGGGTGAAGTGAGCATTTTTACTGCTTCTAAGGGTGGCTTTACACGCTACGAGATCGCTAGCAATGGCGAGCGAGATAGCACCCGCCCCTATCGTTATGCCGATATGTGAAGATCGCTGCCGTAGCGAACATTATCTCTACGGCAGAGTCACACGTACTTACCTGCTCGGCAACATTGCTGTGACCGGCGAACCGCCTCCTTTCTAAGGAGGCGGTTCACCCGGTGTCACAGCGATGTCACTAAGCAGCCGCCCAATCAAAATGGAGGGGCGGAGATGAGCGGAACGAACATCCCGCCCACCCTCTTCCTTCCTCATTGCTGGCGTGTGGCAGGTAAGAAGAGGTTCCTCGTTCCTGCGGTGTCACACGTAGCGATGTGTGCTGCCGCAGGGACGAGGATCAACTTCGCCCAAGCGACATCAGCGATAATTGGGAGAGGACCACCATGTCAACGGGGAGCAATTTTGGACGTTTTTGCAACGATCCAAAATCGCTCCTAGGAGTCACACACAAGATCGCTACAGCGGCCGGATGTGCGTCATAAAATCCGTGACCCCAACGAGATCGCTGTAGCGATCTCGTAGCGTGTAAAGCCCGCTTAAGGCTTTGTGCCAACGTTGCTTTTTACCTGCTTTTTACCTGCTTTTTTAGCTGCTTTTTCAACTGCAGCGTTTAATGCCAAAATGGATGTGTTCTGCTTTTCAAGCAAAGTCTATGGGAATTTGGATTTATTGTGCGCACTATGCAGTTCAAACTGCAGCCTTTTTGTGGCAGAAATTTGGGCAAAAACTCTGCTTTTCAAAGAAGCAACATGTCAATTTTTTTGCCATTTGCGTTTTGAACTGCAAAGCAGAGTTTTTGCCCAAATTTCTGCCACAAAAAGGCAGCATTTTGAATAGCATAGTGCGGACAAGAAACCCAAATTCCCATAGACTATGCTTGAAAAGCAGAACACATCCATTTTGGCATTAAACGCTGCAGTTGAAAAAGCAGCAATAAAGCAGGTAAAAATCAACGTGGGCACAAAGCCTTAAAGCTATGTTCCCACTATAAGCTTTTGGTGTGTTTTTGATGTTGCAGAATTTCTGTACCATTTCTGCACCTATTACGGTAATTAGGTTGCTTTTATTTTTGTGTGCATTCTTTCAATACGCATTAGTTATCAGGTTTTTTAACCTGCGTTTTTTTTGTCTCTGTTTGCTATGTCATGCTTTAAATAAAACTGATTGTTTTTGAAACTTTCTGGTATTTGGCTTTGACAATACATTATTTTACATTTTTAGGTACAGATTACAGGAATTTTAATGTGGTTCCGCAGTGGAAATAAACTAAAAACGCATGTGCGTTTTTTACCTTTGGATTTTCCGCATATGATGCAAGTCTATGGGGGAAAATCTGCACTGAAAATTCAGTGAACCCGCAGGTGAGTTTACGCAGTGTTAAAAAAGAACACAGTGGGTATGAGATTTCTATAAATCCCATCCTCTTTGCTGGCACTGTAAGACACTGTGCCCACGCTGCGTATTTTGATGCAGATTTTCAGAAATCTGCACAAGATCTGCATGTCCAATGTGAAGCCAGAAAAGTCTTTGAGAATTCAGAAGTGCTGTGCCCACATTGAGTATTTTTTCCTTGCGTATTTGGTGCAGATTTCTTTTTTTCTGCACCAAATCTGCACCAAACACGCAATAGAAAAATACTCAACGTGGGCACAGCACTTCTGAATTCTCATAGAGTTTGTTGGCTTCACAATGGACATGCAGATTTTGCTGCAGATTTCTGAAAATATGCATCAAAACTTCACAGTGTGGGCACTGGGCCTGCTATGTGCACACATTGCCAATTTGGTTGCAGACAATCTGCAACCAAATCTGTAGATTCTGTCAGGAAAAAATGATGCGTCAAAAACACATGTTCTGACACAATTTATCATACTTTTTTATGCGATTTACCACTTTTTTGTGAGGTTACGATCCTATGTCTAAAAAGGAGAATACATGATATGTATTCTGTAGCCACTACAAGAGGTACATATACAGTCTTGTCCACTTACTCTCTGTACGCCATATATGAGAAAATGAGTGTGTTGTATTAGTTTTTTATTTTTTGTGATGTGTCACATATCATGTATTCTCCTTTTTAGACATAGGATCGTAACCTCATGATCACTTATACCTTTTGGTGATGTCCAGTTCCTATTGAATTCACGTCCTCCCATTATGATATAGGTGGGTTTATGCTTGCTGTACTCATAAGATTAACTCCGTGCACTTTTCAACCTAATAGGTCATGTATACGTCGCAATAACTTTATTACATACCACCAGGAATCATGTGCTACTTGAAACAATTGGTTTGTTTATGGCATCAGTCACTTTATGATGCTTATTGTGAAAAATTTTCTTTGTAATTTTTGTAATATCATGTAATGATGTAATTTTTGTAATATCATGTAATGATGTATTTTCTATGGTTTTCTTTGGTAGATAATTCTATCCTTGATAACGAGTAAGACGGTCGAAACGTTGGATGAATTTATCTTTTTTTGCACTAATAAAACTGATTCTGCATTCAAGCAAAAATTTTTTTCATGCTCTTATTCATCTTAGTGTGCCAGAATTACTCTTCTTTGATTGACCTTCCATGAGTAATCTGTAAGTTACAATAAATAAACACACACCAGAAAAAATCCTTTATTTGCAATAAAAAACACTAACAAGTACCCTCGTTCACCACTTTATTAAGCACGAAAAACCCCTCCATGTCCACGTAATCCACGGAGGTCCAGCATTGCATCCATCTCTGCTACATGGAGGTGACAGGAGCTGCAGAAGACACCACCGCTCCTGTCAGCTCCACGCAGCAACTGAAGACAGCCGCGCGATCAGCTGAACTGTCACTGAGGTAACTCGCGGCCACCGCTGGATCCTCCAACTGTGACAGCAAGTCACCCGAGTGACAGCGATGTAGTCATTACCCCGATTGCCAACGCACCAGGGCAAATCGGGAAGAGCCGGGTACTGTCCCAGAACTGTCAATTCTGCGGCAATTCTGGGCAGCTCCTGACTGATATTGTTAGGCTGGGGGGCTCCCCATAACGTGGGGCAACCCATCCTGAGAATACCAGCCTTCAGCCGTATGGCTTTACCTGGCTGGTATTAAAATTGTGGGGGACCGCACGCCGGTTTATTTATTTTACTGCACAGTATAGACACGCCCACCGGCTGCTGTGATTACGTGCAGTGACACAGCTGTCACTCAGCGTGGGGTGCGTGTCTGACTGCAACCAATCAAAGGTGCCTATGGGCGGGGAAAGCAGGGAATACGAGATTGATTATGAGCAGCCGGCTTTTTCAAAATAGTTAAAGCCGCCAGAGTTTTAATTACAGCTGAGCAGCGCCGCACCGGAGATCGGGGATCGGTAAGTATGAGAGAGGGCTGCTCACTTCAGTCACTCAGGGGATTAGCGGTCACCGGTGAATCCTGCACAGGTGACCGCTAATCAGGGCGCGACACAGACAGAGCCACGGCATGACAATGAAGTCGGGTGAAGTTCACCCGAGTTCATTCTCATCGCGCAACTCTGTCTGCTGTCAGCCGACATCTATAAACGACATTGTGCATCACAAACACGGACATTCCTCGTACACATACACGTTCATGCCACACGCACACACGGTCATTCCACACGCACACATGGACAGCATACGCCATCAACACGGATGTCATACGTACCGGAGAAGCGCCCCTAAAAAACGGAACACGGACCCGAAAAACAGACCGTAAGACACGTACGTTTTTTTTGCGGAAGTGTGTTTTAGGCCTTAGATAGTATAAGGATTTCTTTACAGATTTCTGAAAATCTGTAAGAAAAAGCAAGGCAAAAAACGCTGCAAAAATGCAACATATGCACACAGCCTAAGCATTTTTGATGCAGCAAAAACACACTGTCAAAAGCTCACCAAAAGTTCATTGTGGGAACGTAGTGTTGAACAGGCGAGCTACTTCTCCAGTCATGCGATAACACTGGAAACACTGTTTTGTTTTGTGCATAGTACTGAAATATGCACTGGTTGAGGAGCGGGATGCAGGAGTTATTGGATGGGTGCATTTGGCCTAATAGACCTATATTATTGAGTTTTATAATTTACTGGACAAAGCTGAAGTATATTTTTTCACATATAATTATACATTTCACTTTCGAGGAAAATAAGTTTTAGATGAGTTTAAAGGGAACCTGTCACCAGATTTGGTGACTATAAGCTGTGGCCACTAGAGATGAGCGATGTTCGAATCGAACCATTCACCAATTTCAAATTCGAGTGATTTTGGGCAGTGTTCGAGTCGTTCGACGAACTCGAATGATTTGCTTCAAGTTCGGCAGTTCGAGTTACCGTTCAATAACAGCTCGATCACCAAAAGCGTGGCTTTTCACAGTAAGGCTATGTGCGCACATTGCGTATCTGCATGCGTCCTGCGTCCCCAGCACGATCCCTCTCTTTTTCCTACTCACCAATCACGGGCGCGGCACTGCATGGCTGTCACAAAGCTATGGCGACTTTTCCTCTTTTGAAAATGGCTGCCGCTCATTATTCAATCTGGTATTCCCGTCTTTCCCTGCCCACCGAAACTCATGATTGGTTGCAGTCAGACACACCCCCACGATGAGTGACAGCTGTCTCATTGCAACCAATCACAGCTGCCGGCGGACGGGTCTATATCGTGCAGTAAAATAAACCCCTATGGCTAAATAGAGCTGTAAGGGAAGCAATAAAAGAAAAACAGAAAGCCTTAAAAGAATTAAAGAGGGTAGGTAGGGATGAGGCATTATATAATTATAGAAAATTAAATAAAATATGTAAAAAGCAAATTAAGTTAGCTAAGTTTGAGACAGAGAGACTCATTGCGAGAGAAAGTAAAAATAATCCTAAAATATTCTTTAACTACATAAACAGTAAAAAACTGAAAAGCGATAGTGTTGGCCCCCTTAAAAATAGTCTTGGTGAAATGGTGGAAGGGGATGAGGGTAAAGCCAACCTGCTGAATGACTTTTTTTCTACGGTTTTTATACAAGAAAATGCCATGGCAGATGACATGACCAGTGATACCATAAATTCACCCTTGAATATTACCTGCTTAACCCAGCAGGAAGTACGCCGCCGCCTCGAAATCACTAAGGTTGACAAATCTCCGGGCCCGGATGGCATACACCCCAGAGTACTACAGGAATTGAGTTCTGTGATAGATAGACCATTATTTTTAATCTTCTCAGATTCCTTAATAACAGGGTCGGTACCGCAGGACTGGCGCATAGCAAATGTGGTGCCAATATTCAAAAAGGGGACAAAAACTGAGCCGGGAAATTATAGGCCGGTAAGTTTAACCTCTACGGTTGGTAAAATCCTTGAGGGTTTCTTGAGAGATGCTATACTGGAGTATCTCAAGAAAAATAACCTTATGACAGAGTATCAACATGGGTTTATGAGGGATCGATCCTGTCAAACTAATTTGATCAGCTTCTATGAAGAGGTAAGTTCAAGCCTGGACCAGGGAAATGCAGTGGATGTTGTGTATATGGACTTTTCAAAAGCTTTTGATACGGTGCCACACAAAAGGTTGGTACATAAAATGAGAATAATGGGGATAGGGGAAAATATGTGTAACTGGGTTAAAAACTGGCTCAGTGATAGGAAACAAAGGGTGGTTATTAATGGTACGTACTCGGACTGGGTCTCAGTTCATAGTGGGGTACCACAGGGGTCAGTATTGGGCCCGCTTCTTTTCAACATATTTATAAATGACCTTGTTGGGGGCATGCGGAGTAGAATTTCAATATTTGCAGATGATACTAAACTCTGCAGGGTAATCAATACAGAGGAGGATAATTTTATATTACAGGGAGATTTATGTAAATTGGAGGATTGGGCTGAGAAGTGGCAATTGAAGTTTAATGTAGATAAATGTAAGGTCATGCACTTGGGTAGAGGAAATAACATTTATGATTATGTACAAAATTGTAGAACACTGGGTAAAACAGACACAGAAAAAGACTTGGGTGTATGGGTGGATGGTAAACTTCACTTTAGTGGACAGTGTCAGGCAGCTGCTACCAGGGCTAATAAAATAATGGGATGTATTAAAAGAGGTATAAGTGTTCATGAAAAAAATATAGTTCTACCTCTGTACAAGTCACTAGTGCGACCGCACTTAGAATACTGTGTACAATTCTGGTCACTGATATATAAGAAGGACATAGCTGAACTGGAGAGGGTGCAGAGAAGAGCGACCAAGATTATTAGAGGAATGGGTGGGCTGCAATACGAAGACAGGTTATTAAACTTGGGGTTATTTAGTTTGGAAAAACGAAGGCTTAGGGGGGATCTAATCACAATGTATAAATATATGAGGGGACAGTACAGAGACCTTTCCAAAGATCTTTTTACACCTAGGCCTGCGACTGGAACACGGGGGCATCCGCTACGTCTTGAGGAAAGGTTTAATCATAATCACAGACGAGGATTCTTTACTGTACGAGCAGTGAGACTATGGAACTCTCTGGCGCATGATGTTGTAATGAGTGATTCACTACTAACATTTAAGCAGAGCCTGGATGCCTTTCTTGAAAAATTTAATATTACCAGTTATGTATATTAGATTTTGTGACAGGGTATTGATCCAGGGAACTAGTCTGATTGCCGGATGTGGAGTCAGGAAGGAAATTTTTTCCCCATTGGAACTTGTTTGCCACATTGGGGGTTTTTTTGCCTTCCTCTGGATCAACATGTTAGGCTACGGGTTGAACTAGATGGACTTAGGCGGGGTTTGCACACTAAGACATCGCAGGCCGATGCTGCGATGCTGAGTGCGATAGTCCCCGCCCCCGTCGCAGCAGCGATATGTGGTGATAGCTGGCGTAGCGAAAGTTATCGCTACGCCAGCTTCACACACACACTCACCTGCCGTGCGACGTCCCTGTGGCCGGCGACCCGCCTCCTTGTTAAGGGGGCGGGTCGTGCGGCGTCACTGCGACGTCACACGGCAGCCGGCCA